>NC_138979.1:127590886-128190886 GCF_964341445.2 Mesoplodon mirus
ACTCACTGTTTTACTCCTCAGTACTTTTCCATCATCAATGTAAATGTCAACACAGTGAAAAAGGAAAATAAGCCTTAATATTATTATGAAAATAGTTCTGACATTGTAGATCCCCTGAAAGGGCCTAAACTGTCAGGAGTCTGTGGAGCACATTTTGAGAACCAGTAGTCTATTGTGTGGGCTAAAAAAAGGGTAAGAGAGTACAATTTGGATTCAGGTTGTTTAGGTTCAAATACTGTCCTGCTACTTAGTCTCAGTATGACCTTGGGCTGGTTACTTAACTTAGCTAAGCCTCAGTTTCTTCATCCATAAAATGGGATTACAAAGAGTTCCTCTACTTCATGGAGTTGTGGTGAAGATTAAAATTAAATGAGATAATGCTCATATATGTTGACAATTATAGTGATGATTACTTAGACGAATGTAATATAGTGTGATATACGCTAAAATAGAGCAGGCCACAGGGTAGTGATAAGATCACTAATGGCTTTCTGGGTAGGCGAGGCTGGCAGAGTTCTGAGAGGGTCAGTTGAAGCTGGAGGATTACCCTTTCCCTCTCAAGCTTTTGAAGGGTGGAACCTTCATCTATTCAGTCTCCCCAGCTAGACCCTGGTAGAGTGTGTTGAGGAAGCCAGGAGCAGACAGGGTCAAAAGAAAGGGAGTGATGAACAGTTCCAAACGCTACGGAACATAAAATGAATGAGTTTGTCATAGGTAGACAATATAGGCTCATAACACGTTTCCCTTGTGTAGCTATTCTGCCATTTTATGGAAGGACTTTTTTAAACCCCTTTTTTACCAATGAGGAAAATGAGGCTAAAAAGGGTTAAGTAACTTGACCAAGATTACACATCTATTGGTAAGACACATCCAGGATTTGTATTAAGTCCTGTCTAGTTACAAAGCTCTTACTCTTTCCCCAGCACCATTGAGTAGCTTTATAAAAACACAAGCTCTAGATTAAAGTTATGTTTTACAAAAGTATATTTCTTGGTTTAGCCATTCTTTCCTACATAATAAAGAAACTTAAATAGTATTTGGAACTACTATATGCCATCTTTACCCTTTATTTTACTTATTAGCAAATGAGTGTGCCAGAGAGCAAAGTGATACAATTGCATTTTCAAGTCATTCTATAAAATTCGGATTCTATGTAAATCAGACTGGTTTTCTCATCTGTTAATTTGAGGCAGTGCTCATAATCCCAAATAATCTTGGTTTAAAATTGGGTAATACCCAAAATATGTCTATAAAGATACTTTCTTAAAGGCTTGGTGAGATGCACATTAAGTCAGTGAGACCTTTTTAAGAAACACAAAACAGGTGTAGGAGTGATATTTTGTGAGAATTTTTCATTAGGGCTTGGCATGGAGCTGGGGTGTCTGGGTGGTCTTCTTGGGGCCTCTGTGTCAGCTCTTCTCTGAGGGACTGAAGTCATGCTTCTGGAAGAGCATTTGGCTAGCAGGCATCTCATTGCTTAGCTCCAAAGAACCTCAGGTTGGGCAGAGGTCATATATTTCAGTGGGCCTTGATTCTGTGTGAGTGTGGGTGAGAATCAGGGTAAGACTGGAGTCTTGTTATTTCCTTAGTGTTCTTGCATAATACAGGAGGGTAGCAGTATTTTCTGAGACAAGGGCCAAGGAAAATAATTTGCCACGCTTCATGTTTTTCTTAAGTCAATTTGAGTTTCTTTTTCTAAATCTTCACTTATTACCTCTGCTTAATTTCTGTCACGCATTTTCATAGTCATTTGTTGTCAGAGAGAAAACATTGCATAACTTAAAACTTTGGAAGGACCAATAAAAAGAGCATATTTGTACATTTATGTTTCCCAACAGAATGTGCTTGAGAAGCTTCCTGAAGCTGTATCAAGTATTTTCCAGATTGAACAAGAGGACATATTGGAATGGGGAGTCTCAGATGCAGAAAGCATATTATTTAAGCCTCAGGAAACTTTGGAAGTTCAGTCAGCAGATGAATCAAGTAAACCTTTGGAAGGTGAACAGCCCATTGGTGATTCAAAAACAACCAAGCGGCTGTCTTTAAAGGTAAAACACTACTTATGTTGGAAACAGAGTTATGAGAGATGAGGATGTGTAGGTGTGAAGATATGGCCCAGAAAGGGCCAAGGCCTGTGGGAGCGTTCACCCTGAAAAAAGGGCCTTATATGTGAAAACTGCTCATTTGGGAAAAGGGGACTTCTGTTTTTTCAGAGATTTTAGTCTCAAACCTAATTGCAACTCAGGGGGGAGAATAAAGATTCTTAAGGAGTGAGGGAACCTCAGGGCTTTCAGAAATTGACCAAGAGTCTTCCTGTTACCATCTTGAGAGAGTCAGGAACCTGTAGCCCAGGGACCTGGACTGGGTGAACTTTGTAGCCTTTGCCCCATTTAGGTTTATCCTACTCCCTGAGTTTTTTCCTACTGTGAGAATTTTATTTTATTTATAATTTTATTCCACTTTATTTATGCATAATTTTCATAATTTTACCATATTTGTATATTGCCTTACTATTATTTACTTAGTACATTTCTTTAATTTGAGTCACTTTTTAACTTGAGTAAGTGCGTTTATTTAAAAATAGATATATTATTATTAGGATTTTTTAAAAAGCCACTTTTTCCTGAACCACAGCTTACTATCTTGGTATTATCTCCAGCAGTCTATTCTGACAGATTTAGATGGATACCCCTTCTTGGGTAAACAAGTTTTCTAGTCAGTCCCTCTCCTGGGTTTCCCTCCCCCCACCAATGACCATGATCCTACTACTGTGCTTCACCCAAGCGAACTAGCCATTAACAGTTCTTCAACTTTTGCCCCAAAATCCCAACTCTGAAACCTTAGATTTATCCATGACCTCATTGTTTTCTTGCCTCTCACAAAATAATCAGCCTCCCAGGCCTAGATTCCTCCTAATATTATTGCTTATAATTTTTTTCTTCTTTTTACAGTTGACCTTATATCTGGATTAGTACAGTTGCCTCCTGGTTTTTATTCATTTCTCAAGTCCTACTTTCTTAGGTTCATCCTGCATGACACTAGCATACAGATCTTCCTGCAATAATAGATCATAAGGAAGATCCACAAGTAACAGGTGACACCACTGCTGTTGGGGGAAGGGACTTAGGCTGTGATTGGTGAATGACTCCATCAGAAGTCATGCTGTCTTCCTAAAGCTCACATTTGGGGTATGAAGTGAAGCTTGCCAAGGCTGAGTAACCCCACTCATTGCTAACTACTGCAGGTGCAGCCTGTGTGTTAGGCTGACACCTTCTAGGTGTGGAGAACTTAGAAGGCATCTTTTAAAACAATGGCATCTTGAAAGAGTGTTAGGTTTGTGGGTACAGGTAGTGTTTTTATCTATTCTCCTACCTGAACATTGGGACTTTGGAAATAAAATGAGGGGCAAATGGTTAGCTACTAAATGTGTCAAAGAAGGAAATGGATTTTCTGGACAGTGATTTAACCACAATGGCCTGTCAGGAATTTGAATCCCTCATTGAAAAAATCCCATAATGTTCATTCTTTTGGTTTGCTGTGGCTGATATTAAATATTATTAAGAAATATGCAAAATTATTTATTTTTGCTAAAAACAGTCATTTCCTAAGGTAACTAGAATTTATTGAGTACTTACCACATTTCAGCCACTTTGCTAAATATTTTACATATGTTATCTTTTTTTCCCCCCGATAACAACCCTATTATTACTCTCATTTTATAGTTAAAAAAATGAGTCATGAAAAAGATAAATAATTTGCCCAGGTACAACCATATGGCTAAGTTGTAGAGTCAGGACTTGAACTGAGGTGGTCTAATTCTGGATCCTTCACTCTTTGCCGCTTTGCAGCACTGCCCTTTTATAACAACAATTAACAGGTATCTGGTTAAGTACAAGACTCACAGTGGCAAAAATGACTATGGATTGAGTGTTCCTCACTTAACTAGGGGGAATGGTTTGATGAGAGAGACTTAGAGAACAGATTAAGAGGATTCTAAACTGAAACCAGAAGTGTTTCAAAAGGAGGAGAAGAGAATGTCTGATAAGACTTTATGGTTATAGCTGTGGGATATTGTGGGACACATCAGAAATGCCAGAGAAAATAGTGCTGGAAGTTTTCTGACTCATCCCACCAAATCTTCACCTTGGATTTCTTTTATTTGTGGTAACATCTCAAGATCAGTCAATATCCGTGAGCTTTACCCTGTTTGGACATTTGAGGCCATAACGTTAGTCTCTAGCATCTCTGGCACAGGAATGAGGAACAGTGTACTCCAGCAAGCCAGGCCAGACTGGGGGGACAAGAAAACTTCTTCTGACATCACTCAGAGAAGTGGCACAGAGGTGTGATAAAGGAGAAATACAGGACTTTCACAGCTCAGATACATGCCAGACAGTCTCATTCAGCAAAAAAAGTAGAGAATTTAATCAGTTGTTACTTTATTGACCATTTCTATCCTTAGAAGCTCATTAGTATGATAAAGGTTATTAGGTCTCTGGTCTAAGTCATGACCAACAAAAGGAGAAATTAGATAATAGCGACTCTGTGAAGAAATGACTGACAGAAGAACCCATGAGAGGATTGTTGAGCATTTTAGGAGGGAAGAAGTCTGTAAAAAAATATATAGGGGCTTCCCTGGTGGTGCACTGGTTGAGAGTCCGCCTGCCGATGCAGGGGACACGGGTTCGTGCCCCGGTCCAGGAAGATCCCACATCCCGTGGAGCGGCTGGGCCCGTGAGCCATGGCCACTGGGCCTGCGCGTCCAGAGCCTGTGCTCTGCAACGGGAGAGGCCACAACAGTGAGAGGCCTGCGTACCGCAAAAAAAAAAAAAAAAAAAAAAAAAAAAAAAAAAATATATATATATATATATATATATATAGTTAACACATGTCCTGAGATTCTAAGTAGAAGGAAGTTTCAGAGATGTGGGATACCCCAACCTCCCCCCACCCCACAAATTTTCACAAAATAATTTTGAGTGATCTATTGCATTCAGAGTTTTAAAAGTATACAGAAGATGAAAGAAGAAACACATATCCATAGATAAACATAAAAGTGGCATGTGCCTATAACAATTATATCAGGAGAGCTAAGATCCAAAATGGGTTGAGGCCTGTGAATAATGCTAAGAATAAGAAAGTATTTTTTGGTGTTAGTTTTGGAGCAAAGAGAGAAAAAAGGAAGGATAACCCTGTCATTATGGATGAATAGTGTGATGACAACAGATGACAGAGTGGTCTTAATTTATTTTTGGAGAAAGGTTGAGGTTTTAAATAAACAGAACTATGACAAAGAGAAAGGGAAGCTGATAAAATGGTACTTTGCTTCTCTTAAATCTGACAAGGAGGATGATCCTTAGTTTAGAAAGAAGAGAAAAGAATTGATAAAAGAAACTTGAAGCCCGAGATTGGTAAAAGATTTTAAGAGTTAACTTAGATATCTGATCCTGTTGGCTCAGATAGATAGGTTTAAGCCTGCTGTGCCCCTGTCAGCAGCGGCTTTGAGGAGCTGCTGCCATGGGAGAGGTGCTAGGAGCCTGGAGACCGGCAACTGCAAATCTGAGTTTTATTTCTTCTTTTAAGAGTAAGAGTTATGGTTTCTGTAATGTGTGTACTGATCTTGGACAAAACTCTGGAATGATTAAATGAATCATTAAAATAATTGTGTTTGAACCCTTATAAAAGGAAGGAGTAATCACCTGGAGCCAGCATGGGTTCCCTAAGGGCAAGCCATGGAAGACCAACCTTATTATTTATTTACTTTTTTGAGAATTACTAGGACGAATATAAGAAGAGTGTCAGACCTGGGGGTCAACACACGAGTATCATGGGGAAGAGCCTGGCATACCAGAAAACTTAATAAATATTAGTTATTGTTATTATCTTTTGGATTTCAGCAATCCATTTATGAAAGCCTCCTGATGACAATTTTGTAGACAAGACTACAATCGGGTGAACTGCCAGGAGGATTTATAACTAGTTATGCAAAGGACAATTAGTCATGAAAGTCCCTAGTGGACTGTTATAGGGCTGTGTCCAATTCAGCTTATTTTCTGATAATTTGGTTGAGAATATGGAAGATTTACTGATTGGATTTGCAGGTAATGTCCAAAATGTGACTGGTAAGATTTGCTTGGTCAGACCTCAGATGAAATTTAATTGGGATAAATGTATGTATCGTTCTTTCCTTGGTTCCACAAACTAAGTGCACAGATATGGGATGGCATGACTTAGAGCAAATGTGGACAAGACTTCACAGTTTTAAGTTATAATTTAGGTTTGTGATAGGGAGATATGAGCAATCATAATTTGCATTGATTGACGATTACCATAAAAGAGGATCATCCTTCTCCTGGTGGATCTGATCACATCACACCTCAAATATTGTGTTCAGATCTGGGTGTCCAACCCCAGGAGAGACACTGACAAATTGGAGACTGGAAGAGAGCACTCAGGATGACAAGAGTATTTCAAAACCATGTCATGTAAGGTAGAGTTGAAGGGACTGGGGATGCTTATGTGGGGGAAAAGAATGCCCAGGGGAATCAACTGTATTCAAATATTTGTCTGTCACATGGAAGAGAACCAGATCATTCCTGTATGATCCTGATGTTTGAATTGAGACTGGTGGATGAAAGTTGTTAGGTTCAGTAATAAACAAACAAAAATTCTAACAACTGGAAAGATTTCAAAGAGAAAGTAGCTACCTTTGGATTTATCCAGGTCCTCTGTTTCTGATCATGTTCAAGTCGGGATGGATGGCCTTTGGCGGAGATAATATAGAGGAAGTTCAAACATGAACTGGATGGTGAGGTGGACTACCCGTACTCTGAGCTTTCCTTATTCATCATCACTTCCTTACTGAAGACATTACAATAGCTCTCTGCTTACAACTGCATCGAGCCCAAACCCTCTACCTAATTTAGAAGAACCTCCCTTTATCTGGCCTCCTTCTCTTTACTCAGTCATTCTCTGCTTTCCCCAAGGAACACCTCCCTGCTTTCTTCCTTAAATCTAGTCTCAAAAAAGGACAGAGCAACCCACAGAGAAAAATATCTTTAGATGAACTATTGCCATGAATTCTGCAAATTTCCTAAGGAATCTAGGAAAACAATACTCCTAATACCTATAATGATTAAAAGGCAATTATTTAAGAGACAAAAATGCATTTGATTTTTTCCAAACAGTGGAAATAGAAAACAGTATAACTGTAAGAAGCATAAATTTGTAAACATTGTTCAAAATAGTTCTATAAAGCATTAAAGTTCATTTTGGCTTGTGCTTGCAACCAGCAGTCATGCCAAACTTTAAGTAGCTAAAGGTAAGTTCTATTAGAAATACCAATCAAAAATAGTAGATTTATGGAGGGAAAAAAATCTTATATTTTTCTTTAATAGTTTTAAGGCAGTAAATAGAATATTATAAATAAATATGGTACTAATATTCTTATTGCTATGAAGGTGTATAGGTAGAATTTAGGAAAAAATTTAGAGGAACATATCAACTCCACCTTTAGGATTTATATTCTGTTATAAAATACACATAGAAATTAGGAGTTTAAAAATACCGTGCACCATTAAATAGAGAGAAAGATCAACGCTTGGCTACAGCTTTCCTTAATGGCTCATTTTATGTTTTTTCCAAGGTGAAATCATCAGAATTGTTGCAAATCAAAGGAAAAGAAGTTAAGCAAAGGCGGAAGAGTAAATTAGGAATTACACAACAGAGACAAAGAAAGGTTTCAAAACCCCTGTGTGATCAAAACCTACCTAAAAAGAGGTAAATTCCTTAACTTTACAAATTTAAGTGCCTGAAGAGAAGTTATTCAGTAGCATTGATACCTGAAAGTGTGTTTTTAAAGGAAAACTAAATGTTTCAGAAATTCATGTCTGAGATCCAACTTAAACCTTCTCACAGGAAGAGTTGGTGGCAGGTAGTACAGTTAAGGGTATGTATGTTGTACTCCACACTGTTTTTTTTTTTTTTTCTGGCCACGCCACGTGGCATGTGGGATCTTAGTTTCCTGACCGGGGATGGAACCCGTGCCCCCTGCATTGGAAGTGTGGAGTCTTAACCACTGGACCCCCAGGGAAGTCCTCCACACTTCTTTCTACTCTTTTTTTTTTTTTTTTTGACCAATGTACTTAGTTTAATGACATAGCAATAGCTAGAATAAAAATATTAACATGTTAGATTTGATATTTTTGGTCACTGAAGTGCCTGATTTGGATTGGTTAATTTTGTTATGATAAAATAAAAGACAACCCAGCACAAAATGTCCATAGGCCAGTCGATTTGGAAATTTAGACGGCCTTATTTTTCTCTGCTATCATTTCATGTTTCATTCCCATCCCCCCACACATTTTCAATAGGGTTTCTTATTACACAGGGGTGCAACCATAATTTTGAATAATACTGTGTAAATGCAGTTTAGGTTTATGATCTATCTTTTGCCAGTCATCTTGTTGAAACTTATTTTCTCCTTATTTTTCCACTAGGTTTTTATGGGTTGGTTTATTCTAGATTCTTCTTCATTTAACTCTTTATGGGGGCTTAAAGAAGCTTTAATTATTAGCTTTTGTTGTTGCTTAGGGCACTGAAAAGTGTGCAGGACATGGAAGGCAACCTTTTTATGGCCAGCCTAAACTTTGTAAATGGATATTACTCACAATTTAGTAGCTGAGAGTAGACTCATGGGAAAAGAATTCCGAAGTTTATGAAAGAGTCAAATTGGCATTTAAGTGACCCTGTACATGCCATTGCTTATCTGCATTGCTTTAAGCTCATTTAGTTAGCAAGATTATGTATTAAAACAAATAGTGACAGCAGACAACAAGTATTTTACCTTCAATAAATAGTTACTGTCAGATTATCAATGAAGCAGAAACTTCTTGATTTTTTTTTCTAAAAAACCTTGCATTTAGTGCATTAGGCAAAGTAGTGTGGCCACACACAGAGACAGTCTTTTCTTTTTTATGTCTTAGTGTTTCAAAGAATGACAAATAGTCCTGTTTAAGGAGAGTGTGCTATAAAAACACACAGCCTTTCTTAAGCATGCCAAAAATATTTGTAGATCTTCTTGATATATATAGTACTGTGTTAATTCATTTACTGTGTTAATTCATTAAAACTGAACTCAGAAATCACCATTATAAAGAAATAAGAATGAGGTGCAGAGGAATAAAATCTGATATTTAGAAAGTTTATATGATAAAAGAATTTAGGAAAATCTTTTATTCACTGCTCCTTTTTCTTAATCAATTTTTTACCTAGCTTTTCTCACCAGTGACTAGCTTCCAAATTAAGTTGTTTCCTTAGGAATTCAGCCATCCCTTAAAAACACAGTGTTATTTAGCTCAACCAAGGGAGATTCACTTGCAGATCTATATTTTTAGAGTATGATGGGAACATAGGAATTCAGATTGGTTCTGATGCTTTTTTAAGGAAAAAAGAAAATCTGTAATGTAATCTCAAGAACATTCCACTAGCCAGGACCTGTCCCAGATAGAATGAAGATGTAGGTGAGCTTGACATCAGAACTCACCTTTTTCTCTCCTCTTTTTCTTCTCAGTCCGTTCTTAGGAACCCTGAGTGCCTGGGATCTTTGGCTTCCTGGAGACCCATTTTCACTCCCCAAGTTATGTCTCTTTGTCTCAGACATTTTCAAATGTTTTAGATTTACCTCTCTTTTCCTCCCCCACTTAAACATGTTCAAATTTCATGTCCTGTTTTTTGGGGGGCCCTATGCTGTTTCGGAAATGACATAAACCACTCTCTATTAGTGATTCAATGATGTACATGTTGTGCCTAGCAATGGGTTAGATGCTATGCAGTGCAAATAAATAACAACAGCAATAAAAATAAGCATTTCTTGAGAGTTCCAGGGACCAGGAACTGTTATTGTTATCCATTTTTATAAGGCAAGGGTTAAGAATTTTTGTTCTCATTCTGCAGAAGACCTTCAGAGAGACCAGTAATAGAGTTTGCAAGTGTTAGAATTAGGATTCTGATCCAGGCCCAGCTAACTCCAAAGTCTATATTTATACTATGCAAGTCTATATTTTTACTTTGCTTTATACTAGCATATTTATACTATGCTTCTATCCAGGTACGTGGAGTGGTCAGTGGACGGATCTGCATTAACCCATTAGATAAAGGGTCAGAATGGGTGGGACAAGAATAGGGGAATGTATGAAAAGAGATTTGTAAGAAAGTAAAGTTTGCAGAGAAGTTTGTCCTTGAGTTATTGTTTGGAGAGTGTTTAGACATGGACAAAAAGATAAGCAACATATCCATAACTTAAAGAACTGAGAGGTCTTTCTGGCCCTGTGAATTGTCCTGGAGACAACACCTGCCATGTGAGAGACACTGTTTTAAATGCATTCATTCCTTTCTATCTTAAAGCAGCTTTACCCAGGATGCACTAATGTTGTAATTCCCAGCTTACCAAACGTTGTTATTCTCAACTTACTGAGGTATTAAGAAATTAATTACTTGCTTATTGCCAAGTGATAACTTTAAACAGGATTTGAACAGAGGAAGTCTGACTGCAGAGCCTACATTCTTAAACACTATGCTAGAAGTAGGGCCAGATACTAAGAGCCTTGAAACTTAGAAAGAGGAAGTTAGATGCATGCAGCAAGCAACAAAAAAACATTGTGCTGGGGAGAGGAGTATTTGAAGATCGGTGTGATAGAATTTTGAAGGATGTATGGAAGGGGGAAGAGACAGGGTGCAGTGCTTAATCCGACTGGAAGACCTTTGCTCTGCAAGCTGAGGTGATGAGGACTCCAACTGGAGTGTGGTAGAAGTGAGCGGGGAGAAGGAGCACACCTGAACAGCTCTGTCCAAGGGAGAAACTCAGTTTTTCATTGGATAAGCAGGTGAAGGACAGAGGAGACAAAGATGACCCCAATGTTTTGTATCTTGAAGATGAGGCATCTAGGTGAGATAGTGATATCAGACATGGGATTTGGGAGCCCTCAGCACAGAGGAAAGAGCTGAAACACTGAAGATGATTCTTCTAATGTGGAAAGAGTAGCTCAACCTTGGAAGCCCCATACCAGTTCGGAAGATGGTGAAAGAAAAAACAGTGACTAAGTCAAATTATGATGAACTTGAAAGGTAGATGGAGAGCTGGGATAGTGCAGGCTGAAAAAAGCTCATGGAGGAAGAGCAATTTCAAGAAGAGTCAACAGTATTGCCAGCTGTGGCTTGGAGGTCACAGAGACCACGATCTAAAGATCTAAAGTTCATTTGATTTGATTTGATGAAAAGGTTATTTGGTTAATGTAAGAATATAGCTTTAGTAGGGAGGTGGGGATGGAGTAGTACTGGCTAAGGGCCACTTTCTCCTCAGGGGTCATTAACAGACGTTAATAGGAAAGAAATTTGACTTACAGTTAGCAGCATTGTGTGTAGATCCTAGTAGCCACTCACTGATTTTGTGACCTATGCAAAATAAGCCTGCTCCAAAATAAGGATAATAATACCTCCCATGTAGTTTCATTGTGGAAGTTAGAGAAGATGTGTGTGGATCGCCTAGCACAAAGTCTGGTGCATAATAGATGCTCAAAAAGTATTTGTTGATTGGAGGGGATGACAAGTGTGACAGTGGGGATTAAGAAAGCAGATCGTCATGGCCTCTTCTCTATTTTGGAAAGGCAGGAAAGAGGCAAGTTCTAGCATGGTGGGAAGGAAGGTGCTACGTTAACTTAGAGAGACCCAGGTTTCCACTGATGCTAGTTAATGGATAATGTACTGTATTGTTGTGCTTCTTCAGGGACACGAGCATTTGTGCAGAGTAGCAAAGAAGTAATGTATGATTGCTGGTTATGGTGTCACTGACTGAGTTACAGAGTTCCGGAGAGAAGAGATTTGGGTGGGGTGGGATGATAATGAGTTTGCTGTTAGACCTGTCGATTCTGAGATATCTGTAGGATATATAGGTTGAGATCTTCAGCAGGCAATTGTATATATGGCTGAAGATCTGGTCAATGGCCTGAGATTGTAATATTACATTTTTTAGAAACTACTGTACTAGTTTTAAATGTGATCTCTCCTACATTTAGACCTCTTTTTTTAGAGCCGGAACTAAACTGTCAATGTGAATGTATTTTGCATCTAAAGAGCACAAAATGATAAAAAGAGGCCCGCTTTCTTATCTCTGTGGCAGAATTCCACGAGACTACTCCACTCGGACCCTTCACGATCTGTGCGCCACTATCCCAGCCCAAGAACTGCCCATTGACTTGCGCCTGGCTTCTCGAGTGTATCATACAGCCGACAAGAAAGGCCACAGTACTGTACTTGGAGTATGTGGAACCTCTTTCTTAGATGATCGCTATACAGATGAAGAGCAAAGAGATAGGTAAGAATTCCACTGGTAATTTTGTTTTAAACTAGATTTAAATGGCCAAAGAATTTCTGCCTTTGAGGCTTAGATTTTGAGGAGTTGCTTCTGAAAGGAGCAGTTTTGGTCCTTTCCATTCCTTCCCGGTACATACAGAGTCTAGGTCAGTGTCTTCATTTCCTGCCATTATTGACATGAACCATGCCCTATCATATAAGGTAAGTTTAGTGGTTTATGGTTCCCAAAGAGTGTCACATACATGATCTCATTTGTTCTTTGTAACAACTCTGTGGAGTACAGATGTGGAAATTGAAGCTTATAAGAACCAAGCAACTTTGCCAGGCTTATACAACTAAGAACATCACAGATTTGGGAGTTGAAGCCAGTTTTTAGATTTCAGCATCATTGGGCATGCTTGGGTCCAGGGATCATGTACAAATGTCATTTCCTCTGGACCTTTTTCCATTTCTCCTTGTGTCTCACTTTCCTTTGGTATGTGAGTATTCTTTTATGGAGAGTATATAATTTATAGCATCCTCAAATGAGAGGAGAAAAGGGAAGGGGGCTAACATTTATTTAACAGGAACTGTATTCCTTGCACTGTGCTGTGTGCTTTGCATCTTTCCTGTTTAAATCTTCAATCATAAGGGAGAAGTCATAATTTCCATTTTATTCATGGAGAAACTTAGGCTTTATAATATCAGGTAACCTGCCCAAGTTTTATCTCTAGATAGTGATTAGAATACAGATTTGTGGGACTTCCCTGGTGGTCTAGTGGTAGAGAATCCGCCTTCCAATGCAGGGGTCGCGGGTTTGATCCCTGGTCAGGGAACTAGATCCCACATGCGCAGGGCAACTAAGCCCACATGCCACAACTACTGATCTCATGCACCTCAACTGGAGAGCCCGTGTGTGGCAAACTACAGAGCCCATGCGTGTTGGAGCCTGTGCGCCACAACTAGAGAGAGAAAACCCGCACGCCACGAGAGAGAAGCCCGCGAGCTACAACGAAAGATCCTGCATGTCTCAACGAAGATCCCGCATGCCGCAACTAAGACCTGACACAGCCAAAAACAAAAAACAAAAAAACAAGAATCCGGATTTGTTTAACTTAACTTTTCTCAAACTTTTTTTTCATTATCACCCCAGTAAGAAGGCTTTTTAGACTCCCCCACCCAACTTCCCCTCTCCATTATATTGTAGTGCTCTAGATATACTGTATATCTGTTTATGGTACTGTATGTATATCTGTGCCTTACTTACACATAAAAAGAGTAAGCTTTTTCACCCCCTGCCCTCCCCAGCCACTAATTTTCACTCCCTTGGGGGTGATATCACCTGCACATAGAGAATGCATGCTCTAAAGTTTCTTGTCTTTCAGAAGAGCTGGTAGGAATCCTGAAAAATCATCTATAACAGGTTTTTAAAATACTAAAATATTAAATGTTAAGTTAAATTTAAGTAGATGTATGTTTAGTGTTATATTTGAACTATTCTAGATATATAAGAATAATATTTTAAAAGATCACTTTTAATTAACACTATCAAAAAATTGTAAGTAACTGACCCACACTTTTCATGCTATATTCTGATCCCATTTCCTCAAACTTCACTTTTAGTAAAAATTGTAACACCTTACTGCATTCTTTTTTTTTTTGTGGTATGCAGGCCTCTCACTGTTGTGGCCTCTCCCGTTGTGGAGCACAGCCTCCAGACATGCAGGCTCAGCGGCCATGGCTTACGGACCCAGCTGCTCCGCGGCATGTGGGATCTTCCCGGACCAGGCCATGAACCTGTGTCCCCTGCATCAGCAGGCGGACTCTCAACCACTGCGCCACCAGGGAAGCCCCTTACTGCATTCTTTTAAGGCTTAAAGTCATGGTTTCCCTGTGTTTAGTAATCACAATGCCATTCAGTATGAATCCCCAAAAGAAGTTCAGTCTCATGTTTATTTTCTGTTAGGCAAAAAGATTTTTTAAGGGATTTATGTGTTATTCATAATTTTATGAATAAAATTATATGTGAAGAATTTTAGAAATTTCAGAATTGCTCCAGTATCTCTGGTAGATTATAGAAGTTCCATATGACTTCTTTGGAATGTCTTTGAAAAGCCTAAAGCTGAGAGTGGACATAAAGACATAAACATAATCCAGTAGTTATGAAACTACTATATTGAGTCATTTCTATTAGTACTCTGCAAGCCAAGCATCCTTGGCTTACAGCTTCTATTATTCATGCAAAGTGTTAAAAATACTGATTTCTTTCCAATTCTAAATTTTTTTTCAAGTAGGTCTCACTTTCTTTTTCCAAGAGAGTCAATAAATGTTCTATTTGATGATGATAATTCTTGGCAATTTGTTCCTAAGTACCAAATAAGAAGTTAATTTAAGTACTGAATATTTAATTCTCTGGCATCCATCTCTTGAGGATTACCTTGCTAAACATAGCTTAACCTTTTCAAAATATATCTGTCTGCTGAGCCTACAAGTTCAGAGAAATGTATAATTTTTTCTGCACTAATAAGTTGTCTCAAGAAAGGTAATTGTGAATACAAAATGAATACCCTTTCACTTGGTGGCTTTTTAGTTTTTCTGTGCAATGAACAGTTCCACAAAGCATAATACTTGTGGTTATATAGTTTTAATGCTTTCCTAATTTTGCACAAAGTAACTGTTGTTTGTGGGAAACACCAAGGATATTTTAATGGGATAGAGTGGGTGCATAAATTTATTTAAAATAGCAATGTACTGTTCAAACATGTTCATTTTGCTAAATAGCAGTTTTGATTAGAACTATAAAAATATTCCATATTGATCATATTTTTACTTTTAAAGTTTCTGTATTGTAAAGAAGTTTATAGACATCTAAGAATTAGAACTCTTAGCATGGAATTTTAGATTTGGGGTTTTAAAATAAGGGAAATTATTAAAAGTGTTTAAACACTTAGATTAGTGTTAACAGTTTGGTGAGTAGTCTTCTGAACATCTCTGTGTAAACATGTGTTTAAACCATAGATGGCATTCTATAGACTTATATTTTCCACTCAAGGTTATGTGTGAACACTTAAATTACTTCATAATATTTGCTAACTTAACCATACTGCAGTGTAAGAAAATTCCTAGGTGTGGCATTATTTATTAAAATTTTTGGTTTAAAAATTTTGATGCATATTGCTGAACTTCTCTCCAGAAAAATCATACCAGTTTATATGCTTACCAACAATTTATGGTATTGTTCATTTCCTTTCAACCTGGCCAAACCACTAATTGTCAATCTTCTGGATCTTTTCCTAATCTGATGAAGAAAAATATCTCTTTATTTATTGTTTTATTCATTTCTAATAAGATTGAGCATATTTTTGGATGTCTCTTGGTTATTTGTTTTTCTCCTTTTGAGAATTACCAATTCATATTCTGTTATCATTCATCTTTTTCTTACTGATTTATAAGTGATCTTTTTATATTAAAGATTTTTATCATATATAATGTAGAGTTTAAAAAATTGTTTTGCTTCCTTTTCAGTTTTATTTATGTTGTTTTATGCTATCCAGAAGTTGTATGCTAATACAGAAGTAGTGAAAACTGGCAATAGTTCCCTTCATGTGTTCTAGTCTTGGTGTCATTCTTAGAAAGGGCTTTTCTACACTTCAATTTAAATATATTCTGTTGGGGCTTCCCTGATGGCACAGTGGTTAACAATCTGCCTGCCAATGCGAGGTACATGGGTTTAATCCCTGGTCCGGGAAGATCCCACATGCTGTGGAGCAACTAAGCCCGTGCGCCACAACTACTGAGCCCGTGCTCTAGAGCCTGAAAGCCACAACTACTGAGCCCACGTGACACAACTACTAAAGCCTGTGCGCCTAGAGCCCGTGCTTTGCAACAAGAGAAGCCATGACAATAGAAGCCTGCGCACTGTAATGAAGAGTAGCCCCCACTCACTGCAACTAGAAAAAGCCAGCACACAGCAACAAAGACCCAACACAGCCAAAAATAAAAACAAACAAATAAATATAGTCTGTCATATTTTCTTCTAGTAATATTATGGCTTTCTTTAAAAAAATTAAATCTTTGATTCATCTTTAATTAGTTTGATAAGAAGAATAAGCATTAATGTTTCTTTCCTAAATGACTAGCCAATTGCACAATATCGTTTATTCAATAAATCCTCTTTTTCTCACTAATTTGAAATGCCAACTTTTCATACCTTAAATTCGAATGTGTTATCAAGACTATTTATGGACTTACGTTCTATTTCACTGATTTTTCTATGTAATATGGCTTGTGTATTTTGTTGATCCACCATCAAGAAAGAGAGAGCTGGTGGCAAAAATGCTGTCTTGGAAAACATTGGCTGACCTTCTCAAGTCAGGTACCCTTATAGCCAGCTTCTGGTGGTAAGCAGTGCTTAGACTATAGATCCCAGATTTAGCCCTCAACTCAACTTCAAATTACAAGGGAAATTCCTAGTCACATTTTCGAAAAACGTGTACAGACTATTCTATACATTAAAACAGCAGTGACTACAACAACAAAAATTAGAAAAGCAAAAGTTAAATGTCAGAATTCAAAGTTTAATTTCATTTATTATTTTGCTACAAAATAATAATAAAAATACAAATATGCAAGAAAATACAAAAAAGGAAAAGTTACTCAAAATCCTGCCATCCAGAGATAATACTATTCTTAAGTATATGATTCCAGACTTATCTGTATGCAAATAAATCACATGGAACAAAACTTGGATAATGCTATGTAAAAAATGTTTTGTAACCTGATTTTTAAAACTTATTATGTTGTAATTATCTTTCAATGTCACGAAGTACAGATCTGAATAATCATTTAAATTGATCAGTAAATATTTTTTGTGTACCTACTGTGTGGCAGGCATTGAGTTAGGCACTAGGTAAGCATCTGCAAACAAGAGAAACATAATCCCTGCCCTCGGGGAATATGGAGATTAGCAGAGAAGAAAGGTGGTGAATTAATTATTGTGAATGTGACAATTAATATGCAGATGTGCAGTGTATGGAAGCATGTAAGAAGAGTTCCCAATTATCTGGGGGAGATTGAGGAAATGATACTTAAATTGAAATCTGAGGAATAAATAGAAGATAGCTAGGAAGAGGGGAAAGAATTTTTTTAGTTTCTTGCTACTCAAAAGTATAGTTCACAGACCAGCAGCATCACCATCACCTGGAAGCTTGTTAAAAATACAGGTGATTCGTATGCACATTGAAGTTTGAGAGTCCATGCTGTGGACAGTTGGAACCCATTTGAGAATTGGAAAGATGTCAAGCAGTAGTGAATAGGAAGAGCAGTGTGCAGTTGATGCTGGAGAGGACACAAGAGTCAGATTATGTAGGATTTATAGATGCTCTCTATGTGTATGTGAGAGCATGTCTGTGAGGACTTGGGGGAGAGATTTTTATTCACAGTTTATGGAGACACCACTGATAGGAGTTTTTGAGGAAGAATGACATGATCAGATTTGTTTTAAGATATCACAGTCCTCATTGTGACTTCTCAGTAGCACTTAACACAGTTAATCATTTGCTTTTCCATACAACACCTTTATCCCTTGGCCTCAGGACTGCATTCTATCTTGGTTCTATTCCTGCCTCCTTTGCTATGTCTTCGTAGTCTCTGTTGCTGGTATCTCCTCATCTCTTGACTTCAAAACATTGGAGTGCCCAAAGCTTATCCTTGGACCTCAGATTTTCTCCTCTAACTATACTCTCAAGGTGATCTTATCCAGGACCATGGCTTTAAATATGATCTATATGCTGATAACTATTATTAACTAAGATAAATGATTAAGGACTGTAATTGTCCTTATAATAACTAAAAACTGAAAACAATTTAAGTGTCCATCAATGGAAGACATTTTATAGTGCATCCAATGATGGGATGTATTGGAATTGCAGTAAAGAATAAGGTAGAGCTCTGTGTGCTGAAATGAGTTAGAACTAAGTATATAAACAGATTTGTGATTATGTACAACAAATTTTTTACCTGGAAGAAAATTCAGGAAACTGTTAACTGTGATCCTTCTGTTTTCCTTGTAGATTGTACACCAAATGGATGAAAAGTGAAACTCAACTTATTTTTTGCTTTATTTATATGGTATATGTTTGCTCTTTCTTTTACTTTTACTTTTTCTTAGTTGTGTCCCTTGTAGATTGCATAGTATTGAACACTTTTTTAAGCCAATCAGAAATGAATTCTCTTATAGTAGATTGGATCACCCCATATTCATTTATTGTCATATCAGATGCATTTGGTATTATTCTTGTCATCTTATTTTGTAGTCTCTCTCTTTCTCTTTTGCTTCTTTGCTCTTTCCTATAATCTGACATATTTGTCAACATTTGTCTATGTGTTTTTTGTTTGTATCATTGTCTTATATCTAATGTTGTGAGACAGAAATCTGAAATTTAAATCTTATCTTATTTGCATGTAATTTATTTCTTCTCCACTCCTAGATGCTTATAGGGTTTAAATTTTGCTTTAAATTTAATAATTTCACTAGCATATGTTTGGGAGTGGATTGTTTTCTAATTACTTTTTCCTGGTACATGGAAAGCCCTTTTGATATGCAAATACAGCTCTTCAGTTTAGGGCTTTTTCTGTTTTATTTCGAGTAGTGTTTTCATTCTGTTTATTTGGTACATTTCTTCAGGAATATCAATTAGCCATATGTTGCATCTTCACTATACGTCACCTACATTTATCATCTCCTTGCCTACATTCATCTCTCAAACCTATGTTCTATATCAATGGTTTCATTTTCTGAGATGTAAATTTTAAAAATTTGTTCTAATTACCACTTTTTATCACTATGGCATTTTTCTTATCGTTCTTAATTCTATAGACTCTTAAGGAAAATCCAAGTCTTTTGTTTTATCTGAACTTTACCTGGTTCATGAAAGCATTAAAAAAATTTATTTTGACAGCAAAGAGCAGACCTTTTCAAAATATTTTTTGATTTGTATAATAAAACTCTTCTAAAAGAGTGTTCGTCATATAATTTTTTGAATACTATATTTCTTTCTTATGCTTTGCAGACTCTCTTCATAGAACTCCTATTGGATTTTCCAGTGTACTCGTCTTTGAATGAAGATAGGTCATTTCTGGCTGCCCAAAGTTAATATCAGATAGCTTTACCTGGCAATTCTTTTTTTTTAAATTAATTAATTTATTTTTTAACATCTGTATTGGAGTATAATTGCTTTACAGTGGTGTGTTAGTTTCTGCTGTGTAACAAAGTGAATCAGCTATACGTATACATATATCCTCATATCTCCTCCCTCTTGAGTCTCCCTCCCACTCTCCCTATCCCACCCCTCTAGGTGGTCACAAAGCACCGAGCTGATCTCCCTGTGCTATGCAGCTGCTTCCCACTAGCTATCTATTTTACGTTTGGTAGTGTATATATGTCCATGCCAATCTCTCACTTCATCCCAGCTTCCCCTTCCCCCTCCCTGTGTCCTCAAGTCCATTCTCTATATCTGCGTCTCTATTCCTGCCCTTCCCCTAGGTTCTTCAGAACCTTTTTTTTTTAGATTCCATATATATGTGTCAGCATACGTTATTTATTTTTCTCTTTCTCACTTACTTCACTCTGTATGACAGACTCTAGGTCCATCCACCTCACTACAAATAACTCAATTTTGTTTCTTTATATGGCTGAGTAATATTTATGTGCCACATCTTCTTTATCCATTCATCTGTCGATGGACACTTAGGTTGCTTCCATGTCCTGGCTATTGTAAATAGAGCTTCAGTGAACATTGTGGTACATGACTCTTTTTGAATTTTGGTTTTCTCAGGGTATATGCCCAATAGTGAGATTGCTGGGTCGTATGGTAGTTCTATTTTTAGATTTTTAAGGAACCTCCATACTGTTCTCCATAGTGGCTGTATCAATTTACATCCCCACCAGCAGAGCAGGAGGGTTCCCTTTTCTCCACAGCCTCTCCAGCATTTATTGTTCGTAGATTTTTTGATGATGGCCATTCTGACCAGTGTGAGGTGATGCCTCATTGTAGCTTTGATTTGCATTTCTTTAATGATTAGTGATGTTGAGCATCCTTTCATGTGTTTGTTAGCAATCTGTATATCTTCTTTGGAGAAAGGTCTATTTAGGTCTTCTGCCCATTTTTGGGTTGGGTTGTTTGTTTTTTTTGATATTGAGCTGCATGAGCTGCTTGTATATTTTGGAGATTAATCCTTTGTCAGTTGCTTCATTTGCAAATATTTTCTCCCATTCTGAGGATTGTCTTTTCATCTTGTTTATGTTTTCCTTTGCTGTGCAAATGCTCTTAAGTTTCATTAGGTCCCATTTGTTTATTTTTGTTTTTATTTCCATTTCTCTAGGAGGTCGATCAAAAAGGATCTTGCTGTGATTTATGTCATAGAGTGTTCTGCCTATGTTTTCCTCTAAGAGTTTTATAGTGTCTGGACTTACTTTTAGGTCTTTAATCCATTTTGAGTTTATTTTTGTGTATGGTGTTAGGGAGTGTTCTAATTTCATTCTTTTACATGTAGCTGTTTTCCCAGCACTGCTTATAGAAGAGGCTATCTTTTCTCCGTTGTATATTCTTGCCTCCTTTATCAAAAATAAGGTGGCCATATGTGCGTGGGTTTATCTCTGGGCTTTCTATTCTGTTCCATTGATGTATATTTCTGTTTTTGTGACAGTAACATACTGGCTTGATTGCTGTAGCTTTGTAGTATAGTCTGAAGTCTGGGAACCTGATTCCTCCAGCTCCGTTTTTCTTTCTCAAGTTTGCTTTGGCCATGTGGGGTCTTTTGTGTTTCCATAGAAATTGCAAGTTTTTTTGTTCTAGTTCTGTGAAAAATGCCAGTGGTAGTTTGATAGGGGTTGCACTGAATCTGTAGATTGCTTTGGGTGTTATAGTCATTTTCACAATATTGATTCTTCCAATCCAAGACATGGTATATCTCTCCATCTGTTTTTATCATCTTTAATTTCTTTCATCAGTGTCTTATAGTTTTCTGCACACAAGTCTTTAGTCTCCTTAGGTAGGTTTATTCCCAGGTTCTTTTTGTTGCAATGGTATATGGGAGTGTTTCCTCAATTTCTCTTTCAGATTTTTCATCATTAGTTTATAGGAATGCAAGAGATTTCTGTGCATTAATTTTGTATCCTGCTACTTTACCAAATTCATTGATTAGCTCTAGTAGTTTTCTGGTAGCATCTTTAAGATTCTCTATGTATAGTATCATGTCATCTGCAGACAGTGACAGTTTTACTTTTTCTTTTCTGATTTGGATTCTTTGTATTTCTTTTTTGTCTCTGATTGCTAAAATGGCTAAAACTTCCAAAACTATGTTGAAAAATAGTGGTGAGAGTGGGCAACCTTGTCTTGTTCCTGATCTTAGTGGAAATGGTTTCAGTTTTCACCACTGAGGACAGTGTTGGCTGTGGCTTTGTCATATATGGCCTTTATTTTGTTGAGGTTAAGTTCCCTCTATGCCTACTTTCTGGAGAGATTTTATCATAAATGGGTGTTGAATTTTGTTGAAAGCTTTCTCTGCCTCTATTGAGATGATCATATGCTTTTTCTCCTTCAGTTTGTTAATATGGTTTATCACATTGATTGATTTGCATATACTGAAGACTCCTGCATTCCTGGGATAAACCCCACTTGATCATGGTGTATGATCCTTTTAATGTGCTGTTGGATTCTGTTTGCTAGTGTTTTGTTGAGGATTTTTGCATCTGTGTTCATCAGTGATATTGGCCTCTACTTTTCTTTCTTTGTGACATCTTTGTCTGGTATTGGTATCAGGGTAATGGTGGCCTCATAGACTGAGTTTGGGAGTGTTCTTCCCTCTGCTATATTTTGGAAGAGTTTGAGAAGGATAGGTGTTAGCTCTTGTCTAAATGTTTGATAGAATTCGCCTGTGAAGCCATCTGGTCCTGGGCTTTTGTTTGTTGGAAGATTTCTAATCACAGTTTCAATTTCAGTGCTTGTGATTGGTCTGTTTATATTTTCTATTTCATCCTGGTTCAGTCTCAGAATGTTGTACTTTTCTACAAATTTGTCCGTTTCTTCCAGGTTGTCCATTTTATTGGCATATAGTTGCTTGTAGTAATCTCTCATGATCCTTTGTATTTCTGCACTGTCAGTTATTACTTCTTCTTTTTCAATTCTAATTCTATTGATTTGAGTCTTCTCACTTCTTTTCATGATGCATCTGGATAATGGTTTATCAATTCTCAAAGAACCAACTTTTAGTTTTATTGATCTTTGCTATTGTTTCCTTCATTTCTTTTTCATTTATTTCTGATCTGATCTTCATGATTTCTTTCCTTCTGCAAACTCTGGGATTTATCTGCTCTTCTTTCTCTGATTGCTTTAGGTGTAAGGTTATGTTGTTTATTTGAGATGTTTCTTGTTTCTTGAGGTAAGATTGTATTGCTGTAAACTTCCCTCTTCGAACTGCTTTTGCTGCATCCCATATGTTTTTGGTCATCGTGTTTTCATTGTCATTTGTTTCTAGGTATTTTTTGACCTCCTCTTTGATTTCTTCAGTGATCTCTTGGTTGTTTAGTAGTGTATTGTTTAGCCTCCATGTGTTTGTATTTTTTACAGATACTTTTCCTGTAATTGATATCTAGTCTCATAGCGTTATGGTCAGAAAAGATACTTGATATGATTTCAATTTTCTTATATTTACCAAGGCTTTATTTGTGACCCAAGATGTGATCTATCCTGGAGAATGTTCCATGAGCACTTGAGAAGAAAGTGTATTCTGTTGTGTTTGGATGGAAAGTTCTATAAATATCATTTAAGTCCATCTTTTTTAATGTATCATTTAAAGCTTGTGTTTCCTTATTTATTTTCATTTTGGATGATCTGTCCATTGGTGAAAGTGAGGTGTTAAAGTCCCCTACTATGATTGTGTTACTGTCAATTTCCCCTTTTATGGTTGTTTGCATTTACCTTATGTATTGAGGTGCTGTTATGTTGGGTGCATAAATATTTACAATCATTATATCTTCTTCTTGGATCGATCCCTTGATCATTATGTAGTGTCCTTCTTTGTCTCTTGTAATAGTCTTTATTTCAAAGTCTATTTCACCTGATATGAAAATTGCTAATCCAGCTTTCTTTTGATTTCCATTTACATGGAATATCTTTTTCCATCCCCTCACTTTCAGTCTGTATGTGTCCCTAGGTCTGAAGTGGGTCTCTTGTAGACAGCATATATACAGGTCTTGTTTTTGTATCCATTCAGCCAGTCTGTGTCTTTTGGTTGGAGCATTTTATCCATTTACATTTAAGGTAGTTACCGATATGTATGTTCTTATTACCATTTTCTTAATTGTTTTGGGTTCATTATTGTAGGTCTTTTCCTTCTCTTGGGTTTCCTGCCTAGTGAAGTTCCTTTAGCATTTGTTGTAAAACTGGTGTGGTGGTGCTGAATTCTCTTAGCTTTTGCTTGTCTGTAAAGATTTTAATTTCTCCATCGAATCTAAATCAGATCCTTGCTGGGTAGAGTAATCTTGGTTGTAGGTTTTCCCCCTTCATCACTTTAAATATGTCCTGCCACTTCCTTCTGGCTTGCAGAGTTTCTGCTGAAAGATCAGCTGTTAACCTTATGTGTCTTCTTTGTATGTTATTTGTTGCTTTTCTCGTGCTGCTTTTAATATTTTTTCTTTGTATTTAATTTTTGTTAGTTTGATTAATATGTGTCTTGGTGTGTTTCTCCTTGGATTTATGCTGTATTGGACTCTCTGCACTTCCTGGACTTGATTAACTATTTCCTTTCCCATATTAGGGAATTTTTCAACTATAATCTCTTCAAATATTTTCTCAGTCCCTTTCTTTTTCTCTTCTTCTTCTGAGACCCCTATAATTCGCATGTTGGTGCGTTTAATGTTGTCCCAGAGGTCTCTGAGACTGTCCTCAATTCTTTTCATTCTTTTTTCTTTATTCTGCTCTGTGGTAGTTATTTCCACTATTTTGTCTTCCGGGTCACTTATCTGTTCTTCTGCCTCAGTTATTCTGCTATTGATTCCTTCTAGAGAATTTCTAATTTCATTTATTGTATTGTTCATCATTGTTTGTTTGCTCTTTAGTTCTTCTAGGTCCTTGTTAAACATTTCTTATACCTTCTCCATTCCATTTTCAAGATTTTGGATCATCTTTACTATCATTACTCTGAATTCTTTTTAGTTAGACTGCCTATTTGCTCTTCATTTGTTTGGTCTGGTGGGTGTTTACCTTGCTCCTTCATCTGCTGTGTATTTCTCCGTCTTCTTATTTTGCTTAACTTACTGTGTTTGGGGTCTCCTTTTCTCAGGCTTCAGATTTGTAATTCCCGTTGTTTTTGGTGTCTGCCCCCAGTTGGCAAGGTTGGTTCAGTAGGCCTCCTGGTGGAGGGGCCTGGTGCCTGTGTTCTGGTGGATGAGACTGGATCTAATCTTTCTGGGGGGCTGGACTGCATCCAGTGGTGTGTTTTGGGGTGTCTGTGAACTTATGATTTTAGGCAGCCTCTCTGCTAATGGGTGGGGTTGTGTTCCTGTCTTGCTAGTTTTTTGGCATAGGGTGTCCAACATTGTAGCTTGCTGGTCGTTGAGTGGAGCTTGGTCTTAGTGTTGAGATGGAGATCTCTGGGAGAGCTTTTAGTGTTTGACATTACGTGGAGCCAGGAGGTCCCTGGTGGAGCAGTGTCCTGAATGTCGGCTCTCCCACCTCAGTGGCTCAGGCTTGACACCCGGCTGCAGCACCAAGACCCTGTCAGCCACATGGCTCATGAGCAACTGAAAGTATTGGAAGTACTATTTGATCAAGTAGGTTGTCCAGCAATTCTCAGGGATTCTTTTTTTTTTTTTTTTTTTTTTTTTTTTTTGCGGTATGCGGGCCTCTCACTGTTGTGGCCTCCCCCGTTGCGGAGCACAGGCTCCGGACGCACAGGCCCAGCGGCCATGGCTCACGGGCCCAGCCGCTCCGCGGCATATGGGATCCTCCCAGACCGGGGCACGAACCCGTATCCCCTGCATCGGCAGGCGGACTCTCAACCACTGCGCCACCAGGGAGGCCCCTCAGGGATTCTTTTTGCAGTGACCTGTCTTGAAGTGCTGAACAAGCCAGGAAAATGCCCTTGGCAGATGTCAGATTGGGGCCCCAGGTTCACCTCCAGAAGGCCACTTTGCTGCAGGTAAGTCTTTGGCCTCTTAGATGGCCCCTGGGGCAAGGCACTGTTCCAGTGTGCCTCTGAGCAGGGAGAGAAGCGAATCTTCCAGAAGGGGTGGGTCTTGCCTACCTGGCAATTCTTGATTGTTCATTTTGGAAGCATTAGAGTACTACTTTTAGATCTTAAGTAGGAGAACCAGGAGATGTAGGTTTATATTACTATGGTAAAGATTATTCTAGGTTTTTTTCCTGTGCATGTACATATATTACATATACATACATTTTACAAAAGTGACATTAAAGATGTTGTTTTGACAGGTTATAATCCTTTGAGGATTTTTATTTTAAAACTGAAGGCCAGACATATGGGTAATTATTTTGACTTATTATCTTTACTATTTATACTTTACAAATCAACTATATAAAATGAGCTTCCATTGGAAAGATTTTATCTGGCTCCCCTCCCAAATAGCAATATTTGAATAGGAAAGCAGAAAATTATCTAATAGAAAATGTATTGTTGTGCAGTTATTGCATAATCTAGTATTAACAACAACTCTATCTAATAGATAAAATCATTCTATTTCCCAAATGAAGAAAATGTGGTTCAGAGGTTGACTACTTCACATTTATATAGCTGGTAAAAACTGGAATTCAGACCCAGGTCTCTCTGTTTCTAAATGTGATTTCCATTATATCCCACTGTTTTGTGAACTTGTGAAAGTGCCTCTTATTTTTTTCTCTTTATGTTTCATTCCAAATGCTCATTCTCATCTTGTTTTCAGAACCAATGCTGATATAAACTAGGAAGAATCATTTTACTCACCGTTGATGTTTTGTATTTCGTATATTGTGACACAATTTTGGAAGCAAGGTTTCTGCTTATTAGGGTGAGGGTTTTATCTTGTATTGTTTGTTCCCTCTTAGGAACTGAAATCCTGTTTCTGAGTCCTGGGCCAGGGCTGGGGCCTTGCAAACTGAGGGAGACTGTCCTGATATCAATTACTTAATTATTAAAAGCTCTCACTGACTACTGCCTTTATTTGTATTCCCTGTCACTCGTTGCTCCCCACTAGAATGTGCCATCATCCCATGTTAGCCCTTTCTGATGCTGCTTGCAGTGCACCACCACCCGTGTTCTGTAGCTCTGTCTTTGGAATAGTGTGTTCTGTCTTCTGCTTCATATTTCCTTCCACTGTGGGTATCTGGGACTGACTTTCCCCCACTGTCCCTATTTCCTGCATTGTCTGCCGTTCCTTAATGGTCAGGTCTAATCTTAGCCCCAGCACACCCCCACCCCTTACTTGGCCTTGTTCCTTGCTGCATGATCCCAACAATGATACCAAAGAGTATAGGACTTAATCCCTGTTTGAGGTCTAGCTGGTGATACGTGTGACAGAAGCACATATATCAGAGCTGTAAGAGATCTTAGCCTTCCCCTAGCCTAACCATCTCATATTATGAAGAAACAGAGGCAAAACTTCGCACCTCACATCAGTTTTGGCAGAGTTAGGACTAGAATCAGCGGTAACCTCAATTAGATTATTTTTATATTCATTTTCAACAAATAGCCCCTATACCTAAGTAAGCCTTAAGCATACTTTAAAAAATACAAATTGGGATGACAAATTTATATTAGTATGTACTATCAATATTTGATAAGATATTAGATTAGTGTATTTTTGTTTTATATGGAAACACCAAAAAAAAAGAAATTATTTGGAGATTTGTCTGATTTCATAACTGCCAATATCTGAAAGTTGGAATATTTTTTTAAGCAAAGCAATGTCATTCCACCAGATGTCACTGTTTGCATGTAGCAATGAAGTTACAATGATTAGAAATAAAATTACCCCCTCTCTAATCATATTTTGTAAAAAAAAAATTCTGTATAATTGCACTCTTCTTTAGATTTATTATTTATTATTTATTAAGACTATATTCCCTGAATTTTTTAAAGTATTGAAAGTATTCATTACTTCTGCTGTAGATTTTAAAGACTTTACTAAAAAAATTATTTGTAGATTAGCATCTTCAAGAAGATGAACTCCTAAAGTATTTTCTAGACCTAGGAGTTTGCTTTTCAAACAACACACTTTTAAGTTACTGTTTTCTAAATTGTCAATTGTGACCCAATAAGTGGATTGTGCAATCAATAACGGCTTGCTACGAGTCCCTTAAAGAAATGATGTCTGGGATAGAATATTGCATGTAAGTATTACTTTAGCAAAGCTTTTTACATGAACACTTAAATTTTTTTTAAATTTTTATTTATTTATTTATTTATTGGCTGCATTGGGTCTTAGCTGCAGCATGCAGGATCTTTCATTGCAGCGCGCCGGCTCTTTGTTGTGGTGTGTGGGCTTCTCTCTAGTTGTGGTGTGAGGGCTCCAGAACGTGCAGGCTTATTGGTTGCAGCCTGCGGGCTCTCTAGTTGTGGTGCACGGGGGCTTAGTTGCCCCATGGCATGTGGGATCTTAGTTTCCTGACCAGGGATCAAACCAGCGTCCCCTGCATTGCAAGATGGATTCTTAACCACTGGACCACCAGGGAAGTCCCTGAACACTCTTAAAATATCCCTGAACACATCTTTTCTGAGTTGTGTAAAAGTGACTATGAGCTTTATCCTGCCAAGGCTCCCTCAGGTTTAGTACCCCAAGGAGCACAGTACATTTTCTAAGGAAGGGATAGGGAAGATGTGATGGGGGAACTTCTCTGTTAGAGTCACACCAGGGAGGGGATAGGGTTGCAGGAGGGAGAACCCTTCCCTGCGCTTCACAGGATGGAGCCCACAGTCACATTTGTGTAACTCATAAAAGATGTGGGTGGAGATTTTTAAGAGTGCTCATAGCCTGGAGCAAATGTTCTCCAAACTTCTATGACACAACCTATAATAAGAAGAACATTTTTTATCTCTGGCCCCATGGGAGACCATTGTTGACTGGGAAGGCGGTTTAACTCACTCTGAGAGAGATGGGCTTGTTAACTTCATTCAGTCTCTTCAGTCATAATAACAAAAATGATTGTAATATCAACCACTTACTGGTTTTTTTTTGTAATTTGTGCAAACTCTTCACATATATTATTTCTAAGAGTTAGACCCTGAAAGATCCCATTGCTTTTGCTATTCATAGATGAGGAAACTGAGACTTAAGAAGGAAAAGTGACTTATCCAACACAGCACATCAAGTGGCCAAACTAAGGCTAAACTCCTGGTTTTTAACCTCATTGCAAAGGCTAGTTCTTCTCACTATAGCAGTGCTTTTTAGGCTTCCCCTGAGTATAAGGGCCATCTGGGTCGTTTAAGTCTATCAGTTCTTAGGCTTTATCCCAAACCAACTAAACTAGAATCTCCAGAGGAGATATCTGGGAAGCTATAGATTTGACAAGTATCCCAGGATATTCTTATGATCAGGCTCTTTTAGGAAAGATTGCAGTACATCAGTGGTTCTCAAACTTCATTGTGCATCAGAATTAACTGTAAGGCTGGTTAAAACACAGAAGGCTGGGTTCCTCCCCAGAGCTTCTGATTCATTAAGTGTGATGGGGTTCAAGAATTTTTATTTCTAGCAAGTTCCTGTGTGATACTAATGATGCTGGTAAGGAAACACACTTTGAGAAGCAGTGCAGTACGTCATGCTAACCTATGAATCTCAGTTTCTCAGGACAGGGTCCGGGCTAACTTTGGCTGTGGGACTTTTCAAGCACAGTGTTAAACAATACATATTCAGTATCTACTGTATTCACGTTCAAGAGAGAAAATGAATAAGAATCACGCCTCTCCCACCCCAACCAGCCTGTAATCTACTATGAAAAGTATACAGAATAAAATGTAATATATTCTATAATGAACTTGCAGATCAAATGCACCAGAGAAACTAGGGAGGCAAAGATGAATTTTGGTTGGGCAGAGGGACATTTGTAAAGGCTTCATGGAACAGTTGAGGTCTGAAAGTCTTATTTTCAACACTGTCATAGCCACACTGCATTGTAGTTCGGTTTGCCTGTCTCCCCTATTGCACCTATAGTAATCTCAGCACCTAGAGCATCTTTTGTGCAGTGAATATAGGTTGGGCCAGGTGTTGGGGAGGGAAGTAGGATTGGTAAGGTAGGTGGTTCCCAGACTGTGGAGCACCCTGATGGCCAGGCTCAGGAACTTGGGTTTTACCCTGTGTGTGTAGTCACTAAAGTATTTGGAAGGGGGTAGCTGATGACAACTCTGTCAGAGATCTGTAACATGGATTGGAGGTGGGAAAGTCTGGGGGTGAGGGACAGCAAAGATGTTATCATAGGACTTAGCTGAGAGAAAATGCAACAGGATGGAGAAACACTGGAGGGAGAAGGATCAGGACTAGTGATTACTGTTGGGGGTGTGGGAGAGGTTGGAGATGAAGAGATTTTCATTCTGAACCACTGAGATGGTGGTGGTCTCCAAAAGGGAGATCTCTAAAAGGGATTGGTTCTTTTCTCTGGAAATAAAGAAGGAAGCAGGGAAAATCTGGACAAAAATTTCAAAGCAAGTGATTCATCTTTGTCAGACAGGAACAGTTGCTAACCTTGGGGAGCCTTTCCACTAAGGCCCCCAGTTTATGTCTACCAGAGCTCTGCACTCTAAAATGGCCAGTGACTTCTTTCACTTTCCTTCCAACCAAATAGAATTTCTATTTCTTTGATGCACATTTGGGATGTGAGAAGACAATAATATGTGAATGATTCTGACTACTTTGTTTTTGGCTTATGAACAGATAAAAACATTGCAGTGCCTCAAGATAGCTTCTTAAATCACCCCTCTCCTCCTTGATCTTGATATATGTATTCTCTCGCTCATTATTCTAGACAATAGAATACCCTGCTCTTTTGTTTTTCCTGGATATATCAGTCAGGATTCAGTTGCAGAAAACAGAAATATTTTTAGCTATTTTAAGCATAAAGGGTTCTATAATAATGGGAATGTGATGCTTTTAAAATCAATGGAAAGATTGGAAGAATGGGCTCTAGGCAGGGAGGGTTTTCCAAAGATGACTCATACAGCACATTTAACTGGCTGCCAAAGCTGCTGCTCCTTCTGGCATAGTCAGGAGGGTGGGAAATCTGGAGGCCAACATTGGCAACAAACCACCACCTTAGCTGAAATTCAGGGATCGTGTGGCCTCTAGTGTTACAGCTTTTGACTCTGGAGCCTTGCTGTGTCTGTTTGAATACTCACTGGCAAAAAAGGCTACCCACAAAAGAAGTAACTGGAACCCTGCCACAAAAGAACTCAATGTAACCATGACTGCTTGCCAGCAGGAACATCAGAACCTTCTTCCTTCCAAATTGTATGTGAGTGCACGTGGTTAGTAGATCCTAAAACACATCTAGGACACTGGCTGCAGGAGGGTCTTCACCTCCCCATCCTCAGCAGTTGGAGAAAATGTATTGGAGGGAGGATGGACTGGATGTCGAATGGCAATCTGTTATGTCCACTGTGCTAGGAGTTGAGCTTTATCTTCTCTTTGAATTCAAATATTTGACTGGATGAGATAGGAAGCTTTTTCCTGTGAACCTACTTTGGCAAAGCCCTGTCTTCTCCAGCCTAGCTTTGGGTGGGCCTGATTTTTAAGAGGTGGTTTGATGGAATCTAAGGATTTCAGCATATCGTTAAGTAGTCAGTTTGATATGTGTGTGCTTCGTCTTCACATTTGGTGGCTCATAAAGTGATTGTCTATTCATATAATGGTATAACAAAAAGTTAGAGGGAACAGTGGCTCTACTTCCAAGCGAAATTGAAATATAGCTATAGTCTGTGTAGGTCTACTTTATACTTATTTTATATTTCTTTTACAGTAAGTGCTGCAATACAAAAGATAATGTATTTTCAAGGAGTCTGTAAGTCAGTCATTAATGACACATTTTGCCTTCAGATTTTGATTTATCTCATCTCTTGGTTTAATTTAGGTTTTTGTTGATGGGTTGTTGTGTTTTGTTTTTTTTTTTGCGGTACGCGGGCCTCTCACTGTTGTGGCCTCTCTCATTGTGGAGCACAGTCTCTGGACGCGCAGGCTCAGCGGCCATGGCTCATGGGCCCTGCCGCTCCGTGGCACGTGGGATCTTCCCGGACCGGGACACAAATCCGCGTCCCCCGCATCTGCAGGCGGACTCTCAACCACTGTGTCACCAGGGAAGCCCCCTGTTGATACGTTTTAAGCCTCCTGTGTATATTCTTATGTGTATATAGTTGGTAGCCTAGAAATAAAGACCTAATGTCATAACAGTTTTCTGTTCATCTTAGCAGGATATGAATCAGGAAGGGAAAACCTTAATGTGAGAAGGCAGTTCTGCTTAGGCTGTTGCTTTGCCTCAGTCTAAGAAATGAAACCATTTCCTGTGACTTGGAGTGAGGAGCAGGTTAGGGATCAGAAGGCAGAGAACTTTTTACCTCTCTTATAATGAGGCTTTCATAGAGTGAATTTATTATTCCAATATTATAAAACAAAACCACCAAAAGATTACTACTAAAATACATTCAGAAGCAAAAATTATTCTTGAATTATTTCCCATTTTAGATTATCTGACTTCTGCACAGTATCTATTTAGTACAGATATCAAACGTCAGTGTGTTTATTTTGGTAGAGATATAAAATGAGAGAAAACACCCTTTGATTTATCAATGACTTAAAGAACATTTTTTTTTGTTATTAAAAACCCTGTAGAATACTGCAAGGAATTCCTGTTATGGGTGACAATCAAGAATATGTTGCTGTCCTTCCAACAAGACCAGGGATACCACCTGAATTGGCACCAGGAACTGGACGGAGTGCTCACAAACCACACCTACAACTCTCGGGAGAGGAAGTAAGAACTTCCTTTAATATTAGTTTTCTCTATCTTACAAGCTGTCAAACTTTTTGGTTTCAGGACCCTTTTTATACTCTTAAAAATTTTTGAGGACTTCAATAATTATTTATGTGGGTTATATCTATTACATTTACAGTGCTGGAAATTAAAACTGGGAAAATTCTTAAATGTTTATTTTTTAAAATTAAAAATAACAGTAGTAAAGTCATATATGTTAACATAATGTATTTTTATGAAAAATAGTTATATTTTTTAAAACAGAAAAGTAGTGTAAAACTAGGATTGTATTTTTTTTGCAAATCTCTTTAATGTCTGGCTTATTAGATGATAGCTGGATTCTTATGTTTGCTTCTGCATTCAATTTTGTGGTAGGTTGTTTTGGTTGAAATATATGAGGAAAATTCTGGCTTCATGAGGATATGTAGTTGGAAAAGAAGAGATTATTTTAATAGACTTTTAACATAATTATGGATATTCTCCTTTAATAATATACCAAAACTTTACAAGTGGTAGTTTCTTGAAACTTAGTTGTGAGACTTCCACTTCTGGGGATGATGCAGTAGAAGTACTTTTTCCTATTCCTCCTGCTAAGTACAGGTAAAAACCTGGGTGTTACAAACAGGACAGATCTAAAAGGTGGAGAGGGGCTTCCCTGGTGGCACAGTGGTTGAGAGTCTGCCTGCTAATGCAGGGGATGCGGGTTCGAGCCCTGGTCTGGGAGAATCCCACATGCCGCGGAGCAACTGGGCCCGTGAGCCACGACTACTGAGCCTGTGCGTCTGGAGCCTGTGCTCCGCAAAAAGAGAGGCCGTTGCAGTGAGAGGTCCGAGCACTGCGATGAAGAGTGGCCCCCGCTTGCCACAACTAGAGAAAGCCCTTGCACAGAAACGAAGACCCAACACAGCAAAAATAAATAAATTAATTAATAAACTCCTACCCCCAACATCTTCTTTAAAATAAATAAATAAATAAATAAAAGGTGGAGAGACTAAGGCACTAACTAGGAACTTTGGGATCCAACAAATGGCACAGTGGCGAGTTAGTTCCTTGGGTTTTCTTTTTTGCTTCACATATTCTAGACTTAGAGTTGAAAAAATTGGTAACCTAGAAAGAAAACTATGTAAAGACAGAAAAAAAAAAAAAGTCCAAACAAAAGCCTACTCCCTCTAACCAAAGAACCAGGAAAGGGACAGCCTAGCAAGACAAAACTTTTCAACAATAACTACTCTACCCTAGCCAGACACCACAGAAAAAATGGTGGCCCTGGTCCTTTCCTCACCTCTGCCAGCAAAGGCCTAGTAGGAAAACTAGACTTTTACTCTTGCCCAGAGTATAAGAAGGCACTATAATACCCCTGCCAGGGTGGTATCAATGAAGGCTGTTTGGGACTGGAGCTTTCACCTTAATAAAGTGGTAATGAGGTTTCCTCTCTTACTGTGTTAGTTGAGACCACATGGGGATCCTGGACTTGCATCCCCACCGAGTAGTAATGAGCCACTCCTCTCCCTCCCCACTGTGGTGGTACCAGAAGAAGCCTAGCAGAGTGTCAGCTAAAACAGAAGGTTTAAATAAGATCCAGAGCCTCAGAGCAAAATACCCCAAATATCCAAATTTCAACTGAAAATCACTAATCATACCAAGAACCAGGAAAGTCTCAAACTGAACATAAGAAGATAATCAATAGATGCTATCGCTTAGATAACAGAAATGTTAGAATTATCTGACAATGATTTTAAAGCTACCATCCTAAAAATGCTTCAGCGATAATTATGAACACACCTGAAACAAATTTTAAAAAAATAGAAAGATTCAGAAAGGAAATAGAAAGTCTTAGACATTGAAGATACATAGTAAAGAAATTGAAGACATTTTAGAATTGAAAAGATATAGTAACTAAAATAAAATGCTCAGCAGGTGGGCTCAAAAGTAGCATGGATGAAAGAGGAAGTGAACTTGAAGATAAAACAATAGAATTTATCCAGTTTGAGCAACAAAGAGAAACAGACTGAAAAAAAAAATAACAGACCCTCAGGGGCTTGTGGGAGTAAAACAAAAGATGTAACATTTATGTTATCACAGTCCTGGAAGGAGAAGAAAAGGAAGAGGGGTGACTGAAAATGTATAGGAAGAAATAATGACTGGAAACTTCCCCAATTTAGCAAAAGACTTAAACCTACATATTCAGGAAGCTGAGCAAACTCCAAGCAAGAAAAATCCAAAGAAATCTGTACCAAGTCACTTACTAGTGAAACTTATGAAAACTAATAACAAAGAAAAACATCTTGAAAGCAGCAAGAGAGAAGTAATATGTTACCTACAGGAGAAAAACAATTTTAATGGCAGTGGATTTCTCATCAGAAACCATGGAGGCCAGAAATAAGTGGTGGAACATTTTTCAAATGCTGAAAGGAAAGAACTGTAAGCCCTGAGTCCTATATCCAGAGAAGATATCCTTCGGGGATGAAAGGGAATCAAGACATTTTCAGATGAAAGGAAACTAAGAGAATTTGTCACCCATCAGACTTACACTACAAGAAAGGCTAGAAGATGTTCTCTAAACAGGAAAAAAAAATGATGAAAGAAAAAATCTCAGAATATCTAAAAGGAACAAAAACATGTAAAGCAAAAACACAGGTAAATGCAATAGAGTTTCCTTCTCCTTTTGAGTTTTCTAAATTATGTCTGTCAGTTGAAAAAAAAATTATACCGTTAAATGTATATACAGGAAATGTTTAAGACAACTGTATTATAAATGGAGAAGAGTAAAGAGACATAAAAGGAGGTAAGGTTTCTACACACCACTTGAACTGGTAAATTGGAGACATCAGTAGACTTTGATAAGTTATGTTTATTATGTGTATATAATGTAATACCTAGAGCAAAACTAAAAAGCTATACAAAGAGATATATACTCAAAAATACCATAGATAAATAAAAGTGGAATTCTAAAATATGTCCATGCAGGAAAAAGAAAACAGAGATACAGAAGAAACCAGAGAGAACAAGGAGAAAACAAAAATGAAATGGCAGACAAAATCCCTAACTTAAATACATCAGCCACTATGGAGAACAGTATGGAGGTTCCTTAAAAAACTAAAAATAGAACTACCATATGACCCAGCAATTCCACTACTGGGCATATACCCTGAGGAAACCATAATTCAAAAAGATACATGTACCACAATGTTCATTGCAGTACTAGTTACAATATCCAGGACATGGAAGCAACCTAAGTGTCCACCAACAGATGAATGGAAAAAGAAGATGGGACACATAAATACAATGGAATATTATTAGGCCATAAAGAGAAATGAAATTGAGTTATTTGTAGTGAGGTGGATGGACCTAGAGTCTGTCATACAGAGTGAAGTAAGTCAGAAAGAGAAAAACAAATACCGTACACTAATACTTATGTATGGAATCTAAAAAAAAATGGTACTGAACCTAGGGGTAGGACAGGAACAAAGATGCAGATGTATAGAATGGACTTGAGGACACAGTGTTGGGGGGAAGGGGAAGCTGGGACGAAGTGAGAGAGTAGCATTGACATATATACACTACCAAATGTAAACTAGACAGCTAGGGAGATCATAGCATGGGGAGATAGCACAGGGAGATCAACTCAGCACTTAGCATAGCACAGGGAGATCAACTCGGTGCTTTCTGACCACCTAGAGGGGTGGGATAGGGAGGGTGGGAGGGAGGCTCAAGAGGGAGGGGATATGGGGATATATGTATACATATAGCTGATTCACTTTGTTATACAGCAGAAACGAACACAACATTGTAAAGCAATTATACTCCAATAAAGATGTAAAATATATATATGTATGGTCTAAATATACCAGTTAAGTTACAGAGCTTGCAGAGCAGGTTAAAAGACATGACCAACTATTTAGTGTCCACAAGAAACTGACGTCAAATATAATGACTTACAGAAGTTGAAAGTAAAAGGGTAAAAAAAGATAAGTCGTGCAAACACTGATCAAAGAAAAGCAGGAGTGACTATATTAATATCAGATAAAGTAGACTTCCCAGCAAAGAAAGTTATCAGAGACAGAGAGAGGCATTACATTATGATAAAAAGGTCAATCCACCAGGAAGATATAGTAGTCTTAAAGAGTGTGTGCACAAAACAGCTGCAAAATATGTGAAGCAAAAACTGGTAGAACTAAAAGGACAAATAGGCCATTCCACAATTATACTTGGAGATTTCAACACCCCTCTCTAAATAGTTGGTAGAACACTTAGAAAATCAGCAAGGATATAGAAAAATCAATAACTCCATCAACCAACAGGATCTAATTGAAATGTACAGAACACTACACCCAACAAGAGCAGAATACATATTCTTTTCACATTCCTGCAGGACATATACCAAGATAAAACAAATCCATAATGAAATCAAACTAGAGATCAATAACAAAGGTAACAGAAAAATCTCCAAACAGTTGGAATCTAAACAATACAGGTATAAGTAATCCATGGGTTAATCCAGGGAGTCTCAAGGGATTTAAAAAATACATTGAAAATCAATTGAACTGAATTAAAATGAAAATACAACACATCAAAATTTGTGGAACACAGATAATGCAGTGCCGAGAGGGAAAATTATAGCACTAAATGCTTATAGTAAAAAAGAGAAAGTCTCAAATCAATAATTTTTTTTTTTTTTTGCGGTATGCAGGCCTCACACTGTTGTGGCCTCTCCCATTGCAGAGCACAGGCTCCAGATGTGCAGGCCCAGCGGCCATGGCTCACAGGCCCAGCCACTCTGCGGCATGTGGGATCTTCCCAGACCGGGGCACGAACCTGTGTCTCCTCCATCGGCAGGCGGACTCTCAACCACTGTGCCACCAGGGAAGCCCTCAAATCAATAATTTAAGCTCCCAGCTCAAGAACCTAGAAAAAGAAGAGCAAAATAAACCCAAAGCAAGCAGTGGGAAGGAATAATGAAGAGCAGTTATCAATGAGGTTGAAAACATGAAAACAATAGAGAAAATCAATGAAGCAAAGAGGTAGTTCTTAGAAAAAATTGACCTCTAGCAAGACTGACATGGAAAAACCAGAAAATACACAAATTACCAATATGAGAAGTGAAACAGGAGATATCACTACAGGCCCTGCAGACATCAAAATAATAATAAGGGAATACTATAAACAACTCTACACACATAAATTTGACAACTTAGACAAAACAGAGCAGTTCCTCAAAAAACACAAACTACCACAACTCACTCAATATGAAATAAATACTTTGAATAGCTCTATAATGTTAAGGAAAGTGAATGCTTAATTAACAAAACTCCTTTCTCAGAACCCTGAAAAATAGTTTGGCAGTTAAAAAACCAAAATAAACATGCAACTACTATTAATCATGTTGCAGAATGAATACATAAACTCTATAAGGATAAGTCTTCAGAGGATTATGCTGGTAAAAACCAATTCCAAAACACTACACACTGGCTGATTTTATTATATAACATTCATGAAATGACAAAATTACAGAGATGGAGAACAGATTAGTGGTTTTCAGGGTTTCAGAATGAGGGTGGCTGGGAATGGGTGGAGTGTGTCTATATAGGACAATATGAGGGATCACTTACGGTGATGGAAATGTTCTGCATCTTAACTATATGAATGTCAATATTTTGTTATTCTGTACTACAGTTTAGCAAGATGTTACCTTTGAGGTAAACTGAGTAAAGGATAGATAGGGTCTCTCTGTATTATTTCTTAAAACTGTCTGTGAATCTATAATTATCTCAAAATTAAAAGTTTAATACAAGAATTGTGGTTGTTGGACCAGTACCAAAAAAAAGAAAAAAGAAAAAAGAAAAATTAAACTTAGCTGAAAAGAAAATGTATTAAATGATAATTTGTATAGGTAAAAAAGTTTGTTGCAGGGCTTCCCTGGTGGCGCGGTGGTTGAGAGTCCGCCTGCCGATGCAGGGGACATGGGTTCGTGCCCCAGTCTGGGAGGATCCCACATGCCGTGGAGCGGCTGGGCCCATGAGCCATGGCCACTGAGCCTGCGTATCCGGAGCCTGTGCTCTGCAACGGGAAAGGCCACAACAGTGAGAGGCCCGTGTACCACACACACAAAAAAAGTTTCTTGCAATTGAATCTGAAACCATGTCAATGACTTTTTTATACCTTATTACATGAAAATCTATTGCCTCATTTTGTACTTTGAATGGCTCTTTTACCCATGCATGATTTTGTAACATTTTGCATTGGTCATTTAGAAAATACTATTCATCAAGTTATGTAGATCTTCAAATGTTGACACATTTCACTAATATATAATGTCAAAATATCTCAATTTTAATATTATCAGAAAAGTCTTTTAGCACTGGGAACCTGGCAAGCTCATGGTGAGGGACACAATTTTTCCAAAATTCTAATTTTTGCTAAAAGCTTAAATTTTTTCTCTTGACACAAATACTCTCAATTATTTTATTGAAATGACTGATTTTCTCATTTTCAAGAAAATGCTTACCACAAACAGAAGTCTGAATAAAGGTAGTTTAATATTTGTCCTCTCAAGTAAAAATGGTGGCTAGTTCAGTTCAGAACTCAAACAATAGCACACGTTTTTCCTCAAAACCACCATCCTACTGCACTATAGCCACAGAAGCACTTCATGTGTACTTATCATTTTGTTACACTGAATATTAAAAAGATATTCATGTAAAAGTTGAGATTTAATAAAATAAACATTTTTTTGCTGCTTTGTGGGGGTATTTTTAAGATCCTGCTGCCTTAATTCACACTGAGGTCCACCAGTTTTACTCTCTGTTTTTTTTTTTTGTTTTTTTTTTTTTACACAAAGTGCAAATTTCAACACAGTGAAAAAGGCAAATGACCTCTTTGTATTTTTAGTGTGGAAAGGTCTTGAAAAGACCCCTGAAAGGTCTTGAGGCTCTCCAGAGCTCAGACCACATTTTAGAAACTGTTGTTCATCCTTATATTTCATTTATATGAAGCTCAACTTACCCCTGAAGCTAATTGCATGTCTCTCTCCCTTAGTGAATATAATATTCTGACATCGAGTCTTCAGTATGAACGTGAGTTATTGTATTGGGTTGTAATATATGTAGTAACCTTAGGGGCTGTGCAGGTGCTGTTTTACTAAATTAACCTAGCTTGCTTTATAGTTAGTAATTCAGTTTGCTGTGCAATCTTTACCCTCCTGTTAAGTTCGAGCAGCCACCAACCCAGCTGTTTTTAACCATTTTCCTGATTTCCTCTGAGAAAGTTCTGAGCATTGCTGGGGAAACCAGTTTACCATGATGAGTGTTTCTTTGCTAGTTTAATTTGACACATTCTCTCCTGAAAATGCATCTGTGTTTTTCCTTGAGAGCAAAATTGTGCTGTTTAGTGATAGATTTTCCTCTCTTCCCACTTAGAGGCTTATATACTGCTTTCTTTTAGGGGAATAATTTTATTCTGGATGCTTAAGCTGCTGAAAGTCTACCTACTACAAGGGAAGATTTACCATATTGTATGTGACATATCATTTGAATATCTGAAATCTTAATTTCTAGGTGATCTTTGGAAAAAGAATTGTCAGCTGATTTTGGAAGAGTTTATTCATCTTTTGTCAAGGAATTCCTGACTCTAGGTCTATACAGCATAAAGTGATGCAGTGTGCCCACCAAATAGAGGATGAGTGAGATGGAAACAATTTTGAATTTCTGTGGTGGACAAATTAACGTGGCAACTGCAAAATCTACATTTCTCTAAATAAATACTCTGTTGGTAGAGAGGAAATGTGATCAAAGAATAGTTGACTAGAAATAAAAGTGCTGAAGACTCAGTATCACCTTATAATTGTGAATCTTTATTTACTGTGTTTGGGTCTTTGGATATTACTGTCAGAAGTCTGTATAGCAACCATGCTCCAGGAGATGGTTACTCTTAAGGGTTCATAGTTAATGCTAGAGTAATGCTTGTAAGTTGATGCTTTAAAATCATTTGCACTCATTTTTTTCTGGTGAAAGACAAATCTTGTTGGGGAAAGTGCTTGGTCCAATTAAATATTATTCAAAGTCAATGAAAGTTAAGGAAAACATAATTACCAATAATACCATGGATTCAAATAGCTATTATTTTTAAAAATCTTGCCACATTTTCTTCAAATCTTGTCATGAATGCCTGATTAAGTTTTTCACTTCCAGCTATTTTTTAAAATTCTTTTTCTTTTACTGTTTGTTTTATTATTATTATTTTATTGATAGTAAACTTTATTTTTTAGAATAGTCTTAGATTTCCAGAAAAATTACAAAGACAGTGTGGAGATTTCCCACACTCTGTTTCCCCTATTATTAACATGATAATGGTGGGTTAATAGTGGCCCCCAAAAGATATATCCAAGTCCTAACCCATGGTACCTGTGAATGTGACCTTATTTGGAAATAGGGTCTTTGCAGATGTAATTAAGAATCTTGGAATGAGATCACCTTGGATTTAGGGTTAGCACTAAACCCAAGGGTAAGCCCTAAATCCAGTATGACTGGTGTCCTTATAAGAAGAGAATGCTCTGTGAACACACAGACACACAGGGAAGAATGCCTTGAGCTGATGGAAGCAAATTGGAATGATGCCGCTGCAAGCTGAGGAATGCCAAGGGTTGCTGGCAGCCACTAGAAGCTAGGAAGAGGCACAGAAGAATTCTCTATAGCATTCAGAGGGAGCATAGCCCTCTTGACACCTTGATGGACTTCTTGTTTCCAGAACTCTGAGAGAATAAATTTCTGTTGTTTTAAGCCACCAAACTGTATTTGCTACAGTAACCCTACGAAACTACCAATACATCTTAGAGCAGTATGGTAGATTTGTTAAAATCAGTGAACTGATATTTATATGTTATTATTAACTAAGGTCCATACTGCATTCAGATTTCCTAAGTTTTAATGTAATGTCCATTTTCTGTTCCAGGATTCCCTCCAGGATACCACATTACATTTAGTTGTTATGTCTCCTTAGGCTTCTCTTGGCTGTGACAGTTTCTGAGACTTTCCTTGTTTTTGTTGACCTTGACAGTTTGGGAGAGTACTGGTCAGGTATTTTGTAGACTGTCCCTAATCGGGATTGACTGATGTGTTTTTGATTTGATTGTGTTATGTGATTTTGGGAGGAAGACCACTGAGGTAAGGTGCCATTTTCATCATATCGTACTGAGAGTACATATTATCAATATGACTTATCATTGTTGATGTTAACTTTAATCACCTGGCTGAGGTAGTGTCTGCCAGGTTTTCTTCATTGTCAAGTTTCTCTTTTTGCCTCCTTTCTGTTCTGTACTCTGGAAAGAAGTCACTATGTGCAGCCCACACTTAAGGAATGTGGAGCTATGCTCCACCTCCTTCAGAGCAGAGTATCTACAAAGATTAACTTGAATTCATCTGGACAGGATGTTTGTCTATTCTTCCCATTTATTTATTTATTCAATCATTTACTTATATCAGTATGACCCATGGATGTTTATGCTATACTTTGAGTTATATTACAATACTACTTTATTATTATTATTATTATTTTGCTAAAATTGTTTGAGCTTTGGTCACTGAGAGCTCCTTCAGTTGTCTCCTATGTCCCTTTGACAGACCCCATCACTGTGGGATTTTTTTTAACACTTAATTACTAGTAGTACAGATGCTCCAAGTTCATTTTGCATATTTCCTGCCCCAGTCCATAGAGTCAGCCATTTCTACAGGGAGCCTCAGTTCTCTTTATTGGAGAATGTAATTAGAAACTAAGATCACAGCATTGGATGTGCTTGTTACTGCTGGGGCTTTGTTGCTTCTAGGCCTTCTCACCTCACACAAATATATGTCTGTATACTAACTCCTTCCTGTAAATACACATATTATAATACACATAATAAATATAATAAATATACATAATATTTCTATATGTTACCATCTTTTTTTTAATTTTTGAATTTTATTTTATATATTTTTTTATACAGCAGGTTCTTATTATTCATCAGTTTTATACACTTCGGTGTATACATGTCAATCCCAATCGCCCAATTCAGCACACCACCATCCCCACCCCCTCACCACTTTCCCCCCTTGGTGTCCACACATTTGTTCTCTACATCTGTGTATCAACTTCTGCCCTACAAACCAGTTCATCTGTACTATTTTTCTAGGTTCCACATACATGCATTAATATATGATATTTCTTTTTCTCTTTCTGACTTACTTCACTCTGTATGACAGTCTCTAGATCCATCCATGTCTCAACAAATGACTCAATTTCGTTCCTTTTTAATGGCCAAGTAATATTCCATTGTATATATGTACCACATCTTCTTTATCCATTCATCTGTCGATGGGGATTTACGTTGCTTCCATGACCTGGCTATTATAAATAGTGCTGCAATGAACATTGGGGTGCATGTGTCTTTTTGAATTATGGTTTTCTCTGGGTATATGCCCAGTAGTGGGATTGCTGGATCATATGGTAATTCTATTTTTAGCTTTTTAAGGAACCTCCATACTATTCTCCATAGTGGCTGTATCAATTTACATTCCCACCAACAGTGCAAGAGTGTTCCCTTTTCTCCACACCCTCTCCAGCATTTGTTGTTTGTAGATTTTCTGATGATGCCCATTCTAACTGATGTGAGGTGATACCTCATTGTAGTTTTGATTTGCATTTCTCTAATAATTAGTGATGTTGAGCAGCTTTTCATGTGCTTCTTGGCCATCTGTATGTCTTCTTTGCAGAAATGTCTATTTAGGTTTTCTGCCCATTTTTGGATTGGGTTGTTTGTTTCTTTAATAGTGAGCTTCATGAGCTGTTTGTATATTTTGGAGATTAATCCTTTGTCCATTGATTTGTTTGCAAATATTTTCTCCCATTCTGAGGGTTGTCTTTTCATCTTGTTTATGTTTTCCTTTGCTGTGCAAAAACTTTTAAGTTTCATTAGGTCCCATTTATTTTTGTTTTTATTTCCATAACTCTAGGAGGTGCATCAAAAAAGATCTTGCTGTGATTTATGTCAAAGTGTGTTCTTCCTATGTTTTCCTCTAAGAGTTTTATAGCTTCTGGTCTTACATTTAGGTCTCAAATCCATTTTGAGTTTATTTTTGTGTATGGTGTTAGTGAGTGTTCTAATTTCAGTCTTTTACATGTAGCTGTCCAGTTTTCCCAGCACCACTTATTGAAGAGACTGTCTTGTCTCCATCTTATATCTTTGCCTCCTTTGTCAAAGATTAGTTGACCATAGGTGCGTGGGTTTATCTCTGGGCTTTCTTTCTTTTTTTTTTTTTTTTTTTATTTATTTTGTGGTACGCGGGCCTCTCAGTGTTGTGGCCTCTCCCGTTGCAGAGCACAGGCTCTGGACGTGCAGGCTCAGCGGCCATGGCTCACGGGCCTAGCCACTCTGCGGCATATGGGATCTTCCCGGACCGGGGCACGAAGCCATGTCCCCTGCATCAGCAGGCGGACTCTCAACCACTGCGCCACCAGGGAAGCCCTATCTCTGGGCTTTCTATCTTGTTCCATTGATCTGTGTTTCTATTTTTGTGCCAGTACCATATTGTCTTGATTACTGTAGCTTTGTAGTATAGTCTGAAGTCCGGGAGTCTGATTCCTCCAGGTCCGTTTTTTCCCTCAAGACTGCTTTGGCTATTTGGGGTCTTTTGTGTCTCCATACAAATTTTAAGATTTTTTTGTTCTAGTTCCATAAAAAATGCCATTGGTAATTTGATAGGGATTGCATTGAATCTGTAGATTGCTTTGGGTAGTATAGTCATTTTCACAATATTGATTCTTCCAATGCAAGAACATGGTATATCTCTCCATCTGTTGGTATCATCTTCAATTTCTTTCATCAGTGTCTTATAGTTTTCTGCATACAGGTTTTTGTCTCCCTAGGTAGATTTATTCCTAGGTATTTTATTCTTTCTGTTGCAGTGGTAAATGGGGGTGTTTCCATAATTTCTCTTTCAGATTTTTCATCACTAGTGTATAGGAATGCAAGAGATTTCTATGTTTTAATGTTGTATTCTGAAACTTTACCAAATTCATTGATTACCTCTAGAAGTTTTCTGGTGGCATTTTTAATTCTCTATGTATAGTATCATGTCATCTGCAAACAGTGACAGTTTTACTTCTTCTTTTCCAGTTTGTATTCCTTTTATTTCTTTTTCTTCTCTGATTGCCATGGCTAGGACTTCCAAAACTATGTTGAATAATAGTGCTGAGAGTGGACATCCTTGTCTTGTTTCTGATCTTAGAGGAAATGCTTTCTGTTTTTCACTGTTGAGTATGATGTTTGCTGTGGGTTTGTCATATATAGCCTTTATTATGTTGAGGTAGGTTCCCTCTATGCCCGCTTTCTGGAGAGTTTTTATCATAAATGGGTGTTGAATTTTGTCAAAAGCTTTTTCTGCATCTATTGAGATTATCATATGGTTTTTATTCTTCAATTTGTTAATATGGTGTATCACATTGATTGATTTGCATATATTGAAGAATCCTTTCATCCTGGGATAAAGCCCACTTGATCATGGTGTATGATCCTTTTAATGTGTTGTTGGATTCTGTTTGCTAGTATTTTGTTGAGGATTTTTGCATCTATTTTCATCAGTGATATTGGTCTGTAATTTTCTTTTTTTGTAGTGTCTTTGTTTGGTTTTGGTATCAGGGTGATGGTGGCCTCATAGAATGAGTTTGGGAGTGTTCCTCCCTCTGAAATTTTTTGGAAGAGTTTGAGAAGGATGGGTGTTAGCTCTTCTCTAAATGTTTGATAGAATTCACCTGTGAAGCTATCTGGTCTTGGACTCTTGTTTGTTGGAAGATTTTTATCACAGTTTGAATTTCATTACTTGTGATTGGTCTGTTCATATTTTCTATTTCTTCCTGGTTCGGCCTTGGAAGGGTATACCTTTCTAAGAATTTGTCCATTTCTTCCAGGTTTTCCATTTTGTTGGCATGGAGTTGCTTGTAGTAGTCTCTTAGGATGCTTTGTATTTCTGCAGTGTCTGTTGTAACTTCTCCTTTTTCATTTCTAATTTTATTGATTTTGAGTCCTCTCCCTCTTTTTCTTTTTAATTTTTAAAAATTTTTTTAAATTTTAATTTAATTTAATTAATTTATTTATTTTTGGCTGTGTTGGGTCTTTGCTTCTGTGCGAGGGCTTTCTCTAGTTGCGGCGAGCGGGGGCCACTCTTCATCGCGGTGCGTGGGACTCTCACTGTCGCGGCCTCTCTTGTTGCAGAGCACAAGTTCCAGATGTGCAGGCTTAGTAGTTGTGGCTCATGGGCCTAGTTACTCCGTGGCATGTGGGATCTTCCCAGACCAGGGTTCAAACCTGTGTCCCCTGCATTTGCAGGCAGATTCTCAACCACTGCGCCACCAGGTAAGCCCCCTCTTTTTCTTGATGAGTCTGGCTAATGGTTTATCAATTTTGTTTATCTTCTCAGAGAACCAGCTTTTAGTTTTATTGATCTTTGATATTGTTTTCTTTGTTTCTATTTCATTTATTTCTGCTCTGATCTTCATGATTTCTTTCCTTCTGCTAACTTTGGGTTTTATTTGTTCTTCTTTCTCTAGTTCCTTTAGGTGTAAGGTTAGATTGTATATTTGAGATTTTTCTTGTTTCTTGAGGTAGGATTGTATAGCTATAAACTTCCCTCTTAGAACTGCTTTTGCCACATCCTGCAGGATTTGGATCATCGTATGTGTAACCATATTTGTCTGACTTAAGCTAAGCATGAGTTCATACTGATGTGTAAAACTCTAATTCATGACCACATGTATCATTCTAACCTCCTCCCTTGCTTATCTTTTTTTTATTAGTTTCTGCTTTATAACAAAGTGAATCAGTCATACATATACATCTGTTCCCCCATCCCTTCCCTCTTGCGTCTCCCTCCCTAGCACCCTCCCTATCCCACCCCTCCAGACGGTCACAAAGCACCGAGCTGATCTCCCTCTGCTATGCGGCTGCTTCCCACTATCTATCTACCTTACGTTTGGTACTGTGTATCTGTCCGTGCCTCTCTTTCGCTTTGTCACAGCTTACCCTTCCCCCTCCCTATATCCTCAAGTCCATTCTCAAGTAGGTCTGTGTCTTTATTCCTGTTTTACCCCTAGGTTCTTCATGACATTTTTTTTCTTAAATTCCATATATATGTGTTAGCATACGGTATTTTTCTTTCTCTTTCTGAGTTACTTCACTCTGTATGACAGACTCTAGGTCTATCCACCTCATTACAAATAGCTCAGTTTCGTTTCTTTTTATGACTGAGTAATATTCCATTGTATATATGTGCCACATCTTCTTTATCCATTCATCCAATGATGGACACTTAGGTTGTTTCCATCTCCGGGCTATTGTGGATAGAGCTGCAGTGAACATTTTGGTACACGTCTCTTTTTGAATTATGGTTTTCTCAGGGTATATGCCTAGTAGTGGGATTGCTGGGTCATATGGTAGTTCTATTTGTAGTTTTTTAAGGAACCTCCATACTGTTCTCCATATTGGCTGTACCAATTCACATTCCCACCAGCAGTGCAAGAGTGTTCCCTTTTCTCCACACCCTCTCCAGCATTTATTGTTTCTAGATTTCTTGATGATGGCCATTCTGACTGGTGTGAGATGATATCTCATTGTAGTTTTGATTTGCATTTCTCTAATGATTAATGATGTTGAGCATTCTTTCATGTGTTTGTTGGCAGTCTGTATATCTTCTTTGGAGAAATGCCTATTTAAGTCTTCTGCCCATTTTTGGATTGGGTTGTTTGTTTTTTTGCTATTGAGCTGCATGAGCTGCTTATAAATTTTGGAGATTAATCCTTTGTCAGTTGCTTCATTTGCAAATATTTTCTCCCATTCTGAGGGTTGTCTTTTGGTCTTGTTTATGGTTTCCTTTGCTGTTCAAAAGCTTTTAAGTTTCATTAGGTCCCATTTGTTTATCTTTGTTTTTATTTCCATTTCTCTAGGAGGTGGGTCAAAAAGGATCTTGCTGTGATTTATGTCATAGAGTGTTCTGCCTATGTTTTCCTCTAAGAGTTTGATAGTGTCTGGCCTTACATTTAGGTCTTTAATCCATTTTGAGCTTATTTTTGTGTATGGTGTTAGGGAATGATCTAATCTCATACTTTTACATGTCCCTGTCCAGTTTTCCCAGCACCACTTATTGAAGAGACTGTCCTTTCTCCACTGTACATTCCTGCCTCCTTTATCAAAGATAAGTTGACCATATGTGCGTGGGTTTATCTCTGGGCTTTCTATCCTGTTCCATTGATCTATCTTTCTGTTTTTGTGCCAGTACCACACTGTCTTGATTACTGTAGCTTTGTAGTTTAGTCTGAAGTCAGGGAGCCTGATTCCTCCAGCTCCGTTTTTCATTCTCAAGATTGCTTTGGCTATTCAGGGTGTTTTGTTTTTCCAAACAAATTTTGAAATTTTTTGTTCTAGTTCTGTGAAAAATGCCAGTGGTAGTTTGATAGGGATTGCATTGAATCTGTAGATTGCTTTCGGTAGTAGAGTCATTTTCACAGTATTGATTCTTCCAATCCAGGAACATGGTATATCTCTCCACCTATTTGTATCATCTTTAATTTATTTCATCAGTGTCTTATAATTTTCTGCATACAGGTCTTCTGTCTCCTTAGGTAGGTTTATTCCTAGATATTTTATTCTTTTTGTTGCCATGGTAAATGGGAGTGTTTTCTTGATTTCACTTTCAGATTTTTCATCATTAGTGTACAGGAATGCCAGAGATTTCTGTGCATTAATTTTGTATCCTGCTACTTTACCAAATTCATTGATTAGCTCTAGTAGTTTTCTGGTAGCATCTTTAGGATTCTCTATGTATAGTATCATGTCATCTTCAAACAGTGACAGCTTTACTTCTTCTTTTCCAATTTGGATTCCTTTTAGTTCCTTTTCTTCTCTGATTGCTGTGGCTAAAACTTCCAAAACTAAGTTGAATAAGAGTGGTGAGAGTCGGCAGTCTTGTCTTGTTCCTGATCTTAGTGGAAGTGGTTTTAGTTTTTCACCGTTGAGGACGATGTTGGCTGTGGGTTTGTCATATATGGCCTTTATTATGTTGAGGAAAGTTCCCTCTTTGCCTACTTTCTGCAGGGTTTTTATCATAAATGGGTGTTGAATTTTGTCGAAAGCTTTCTCTGCATCTATTGAGATGATCATATGGTTTTTCTCCTTCAAATTGTTTATATGGTGTATCACATTGATTGATTTGCGTATATTGAAGAATCCTTGCATTCCTGGGATAAAACCCACTTGATCATGGTGTATGATCCTTTTAATGTGCTGTTGGATTCTGTTTGCTTGTATTTTGTTAAGGATTTTTGCATCTATGTTCATCAGTGATATTGGCCTGTAGTTTTCTTTCTTTGTGACATCCTTGTCTGGTTTTGGTATCAAGGTGATGGTGGCCTCGTAGAATGAGTTTGGGAGTTCTCCTCCCTCTGCTATATTTTGGAAGAGTTTGAGAAGGATAGGTGTTAGCTCTTCTCTAAATGTTTGATAGAATTCGCCTGTGAAGCCATCTGGTCCTGGGCTTTTGTGTGTTGGAAGATTTTGAATCAGTTTCAATTTCAGTGCTTGTGATTGGTCTATTCATATTTTCTATTTCTTCCTGATTCAGTCTTGGCAGGTTGTGCATTACTAAGAATTTGTCCATTTCTTCCAGGTTGTCCATTTGATTGGCGTAGAGTTTCTTGTAGTAATCTCTCATGATCTTTTGTATTTCTGCAGTGTCAGTTGTTACCTCTCCTTTTTCATTTCTAATTCTATTGATTTGAGTCTTCTCCCTTTTTTTCTTAATGAGTCTGCCTAATGGTTTATCAATTTTGTTTATCTTCTCAAAGAACCAGCTTTTAGTTTTATTGATCTTTGCTATCGTTTCCTTCATTTCTTTTTCATTTATTTCTGATCTGATTTTTATGATTTCTTTCCTTCTGCTAACTTTGGGTTTTTTTTGTTCTTCTTTCTCTAATTGCTTTAGGTGCAGAGTCAGGTTGTTTACTCGAGATGTTTCCTGTTTCTTAAGGTGGGATTGTATTGCTATAAACTTCCCCCTTAGAACTGCTTTTGCTGCGTCCCATAGGTTTTGGGTCGTTGTGTCTCCATTGTCATTTGTTTCTAGGTATTTTTTTATTTCCTCTTTGATTTCTTCAGTGATCACTTCGTTATTGAGTAGTTTATTGTTTAGCCTCCATGTGTTTGTATTTTTTACAGATCTTTTCCTGTAATTGATGTCTAGTCTCATAACATTGTGGTCGGAAAAGATACTTGATACAATTTCAATTTTCTTAAATTTACCAAGGCTTGATTTGTGACCCAGGATATGATCTAAACTGGAGAATGTTCCATGAGCACTTGAGAAAAATGTGTATTCTGTTGTTTTTGGATGGAATGTCCTATAAATATCAATTAAGTCCATCTTGTTTAATGTATCATTTAAAGCTTGTGTTTCCTTATTTATTTTCATTTTGGATGATCTGTCCATTGGTGAAAGTGGGGTGTTAAAGTCCCCTACTGTGATTGTGTTACTGTCGATTTCCCCTTTTATGGCTGTTAGTATTTGCCTTATGTATCGAGGTGCTCCTATGTTGGGTGCATAAATATTTACAGTTGATATATATTCTTCTTGGATCGATCCCTTGATCATTATGTAGTGTCCTTCTTTGTCTCTTCTAGTAGTCTTTATTTTAAAGTCTATTTTGTCTGATATGAGAATTGCTACCTCAGCTTTCTTTTGAGTTCCATTTGCATGGAATATCTTTTTCCATCCCCTTACTTTCAATCTGTATGTGTCTCTAGGTCTGAAGTGGGTCTCTTGTAGGCAGCATATATATGGGTCTTGTTTTTGTATCCATTCAGCCAATCTGTCTTTTGGTGGGAGCATTTAGTCCATTTACATTTAAGGTAATTATTGATATGTATGTTCCTATTCCCATTTCCTTATTTGTATTTGGTGCGTTATTGTAGGTCTTTTCCTTCTGTTGTGTTTCTTGCCTAGAGAAGTTCCTTTAGCATTTGTTGTAAAGCTGGTTTGGTGGTGCTGAACTCTCTCAGCTTTTGCTTGTCTGTAAAGGTTTTAATTTCTCCATCAAATCTGAGTGAGATCCTTGCTGGGTAGAGTAATCTTGGTTGCAGGTTTTTCTCCTTCATCACTTTAATTATGTCCTGCCACTCCCTTCTGGCTTGTAGAGTTTCTGCTGAGAGATCAGCTGTTAACCTGATGGGGATTCCCTTGTGTGTTATTTGTTGTGTTTCCCTTGCTGCTTTTAATATGATTTCTTTGTGTTTAATTTTTGGCAGTTTGATTAATATGTGTCTTGGCGTATTTCTCCTTGGATTTATTCTGTATGGGACTCTCTGTGCCTCCTGGACTTGATTAACTATTTCCTTTCCCATATTATGGAAGTTTTCAACTATAATCTCTTCAAATATTTTCTCAGTCCCTTTGTTTTTCTCTTCTTCTTCTGGAACCCCTATAATTCGAATGTTGGTGCGTTTAATGTTGTCCCAGAGGTCTCTGAGACTGTCCTCTGTTCTTTTCATTCTTTTTTCTTTATTTTGCTCTGCAGCAGTTATTTCCACTATTTTATCTTTCACCTCACTTATCTGTTCTTCTGCCTCAGTTATTCTGCTATTGATCCCATCTCGAGTATTTTTCATTTCATTTATTGTGTTTTAATTGATGCTTGATTCATCTTTATTTCTTCTAGGTCCTTGTTAACTGTTTCTTGCATTTTGTCTACTCTATTTCCAAGATTTTGGATCTTGGAAATAGAATCTTGGATCATCTTTACTATCATTATTCTGAATCCTTTTTTAGGTAGACTGCCTATTTCCTCTTCATTTGTTAGGTTTGGTGGGTTTTTATCTTGCTCCTTCTCCTGCTGTGTGTTTTTCTGTCTTCTCATTTTGCTTATCTTACTGTGTTTGGGGTCTCCTTTTTGCAGGCTGCAGGTTCTTAGTTCCCGTTGTTTTTGGTGTCTGTCCCCCATGGCTAAGGTTGGTTTAGTGGGTTGTGTAGGCTTCCTGGTGGAGGGGACACGTGCCTATGTTCTCGTGGTTGAGGCTGCATCTTGTCTTTCTGGTGGACAGGTCCACATCTTGTGCTGTATTTTGGGGTGTCTGTGGACTTTTTATGCTTTTAGGCAGCCTCTCTGCTAATGGGTGGCATTGTGTTCCTGTCTTGCTAGTTGTTTGGCATAGGGTGTCCAGCACTGTAGCTTGCTGTTTGTTGAGTGAAGCTGGGTGGTGGTGTTGAGATGGAGATGTCTGGAAGATTTTCGCCATTTGATAGTATGTGGAGCTGGGAGGTCTCTTGTGTACCAGTGTCCTGAAGTTGGCTCTCCCACCTCAGAGGCACAGCACTAACTCTTGGCTCCTCAATTTGGGATGATTCGTTGTCTATTCATGTATTCCACAGATGCAGGGTACATCAAGTTGATTGCGGAGCTTTAATCCGCTGCTTCTGAGGCTGCTGGGAGAGATTTCCCTTTCTCTTCTTTGTTCTCACAGCTCCCGGGTCTCAGCTTTGGATTTGGCCCCACCTCTGCGTGTAGGTCGCCGGAGGGTGTCTGTTCTTCTCTCAGACAGGACAGGGTTAAAGGAGCAGCCGCTTCGGGGACTGTGGCTCACTGAGGCCGGGTGGCAGGGAGGGGCACGGAGTGCGGGTGTAGCCTGCAGCGGCAGAGGCCGGCGTGACGTTGCACCAGCCCGAGGCGCGCCGTGCATTCTTCCAGGGAAGCCGTCCCTGGATCCCGGGACCCCGGCAGTGACGGGCTGCACAGGTTCCCCGGAGGGGGGCGTGGACAGTGACCTGCGCTCGCACACAGGCCTCTTGGTGGCGGCAGCAGCCCCAGTGTCCCACGCCCGTCTCTGGGGTCTGCGCTTTCAGCCACGGCTCGCCCCTGTCTCTGGAGCTCCTCCACGCAGCGCTCTTAATCCCCTCTCCTCGCGCACCAGGAAACAAAGAGGGAAGAAAAAGTCTCTTGCCTCTTCGGCAGGTCCAAACTTTTTCCCGGACTCCCTCCCGGCTAGCTGTGGCACATTAGCCCTTTCAGGCTGTGTTCACGCCGCCAACCCCAGTCCTCTCTGTGCGCTCCGACTGCAGCCTGAGCCTCAGCTCCCAGCACCACCTGCCCCGGCGGGCGAGCAGACAAGCCTCTCAGGCTGGTGAGTGCCAGTTGGCACTGATCATTTGTGCGGGAATCTCTCCGCTTTGCCCTACCCAGGTACGTGGGGAATTTCTTGCCTTTTGGGAGGTCTGAGGTCTAATGCCAGCGTACAGTAGGTGTTCTGTAGGAGTTGTTCCACGTGTAGCTGTATTTCTGGTGTATCTGTGGGGAGGAAGGTGATCTCCGTGTCTTACTCTTCTGCCATCTTCCCCAGAAGTCCCTTGCTTATCTTTAAACTCCCTATAGTGAGTGACAAACCTGGCTCCCACCATCCTCCATCCATTTACTTTATTTTTCAATTCCAGTATAGAAGTATCAGAATTATTAACCCATATTCCTGTGGGAAACAACTTTATCAACTAAAATGTAGTTCTATATACAGTTTCTTTTGCCTTTAGTCTTATATACCCTACTCATTTCCAAGGTTACTATCGTGGGATTCCTCTTGACCTCCTAAATGATTTTTTTAAAATTTGCATACATTGTGTCACTCTTTGTGCTGTAAAGTTCGATGACTTTGAGAAATGAATGCCATTTAGCCACAATTCTAGTATCATGCCAGATAGTTTCACCTCCCTAAAAATTCCTCTATGCCTGATTAAATTTTATTTGAAAAAGTTTAAAGAAACAAATAAATACAGAAACCAAACTAACAAACACATGGGTACATATTATCAAAAATTTTTAAGTAATATTTTGTTATACTTGTTCTAGATTTTTTAAAAGACATTTTAAAAACAAATTAAGTCCTCTTGTACTTCTTCCAAATTCCATTTCTCTTCTTTTTTATGCAGGGACAGCTATTGTTACAATTATGTTTTTTTTCCAGTCCATGATTTTATACTTTATTAGATGTACTTATGACCCTAAACAATAAATACTGTAGTTCTGTGTGTTCTAGGTACATATATATAAATGACACGATTTTGTATGTATCTTTCTAAAAGTTACTTATTTTACTCTTAATACTATGCTTCTAAGATCCATCTATGGTTTGTAATTTTTGTGCTGGAATGGCTTTACAGTGTTTAGTTATATGAATACACCACATTTTATTCATCTGTTTCTCTACTAATTGACATTTAAATTGGGCTTTGTTTTTTGCTATTTCGTATACTGTATCAACATCCTTGTACATATCTCTTCATGAATACATGGAAGAATTTCCTTAGAATATATAGCTGGAAGTGAAATTATTGGATTATGTGGCATGTACATTTTCTATTTTACTAGAAATGGCCAGTTTGCCTCTAGTGTGGTTCTACTCATTTCCCACATCCTTGGCATCACTTGAAATTCCTGACTATATTTTTGCTAATCTGATGGGTATGATAAATTGTCTTTCCCAGATTTGCAGACCCTGTGGAACCAATCACCTCATTTTCTCAGCAGCTAGAACTAATTTTGATAGGAGCTTGGATATTTACCCTATGGACCATTTGTTAGTTTCTAATAGCCTTTTATGTTATTTTCAAAGGTGTCTGCTTATCCAGGATTTACCAAGTTCTTCTGGAATCTAACTTCACCCAAATTCTCTGTTCCAGTATCTGTCATAAAGGAAACCATATATCCAAAATATGAGGTAAAATACTGAATGACTTTTCTCTATTGTTATTTAATAATTAGACTGTATAATTGACTATGACATTAAATTTTACCAGACAGTTGTTATGTAAATTGTTGGTAAAGATTGCCATAATTGAATGATTGGATGGCACTATAGAAATTATACATATAAAATAAATAATTTTTATATGTATGTGTTATATGTGTATACATATATGCACACATAACACCTAACTATATGTACACTTATGCAATACACTTAGACGTATATTTCTAAAAAAAAGAAGTTGTACTTATTCATGTTAATTTACCCAGTCAAAAAGAATATTCTCTTTTCTTTCTGAATGGATCATTTATTTGACTGACAAGATATAAAGCTTCTTGGGTTGTTTAGAAGATCTTTATGATACTTTCATTTGCTTTTAAAAGTGCATTTTTAGTTAATGTTTAAGAAAGTTTAAAACTACCCAATACAATTATTAATCTATTTTCTTCTTCCCTTAAAGTGTTTGCTTGCTCTCATTTTATGTTTTATAGCATATTTTAAAAATTAGAAAAATGAAGAGAAGAAAACCAAAATCATCTGTTATTTTTCTCCCTCAAGACAATCACTGCCCACTTTCTCGTCCATTTTCTTTCATTGTTAAAAATTCTTTTTCTTCCTCCTCCTCTTCTTTTTTTCTCCTTCCCCCCTTTTCTTCTTCCTACTTATATTTTCCTCTTAAAATAATTCTGTGATGAACATCATGGTGCATACATTTTTAATGGTATTTAGAATTAGTTTATTTGCATAGGATCCTAGATAGCTTACTGATAACACATATCAGAAAAGAATAAGACAAAAAAGTTAATCATGGGGAAAGCATACCAGGGTATTAGCATAATAAATTCAGAGATAAGATTAAATCAAAGAAATTCTGTCCATATATGCCCTTGTTTGAAATGGTCATCAACATCATTGTTGATATTGAAACATCTTTACATTCCTTGCATTACTTGATTATGATGTATTATTTTAAAATATTATATTGAATTCTGTTAGGCAATATTTTATTGTATTTTTAAAATATATACTCATGAATGAAATATGTATTTAGTGTATTTTTTTTGTTGGACTCTGTTATCAAGGTCATTCTTGCTTTATAAAGTTAATTGGGAGTGTTTTGGGTGCCGCACCGCCTCGCGCCATGCCCTTCAGCCCCGTGCTCAGAGGTGAAATCTCGTGGCTTGGGCCCCGGCCGTGGTCTTGGTGATTTTCTTTGTAGTTGGAGGTCAGAGGCCAGGCCTCAAGTGGGAACGGCCTCACCATGATGAACAGCCGGCCGGGCCAAGTACCCTTACAGTTCCTGCTGAATGAGGCCCGGAGCCTGCCGCCGCCCAAGCTAACCGACCCGCGGCTCATCTACGTCGGCTTCTTGGGTTACTGCTCCGGCCTGATTGATAACGCAATCCGGTGGTGGCCGGTGGTGTCAGCTGGTTTGCATCGCCAGCTTCTATATGTTACTTCCTTTATTTTTGTCGGATATTATCTTTTAAAACGTCAAGACTGTATGTATGCTCTGAGGGACCATGATATGTTTGCATATGTAAAGTCACATCCAGAGGATTTTCCTGAAAAAGATAAGAAAACTTATGGTGAAATTCTTGAAGAATTCCATCCAGTGCATTGAAGTCTCCAAAATGCTTGCTCCGGGTTCACTGATACCATTTTTTTCTGAATTTTGTGGAACTGTTTCTATGACATCTGAAGTTTATGTTAATGTATACATTAACACCTTGTGATTAAAATAGTCATCATAAGCAAAAAAAAAAAGTTAATTGGGTAGCATTTCTTCTTTTTTAATATTCTGGAATTAAAATAGCATAGGAATAACCTTGAAAATGTGGAAGAATTCACTGTCTAGAAACATTTGAACTGTTTGGGAAGGTAATTTTTTGACAATTAAAACTTTATTTTCTAATTCTTGGGTTATTCATGTTTAATATTTTTCCTGAAGTCAGTTGGTTACATATTCTTACAGAAAGCCATCTATTCAATTGAAATTTATAAGCTTATATGCAGAGTTTGTATATATTCTCTCTTTAGTTTTAATCTCCATTTCTAAAGTTGCATTGTTTTCTTTCCCATTTCCAATGATATTTGGGGAAGTTTTTGCTTCCCTAGAATAAATTTTCTAGAAATTAGTTTAGTATTTTTTTTGGGTCTTTTCTCATTTATTTTCAATTACAAGTACCTTATTCTCTACTTGTCAAATGACTATACCCACATAGTGTAAAACCATCTCTTTAATATTTTTAGCAAGGTTTATGGTGTATGATTCCCTAGCTATTAGATATCATGACCAGTCATCCAGAAAAACAAATGAGTCCAACCTACCATATTTGACCAAAAAACTTTTGGATTAGTTATAAATTCAATTTTTGCCCCTCTGAGTTTTTGTTGCTTCTCTTTTTGAAAATGTTTTGGTTATTGGTTTCCTGCTTCCACAGAAGGTTGACATCTCTATTTGGGCATTTTCCTAATTTCTTGTTGAAAATTTAATTTTTTTACCTTTCATATTTTTAACAAATATAAGTATTTTGACCTTATTTTATACATTTTTATTTATGGTGTGTTCATTTATTTTCTAAATAATTTCTATTGCAGTTTTCTTTATCTTTTTGATACACAACTTATATGGGAAAGTGTTTTTTTAACTTGTTGAAATTATTTTGTTTAATTTTTATTGTTTATCCTTATTAACATAAGAAAATATGTTCTTTAGAGTAACAGTTTCTTGGAATTTATTGATATTTGCTTTGTGGTTTACTAGATATCCCAATAGTATCTACAATTCTAATTCAATGCTATTATATGCAGTGACTTTTATATTGTAGCCGCACTAAGCGGTGTGCAGGTTTGGAATCAGACAGTATTGGATTTGAATCCCACTTGTTTTCTGGATACCCTTGTATTAGTATCTTAACTTCTTCTTTTAAAAAATTTTTATTTTTTTATTGAAGCATAGTTGATTTACCATGTTTCAGGTGTATAGCTAAGTGATTCAGTTATACATATATATATGTATGTATGTATATATGTGTTTTCTTTTCCAGATTCTTTTCCATTATAGGTTATTACAAGATATTGAATATAGTTCCCTATGCTATACAGTAGGTCCTTGTTGTTTATCTATAATATTTTATATATAGTAGTATGTATCTGTTAATTCCAAATTTCCAATTTATCTCTCCCCACTTTCCTCTTTGGTAACCATAAGTTTTTCTTAAGTATCTTAACTTTGTTTTCATAAGTATCTTAACTTCTTGAAGTCTCAGAGTTTTGTATGTAATGTGGGTGTTCTGGGGATTTAATAAGAGACTATGATGAATGGTAAGTGCTCAGTTAATAATAGGTTTAGCTGTTATATTGTTCTGTTATTCCATTCTTCTGTGGCATAGTTCTTTCACTTGATCTAAAAAATACTTTTTGAGATTTTCAATGCACCTGTGTTTTGTCAATTTCTCCATATGTTACTAATAGCTTTTACTTTATGTGAGTAGAAGCTGTTTATCTTTATTACGAATTTGGCAATGTTTTATCTTTCTTATGAATTCTGTCTCTTATCAGTTTTTTTTTGTTTGTTTTTTTGTTTTTTTTTTTGTGGTACGCGGGCCTCTCACTGCTGCGGCCTCTCCCGTTGCAGAGCACAGGCTCCGGACGCGCAGGCTCAGCGGCCATGGCTCACGGGCCCAGCCGCTCTGCAGCATGTGGGATCTTCCCGGACCGGGGCACGAACCCGTACCCCCTGCATCGGCAGGCGGACTCTCAACCATTGCGCCACCAGGGAAGCCCTCTTATCAGTTTTGAATGACCTACTTTGGCCTATTTAATGCTGCAATTCTACTCTAATATGGCCAGCCCTGTGTTTTTATCTGTTTGTGTTCAGGAATATTTTCATTTTAATCATCTCTTTGTTATTTGTTTTGTTTTATATGAACCATATAAGTGACATGTGGTTAATTTGGTCTTACTAACATTATTTTATTTTGTGGTTTCTTTTCAAAATTTTCTTTCTAGTTTGTCTTTTGTTAAACTATTATTTTCTTTAGCAATATTATTGTCTGTGCTGTTTTCAGAGTGATAAGACCTATTAAAAATACTTAAGAGCTTGCACAAGTAGTAGAAAAAATTCAAATACAAAGATGTGCATGGCATAAAGAGCACTCCCCATCTTGAATGCTGTCCTCCCCAGTCCTCTTCTCCCTGAAATCAACCATTGTCAAATGCATTGTATGTACCTATTCAGACATTTTCATTTTTATTTATTTCATACAGGTTTGTGCAGATTAATGTTTTTACATATGTGGAATAAGGTAATCTATATCGTTCTGCATCTTGATTTTTTTTCTCTTAAAACATACTTGCACGTATCTTTGTGTACATATGTGTATTTTTCTATTTGGAATTCCTGGCCAAAGTGTATGTGTAATTTAAATTGGAAGATTATTGTGTATATTTGCACTTCCTTTTTTTAAGTGTAATCTAAACTTTTCATTTACTTAAGAAAATGATAATTATATATTTTGGGGAAACAATGCCATGAGCTAAAAAGAGAAGATTAATAACAAATTATATAAAAGATTCCTTAATGTAAAAGATGGGTGAATATTAATTGTGTAAATAGGTGTGGCATTCACAAAAAAAGATGTGATGCTCACATCTCCTTCAAGAGAATCTGATGGAAGAGCATACTTGGCCAGCCTCCAGCTGCTGTCCTGTAGGTCTACCATGGCATTCACTCCAGGGCCATTCTTCCTCTGGACTGCTCCCAGCCAGTGACTGAGCACAGGGGCTTTCTAAAGCTGACACTTTCCAGCTCAATGTGGGACTGTTTTATCAGGCACTTTGGCTCAGAGACTTTCCATCTGCCTGGCTGACTCTTTCTCAGAACTGGTCCATAATCTGAAGCTCTTCCTACCGAGTCCTTCCTCTCTTTTCCGCTTCCACAGTTGTCAGATCTACATCATGGTCTGAAGGCTCCCCCTGCATGTTGCTCCCTCTCTCTTTATCCTCCACTGGTAGCATCTGATTTAAATGAACTGACACAATAGGGGTGTCTGCAATATGAGTACAATGTTGTCTAAACTGTGTGCTTATAAAGTATGAGCATGTATTTTTCTGTCTTTGTATATAGGAAAGTGTGAATATAGGGAATTGAGAGTAGGCAGAATTGTCTGAACAGAAGTAGGAATTGTAGCAATTATAAGAAGCGTTGGTTAGAACTAGTGATGATGGAGTAATGCATTGGAAAGGTAGTCCAGAAGTAAATTGGTACTGGTGGTTGTTCACACCCAATGACCAGAAGGAAAAGGATCCAACAGGACTTTCTGGTACAAAAATAGGGCCCAGAACACTTTCCATTCACCAGAACTGTAATCAGACCTTTGTTCAAAGACTCTTGGTTTCTTTGAATGGGAAATGATATTTAGATACAAAGATCTGTGTGTCTCATTTCTTTTAAAAGCAACTTTTACCTGTTTATATATATTATGATTAGTGATATTTTTTGTTTTATCCTGCCATTTGATTTTTGTTTTTCATAGATGCTGCCTTTTGTTTGTTTTATATTCTCCTTTTATTTCCTATCTTAAATTTATCTTTTTTATTATTCCTTTAAAAAATGTCAGTGGTCTACATATAATATATTCAGATTTAATTTTTAAAAATTTTTATTTATTTTTTTATTGAAGTAGAGTTGATTTACAATGTTGTGCCAATCTCTGCTGTGCAGCAAAGTGACTCAGTTACACACATATAGACATTTAAACAATTCTTTTCCATTATGGTTTATCACAGGATATTGAATATATTTCCCTGTGCTCTACAGTAGGACCTTGTTGTTTATCCATCCTATATATGTAGTTTACATCTGCTCATCCCACACTCCCAGTCCTTCCCTCCCCTACCACCCTCTCCCTTGGCAACCACGAGTCTGTTCTCTATGTCTGTGAGTCTGTTTTGTAGATAGGTTCATTTGTGCCATATTTTAGAATCCACATATAAGTGGTATCATATGGTATTTGTCTTTCTCTTTCTGACTTACTTCACTTAGTATGATAGTCTCTGGTTGCATCCATGTTGCTGCAAATGGCATTATTTCATTCTTTTTTATGGCTGAGTAGTATTCCATTGTGTATATGTACCACATCTTCTTTATCCATTCATCTGTCGATGGACATTTAGGTTGTGTCCATGTTTGGGTATTGTGAATAGTGCTGCTATGAACACAGGGGTGCATGTATCTTTTTGAATTATAGTTTTGTCTGGGTATATGCCCAGGAGTGGCAATGCTGGATCATATGGTAATTCTATTTTTAGTTTTCTGAGGAACCTCCATACCGTAATGTTTTCCATAGTGGCTGCACCAACTTACATTCCCGCCAACAGTGTAGGAGGGTTCCCTTTTCTTCACACCCTCTCCAACATTTGTCATTTGTAGACTTTTTAATGATGGCCATTCTGACCGGTGTGAGGTGGTACCTCACTGTAGTTTTGATTTGCATTTCTCTCATAATTAGTGATGCTGAGCATATTTTCACGTGCCTACTGGCCATCTGTATGTCTTCTTTGAAGAAATGTCTATTCAGGTCTTCTGCCCTTATTTTCATTTTTTAACTATTTGGGTAAATTGTGTTTTATCATGCCTACTTTGGAAGTTATATATATTGTTTCTTATTCCTATGATGGTTTCCATAGAATATATATGTTTAACTTATCAGTAGCTAATATTTTTTGTTGTTGTTTGTTTTTTAAATTTTTTTCTGCACCATGCAGCATGTGGGAACTTAGTACCCTAACCAGGGATCGAACTTGTGCTCCCTGCAGTAGAACCGTGGAGTCTTAACCACTAGACCAGGGAAGTCCCTCAATATCTAATATTAATCAGTACCTTTATACTCTTCCAGAAAACGACAATGACTTTAAACCTTTTATTCCATTTACTCCTTTTTGATTTAATATGCTCTAACTTGATACATTTTTAGATCCTTATCTTTTAAAATTCCAAAGACATTATTCTTATCATTTTATGCAATATTCCTTATGTTTTACCCATGTATTTATCTCTCTCTCTTTTCCTTCCTATTTTTTGGGGGGGGCAAAAATTATTTTTTTACACAGATTTTCATCTATTCACTTTTGCTTACAACACCAAATTACTTACATAACATTATACTATAACAATGAACCTTTCTGTTTTTTGCACATCTCAGACCATCCTGTCTGGAATCATTTTGCCCTCTGCTAAAGTATATCTTTTAGAACTTGCTTTAAGGAAAGTGGTAAAATCCTGTTTTTTCTTTGTTTCAAATGTCTTTATATTCATGCTTGTGGGATATTTTACTTGGGGATAATACAATTTCAAATATTTACTTTTAGCACACTAATGATGTTCCACAATTTTCTGGTGTACACTGTGGCTGTTGAGAATTGAGTCTTAAGTATGAATCCTTTGAAGATAATCAATTCTCTGCATCCTCCCCCTAACTTTTTACTTTTAAGTTATTCTCTTTTCTTCCATACAGTTTCAGTATGATGTGTCTAGTTGTAGATTTCTTCTTATTTATTGTATTTAGGAATAATTGGGATTTTTGAATCTGTGGTTTGATATATTTCATCAGCTACGTAAAATTTTTAGTCACTATTTCTTCTTATTTTGCCTCTGTCCATTCTCTCTTTCATTTTCTGGGACTTTAATCACATGTATTAGCTACTTTTTTTTCTCTTGAAACTGGATCCTGGACAATTTTTTCTGATCTGTCTTTAGTTCAGGTTCATAAATTCTTTCTTCAGTTATGCTTAATATATTGTTAAACTTGTTCTCTGTATTTTTAAATTTGGTTTTGTATTTTTCTTTTTAGAATTTATATATTTCCTCCAAACCTATTATGTTCTGGTGTTTTGTTTCTTTGTGTACCTGTCTGCCTTTAAATGTTTATCATTGTATTTAAAACATTATTTTTAGTAAATATTTGAGACCTGGAATGGCAGTTCCTCCTCTAGAGAAAATAAATTTTTTTCAGAACCTGAAATCTGTACCACTCAACCTAAATTTAAGGTTGAGGCTTGAGTTTCTGTGAACACCTTGTGACAGAGCCTAGGCTGAAAGTATACACAAATGTTGATTTACTTCCATTCACTCCTAATCTGAGGGTACAGCCCTGTAGTATCCCTGTAGCCTTGGATACTTGTATATTTTATATATATAAAATCAGTTTCCATACCTCAGGGAGATTCTGGGCCTGGATTTCTGTCATCCTTGCCCTCAAATGTTGCAGATATGCAGTTCAGCTTTGCAACGGTTTTGGCAAACATCTTGCAAACAAAATCATCTTTGAAAACTGGGTTTACATTTTCAGGTTTTTGCTTTTTCCTATATTTTTCCTCAGTATTTCTTCATCATCTTCTTAGCTTTTTGATGCTTTGAAGATTATCTTTGACATAATACACACTTTCTTAGTTGTTCTCAGCAGTTGTTCTCAGAAGTATCTAGCATGCCATAATTAGAAGCAGAAGTCATAACTGACTTTTAAGGTAGCAAAACTGTTTCAATTTCCATCTACATCCCAGCTTTTATTACATGCATACTAATTTTAGCAATATTCCTGTAGTAGAGGAGGAGAATTTTTACATCATGTGTCAGGTAAGCAATGCTGTAATTGCCCTGGGCCATATCCTGACAGGTTCCTAGATATGAACCACATTCTCTCCTTTTTTTTTTTTTCTTAACATCTTTATTGGAGTATAATTGCTTTAAAATGATGTGTTACTTTCTGCTTTATAACAAAGTGAATCAGCTATACATATGCATATATCCCCATATCTCCTCCCTGTTACGTCTCCCTCCCACCCTCCCTATCCCACCCCTCCAGGTGGTCACAGAGCACTGAGCTGATCTCCCTGTGCCATGTGGCTGCTTCCCACTAACTATCTATTTTACATTTGGTAATATATATAAGTATATGCCACTCTCTCACCTCATCCCAGCTTACCCTTCCCCCTCCCCCGTGTCCTCAAGTCCATTCTCTACCTCTCCATCATTATTCCTGTCCTGCCCCTAGGTTCTTCAGAACCTTTTTTTTTTAGATTCCATATATATGTGTTAGCATACGGTATTTGTTTTTCTCTTTCTGACTTAACTTCACTCTGTATGAAAGACTCAAGGTCCACCCACCTCACTACAAATAACTCAATTTCGTTTCTTTATATGGCTGAGTAATATTCCATTGTATATATGTGCCACATCTTCTTTATCAGTTCATCTGTCAATGGACCCTTTGGTTGCTTCCATGTCCTCGCTATTGTAAATAGTGCTGCAATGAACATTGTGGTACACGACTCTTTTCGAATTATGGTTTTCTCAGGGTATATGCCCAGTAGTGGGATTGCTGTGTCATATGGTAGTTCTATTTTTAGTTTTATAAGGAAACTCCATTCTCTTCTCCATAGTGGCTGTATCAATTTACATTCCCACCAACAGTGCAAGAGGGTTCCCTTTTCTCCACACCCTCACCAGCGTTTATTATTTGTTGATTTTTTTTTTTTTTTTTTTTTTTTTTTGTGGTACACGGTCCTCTCACTGCTGTGGCCTCTCCCGTTGCGGAGCACAGGCTCCGGACGCGCAGGCTCAGCGGCCATGGCTCACGGGCCCAGCTGCTCCACAGCATGTGGGATTCTCCCAGACCAGGGCACGAACCCACATCCCCTGCATCGGCAGGCGGACTCTCAACCACTGCGCCACCAGGGAAGCTCTATTTGTTGATTTTTTTATGATGGCCATTCTGACTGGTGTGAGGTGATACTTCATTGTAGATTTGAGTTGCATTTCTCTAATGATTAGTAATGTTGAGCATCCTTTTCTGTGTTTGTTGGCAATCTGTATATCTTCTTTGGAGAAATGTCTATTTAGGTCTTCTGCCTTTTTTGAGTTTGGTTGCTTGTTTTTTGATATTGAACTGCATGAGCTGCTTGAAAATTTTGGAGATTAATCCTTTGTAAGTTCCTTCGTTTGCAACTATTTTCTCCCATTCTGGGGGTTGTCCTTTCATCTTGTTTATGTTTTCCTTTGCTGTGCAAAAGCTTTTAAGTTTCATTAGGACCCATTTGTTTACTTTTGTTTTTATTTCCATTTCTCTCGGAGGTGGGTCAAAAAGGATCTTGCTGTGAATTATAATTGTCATAGAGTGTTCTGCCTATGTTTTCCTCTAAGAGTTTGATAGTGTCTGGCATTACTTTTAAGTCTTTAATCCATTTTGAGTTTATTTTTGTGTATGGTGTTAGGGAGTGTTCTAATTTCATTCTTTTACATGTAGCTGTCCAGTTTTCCCAGCACTGCTTATTGGAGAGGCTGTCTTTTCTCCATTGTATATTCTTGCCTCCTTTATCAAAAATAAGGTGACCATATGTGTGTGGGGTTATCTCTGGGCTTTCTATCCTGTTCCATTGATCTATATTTCTGTTTTTGTGCCAGTACCATACTGTCTTGATTACTGTAGCTTTGTAGTATAGTCTGAAGTCAGGGAGGCTGATTCCTCCAGTGCCTTTTTCCTTTCTCAAGTTTGCTTTGGCTATTCAGGTCTCTTGTGTTTCCATACAAATTGTGAAATTTTTTGTTCTAGTTCTGTGAAAAATGCCATTGGTAGTCTGATAGGGATTGCATTGAATCTGTAGATTGCTTTGGGTAGTATAGTCATTTTCACAATGTTGATTCTTCCAATCCAAGAACATGGTATATCTCACCATCTGTATCATCTTTAATTTCTTTCATCAGTGTCTTATAGTTTTCTGAATACAGGTCTTTTGTCTCCTTAGGTAGGTTTATTCCTAGGTATTTTATTCTTTTTGTTGCAATCGTAAATGGGAGTGTTTCCTTAATTTCTCTTTCAAATTTTTCATCATTAGTGTATAGGACTGCAAGAGATTTCTGTGCATTAATTTTGTATCCTGCTACTTTACCAAATTCATTGATTAGCTCTAGTAGTTTTCTGGTAGCATCTTTAGGATTCTCCATGAAGAGTAACCTGTCATCTGCAAACAGTGACAGTTTTACTGCTTCTTTTCAGATTTGGATTCCTTTTATTTCTTTTTCCTCTCTGATTGCTGTGGCTAAAACTTACAAAACTATGTTGCATAATAGTGGTGAGAGTGGACAACCTTGTCTTTTTCCTGATGTTAGAGGAAATGGTTTCAGTTTTTGGTTTCAGTTTTTCACCATTGAGAACAATGTTGGCTCTGGGTTTGTCATATATGGCCTTTATTATGTTGAGGTAAGTTCCCTCTATGACTACTTTTGGGCAGATTTTTATCATAAATGGGTGTTGAATTTTGTTGAAAGCTTTTTCTGTATCTGTTGAGATTATCATGTGGTTTTTATCCTTCAGTTTGTTAATATGGTGTATCACATTGATTGATTTGCATATATTGAAGAATCCTTGCATTCCTGGGGTAAACCCCAGTTGATCATGGTGTATGATCCTTTTAATGTGCTGCTGGATACTGTGTGCTAGTATTTTGTTGAGGATTTTTGCATGTATGTTCATCATTGATATTGGCCTTTAGTTTTCCTTCTTTGTAACCTCTTTGTCTGGTTTTGGTATCAGGGTGATAGCGGCCTCATAGAATGAGTTTTGGGAGTGTTCCTCCCTCTGTTATATTTTGGAAGAGTTTGAGAAGGATGGGTGTTAGCTCTTCTCTAAATGTCTGATAGAATTCGCCTGTGAAGCCATCTGGTCCTGGGCTTTTGTTTGTTGGAAGATTTTTAATCACAGTTTCAATTTCAGTGCTTGTGATTTGTCTGTTTATATTTTCTATTTCTTCCTGGTTCAGTCCTGGAAGGTTGTGCTTTCCTAGAATTTGTCCATTTCTTCCACGTTGTCCATTTTATTGGCGTATAGTTGCTTGTAATAATCTCTCATGATCCTTTGTATTTCTGCAGTGTCAGTTGTTACTTCTTTTTCATTTATAATTCTATTGATTTGAGTCTTCTTCCTTTTTTTCTTGATGAGTCTGGCTAATGGTTAATCAATTATGTTTATCTTCTCAAAGAAGAAACTTTTAGTTTCATTGATCTTGTCTACTGTTTCCTTCATTTCTTTTTCCTTTATTTCTGATCTGATCTTTATGATTTTTTTCATTCTGCTAACTTTTGGGTTTTTTTGTTCTTCTTTCTCTAATTGCTTTAGGTGTAAGAATAGGTTGTTTATTTGAGATGTTTCCTGTTTGTTAAGGTAGGATTGTATCGCTATAAGCTTCCCTCTTAGAACTGCTTTTGCTGCACCCCATAGGTTTTGGGTCATTGTGTTTTCATTGTCATTTTTTTTCTAGGTATTTTTTGATTTCCTCATTGATTTCTTCAGTGATCTCTTGGTTATTCAGTAGTGTATTGTTTAGTTCCATGTGTTTGTATTTTTTACAGATTTCTTTTCCTGTAATTGTTATCTAGTCTCACAGAGTTGTGGTCGGAAAAGACACTTGACATGATTTCAATTTTCTTAAATTTACCAAGGCTTGATTTGTGACCCAAGGTATGATCTCTCCTGGAAAATGTTCCATGAGCACTTGGGAAGAAAGTGTATTCTGTTGTTTTTGGGTGGAATGTCTTATAAATATCAGTTAAGTCCATCTTGTTTAGTGAACCATTTAAAGCTTGTGTTTCCTTATATATTTTCATTTTGGATGATCTGTGCATTGGTGAAAGTGGAGTGTTAAAGTCCCCTACTATGATTGTGTTACTGTCGATTTCCCCCTTTATGGCTGTTAGCAGTTGCCTTATGTATTGAGGTGCTGTTATGTTGGGTGCATAAATATTTACAATCATTATATCTTCTTTTTGGATTGATCCCTTGATCATTATGTAGTGTGCTTGTCTTTTGTGATAGTCTTTATTTTAAAGTTTATTTTGTCTGAAATGAGAATTGCTACTCCAGCTTTCTTTTGATGTCCATTTGCATGGAATATCTTTTTCCATCCCCTGACTTTCAGTCTGTATGTGTCCATAGGTCTGAAGTGGGTCTCTTGTAGACAGCATATATACAGGTCTTGTTTTTGTATCCATTCAGCCAGCCTATGTCTTTTGGTTGGAACATTTAGTTCATTTACATTTAAGGTAGTTATCAATATGTATGTTCCTGTTACCATTTTGTTAATTGTTTTGGGTTTGTTATTGTAGGTCCTTCCCTTCTCTTGTGTTTCCTGCCTAGAGAAGTTCCTTTAGCATTTGTTGTAAAGCTGGTATGGTGGTGCTGAATTCTCTTAGCTTTTGCTTGTCTGTAAAGCTTTTAATTTCTCCATCAAATCTGAATGAGATCCTTGCTGGGTAGAGTAATCTTGGTTGTAGGTTTTTCCTTTTCATCTCTTTAAATATGTCCTGTCACTCCTTTCTGGATTGCAGAGTTTCTGCTGAAAGATCAGCTGTTAACCTTATGGGGATTCTCTTGTATGTTATTTGTTGTTTTTCCTTTGCTGCTTTTAATATTTTTTCTTTGCATTTAATTTTTGATAGTTTGATTAATATGTGTCTTGGCGTGTTTCTCCTTGGATTTATCCTCTATGGGACTCTCTGCACTTCCTGAACTTGATTGACTATTTCCTTTCCCTTTTAAGGTAGTTTTCAACTATAATCTCTTTAAATATTTTCTCCATCCCTTTCTTTTTGTCTTCTTCTTCTGGAACTCTTGTAATTCGAATGTTGGTGCATTTAAATGTTGTCCCAGATGTTTCTGAGATTGTCCTCAATTCTTTTCATTCTTTTTTCTTTATTTTGCTCTGCAGTAGTTATTTCCAGTATTTTATCTTTATGTCACTTATCCATTCTTCTGCCTCAGTTATTCTGCTATTGATTCCTTCTAGAGAATTTTTAATTTCAATTGTTTTGTTGTTCATCATCGTTTGTTTGCACTTTAGTTCTTCTAGGTCCTTGTTAAACATTTCTTGTATATTCTCCATTCTGGTTCAAAGATTTTGGATATCTTTACTATCATTACTCTGAATTCTTTTTCAGGTAGACTGCCTATTTCCTCTTCTTTTGTTTGGTCTGGTGGGTTTTTATCTTGCTCCTTCATCTGCTGTGTGTTTCTCTGTTTTCTCATTTTGCTTAATCCACTGTGTTTGGGGTCTCCTTTTTGCAGGTTGCAGTTTCACTTCCTGTTGCTTTTGCTGTCTGCCCCTAGTGGCTAAGGTTGGTAAGTGGGTTTTGTATGCTTCCTGGTGGAGGGGACTGGTGCCTGTGTTCTGGTGGATGAGGCTGGAGCTTGTCTTTCTGGTGGGCAGGACTGCATCCGGTGGTGTGTTTTAGGGTTTCTCTGACCTTACTTTGATTATAGGCAACCTTTATGCTAGTGAGTGGGGTTGTGTTCCTGTCTTGCTAGTTGTTTGGCCTAGGGGGTCCAGTAGTGTTATCTTGCTGGTGCTACAGTGCTGGAGACAGCTGAGTGGAGCTGGAGATCTCTGGGAGAGCTTTTGCCATTTGTTATTATATGGAGCCAGGAGGTCTGTGGTGGAGCAATGTCCTGAACTCAGCTCTCCCACCTCAGAGGCACAGGCCTGACACCCGGCTGGAGCACCAAGATCCTGTCAGCCACCCGGGTTTTGGGAAGTCTGAGGTCTTCTGCCAGCGTTTAGTAGGTGTTCTGTAGTAGTTGTTCCACATGTAGATGTATTTCTGATGTATTTGTGGGGAGGAAGGTGATCTCCACGTCTTACTCCTTCGCCATCTTGAAGGTCTCCTTCCACATTCTCTTTTTAAAAAGCAATCATTGATCGTTAGTAGGCTCTACTGTTCTGATATCTATAAAGTGCAGTGTTAAAATTTTTGTCCTTGTTACTGTTAAAAGCATTGTTTTAAGTATGTAATAGCTGCTATTCCATCATATTTGAATATTTTTGTGCAAGCATATGGTAAAATAGTTCCAAAATCTGTTGTGTGTCACATAGTTTGTCTTTGAAGAATAATGATGAAAGTGACCAGGTATCTTTCTGTCATGTTCAGTAATTCTCTTACCTTACATTGTGCTATAACTACTTTCCGTAAATACAACAGAGAGGATGAACAAAAATTCAATGCTGGTGATTCTTAAATTACCCATAGCCTTCTGCATATCTGTTCCATTCTCGGTGATAACTGCGTGATACTCTTTTTAAAAATTTATTTATTCATTTATTTTTTGGCTGCGTTGGGTCTTTGTCTAGGCATGCAGGCTCTGTGGCGTGCGGGCTTCTCTAGTTGCAGCACACGGGCTTAGTTGCGGTGTGTGGGATCTTAGTTCTCCCACCAGGGATCGAACCCAGGCCCCCTGCATTGGGAGCGCCGAGTCTTAACACCTGGACTGCCAGGGAAGTCCCTACGTGATACTTTTAAAAGTTGCGTTTCTATTGAATAAATATTTAAAATTTTTGAAATGTTAGTTGAGACCTAAAAATTTCAACAAACAAAGCAGAAGAAGGATTTTATTCATTGTGTATCCACCGGGCTATGAACCTTAGGTCTTGTAGTTGTTTCTATATATCCAAATCTCTGATTACAAGATAGAGAAGTAGCACATTTAATAATAATCATGGGCTTCCCTGGTGGCACAGTGGTTGAGAGTCCGCCTGCCGATGCAGGGGACGCGGGTTTGTGCCCTGGTCCGGGAAGATCCCACATGCCGCGGAGCAGTTAGGCCCGTGAGCCATGGCCGCTGAGCCTGCGCATCCGGAGCCTGTGCTCTGCAATGGGAGGGGCCACAACAGTGAGAGGCCTGCGTACTGCAAAAAAAATAAAAAATCATAATTATTGCAGTAATTCACCCTTACAACAATAAATATTTATATAATTTAATTGACTGAGTTAAAATTATAAAGCATTTAAGGAAATTTTCATTCCAATTAATATTTAGAATGCTTACTTGTATTTGTCAGTGAATAGTTGCATATTGTCAGTAACTCCAAATGATATGTTTTGTTCATAATACTGACGTTGATATACTAAAGAGATTCAATGCCAACCTATGAGGTCACAGGACCATCAATTGCTCTTAAGACCAGGGATGTCAGAAATAATGTAGAAGTATGTCTTTGGCTAAAGTCCAATGCCGAAGCCAAACTGTGGGTTTTGGCCAAATACTTAGTCTGCAGCCAGACTTTGATGCATCTCTGGTGTTTTCTAGAATTCTACCTTTCCTGTATATTGCTCTTTTGGTAACAATGTTATACTATGAAGCAATGGTAATCATAGGCTTTTAAAAGTATTCCACTATATAGCTTAAAACTGTTATCTTTTTTTTATCACAGAGTGTGCAAGCAAGCAGAATTTTATTTGAGAAATTTACATCTGAAAGCAAGGAAAGTGTCATTACTTTAAATCAGTGTAGGAGAAGTTCTAGGGTAAGTATAATTTTTATTCTAAATTATGGGTTGGTGGCTTTATGTGACTACAGTTCAGATATTATTTCTGGCGATTTCAGAAATAATTTCTTGATGCTTCCTCATTCTGGGAAATGCCTCAGAAAATTCACTAGTGTCTTTGCAGAGGACATGTTTCCTCTTTCAAATCTGTGGTCTTTATGACACTCAGAAGATATTATTTACTAATCAATAGCAGGATATCTGCTGTGAGTTTTCCTAAAATTCCTAAAATGTCTGGGTTTGCACTCATTTATCACTGCTTGCCGAGGTCTTAAATGATCAAAGGAACATGTTTATGAATCTTTTGACCAAATGCAGGGATGGAATTGTTTATGGCTATGAAACAGAGTAAAACTGAATTCTCTAAATGGTGATTGGACTCATGCCCATGACATTATTATCCCTACAGTGTATCTAAATAAACTAATTAATAAACACAATTGGAGAGAAAAGAGCGATTGAGGGAAGAAGAAAGGTATGAAATTTATATTAGTGGTTTAATAAATATCTTGAACTTTATCAGGGACAAACAAGAAAGGGTTTTATTTTTCTTTCCTTAAGGCATTCAGCCCTTACTCCCTTTGGTGATCACTTGGGATGCTGAGTGTCACATAGTAGAGAGCCTTATTGACCTTGGACAAATCAAATCCCCATTCTGGTCAGTTACACTAGGTTTAATATGTGTCTGTGCCTCCTTCCGTATTCCCCAAACAGTCAGGTAATACTTTTTGTTTTGGAGTAATATTTCTATTTAATATAGATCACTTTTGCTGTTTGTAACATATATCACTATTGCCTATTAAATATTTGTCCTCATATATGTTTTATCTTTTTATTTTTCATTAGTCTGAGTGATATGGGGGTCATATCATTCTTGTTTTATCCACAGCACCTAGAACAGTGACCATCACTTAAAAACATAATTGAACCAACAAATGACACTTTCTAGTTTGGAATGCATAGACTACTCTAGTAGCATTACTTATACCTACCTGTCAGATATTACTGTTTTTAACGGCTGTTTCTAATCCATCCTCCCTATTGTCCCCAGCAATGTTCTTAAAACACAGGTGTAATTACAACACTCAATCTCAACAAACTGAATAACTCCACCTATCAAAGTCAGAGTGCTTAACTAAGCCTCATAACCTGGCCTTGACTATATTTTCTATTTTACCTCCCATTATGCTTCTGCTTCCATGTAACCCCCAGGTACCCTGTACTCTGCCTGCACCAGAGTCCTTGGGGACTAAAATCCCAGAACTTTGACACTTCTCTGTGTTTGTTTAGGCTATTCCGTTGGCCTGGGATGTTCTCAACCCCTTCTCAGTTTATGGAAATGTCACTACCTTTTACAGGCCGGCCCTAATGCTACCTCTTCAATCTGGTCAATCCAGGTTCCTTTCCATTCTGAATTGACCTCCACCTCTCCTGTGCTCTCTTTATACCTGATTCATGCTATCTTTACAGTCATTGTTACAGCTGCTTTGGATTATAGTTACTTCTTTATGTCTGTTTCCACCATCATACATGAAATATGTCATTTTTTTTGTACTTTCTACTCTATTTAGTATGTTAGTACTTCACAACTCTTTTAGTATAATAGTTCTCATAGCAAATAATAATATTTGTGTGGCCTTATGGGGTAACAGGTTGAAGTTGCTCATGATTTAGAGGAGACTGTTCAGTAGCCACTGAAAAGTAGGAGGAACAGTAGCCACTCCAGGTCCCACTAGTGCAGCCCCAGGGCTAAGAGGATTAATGGCCCAGCATATCTATGGCACATTTGCACACACCTGTGCTACTTTCTGGAAACTTTAGTGTTTGTTATATATGTTGAATTAAAACAATAAGATAGCTGGCATTGTTACACACTTTTCAAAATTAATTGATGGATTTTAAGCTCTGCTCCCATCTGTGAAGTCAGTGATTTCAAAATCAGTAAGAACCTGTATTTTAATTAGTGTTTCTGCATTTCATTAATTTACTTAAACAGTTATTATTAGCCGATTGTCATATGATATTTTAGTTTACCAAATAGTGTCTAGAGTCAGTGTATATTTGTCATTTGATTATTTCACAGTTGTTTTTCCTAAGAAAATCTGCCTCATTGGAAAATATCCAGAAATGTTTCAGCATGCAATATCCACAATTAAAGGTATGATAATTTTTCAGTTTTTGTTATTCAAAAGAAATGTTTACATTTCTAGTAATAATCACCACCTATGCTTTTTTGTTGGCTTTCCTGAAATAGTGTGATCACTTGATTCATCCAGAGTTGACTGAAATTTTGGATTCAACTGTGTATGTATTTGGTAGCCCCTGTAAGATTGTTGTTCATAGTGCCAACTGAAGATTTCCAACATCTCTTGGAAGTGTCTCATATTCATACTTTGACTTTACCTGGTATATTATAAATCAAGTCACTTATTTTTATTTATTTTTATTTTTATTTTTTATTTTATTTTTTATTTTTCTGCTTTATAACAAATTTAACAGTTATACATATACATATGTTCCCATATACCCTCCCTTTTGCGTCTCCCTCCCACCCTCCCTATCCCACCCCTCCAGGCGGTCATAAAGCACCGAGCTGATCTCCCTGTGCTATGTGGCTGCTTCCCACTATCTATCTACCTTACGTTTGGTAGTGTATATATGTCCATGCCTCTCTTTCACTTTGTCACAGCTTACCCTTCCCCCTCCCCATATCCTCAAGTCCATTCTCTAGTAGGTCTCTGTCTTTATTCCTGTCTTACCCCTATGTTCTTCATGACATTTTTTTTCCTTAAATTCCATATATATGTGTCAGCATACAGTATTTGTCTTTCTCTTTCTGACTTACTTCACTCTGTATGACAGACTCTAGGTCCATCCACCTCATTACAAATAGCTCAATTTCGTTTCTTTTTATGGCTGAGTAATATTCCATTGTATATATGTGCCACATCTTCTTTATCCATTCATCTGATGATGGACACTAAGGTTGTCTCCATCTCTGGGCTATTGTAAATAGGGCTGCAATGAACATTTTGGTACATGTCTCTTTTTGAATTATGGTTTTCTCAGGGTATATGCCCAGTAGTGGGATTGCTGGGTGATATGGTAGTTCTATTTGTAGTTTTTTAAGGAACCTCCATACTGTTCTCCATAGTGGCCGTACCAATTCACATTCCCACCAGCAGTGTAAGAGTGTTCCCTTTTTTCCACACCCTCTCCAGCATTTATTGTTTCTAGATTTTTCGATGATGTTTATTCTGACTGGTGTGAGGTGATATCTCATTGTAGTTTTGATTTGCATTTCTCTAATGAGTAAAGATGTTGAGCATCCTTTCATGTGTTTGTTGGCAGTCTGTATATCTTCTGTGGAGAAATGTCTATTTAGGTCTTCTGCCCATTTTTGGATTGGGTTGTTTGTTTTTTTGTTATTGAGCTGCATGAGCTGCTTATAAATTTTGGAGATTAATCCTTTGTCAGTTGCTTCATTTGCAAATATTTTCTCCCATTCTGAGGGTTGTCTTTTGGTCTTGTTTATGGTTTCCTTTGCTGTGCAAAAGCTTTTAAGTTTCATTAGGTCCCATGTGTTTATTTTTGTCTTTATTTCCATTTCTCTAGGAGGTGGGTCCAAAAGGATCTTGCTGTGTTTTATGTCATAGAGTGTTCTGCCTATGTTTTCCTCTACGAGTTTGATAGTGTCTGGCCTTGAATTTAGGTCTTTAATCCATTTTGATTTTATTTTTGTGTGTGGTGTTAGGGAGTGATCTAATCTCATACTTTTACATGTCCCTGTCCAGTTTTCCCAGCACCACTTACTGAAGAGACTGTCCTTTCTCCACTGTACATTCCTGCCTCCTTTATCAAAGATAAGTTGACCATATGTGTGTGGGTTTATCTCTGGGCTTTCCATCCTGTTCCATTGATCTATATTTCTGTTTTTGTGCCAGTACCATACTGCCTTGATTACTGTAGCTTTGTAGTATAGTCTGAAGTCAGGGAGCCTGATTTCTCCAGCTCCATTTTTCGTTCTCAAGATTGCTTTGGCTATTCGGGGTCTTTTGTGTTTCCATACAAATTGTGAAATTTTTTGTTCTAGTTCTGTGAAAAATGCCAGTGGTAGTTTGATAGGTATTGCATTGAATCTGTAGATTGCTTTGGGTAGTAGAGTCATTTTCACAATGTTGATTCTTCCAATCCAAGAACATGGTACATCTCTCCATCTATTTATATCATCTTTAATTTCTTTCATCAGTGTCTTATAATTTTCTGCATACAGGTCTTTTGTCTCCTTAGGTAGGTTTATTCCTAGATATTTTATTCTTTTTGTTGCAATGGTAAATGGGAGTGTTTCCTTGATTTCACTTTCAGATTTTTTTTTTTTTTTTTTTTTTTTTTTTTGCTGTACGTGGGCCTCTCACTGCTGTGGCCTCTCCCGTTGCGGAGCACAGGCTCCGGACACACAGGCTCCGCGGCCATGGCTCGCGGGCCCAGCCGCTCCGCGGCATGTGGGATCTTCCGGGATCGGGGCACGAACCCGTGTCCCCTGCATCGGCAGGCGGACTCTCAACCACTGCGCCACCAGGGAAGCCCCCACTTTCAGATTTTTCATCATTAGTATATAGAAATGCCAGAGATTTCTGTGCATTAATTTTGTATCCTGCTACTTTACCAAATTCATTGATTAGTTCTAGTAGTTTTCTGGTAGCATCTTTAGGATTCTCTATGTATAGTATCATGTCATCTGCAAACAGTGACAGCTTTACTTCTTCTTTTCCGATTTGGATTCCTTTTATTTCCTTTTCTTCTCTGATTGCTGTGGCTAACACTTCCAAAACTAAGTTGAATAAGAGTGGTGAGAGTGGGCAACCTTGTCTTATTCCTGATCTTAGTGGAAATGGTTTTAGTTTTTCACCATTGAGGACGATGCTGGCTGTGGGTTTGTCATATATGGCCTTTATTATGTTGAGGTAAGTTCCCTCTATGCCTACTTTCTGCAGGGTTTTTATCATAAATGGGTGTTGAATTTTGTCGAAAGCTTTCTCTGCATCTATTGAGATGATCATATGGTTTTTCTCCTTCAATTTGTTTATATGGTGTATCACGTTGATTGATTTGTGTATATTGAAGAATCCTTGCATTCCTGGAATAAACCCCACTTGATCATGGTGTATGATCCTTTTAATGTGCTGTTGGATTCTGTTTGCTAGTATTTTGTTGAGGATTTTTGCATCTATGTTCATCAGTGATATTGGCCTGTAGTTTTCTTTCTTTGTGACATCCTTGCCTGGTTTTGGTATCAAGGTGATGGTGGCCTCATAGAATGAGTTTGGGAGTGTTCCTTCCTCTGAAATTGTTTGGAAGAGTTTGAGAAGGATAGGTGTTAGCTCTTCTCTAAATGCTTGATAGAATTCGCCTGTGAAGCCATCTGGTCCTGGGCTTTTGTTTGTTGGAAGATTTTTAATCACAGTTTCAATTTCAGTGCTTGTGATTGGTCTGTTCATATTTTCTATTTCTTCCTGATTCAGTCTTGGCAGGTTGTGTATTTCTAAGCATTTGTCCATTTCTTCCAGGTTGTCCATTTTATTGGCATAGAGTTGCTTGTAGTAATCTCTCATGATCTTTTGTATTTCTGCAGTGTCAGTTGTTACTTCTCCTTGTTCATTTCTAATTCTATTGATTTGAGTCTTCTCCCTTTTTTTCTTGATGAGTCTGGCTAATGGTTTATCAATTTTGTTTATCTTCTCAAAGAACCAGCTTTTAGTTTTATTGATCTTTGCTATCGTTTCCTTCATTTCTTTTTCATTTATTTCTGATCTGATTTTTATGATTTCTTTCCTTCTGCTAACTTTGGGATGTTTTTGTTCTTCTTTCTCTAATTGCTTTAGGTGCAAAGTTAGGTTGTTTATTTGAGATGTTTTCTGTTTCTTAAGGAGGATTGTATTGCTATAAACTTCCCTCTTAGAACTGCTTTTGCTGCATCCCATAGGTTTTGGGTCGTCGTGTCTCCATTGTCATTTGTTTCTAGGTATTTTTTAATTTCCTTTTTGATTCCTTCAGTGATCACTTCATTATTAAGTAGTGTATTGTTTAGCCTCCATGTGTTTGTATTTTTTACAGCTCTTTTCCTGTAATTGATATCTAGTCTCATAGCATTGTGGTCGGAAAAGATACTTGATACAATTTCAATTTTCTTAAATTTACCAAGGCTTGATTTGTGACTCAAGATATGATCTATCCTGGAGAATGTTCCATGAGCACTTGAGAAAAATGTGTATTCTGTTGTTTTTGGATGGAATGTCCTATAAATGTCAATTAAGTCCATCTTGTTTAATGTATCATTTAAAGCTTGTGTTTCCTTATTTATTTTCATTTTGGATGATCTGTCCATTGGTGAAAGTGGGGTGTTAAATCCCCTACTATGAGTGTGTTACTGTCGATTTCCCCTTTTATGGCTGTTAGTATTTGCCTTATGTATTGAGGTGCCTCTATGTTGGGTGCATAAATATTTACAATTGTTATATCTTCTTCTTGGATTGATCCCTTGATCATTATGTAGTGTCCTTCTTTGTCTCTTCTAGTAGTCTTTATTTTAAAGTCTATTTTGTCTGATATGAGAATTGCTACTCCAGCTTTCTTTTGGTTTCCATTTGCATGGAATATCTTTTTCTGTCCCCTTACTTTCAGTCTGTATGTGTCTCTAGGTCTGAAGTGGGTCTCTGGTAGACAGCATATATATGGGTCTTGTTTTTGTATCCATTCAGCCAATCTGTGTCTTTTGGTGGGAGCATTTAGTCCATTTACATTTAAGGTAATTATTGATATGTATGTTCCTATTCCCATTTCCTTAATTGCTTTGGGTTCGTTATTGTAGGTATATTCCTTCTGTTGTGTTTCTTGCCTAGAGAAGTTCCTTTAGCATTTGTTGTAAAGCTGGTTTGGTGGTGCTGAACTCTCTCAGCTTTTGCTTGTCTGTAAACGTTTTAATTTCTCCATCAAATCTGAGTGAGATCCTTGCTGGGTAGAGTAATCTTGGTTGCAGGTTTTTCTCCTTCATCACTTTAATTATGTCCTGCCACTCCCTTCTGGCTTGTAGAGTTTCTGCTGAGAGATCAGCTGTTAACCTGATGGGGATTCCCTTGTGTGTTATTTGTTGTGTTTCCCTTGCTGCTTTTAATATGATTTCTTTGTGTTTAAATTTTGGCAGTTTGATTAATATGTGTCTTGGCGTATTTCTCCTTGGATTTATTCTGTATGGGACTCTCTGTGCCTCCTGGACTTGATTAACTATTTCCTTTCCTATATTAGGGAAGTTTTTAACTATAATCTCTTCAAATATTTTCTCAGTCCCTTTCTTTTTCTCTTCTTCTTCTGGAACCCCTATAATTCGAATGTTGGTGCGTTTAATGTTGTCCCAGAGGTCTCTGAGACTGTCCTCTGTTCTTTTCATTCTTTTTTCTTTATTTTGCTCTGCAGCAGTTATTTCCACTATTTTATCTTTCACCTCACTTATCCGTTCTTCTGCCTCAGTTATTCTGCTATTGATCCCATCTAGAGTATTTTTCATTTCATTTATTTTGTTTTTAATTGATGCTTGATTCATCTTTAGTTCTTCTAGGTCCTTGTTAACTGTTTCTTGCATTTTGTCTATTCTATTTCCAAGATTTTGGATCTTGGAAATAGAATCTTGGATCATCTTTACTATCATTCTGAATTCTTTTTCAGGTAGACTGCCTATTACCTCTTCATTTGTTAGGTCTGGTGGGTTTTTATCTTGCTCCTTCTCCTGCTGTGTGTTTTTCTGTCTTCTCATTTTGCTTATCTTACTGTGTTTGGGGTCTCCTTTTTGCAGGCTGCAGGTTCTTAGTTCCCGTTGTTTTTGGTGTCTGTCCCCAGTGGCTAAGGTTGGTTTAGTGGGTTGTGTAGGCTTCCTGGTGGAGGGGAGTAGTGCCTGTGTTCTGGTGGATGAGGCTGGATCTTGTCTTTCTCGTGGGCAGGTCCACGTCTGGTGGTGTGTTTTGGGGTGCCTGTGGACTTATTATGATTTTAGGCAGCCTCTCTGCTAATGGGTGGGGTTGTGTTCCTGTCTTGCTAGTTGTTTGGCATAGGGTGTCCAGCACTGTAGCTTGCTGTTTGTTGAGTGAAGCTGGGTGGTGGTGTTGAGATGGAGATGTCTGGAAGATTTTCGCCATTTGATAGTATGTGGAGCTGGGAGGTCTCTTGTGTACCAGTGTCCTGAAGTTGGCTCTCCCACCTCAGAGGCACAGCACTGACTCCTGGCTCTTCAATTTGGGATGATTCGTTGTCTGTTCATGTATTCCACAGATGCAGGGTACATCAAGTTGATTGTGGAGCTTTAACCCACTGCTTCTGAGGCTGCTGGGAGAGATTTCCCTTTCTCTTCTTTGTTCTCACAGCTCCCGGGTCTCAGCTTTGGATTTGGCCCCTCCTCTGCGTGTAGGTTGCTGGAGGGCGTCTGTTCTTCGTTCAGACAGGACAGCGTTAAAGGAGCAGCCGCTTCGGGGACTCTGGCTCACTCAGGCCGTGGGGGAGGGAGGCTCACGGAGTGCGGGGCGAGCCTGCAGCGGCAGAGGCCAGCGTGATGTTGCACCAGCCCGAGGCGCGCCGTGCGTTCTCCCAGGGAAGCCGTCCCTGGGTCCCGGGACCCCGGCAGTGACGGGCTGCACAGGCTCCCCGGAAAGGGGGCGTGGACAGTGACCTGCACTCGCACACAGGCCTCTTGGCGGCGGCAGCAGCAGCCCCAGTGTCCCACGCCCGTCTCTGGGCTCCGCACTTTCAGCCGCGGTTCGCGCCCCTCTCTGGAGCTCCTTTAAGCAGCGCTCTCAATCCCATCTCCTCGCGCACCAGGAAACCAAGAGGGAAGAAAAAGTCTCTTGCCTCTTTGGCAGCTCCAGAGTTTTCCCGGATTCCCTCCCAGCTAGCTGTGGCGCATTAGCCCCCTTCAGGCTGAGTTCTCGCCACCAGCCCCAGTCCTCTTCCTGCGCTGTGACCGAAGCCCGAGCCTCAGCTTCCAGCACCGCCTGCCCCGGCGGGCGAGCAGACAAGCCTCTCGGGCTGATGAGTGCTGGTCGGCACCGATCCTCTGTGCGGGAATCTCTCCGCTTTGCCCTATCCAGGTACGTGGGGAGTTTCTTGCCTTTTGGGAGGTCTGAGGTCTTCTGCCAGCGTTCAGTAGGTGTTCTGTCTCAAGTCACTTATAATATTGATCTACACTTGCATTGGGCTCACAGTGTTAATGCATTTTCATGGACTCTATTCCAGTTTGGTCTTGAGCTACACAATATCCTGATAAGAGCGAAGATGGGACAGATACTATCCTTGTTTTATATATGAAAAAGCAAAGGTCAGAAAGTGATAAGTGGCAGAGCTAGTACTTAAACCCACACCTTCTCTTACCAAACGCAATGGACTTTCCTCTGCAACAAGAATCCATAAGCGTTTTTGAGTGCCGATCTTACGTTTAGTGGCATTGGCAAATAGCTCCCAGCTTTTGTTTTTCTCTCTGAAATCTGACACTCAGCTTCCTTGATTCTCCATGTTACTTGCTTCTAACTTGCTTTTAACCTGCTTAACTTTAGCCTGCTTCCTATTTCATTTCTGGCATTCTTCTTTCTTACCAACATTTTGATTGTTTTGTTTTGTATCCCTGTGCACTGACACCATCCTTAAGATTTTTCTATTGACATATAATTAATATATAATATTATATTAGTTTCAGGTGTACCACATAATTATTTGGTACCTGTGTATATTGTGAAATGATCATCACAGTAAGTCTAGTTAACGTCCATCCTCCCACATATTTACACCATTTTTCTTGTGCTGAGAACTTCTAAGAGCTACTTTCTTAGCAACTTTCAAATATACAATACAGTATTTTAACTGTAATCACCATGCTGTACATTAAATCATCCCCAGGACTTATTTATTTTATAACTAAAAGTTTGTACCTTTTGACCACCACACCCAGTTTGCCCGTCTCCTACTCCCTGCCTCTGGCAACCATGAATCTGTTCTCTGTATCTATGAGGGTTTTTTGTTGTTGTTTGTTTGTTTTTAGATTCTACATATGAGGTCATACAGTATTTCTCTTTCTCTATTTGACTTATTTCATTTAGCAGAATGTTCTCAAGGTCCATCCATGTCATTGCCAGTGGCAGGATTTCCTTCTTTTTTATGGCTGAATGACATTCTATTGTGTGTGTATATCTATATCTATATCACATTTTCTTTATTCATTCATCTGTTGATAGGTAGATTGTTTCCATATCTTGGCTATTGTGAATGATGTGGCTATGAAAATGGGAGTGTGAATATCTCTTCAAGATCCTGATTTCATTTCCTTTGGCTATATACCCAGAAGTGGGATAGCTGGTTCATATGGTAGTTCTATTTTTAATTTTTTGAAGAGTCTCCATGCTGTTTCCATAGTGGCTGTACCAATTTACATTTCCCACAACAGTGTACAAGGGTTCCAACACTTGAACTCACACTTCCAACACAGCCTCACCGACACTTGATGTCTCGTCTTTTTCTGTTTTCCTTGTCTTTTTGATAATAGCTATTCTAACACGTGTGAGGTGATATCTCACTGTGATTTTTATTTGCATTTCCCTGATAATTAGTGACATTGAGCATCTTTTCATGAACCAGTTGGCCATTTGCTTGTCTTCTTGGGAAAAATCTCTACTGAGTTTCTTTGCCCATTTTTAAATTGGATTGTTTGTTTTTCTTGCTATCGAGTTGGAAGAGTTTCTTACATATTTTGGAATTAACTCCTTATGAGATAGATAGTTTGTAAATATTTTCTCCCATTTTGTAAGTTGCCTTTTCATTCTGCAGATTGTTTATTTTGCTGTGCAGAGGCTTTTAAGTTTGATGTAGTCCCACTTGTTTATTTTTGCTTTTGTTGCTTGTGCTTTTGGTGTCATATCCAAAAAATCATCACCAAGACCAACATCAAGGAACTTTTCCCTGTGGTTTCTTCTAGTTTTACAGTTTCAGGTCTTATATTTAAGTTTTTAAATTCATTTTGAGTTAATTTTTGTGTGTAGTGTAAGATAGGAGTCCAATTTCATTCTTTAGCATGTGAATATTCAATTTTCCCAGGACAGTTTATTGAAGAACCTATACTTTCACCATTGAGTATTGTTGGCTTCCTTGTCAAATATTAGTTGACTATATATGCATGCTATAATTTCTGAGACCCTGATTCTGTTCCATTGGTCTCTGTGTCTGTTTTTTTTTTTTTTTTTTTTTTCTGGCGGTGCGCAGGCGTCTCACTGTTATGGCCTCTCCCATTGCGGAGCACAGGCTCCGGACGTGCAGGCTCAGCAGCCATGGCTCACGGGCCTAGCCGCTCCATGGCATGTGGGATCTTCCCAGACTGGGGCACGAACCCATGTCCCCTGCGTCGGCAGGCGGACTCTCCACCACTGCGCCACCAGGGAAGCTCTGGGCAAGGATCTTAATAGACATTTTTCCAAAGAAGATATACAGGTAGCCCAACAGGCACATGAAAAGATGTTCAACATCACTAATTATTAGGGAAATGCAAATCAAAACCAGTGAACTATTACCTCACACCTGTTAGAATGGCTATTATCCAGAAGGCAAGAAATGACAAGTATTGGAGAGGATGTGGAGAAAAGGGAACCTTCTTACACTGTTAGTGAGATTGTAAATTGGTGCAGCCACTATGGAAAACAGTATGGAGGTTCCTCAAAAAATTAAGAATAGAATTATCATGTGATCTGGGTATTCCACTTCTGGGTGTTTATCCAAAGAATATGAAAACAATAATTGGAAAAGATATATGCACTCCTATGTTCATTGCAGCATTATTTATAATTGCTGAAATATGGAAACAACCTAAGTGTGCATCCATGGATGAATGAATAAAGAAGATGTGGCGCATATATATATATATATACATACATACATAGTGGTGTATATATATATACACATATATACGTGTGTGTGTGTGTGCCTTATACATATACGTGCACACACACAATGGACTACTACTCATCCATAAAAAGAATGAAATCTTGTCACTTGTGACAACATGGATGGACTTCGAGGTTATTATTCTAAGTGAAATAAGTCAGAAGGAAAAAGGCAAATGTCATATAATTTCACTCATATGTGGAATTTAAAATGAAACAAAACCAAAAGAAATAAATAAACAAATCAAAACCAAAAGAAACTCATAGATACAGAGAACAGATTGTTGGTTACCAGAGGAGAAGGGGGGCTTGGGGGGTGAGGAAAAGGGGTGAAGGGGGTCAGTTTTATGGTGATGGACGGTAGACTTTGAGGGTGGTAACTTTGTAGTTGAATGAGAGTGTTGTACACCTGAAACTTACATAATAAAAAGTAGAATGATAAATACTGTTCTTATATGTGGAATCTAAAAAGCAGAACTTATAGAAACATAAAATAGAATTGTGGTTGCAAGGGCTGGGGCAGGAGAAGAGGAATGAGGAGATGTTTGTCAATGGGTGTAAACCTTCATTTATAAGATAAATTCTGGGGCTCTAAGGTACAGCATGGTGACTATAATTAACAATACTATATTATATACTTGAAAGTTGTTAAAAGAGTAGATCTTAAATGTTATCACCACACAAAAACAATGGTAATTATATGAGGGGATTGGGGTGTTAACTAACCTTATCGTGGTAATCATTTCACAGTATATATGTTTACCATATCATTACACAGCATACCTTAAGCTTATATATGTTATATGTCAATAATATCTCAGTGAAGCTGGAAAACAAACAAAAAACCCAAACCTACCTTTTAGTTCTGCTTTATAGTTATAGATTCTGTCAGTAATTCCTTCTCAAGTGTTCTGCAGAACTTCATAATCCATAGCTAGTCAGCAAGCGGGGAATATGAAAATCTTACATTCTACTTTTTTTCAGGCTGTTCTACTTTTTCTTGGTACATACATATGTGTTTATTTTTCTTGATATATACATATACATACACATACATATATTCTATAGTCTGTATTTCTCTATTCTCTATTCTAATTACATATTGAGTTGAATACAATTTCTTGAGATGGGGGAAGTATATATAGTAAGTCACAGAGAGGGTCAATATCCCTTTTTCACTTTAGTACATCTTAAAGTATATAACCAGCTTGTATGGAATTGTTATATTTGGAATTTGGGCCTATATTCACTATAAAGAAAAATATTTCTGTAACAAATTATTATTTACTAGGAAAGTTAAATGCAGTTAATTTAGTGACAGTAGCTCAAAAGGCAAGGAATGCTGTATCAAAGGATTGGAACTGCTCTCTCTTTTATTAGTAATGAGTGTTGTTAGAGTTTCAAGTTACTAATGCATAATTCTTGTAAATTATTTATTAATGTATTATATTAATATTATTATTAAAAATTAAGTTGGTTCTCTAATGATTAGATAAAATGAATATTAGGCTGAAATTCTGTTATTTAAGCCTGTAAGTATTGAATTGAAAATAATTGAATACTATGTATAGAAATTCAATATTGTTAAGGTGCTTTTGAAAATAGACTTACAAATTGATTTTATTTATTTATTTATTTATTTTTGGCTGCATTGGATCGTCATTGCTGTGCGCGGGCTTTCTCTACTTGCAGTGAGCAGGGGCTACTCTTCGTTGTGGCGCACAGGCTTCTTATTGCAGTGGCTTCTCCTGTTGTGGAGCATGGGCGCTAGGCACACAGGCTTCAGTAGTTGTGGCACATGGGCTCAGTAGTTGTGGTTCGCGGGCTCTAGAGCACAGGTTCAGTAGTTGTGGTGCACGGGCTTAGCTGCTCTGCAGCATGTGGGATCTTCCCGGACCAGGGATCGAACCCATGTCCCCTGCATTGGCAGGCGGATTCTTAACCACTGTGCCACCAGGGAAGTCCCACAAATTGATTTTATAAGGTAAGGCATTTTAATAATTTTTGCCCATTCTACCACTTGTTTTTGCATTAAAATAAAAGTAGAGAATGCACTTTATTTGGATATGTAAAGAGCATTCATTTTTAATTAAGAATATATAAAATCACAATTAATTCATATCTACTTTATGGTGTTACTTTTATGTAGCTAATGCAATGTCATGTGACCAAATTATTGCACTTTGCTTTAACTAACCCACTGTTAACTTATAAGCTCACTTTTGAAAAACATCAAGAATAGATGATTTAAAATTTTTCAATAGTGACCAAATTACATTAATAGCAATTGTAACCGAATTAATTTTAAATGTACAGCAACTAAATTGATTTTATATTTTTTTCTGTTTCTTTGTCTCCTTATAAATAAGAGAGTAAAATCTGCAGTTGAGTTGAAGAAGGAGACCATAACTCCATTAGAGATTAAGGATGACATGCAAAGCAATATGAAAGAGGTGATGTTTCAAAAAACAAAGGAGTTGGAGCACTGGATGGCTGAGCAAAATGAAACTGAGGAACCCGTCTCCGTGAAAGAAAATATAGATACTATCTTAGACAACATGCAGGGCAGATACAGTTCGAGAGACCTGTCTCTCTCTCTCATTGAATCATCTAGACAAGCTGGCATTACTTACGTTGCTTATCCCAAGAAAAAGAAGATGAAACTGAAGAAAGGATTAAGACTCAGTAAACTTACACTTGTGTATGATGAGTTATCCAAGCCTCCAAAAATTCTTAAAAGGTCTTGTTTAATCAACAATTGTTATAGTTTAAGAAATGTATTATGGTTTGGGCCTTACTTTTATAATTCACTCATTGAAGCATCCTTTTGTGTGTCTATTTCCTGGGCCCATCTCTGGTACCAATTAATTTATCAGTCAGGGTCCCAGGAGTAAACAGCACTCTCAATTTAGAATAATTCTAGGAAGGTATAACAAGGGCAATTTACAAAGATGTCAGGGCATAGGGAAACCACAAATGATAGAGTAGTATCCTGGGACTAGAAATAATAGAGCCAATCTCTACCCCTGAGTATGAGAGGACAAAAAGAGGGAGTGATTACTAGAACCTGGAAGAAAGAAATTGTATGGAAAGGATTTCCTTGAAATAAGTAGTGAACTTTGGTCAAAGATCATGGCCAGTGTGAGGCAACCCTTCAGGAGGGGACCAGAGGAATAAATACTTTGACTTCACTCTTTCCCTTTTCAGGGCTCCTAATTGGACATATTTGATTAGAAGACAGCAAGGGATCCTATGTCTGTAGTCTGTACAGACTAGTACTCCAGGGCAAAGAGCAAGGCAGAGAAGGATAGAGATAAATGTGCAGGTGGAAACAAAACCTATTTGGCACAGATGGTCTTTCTAAGGTGGCATTTGACCAGAAATAGTAATTGAGAAGGAGTCAGCCACTCAGAAGGACTGGAAAATGCAATACCCTTGAGGCTTGCTCTGTGCCTGGAACAGTGGGAGGCGAGAAAGTAGTGTTATTAGAGATATTTGCTGGGGTCTTATCATGTAGAGTCTTGTAGACTATGGTGAAAAGTTTGATTTGTATTCTAGGTACTAGAGAAAACTCTTGCAGGGAATGACATGATCGGATTTACATTTGTTTAAAAAAAAAAACATGCTAGCTGCCATGTGGAGAACGGATGAGACCAAGAGGAGAAGCAGGGAACTAAGAAGTTATTGTACTCTAGACAGAAGAGGTGATGGTGGCTTGCACTAGAGTGTAGAGAAGAGTGGGTAGTGTCACAAAGTAAGGAAAGGGAAGGGTACTGATTTTTCTCACTCTTATTCTCCTACTTTTAGCACGGGTCTTTCTCATAGTACACACTTGGTAAATATTAATGAAATGATGGGGTGTGATTTTTTTTTCTTCCCATAGAATGTGTTTATTCTATCTTGTGTAGCTAGTATAGCACCGGCATGCATAAATGCTACTGAATGAAAACTGTGTGGGAAATGGAGAGTTTGAGGAGGATAATCCTGGAAGAAACATACCATTTGAAAGCTTATTACATGTCATCTAATTTGATTGCCTACTAAGTTTGGGATGAAGTCTAGGATGTTTTTCTGTTAGCCTGTTGTGGAGGCAAATCTTTCCTTCTTCAAGTTCATGTCCTTGCGAACCATTTAGATGTCGTTTCCTTTCTCACATCAAGTTTTAACTCCTCAATTCTCCATTGTATTTCCTCCGGTTGGTGGTAAGGGTGTAAATTAAGCCTGAAGGGAGCACTGTCTCTTTATTTCAGTTCTCTACAAAGGCTGCATCTTTAATAACAGTCTTCTGCTCTCATAAACTCACAGAGATTCTTCATATGATCTCAATGAATGAACAGGAGGACTTGGTTTGCATAAAAGTACCATGTAATTTTATTTTGATAACAGAGAAATAGTAATTTTTTTCTGTGGCTGAGTTGATTTATTCATTATAAAAATTATATTTCTGTAATTTAAAAATCACTCTTTTGAATACTAGATCAGAGTCTCATGGAATCCTTCCTGGACAGAAGAAATTTTTGCTCAAAGTTCCACTATATGAACGTCTATTACGGTGTCCCAGTCTACCTTTGTGTTTAAATTTTGACAAATTTGCCCAAAGTAAAGGAAGAATTCCAGAAAATAGTGGTCCTCAAACATGGGCTCTTGGCATGTTCTCTAAGCCTAAACAAAAGACAGCTCCAAGAGAGAAAGTTGTTAAAATATCTGTTCATGAAGACTCGTCTGAAAGAGTGAAAAAAACACCAAAAATAGAATTGAGTGATTCTTTGGAGTCTGGTCTTCCTCCAGCGGTCATTAGACATTATGAATCCGAAGTGGAGATCTTGACTGAAGAAATAAATAGTAAGAAGGAATATCCTGCATTTTTATATTGTAGGCGTGGAGCTCTTTATAGGAAACTGGGAAAGTTCCAGAGTGCCATGAATGATCTACAGGAAGTAAGTTTTTATTTAATCAAAATAATAATATTAACAATTTATCCTTGCTTATAACTATATATTAACTTTTACTAGAATTTTGAACAATGAATATTTGTATTATACATATGGGATTGTGAAATTATGATTATTGGCATTTTCAAATAATTAACATTAAAAACATTTGATTTTGTCTGTCAGATTGGGAAGCATCATTTTATACTATACACATACAAAGCCATTGGGATCAATAATGTTTGAAAATTTATTTGATGGGATATCTTCCCTTAAATCAATTTAAATTGAATTTATACATTTATTTTCTAGGCTATACTCTTGGAGCCATTGTTTCTCAATGCCTATTGGCACCGACATTTCATTTATCTTTTCCAAGGCAGAATTAATGAAGCTTTGGATGACTTGAATTATATAAATAAATATAATAAAAATAATGCAGGTGGGTTGTCTGTGCAGTTATATTACTTAGATCTTTACCTAAGCTTTGGTCATTTAGTGGTATAAAGATACATAATTCAAGACATATACATCTCCACAAATGGTTGTGACTTCCCAAGTTAAATTTACTCTCGATATCATATATTTAGGACTGTTTGTGATCCTATTGTTTTAAAAATACTTATCATGGTTTGAAATGTTAATGTCCTTGGTATACATTACAATAAATTAGTTCCTTACTGCTCATCCCGTAAGAAGAATATGAACTTACAATTTTTAGTTATAGAAATGATTTACAAATTTAGTCTGAATTAGAGTTGTAGCGTTCTTAAGACTTCACATTTACATTTGTATTTACGTACCATTCTCTAACCAACTTGAATGACCAGACATGGAACTTTTGGGGAATGAGAAAATGTCATATTCATCTTTGTATCTCCAGCACCCACAACATACCCCTAGAATATAACATGAGCTTAATAAATGTTTTTTTAAATCTATGCTGATCTCTGCTAAAAGTCCATAAGATTTTGTACCATCAAAATATAACTTTTTACTATGAATATTAAAGGATTATGAAACATTTCAGATATACAAAAAAGAAAAGTTAATTTTTGTTATTTCATATTGAAATTGAAAACACTTTTAACCATAAGCATTTATCCAGGCTTTGAGAACAAATTTTGCATTGTTGAAATAAAAAACAAATCTTAAGTTAAATGGCAAAGAAAGTATAATAGAGATACATTATTCTAAGACTACATTTTTGGAGGGTGAAGGATTCATCTTTAAAAATTTAGGACTGTAACACTAAATTTTACCTTTTTAATTTTCTTTAGAGGCATATTTTTCAAGGGCAGAAATTTTCAGAGGAAAAAAAGACAGTACTTTGGCAATTCTAAATTATACTCAAGCAATTAAGTGCAAGCCCATGGATGCTGATATGTATTTCAGGAGGGGTGAGATGTACGAAATAGAAAACAAAGTACTGGCCATTGATGACTTTTCTAAAGTAAGCTGTATCACATATAATTCTGCCATTTATATATTTTAGAGCATGATATTCTCATCCTAATATTAGAGCAATTTGTTGAAATTCTTTCATATGTTATATAATCAAAATTATTTTATTTTATTTTATTATTATTTTTTATTTATTTATTTTTTTGCGGTATGCGGGCCTCTCACTGTTGTGGCCTCTCCCGCTGTGGAGCACAGGCTCTGGACATGCAGGCCCAGCGGCAATGGCTCACGGGCCCAGCCACTCCGCGGCATGTGGGATCCTCCCAGACCAGGGCACGAACCCGTGTCCCCTGAATCAGCAGGCGGACTCTCAACCACTGCGCCACCAGGGAAGCCCTAAAATTAGTTTATTTTAGATTAGGCCCTAGAACATTCGTTACTGGGATTGATATTAACAGTATGTCAATGATTTTTTTGAATGGATGGATTTACATCAGAGTCAGGTGTGGGAGCATTGAGGCAAGAGGCAACTTTGAGGGGGACTTGACTTTTCCAGCTCTCTTCTCTTGGACTATGAAGCAGTGAATAAAGAAACCTTTGAAGATTGCTTCTTTCTTTCAAACAATGGAGAAAATCATTTTCTGCTTCTTAACTCTTGAGACGTAGCTGATTCTCTTCTGCAGCAAACCTCTCTGCTTTAAAAGAAAGCTATGCTCACTGGCTCATTCATTCATTCATTCATTTACTCACAAATATTTATTGGCTAAGGCACTGTGTAGTGTAATGTAGTGGATAAATCTTGGTGAATGAAACAGACATGTTTCATGCTTACATGGAGCCTATAATTTAAAGGACAGATATTAAATAAATATATATACTAATATATAATTACAAATTGTGATGAATGCTATGATGGAAATAAAGATTATGGGAGGCAATTTATGTTTGGTTGGGGGATATCAGAGAATTCCCTTGAGGAAGTGAATTTTAGCTGAACTGTATTTTGAGGCTGGAGTCAGGCAGATATTCCACTGATTGTGGCAGAATTGTAACCATGAACTCCTGACTTTAAATTCTTAGTTCTTAGTACAATTGAGAACTTAGATGTTTTTGAAATAATTTAGCTTTTCATGTTCCCAACTGCCCTGTTTCTTAATCTATGATGGTTAGCCACATACTTGACTTTCTTTTGCTTCAAGAGAATATTATAAGTTTTGGTAACTTCTTGTCTAGAAGTGACCACAAATCTCTTTTGAAGATATTAAAATTATTAAAATATCTTTTCTGATCATTTCCTTTATCTAGCACCAATAGTTTAAAGATTGACTAATGCAGCAACTTGAGGTCAAACAAATTTCAGAATCTTTAGAGTTTTTTTTCCCTGTTTTAAAAATACTTCATAATCTTTGTGCTTCATTTTTCTCCCCACTATCAATAGGCAAGGAACTTTACAACTGAGTTTACAATGATTTAGTCTCATTACTCTATTGCCTTGTATGTCAATGTGAAATGAATGACCCATGCCAAGGCCGATTCATTTCTTTTCACCGTTTTAGGGGCTAAATTAATCCATATTTAATTTCATTGAATCAGCCTTGATGTGATCTAATATATATTGTCTTTAATTGGAATAAAATGCCATGATAGATCCAATATAACCCTACTGTAGCTGAACAATTACTTATGAGGTTTTATTAATAAAAATTTTAGTGGGCAGAAACCTTGGCTTCTTGTATGTGCTGGTTTTGGTTTTTGTTTTTTTTAATAAAACCTCCCCTTTCTAGAATTTGATGACAAATGGACTTCATAAAGGCATGGTCTTCAAATGCAAATCTGAAAGTTCTGGCATCTTAGTTTGTTTTTATGTAATCTGAAGTTAAAAACATGGTTTTAATCCATTTAATTTGCTATGGGATTATATACTTTTCTTGTTTTTTTTTTCATTATGTGATATGTTTTTGTGCCTCCCTTCCATACCCCCGTGTAGTGTATCTTTTATGATCCCAGAAGAACGGAGGCATTATTTAAACGTGGGATGTTCTACTATGAAAATGAAAACTGGATTGCAGCTGAAGAGGATTTTACAGCCTTGTTAAATATAGATCCCCAAAATTCTCAAGCAAGGTGAGAATTATTTTAGATATGGTTTTTGAATGTTTTTTTTTTTTTGAAATACATTCTCAGGAAAGAAAATTTCTTGAAATACATCAGACAGCCCTTTAAAAGTAGTGAATCGATTTTTAGTGCTACTAGTGAAGGAAAATCTTTACCTATACCCTAAGAGTAGTGGGTAGTTTAACTTAAATGGCATGAAATGATAATTTAGAATTGTTTCATTTGCATTTCCTGAATACTAGTTACATTATCAATTTTTGAAGTATTGACCTATATTTTATTTCTTTGGATTTCTTTTCATATACTTTGTATTCATTCAGTACAGAGAACTGTTCATATAGATTTCTGTGCTATCTTATTGTAACTGGGATATTAAACTTTGCTCTTCCAACCTTATTGTGCATAATACAGTTTCCATTTTGTTGCTTTTCTTTTCATCTAAGTTTTGTTTTGAAGAGGCTTAAAATGTGTATGTAGCCATACCTATTCATCTCTTCACTCACAGTTTTTGTTTAACATTAACACTTTTATAGAAAAATACAGCAAGCATCCAAAAAAAGTATACAAAGTACAAACGTACAGTTTAATGACTTATCACAATGTAAATGCTCATGTAACCATTATCAGGTCAAGAAACAACATTTCTAGCACCCCGTTGTGCCTTTGCCTTCCTGAGAAGGTAACCACTGTCCTGACTTGTATTTCTTTATAGTTTCAACACATAAGTATGTGTCCCTAAACATTCTTGGTTTATTTTGCCTCTTTTTTTTTGAACTTTATATAAAGAGAATCATTAGGTAGTTTTCTTTCAATTCTAACTTATTTCATTGAATATTATGTACTATTGCATGTGGCTGTAGTTTGCTCCTTTTAATTTTTGTATAGTATTCAGTTACATGAATATATTACAGTTTACTTATCCATCCTACTGTTGATGGACAGTTGAGTGTTTCTAATTTTTGATGATCACAAATACTGTTTCCTTCAACTTTCTTGTACGTGACACACATGTACTCATTTCCTTTGGATACACAAGTAGGGGTAGAACATCTGGTACATAGGGTATGCAGTTGTTCAGCTGTAGGGCCAAACTAATTTTACAAACTGGTTGTACTACCAGCAGTATATGCAGGCTCCACACCAGTACTGGGTACTATTATAACTTTCAAATTTTAGCCATCCTAGTGGGTGTGTAGTATTATCTCATTTAGTTTGAATTTTCATTTTCTTCATTACCAACATGATTATTCATTTTCAAAATTTTCTTAACCATTTGGATTTTCTTTTTTGTCGTTCGTGACTTTTGGGTTTTTGGTCTTTTTTCTTATTCATTTGTATGAACTATTACATATTCTTGATATGGGCCCTTTGTTGGTTATATTTACAGCACATTTTTTTCCTCCTCCAGATTGTCACTGCACTCCTTAAATAATTGTCTTTTGGTAAACAAAGTTTTAAAATGAAACATAGTCTGATTTAGTAACCTTTTTATTTAAGGTTAGTGCTTTTTGTATACTATAAGTTTTTCCTATTTTTGTGTCATGTAGATATTCTCCTGTCTGATCTTCCAGAAGGTTTATTGTTTCGCTTTTAAAGTTAGATTTACAGTGCACCTAGAATCAATTTTTGTATATGATGTGAAGTAGGGAAACAAATTTCACTTTTTATACGTGCATGCTCAATTTTCCAAGCAACATTTAATAAAAACCCTGTGCCTTTACCATTGCTTTGCAGTGTTAGCTTTGTAGGAAATGAAGATCCATGTATGGGTGGATCTATTTCTCAGTCTCTTTTTCTATTTTGCGGGTTTTAAAAAAATCTATCTTTGCACCAATATTATGCTGCCTTAAATACTATAGTTTCATAATAAGTCTTGAAATCCTGTAGAACAGTTCTTTTGATCTGTCAAAATTGTCAGAGCATTCCTTGGCTTTTTTGCATTTCCAAACACATTAAGTTGGGTTAAACTATATGAAAATTGACTTCTTTATAGATCAAAATAGTAAAATTTCAAAATTTCATACAGTTTAACCTAACAGAATCAGCAGGTCAACTTCTGTGGCAATTCCTTTGTATTTTGATTGGGGTTGCAATGAATTTATAGAGCAGTAGGGGGAAATTGACATCCTAACAATTTTGAGTCTTTTCATATATGCATACGGTACATTCTGTTTCTTTAGGTCTTCATTCCTTTTGGTCAGTAATGTTTCATAGTTTGTGTAAAGAAGTCTCTTTCATATCTTTTTCTTTTTTTATTAATTAATTAATTAATTGTCTTAAGAAACATCTTTATTGGAGTATAATTGCTTTACAATGAATGGTGTGTTAGTTTCTGCTTTATAACAAAGTGAATCAGCTATACATATAAATATATCCCCATATCTCCTCCCTCTTGCGTCTCCCTCCCTCTCACCCTCCCTACCCCACCCCTCTAGGTGGTCACAAAGCACTGAGCTGATCTCCCTGTGCTATGTGGCTGCTACCCACTAGCTATTTTACATTTGGTAGTGTATATATGTCCATGCTGCTCTCTCACTTTGTCCCAGCTTCCCCTTCCCTATGTCCTCAAGTCCATTCTCTAGTAGGCCTGCGTCTTTATTCCCGTCCTGCCCCTAGGTTCTTCATAACCTTTTTTTTTTTTTTTTAGATTCCATATATATGTGTTAGCGTACGGTATTTGTTTTTCTCTTTCTGACTTACTTCACTCTGTATGACAGACCCTACGTCCATCCACCTCACTACAAATAACTCAATTTCGTTTCTTTTTATGGCTTTTTATGGCTGAGTAATATTCCATTGTATATATGTGCTGCATCCTCTTTATCCATTCATCTGTCGATGGACACTTAGGTTGCTTCCATGTCCTGGCTATTGTAAATACAGCTGCAATGAACACTGTGGTACATGACTCTTTTTGAATTATGGTTTTCTCAGGGTATATGCCCAGTAGTGGGATTTCTGGGTCGTATTATAGTTCTATTTTTAGTTTTTTAAGGAACCTCCATACTGTTCTCCATAGTGACTATAAATTTACATTCTGACTAACAGTTCAAGAGGGTTCCCTGTTCTCCACAATCTCTCCAGCATTTATTGTTTCTGGATTTTTTTTTATGATGGCCATTCTGACCAGTGTGAGGTGCTACCTCATTGTGGTTTTGATTTGCATTCCTCTAATGACTAGTGATGTTGAGTATCCTTTCATTGTTGGTTGGCAATGTGTATATCTTCTTTGGAGAAATGTCTGTTTAAGACTTCTGCCCATTCTTGGATTGGGTTGTTTGGTTTTTTGATATTGAGCTGCATGAGCTGCTTGTATATTTTGGAGATTAATCCTTTGTCAGTTGCTTTGTTTGCAAATATTTTCTCCCATTCTGAGGGTTGTCTTTTGGTCTTGTTTATGGTTTCCTTTGCTGTGCAAAAGCTTTTAAGTTTAATTAAGTCCCATTTCTGTGTTTTTGTTTTATTTTCCATTTCTCTAGGAGGTGGGTCAAAAAGGATCTTGCTGTGATTTATGTCATAGAGTGTTCTGCCTATGTTTTCCTCTAAGAGTTTTATAGTCTTTGGCCTTACATTTCGGTCTTTAATCCATTTGTAGTTTACTTTTGTGTATGGTGTTAGAGAGTGTTCTAATTTCATTTTTTAACATGTAGCTGTCCAGCTTTCCCAGCACCACTTATTGAAGAGGCTGTCTTTTCTCCATTGTATATTTTTCCCTCCTTTATCAAAGATAAGTTGGCCATAGATGCCTGGGTTTATCTCTGGGCTTTCTATCCTGTTCCATTAATCAATATTTCTCTGTTTGTGCCAGTACCATACTGTCTTGATTACTGTAGCTTTGGAGTGTACTCGGAGGTCCAGGAGCCTGATTCCTCCAGCTCTGTTTTTCTTTCTCAAGATTGCTTTGCCTATTCAGGGTCTTTTGTGTTTCCATACAAACTGTGAATTTTTTTGTTCTACTTCTGTGAAAAATTTCATTGGTAGTCTGATAGGGATTGCACTGAATCTGACAGATTGCTTTGGGTAGTATAGTCATTTTCACAATGTTGATTCTTCCAATCCAAGAACATGGTGTATCTCTCCATCTGTTTGTATCATCTTTAATTTCTTTCATCAGTGTCTTATACTTTTCTGCATACAGGTCTTTGGTCTCCTTAGGTAGATTTATTCCTAGGTGTTTTATTCTTTTTGTTGCAATGGTAAATGGGAGTGTTTCCTTAATTTCTCTTTCAGATTTTTCATCATTAGTGTATAGAACTGCAAGAGATTTCTGTGCATTAATTTTGTGTCCTGCTACTTTACCAAATTCATTGATTAGTTCTAGTAGTTTTCTGGTAGCATCTTTAGGATTCTCTATGTATAGTATCATGTCATCTGCAAACAGTGACAGTTTTACTTCTGTTTTGATTTGGATTCCTTTTATTTCTTTTTCTTCTCTGATTGCTGTGGCTAAAACTTCTGAAACTATGTTGAATATTAGTGGTGAGAGTGGACAACCTTGTCTTATTCCTGATCTTAGTGGAAATGGTTTCAGTTTTTCACCATTGAGAACAATGTTGGCTGTGGGTTTCTCATATATGGCCTTTATTATGTTGAGGTAAGTTCCCTCTATGCCTACTTTCTGGAGGGTTTTTATAAATTGGTGTTGAATTTTGTCAAAAGCTTTTTCTGCATCTACTGAGATGATCATATGGTTTTCATCCTGCACTTTGTTAATGTAGTGCATCAAATTGATTGATTTGGCTATACTGAAGAATCCTTGCATTCCTGGGATAAACCCACTTGAACATGATGTATGATCCTTTTAATTTGCTTCATTCTGTCTGCTATTATTTTGTTGAGGATTTTTGCGTCTATGTTCATCAGTGATATTGGCCTGTAGTTTTCTTTCTTTGTGACATCTTTGTCTGGTTTTGGTATCAGGGTGATGGTGGCCTCTTAGAATGAGTTTGGGAGTGTTCCTCCCTCTGCTATATTTTGGAAGGTTTGAGAAGGATAGGTGTTAGCTCTTCTCTAAATGTTTGACAGAATTCGCCTGTGAAGCCATCTGGTCCTGGGCTTTTGTTTGTTGGAAGATATTTAATCACAACTTCAATTTCAGTGCTGTGATGGGTCTGTTTATATTTTCTATTTCTTCCTGGTTCTGTCTTGGAACGTTGTGCTTTTCTAAGAATTTGTCCATTTCTTCCAGGTTGTCCATTTTATTGGCATATAGTCGCTTGTAGTAATCTCTCATGATCCTTCGTATTTCTGCAGTGTGATGTTACTTCCCCTTTTTCATTTCTCATTCTATTGATCTGAGTCTTCTCCCTTTGTTTCTTTTTTTTATTTTTATATTTTTTTATTTATTTATGGCTGCATTTGACTTCATTGCTGCGTGAGGGCGTCTCGCTGCTGTGGCTTCTCTTGTGGCAGAGCACGGGCTCTAGGTGTACAGGCTTCAGTAGTTGTGGCACACAGTCTTAGCTGCTCTGTGGCATGTGGGAACCTCCTGGACCAAGGATCGATTGAACCCATGTCCCCTGCATTGGCAGGTGGATTCTTAACCACTGCACCACCAAGAAGCCCCTCCCTTTGTTTCTTGATGAGTCTGGCTAATGGTTTATCAATTTTATTTACCTTCTCAAAGAACCAGCTTTTAGGTTTATTGATCTTTGCAATCATTTCCTTCATTTCTTTTTCATTTATTTCTGATCTAATCTTTATGATTTCTTTCCTTCTGCTAACTATGGGTTTTTGTTGTTGTTTTTCTTCTTCCTCTTCTTTCTCTAATTGCTTTAGGTGTCAGGTTAGGTTCTTTATTTGAGATTTTTCTTGTTTCTTGAGATAGGATTGTATTGCTATAAACTTCCCTCTTAGAACTGCTTTTGCTGCATCCCATATGTTTTGGGCTGTCGTGTTTTCATTGTCACTTGTTTCTAGGTATTTTTTGATTTCCTCTTTGATTTCTTCAGTGATCGCTTGGTTATATAGTAGTGTATTGTTTAGCCTCCATGTGTTTGTATTTTTTACAGATTTTTTTTCCTGAAATTGATATCTAGTCTAATAGCATTGTGGTCAGAAAAGATGCTTGATATGTCTTCAGTTCTCTTAAATTTACCAAGGCTTCATTTGTGACCCAGGATATGACCTATCCTGGAGAATGTTCCATGAGAACTTGAGAAGAAAGTGTATTCTGTTCTTTTTGGATGGAATGTCCTATAAATATCAATGAAGTCCATCTTGTTTAATGTATCATTTAAGCTTGTGTTTCCTTATTCATTTTCATTTTGGTTGAGCTGTCCATTGGTGAATGTGGGGTGTTAAAGTCCCCTACTATGATTGTGTTACTGTCAATATCCCCTTTTATGGCTGTTAGCATTGGCCTTATGTATTGAGGTGCTCCTACGTTGGGTGCATAAAGATTTACAATTTTTATATCTTCTTCTTCGATTGATCCCTTGATCATTATGCAGTGTCCTTCTTTGTCTCTTGTAATAGTCTTTATTTCAAAGTCTATTTTGTCTGTTATGAGAATTACTACTCTAGCTTTCTTTTGATTTCCAGTTGCATGGAATATGTTTTTCCATCCCCTCACTTTTGGTCTTTATGTGTCCCTACATCTGAAGTTGGTCTCTTGTAGACAGCATATATACAGGTCTTATTTTTGTATCCATTCAGCCAGTCTGTGTCTTTTAGTTGGAGCATTTTATCCATTCACATAAGTTAATTATCGATATGTATGTTCCTATTACCATTTTCTTAATTGTTTTGGGTTCGTTATTGTAGGTCTTTTCCTTCTCTTGTGCTTCCTACCTAGAGAAGTTCCTTTAGCATTTGCTGTGAAGCTGGTTTCGTGGTGCTGAATTCTCTTTGCTTTTGCTTGTCTATAAAGGTTTTAATTGCTCCATCAAATCTGAATGAGATCCTTGCTGGGTAGAGTAATCTTGGTTGTAGGTTTTTCCCCTTCACCACTTTAAATATGTCCCACCACTCCCTTCTGGCTTGCAGAGTTTCTGCTGAAAGATCAGCTGTTAACCTTATGGGGATTCCCTTGTATGGTATTTGTTGCTTTTCCCTTGCTGATTTTAAGATTTTTTCTTTGTATTTAATTTTTCATAGTTTGATTAATATGTGTCTTGGCGTGTTTCTCCTTGGATTTATCCTGTATGGGACTCTAGCCCTTTCTGGACTTGGTTGGCTATTTCCTTTCCCATATTAGGGAAGTGTTCAAGTATAATTTCTTCAAATATTTCCTCAGTCTGTTTCTTTTCCTTTTCTTCTTCTGGGACCCCTATAATTTGAATGTTGGTGCATTTAATGTTGTCCCAGAAGTCTGTGAGACTGTCCTCAATTCTTTTCATTCTTTTTTCTTTATTCTGCTCTGTGGTAGTTATTTCCACTATTTCATCTTCCAGGTTAGTTATGTGTTCTTCTGTCTCAGTTATTCTGCTACTGATTCCTTCTAGAGAATTTTTAATTTCATTTATTGTGTGTTCATCATTGTTTGCTCTTTAGTTCTTCTAGGTCCTTGTTAAACATTTCTTTTATTTTCTCCATTCTATTTCCAAGATTTTGGATCATCTTTACTATCACTACTCTGAATTCTTTTTCAGGTAGACTTCCTATTTCCTCTTTATTTGTTTGGTTTGGTTGGTTTTTACCTTGCTCCTTCATCTGCTGTGTATTTCTCTGTCTTCTCATTTTGATTAACTTACTGTGTTTAGGGTCTCCTTTTCACAGGCTGCATGTTCATAGTTCCCATTGTTTTTGATGCCTGCCCCCAGTGGGTAAGGTTGGTTCAGTGGGTTGTGTGGGTTTCCTCATGGAGGAGACTGGTGCCTGTGTTTTGGTGGATGAGGCTGGATCTAGTCTTTCTGGTGGGCAGGACCACCTCCCATGGTCTGTTTTGGGGTGTCTGTGCCCCTACTATGATTTTATGCAGCCTCTCTGCAAATGTGTGGTTTGTCTTCCTGTCTTGCTAGTTGTTTGCTATGGGGTTTCCAGCACTGTAGCTTGCTGGTTTTTGAGTGGAGCTGCATCTTAATGTTGTGACGGAGATCTCTGGGAGAGCTCTTGCGGATCAATATTACATGGAGCCAGGAGGTCTCTGGTGGTCCAATGTTCTGAACTCAGCTCTCCCACCTCAGAAGCTCAGGCCTGACAGCTGGCCAGAGCACCAAGACCTTGTCAGCCACACAGCTCAGAAGAAAAGGGAGAAGAAAAAAAAAAGAAAGAAAAATAAATAAATAAATAAAATTAAAAAAATTTAAATATTAGAATAAAAAAATTTTAAAGGTAATAAAAAAAAAAGAAGAGAGCAACCAAACCAATAAACAAATCCAACAATGATAAAAAGATCTAAAATTTAAACTAAAGTAAACTTATAAATTAGAAACTAGTCAGTCACATATAGCAAACCTCAAGTCCACAGTTGCTCCCAAAGTCCACCGCCTCAATGTTGGGAGGATTTTTTGTCTGTTCAGTTATTTCATGGAGAAATTTTCCTTTCTCTTCTTTGTTTGCACAGCTCCTGTGGTTCAGCTTTGGATTTGGCCCTGCCTCTGCATGTAGGTTGCCCTCTGACATCTTCTCTTCACCCAGACAGGATGGGGTTAAAGGAGCGGCTGACTAGGAGGCTCTGTCTCACTCAGGCTGTAGGGAGGGAGGGGTACAGAATGCGGGGTGAGCCTGCGGCTACAGAGGCTGGCCTGACATTGCAACAGCCTGATGCATGCCCCCCAGGACCCTGGCAGTGGCGGGCTGCACAGGCTCCCGGGAGGGGAGGTGTGGATAGTGACCTGTGCTTACACACAGGCTTCTTGGTGGCTGCAGCAGCAGCCTTAGCGTTTCATGACTGCCTCTGGTGTCCGTGCTGATAGCCGCGGCTCGCGCCTGTCTCTGAAGCTTGTTTAGGGGATGCTCTGAATCCCCAATCCTCGCACACCCTGAAACAATTGTCTCTTGCTTCTTAGGCATTTCCAGACTTTTTCCCAGATTCTCTCCCAGCTAGCTCTGGTGCATTAGCCCCCTTCAGGCTGTGTTCACGCAGCCAACCCCAGTCCTCTTCCTGGGATCTGCCCTCTGACGCCCAAGCCTCAGCTCCCAGCCCTCACCCATCCCAGCGGGTGAGCAGACAAGACGCTCAGGCTGGTGAGTGCTGGTCGGCACCAATCCTCTGTGCGGGAACCTCTCCGCTTTGCCCTCCGCGCCCCTGTTGCTGCTCTCTCCTCCATGGCTCCGAAGCTTCCCCCCTGCCCACACCCTATCTCCGCCCACGAAGGGGCTTCCTAGTGTGTGGAAACTTCTCCTCCTTCACAGCTCCCTCCGAGAGGTGCGGGTCCCATCCCTATTCTTTTGTCTCTGTTTTTTCTTTTTTCTTTTGCCCTATGCAGGTACGTAGGGATTTTCTTGCCTTTTGGGAAGTCTGAAGTCTTCTGCCAGTAGGTGTTCTGTAGGAGTTGTTCCACATGTAGGTGTATTTTTGATGTATTTTGGGGGAGGAAGGTGATCTCTATGTCTTACTCCTCTGCCATCTTGAAGGTCCTCCCTTGGCATTTATTTTCTTTTAGCACTTTGAACATATTGCAATGCAGTGTCATATAGATTCCTTTTTTTTTTAAGTGAAAAAAATCAGTGGTTAGTCAATGCCTTTGAAAGTAATGTGTCTTTTTCCTTTGGTTGCTTTTAAACTTTTCTCATTGTCTTTGTTTTTTTAATTTTTATTTATTTATTTATTTTTGGCTGTGTTGGATCTTCATTGCAGTGCGAGGGCTTTTCTCTAGTTGCGACAAGTGGGGGCTACTCTTCGTCGAGGTGCACAGGCTTCTCATCGCAGTGGCTTCTCTTGTTGCGAAGCACAGGCTCTAGGAGTGTGGGCTTCAGTAGTTGTGGCATGTGGGCTCAGTGGTTGTGGCTCATGGGATCTAGAGTGCAGGCTCAGTAGTTGTGGCACACGGGCCTAGTTGCATTGTGGCATGTGGGATCTTCCCGGACCAGGGCTCAAACCCATGTCCCCTGCATTGGCAGGCAGATTTTTAACCACTGTGCCACCAGGGAAGCCCTTCTTATTGTCCTTGGATTTCAGCAGTTTTGGTATATTGTGCCTAAGAGTGGTTTTCTTTTTACTTATTGTGTTTATGATTCATAGACTATTCAGTGAGTCATGATCTTTCCAGCTGTGATTTTGGATGAAAAATCAGCTATTCATCTTATTGAGTATTCCAAGTACATGATGAGTTGCTTCTCTCATACTGCTTTCAAGATTCTTTCTTTGTCTGTGGCTTTCACCAGGTTGATTATAAGGTGCCTGTAGATTTCTTCAAATTTATGGAATCACTGAGCTTCTTGGTTGTATAGACTCATTTCTTTCATCAAATTTGGGAAGGTTTCAACCATTACTTTTTCAAATGTCATTTCTGCTCCTTTACTATCTCCTTTCCTTTTGTGACTTGCAATGTATGCATATATTGGTATGCTTGATGGTGTTCCAGAGGTCCCTTAGCCTTTTTTTGTTTTTTGTTTTTTCACTCTGTTTTTCTTTCTGCTTCTCAGGCTGGATAATCTGAATTGACCTTACTTCAAGTTTCCTGAATCTTTCTTTTGCCTTCTCAAATCTGTTGTTGAAACCTAGTGAATTTTCATTTGTTTTTATAGTTTTCAACTCCAGAATTTCTATTTGCTTCCTTTTTTTCAATAATTTCTCTATCTATCAATCTAGTTCTATCTATCAGTATTTTTATTGATACTCTCTATGTGTTGAGACATCATTCTCCTAGTTTTCTTTAGTTCTTTATGGTTTCTTTTAGCTATATGAACATATTTAAGACAGTTTTGTGGGTTGTTTTGTTTTGTTTTTTGTTTTTGGCTGGGCCAAATGGCTTGCAGGATCTTAGTTCCCTGACCAGGGATCGAACCTGCACCCTGGCAGTGAAAGCACCGAGTCCTAACCACTGGACTGCCATGGGTTTCCCAAAGATAGTTTATTTAAAGTCTTTTAAGTTGATTTTAAGACAGTTGATTTTAAGTCTTTGTCCAATGTCTGGGCTTCCTCAGGGATGGTTTCTATTTTTTTCTTTTTATCCTGTGAATGGGCCATATTTTCTTCTTCCTTTGCATTACTTGTAATTTTTTGTTGAAAAGTAGTCACTTTGAATATTATTATGTGGCACCTTTGGATATCAGATTCACCTCCTCCTCTTCCAGTGTTTTTTTTTTGCTGCTTCTTGTCATTCATGTAGTTTGTTTAGTGACTTTTCTGAACAGATTTTGTAAGTCTGTATTCTTTGTCATGTGTGGCCACTGAAGTCTGTGTTCTGTTACCTTGGAGTTAGCTAGTGATTTGACTAAGATTCCAACTAAACCAACCAATGAAACAATCAAAAAAACTCTCTCAGTCTTTGCAGATTGACTCTCTTTTGGGGCACTCCTTGAATGCTTATCCAGACAACTTCAATGCCTTAGCTTTCATGTCCTACTTGCACAGAGCCTGAATTAACCAGAGGTGAAAGCTAAGTGTCTTCGTAGGTCTTTTCTGTGCATGCTTTCAGCCTTGGGTTTGCATGTGGCCTTTTAGATTCCCTACAATATGCAGAAACTTTCTAAAGCCCTCATCCCCCTGGTATCTCCTTCTCCACCTTCTTTCTTACAAGGGTTTTTGGTTTGACAATTGCCTGCCCCAACTGTTATCCCTTGTCCCAAGTGGCAGCAGCTAATACATTTGCCTTTAAATGACTTTGATAAATACCATCCAGGAAGTCACATTAGCCCTGGGAAAGCTCTAAGGCAGTCAAAACAAAGGGAAACATTTGAGCCAGTCTTTCAGTGATCCACCAGACAGGTCAAAACTACACAGCTACAGTTCTTTGAGAATAAGATTTGTATTGTTCCCTCTGGTACTAGTAACCTGCATCAGGAATGCAGGTTGTTTTCTTCAAGGCCACCATGGGTCTAGGAAGTTGGGGAGGGAAATCGGATGAGTTAGAACACCACAGAGCTCTCTTACCAAAATTCAGCAGCCTTTCCTCCTTCATTAAGTATTACCCTGGTGATTCTAAGTTTTTAATTAGATTCTTAATTCTTTAATTGCTTCTGACAGTGTTTGCCTGCTTATTCATTGCTTTTGTGGAAAGGTGGAGTTTCGGAGTTCCCTGTTCTACCTCTTTTGCTCTACTCTTATCTCCCAACTCATTTTATCATTGCATCAACTTTAACTTAACAATAATGTTGGTGATAATAAGAATCTTCATCTTTTGAACTTAATGAAAATGTCTTTGACGTTTACCAAGAAACATCACAGTTGTAATTTTTGAGCCATTTATTCTTTAATTATTTCAAGGGAGTATCTCTTTATTCCTGTTTAAATTTTTTTCCTATGATCTACGTATAAGAATTTCATGGTAATAGGCTTTCTAATTTTGAAGGATAAATGCCTCTTGGCCATCATATATTTTTATTTTTTATTTTTTTTAGTTTTTAAAAAATTTTTTTTGCATTACACGGGCCTCTCACTGCTGTGGCCTCTCCCGTTGCGGAGCACAGGCTCCGGACGTGCAGGCTCAGCGGCCATGGCTCACGGGCCCAGCCGCTCCGCTGCATGTGGGATCCTCCCGGACCGGAGCACGAACCCGTGTCCCCTGCATCGGCAGGCGGACTCTCAACCACTGCGCCACCAGGGAAGCCCCAATCATATATTTTTAGATAGAATATTATTAAACAATACTGAATTTGCTTTGTCTTCACTTTCTTTAAGAGCTTTTCATCTATATTCATAGTAAGATTGTTCACTAATTTCATAGTCAGATTTTGATTTCAGGATTTGGCTACTTTCTCGAAATGAATTAAGTCTTTCATCTTTTTCTTTTCTTAGAAACATGTCCTTTAGAATTCGATAATTTTTGTTCTTTGAAAGTTTGAAATAACTTACTTCTAAAATTATCTCAGCTTGCAGCATTTGAAGGGAGGGCAAACTTTTTTGAAGCTCTTTAAAAATTCATCCCTAGTTATTCTATTCTGGTTGTCTACTTCTTTACTTAAAGGGGAATTACTTGCAGGAAGGCATCAGATTAGTTGGAGAAGAACAGAAGGTTAATTCAAGGTGTTATAATGTGGTGTTATCTTATGGGAGGCCTTATATGCCTTTTTAAAGAATTCAACCTTATCCCATTGTCAATAGGGGGCTGTTGAATGTTTTTGAGAAAAGTGATCTTCATTAACTGATGATCAAATCTCATCACTCTAGAGATAAGAATGGAATAAAGTAGTAGCCCAGATGTGATCTGATGCGGATCTTCAGTATTGAGGCAGTAGAAATGAAAGAAGGAATGGACGCAGAAGCCAGTGTGTTTGAGGAATTGACATGACTTAATGGCATCCTACAAAAAATATTAGTAATGCTTTATTCTGTAAGATTTTAAGTTCAGAATCATATATATACTTAGAAATAATTAGTAATAGTCTTTAGCAATCAGAAATTGTTAAAAATAAATGTAAGATTCTTATATTCATTAGAAACTACATAAGACATTTCTTATATGTGGGGTAAAAAAATATTTTGCTCCACGATAAAATATCCTGAGTCTTAGGATGCTTAGTGCTTTTGAAAGACCTCTGTTACTTGCTGTACTCTTTTTTCCAAATTACCATTGTTTTCATACTATAACCTTCTTGAACATCTATTTTCCTCCCCCTGGATTTAACTTCTTCAGAGCAGGCAACCTACTAGCTTATTCTCCTGTTTTTCCTTAATTGTCTTTTTTATTTTAGCTGTAAAAACTGATTTGTTTTACATTATTAAGTGATCGAAGATGAGATTTTCAGAGTTGATATAGGTCAATGAAAATTTCAAAATTGAAGTTAGAAGTTAATGGAAATAGAATTCAACTCATAAAACTGATGCAATAGCTTTTACCCTTGCAGATAGAGCAGCCTCCCATTTTGGGGGGTGTATCTTCAGTGTATCTTGGATACCTCATTTATTTTATTGACACACCTCTCTGATAAATGTAAGAAATATAGTAATAATTATTAAGCATATATATAATTAATATATAATATTATCAATAAGCATAAAGTATTTTATTATATATTTATATATTTATTTATACATATAATAATAAAGTATTTTATTATATATTTACATATTTATTTATAAAATGTCCATATCCTTTTTGCTATTAACATTATGACTAAACTTTCCTGGGAAGCAAAGAGAAATAATCACAAGTTGTTATTCAAATATAAAATTAGTTGTATAAGTTTGCCAAAAAGAGAAAATTTATATTTTGCAGTACATGTTAAAATGAATTTTTTTCTTTTTCTAGGACATACCGAGGGAGAGTGTATTTTAAACGGCACTTTTATAAGCAAGCAACTCAAGATCTTTCTACTGCAATTCACTTAGATCCTAATAACTGGTTAGCATTGTATTACAGAGCCTGCTTATTTAGGAAGAGTAACCCTCTTAGAGCACTGCAGGATTATAGTGTTTCAGGTACTTCACTTTTACTGGCAAATACATGGGAATTTAATCTGAGGTTCAGCAGCTCACTTTCATGGAGTGGAATACTAATGTGGGATGACTAATGTAATATGTACATTGTTATACATATATATATATGTACTTATATATATTTATATAGCATATATATTTATTTATACTTAAAGCTACAATAATTTAGCTAAAAGTGTTTCTAATATTCCCTTTTAGTGTGTATGAGTGTGTGTGTGTTTATGTGTGTACAACTGTGACAAAAAGAGAATATCATATCAAAGAAATTTCTTTCTATATATGAAGTTCTGAGGCTATTTATGGAAATCTAGGCCTATTTCTTAGTCGTCTTGCTAAAATGGCAGTGATTTTTCCTTGTGGGCTGCGTCCTACTCCATAGACCCAGCCCATGGATTAGTCAAATTCAGAGTTTTGTAACCCTTAGACTAAAAATGGGCTTTGAGAATCCTCAGTAAGAGGATGCCAACAGCTAAAAGTGGCCATTTCCACTTTACCCTGTACCAGTGCATTCTTGGTATATGAATATGTCCACAATTCTGGGCGTAGAATAAGTGCTCAGTAAACAGTGTCCAGCTGAATAAATTAGCCTATCCTGACTGGCAAATTCTAGCCAGAGTCCAACACTCCAAACGTGGCTTAGGATTCCTGTTCAATTCTCTTGGAATCTTTATACCTAATTTCTGCTGTCTGATTGAGTCTCCATTTTTGTTCACCAGTTCACTGCTCATGGCTACCATCTGTTACTAAATGTTTTACGGTTCAGAGGATAAAGTTAGCACAGATAATTTAAATTTGAAGGTTAAACACCCCTATTTCTGTAAGTTTATCTTTTATTGGTCTCTGTCATCCCTGTCCATCTGCCATCTGGCTAAACCCCTTTCTTCCTGGTCTTCCTAAAAGCTGCTTTCTCGTATTTCCCTCTTCTCCAAGTTTTGGGCTCTTCACCCGCTTTTTTCTAGGCTATCATAATAATACAGATCCTTGTTATTTAATTATTCAGAGCAGACCACCTTTATTTTAGCCTCAATCTTTTCCTATAGGTTAGCCTAAGGAGTTTTATCTTTCACAATCAAAAAGGACCCTCAATATATTTTTCTAAGCTAATAATAATATCTAACATTCATTAGGCATTTCACTACTTGCCAAGCACTATTCTAAATGCTATATATGGAGTGTCTCAATTACTCTTCAGAATAATGCTATGAGGTAGGTACTATTATCATCCCCATTTTACTGATGAGAAAACCGAAGCACAGAGAAGATAAGTAATTCTAATAGTTTTGTTTCCTCAAGAATGTTTCTCATATGGACACCAAGTGGGGAAAGCGGCGGGGGGGTGGGGGGGGTGGGGGTGTGGGGGTGTGATGAATTGGGCAATTGGGATTGACATGTATACACTGATGTGTATAAAACTGATGACTAATAAGAACCTGCTGTATAAAAAAATAAAATAAAATAAAATTCAAAAATTAAAATAAATAAATAAATTAAAAAATAGAAGAATGTTTCTATTTTTCTAGAGCAACCAACTAACCAACTGCAGCTATTTTTCTCCTTGCTAGACAGTCATACTGTGAACTGATTAGTCAAATGGCCTTCAAGTGATTACTTAATCTGTATGATCACTGCTTATACTAGGAATACTTCCCCAAATCTAGTATTGTGCATATTTGTGTCCCAGGCTGTGAACATTATGTACATTTTTTGCAGAACTTTCCCTTTTTAGCTTGAGAAACTTGGGCGATGTGGATCAAATGTAAAAATCTCATCTACTTCATTGCATGTTTTTGAAAGTTGAGGGGGAATCAGCAAGTGAGGAGACACGAGGTAACCTCTAGACTGCTAGACTGGTCACTGATGAGAGCCACATGCCTGGAGTCCTGAGAGGAGGTTATTTTTGCCCCATGCTTCTGTTCTTTGGGATACGCATCGTCAAGTTGCCTGCCTTAACTCCGAGGTCTGCTTGCAATCAGAGTAGCCTCTTTGCGCTGCCCTTCCTGGTTTATGTGTATAAGCCTGACCTCTGCTGTCTGCCCTAGTCTGGGTTTGTACCAGAACCTGTTCTTTGGCCAGTAATGATGCCTTCCTATCTTCCAAATAATAACAAGCCATCAAGGGCAATGGCACCTTTCTGACTGCAATCCACTGCAGTGGATCAGAGGTTAGATTCTAGGCCCATCTTTGCCATTGATTTGCATGGTCACTGTACCTGGCCCCTTTGGACCTTAATCTCTTCATCTGTAAAGTGAGTGGACTATCCTAGATTAATACCAGGATTTCTTCCAGCTCTAATGAGTTTGTGAACCATAATAGTCACATTGTTCCTTATAAACAAATACACTTTTTTTTTATGTGAGTACTGTTTTTTACTCACCAAATAAGTACATTCATTATAGATATGTTTTATTTTATGTAATGTTAAAAAAATAAGAATAAGCAGTAGGAAGGGGCATAGGCTAAAATATAACTCAGATATGTTTGTTCAGAACCTGAATAAGATATATACCTTTATTTTTAAGCTCTCATAAATGATGGCTATGAGAATCTTAGTTGTTTTCTACATCGGGGCATACTCTATGCGAATCTAAAACTTTGGTTGCTGGCAATTTGTGACTTTGAAGCTGTTATTTCTCTAGAAAGGTATGTTTTCCCTTTTATTCTTACTGATTTCACTTTTATATAAAATCAAGAAAATACCAAGATGAAAGAAAAAGCTTTCTCCCCTCATCAATAACCTTGTAAAAATGAGACTATTATGAAGTCATCCTAGAATTAGAATACAACCTCGGAAAATAAGATTACTTCTAAAATAAGAACTATTCTCAATATCTGTTTGCCTCAGATGCTTTTGCAAACTTTAGAGATTGAATGGGTTTGAGAGGAGTTTAAATCCAAGGATAGCAAAATCAACCAGTAATTAAGAGCAGTTTGGGGATGCCCAGGTTAAAACTTTGAAGTTAAGTTCATGGAAAATTGTCATCAAGTTTTAAAATAATGGCAAAATATTTGCTTGATATATTGTTGCTAGGCACAGTATATGACTCAGTGGGAAGAAATCCTCTATTTAGAACTTCTGGCTACATTTTGTTTAGTAAAGCAAAATAAAAAAGCAAATACCATTAGAACACAGGTTCAGGAAGGAACAGACTGAAAGTTACATACACTAGTCAGAAAGCCAGGCTGTAAAAGGTAGAATTTAATTAAATAATTCATCTTCTTTCCAAAGAAGTATTCTTTAAAATGGAAGGTGTCAGAAAGAGTAACAAATCATGCCCATTCTGTGCCAACTGGCAGACTGCTTACTTACCTTATTTAAGGTAAACTTTGAACTTGACTAGGGAAAAGTCATGGAACATGGCTCCACAATGGCCACAGTGGTTTTCTTTGGGATATTTTTGAGTCAGGAAGAGAAAGAAATGAGTTTCAGTTGCAGAAAGCCAGAAAGTGGGCAGTTAGCAAAAGGGTCAGGGCTTCTGTGCAGTTGGGATACAGAATGTGTAGTTTCCTCATTTTGAAATAGAGGCATGGAACAAATAATTTCTAAGGTTATTTCTACATTGAAAATTGTTTGATTCTAAGAGAGAAAAACAACTTTTATTTGATATAGAAAAGCAACTGGGTTAATACCTCTGTGGAGAGGATTTTTAACCCTAAGCCTCTGAGAATATTGCTCTTTCTCACTGTTCCTCACCCTTTCTCTTGTCGAATATAACATAGCTTGAGGCAAAAACTTTTGAGTTGAGGAAAACTAAGCTTGTTATCCAAGATAAGTCAAGATTAAGTCAAGGAAGAGTGAAGTATTGCTAAGAGTCTAGGAGACTTCAGGAAATCAGTTCCTAGGACAGACTCTACAAATGTTTCTTCCTAACTAAGGATTTCATAAAGGTGTTTATAATTTTTAATAGAAAATATTTAACTAATTTATTTTGCTTTAGGAAAACATTGAGAAAGAACCCTGGTATAAATTGATGTATGTATTTCATTAGGTTCATTTATAATTGGAGAACATCTGGAATAATTTAAATGTCTAAGAATATTTTGCTTTCTCATTTTTTTAGAACCATTATTTTGGCTTATATAAATATTGGCCTCATATATCTACTACACCTGGATAACTACATTGAAGCCACTTGGTATTTTTCTGAGGCTATTAAACTTGACCCTATGTATATTCAAAGCTATATTTGTCAAGCAGAAGCCTATCATAAGGTATTTAAGGTTTGAGAACTTTGATTTTTTTAAAAAGTTTTAATTTTTTGAATATTTGTTCAATGTAATTTAAAATATATCAATGTATTCTTTTTCAGCTAATTACAGAGCCTAATGCATTTATAAACAATACATATTAGATAGATATATTGATAGTTAACTATAATTACCCACTTAAAAATCCTCTACTGATTAGGTGTGAATTTTTGTCTTTTTTTTTTTTTAATAATGCCTGTTTTTTTTCTTATTACAAAAGCAATGTATATTTACCACATGTAATATATGTATGCAAATAAGAATACATTAAAAACCATCCATTATTTCATCCTCTAGAGATAACTACTGTTAACATTTTAGAGTCCATCAGTTTTGTGTGTGTGTGTATGAGGAGTGAGTGAATGGGTGAGTTCATAGAATGAGATCTGTGCATAGAATGGTGTCCAAATCATTCACACTTTCCTTTAAATTTTGTTTAAAATTTACGAGTTATTTAAATTAAAAAAATAATATATCCTTAGTGTAAAATTCAAACAATATAGTAAATAATAAGAGCTCTCTCTGACTCCAACCAACTTGGACTTTCCAGAGATAAAGACTGTTAGCTGTTGTGTCTACCTTTCAAAATAGATATTCCCTTGTACTGCTCCATCACTAACCGTCCTGTCCAAGACACTGATTTCTCACCAGAGTTATTGCAGTAGCCTCCTGGTCTTCTTGCTTCTGTTCTTTATTCCTTTTTGATGGGTTTTCAAAACAGGAGCATAGTGATCCTGTTAAAACATAAATCAGGTTATTTCACTTCTTTGCCTGGAACCCTTCAATAGCTTCCCTTTGTGCTCAGAATAAAAGCCAAATCTTGCAAAAGCCAAAGGCCTACAAGAGCTCATGTGAACTGGCTCCTTGTTACCTTTCTGCCCTCGTCTCCTACAAGTCCTCTACTCACATTGGTTTCAGTCAGGATAGCCTGTTGTGCTGTGGAAAACAACAACAACAAATAAAGCTTCAAAAATCACCATCTTAAAATAACAAAGGTTCATTTCTTGCTCACACTGCATGTCCATTGGGAGTTTGCTAGAGGCTCTGTTATTGTCTTCATCTCAGGATGCAGTGTGACTAAGTCCTTACCTTCCTGATGATGGAAGCAGAAGACCCTGGGGCCATTTTGGTATTGTCCTCAGGGTAGGTTTGCTTTTGATCCCTGTTGGGAAGGGGTGGGGAGTGTGTGTGGCCCTTTTGCTTCACTCCCTGTTGATGGAGCTGAGGCCTTATGGGGAAGTTGGAATTTCCTCCAAGCATATTTAGAAACCAAAGCACCAGCATAATATCAAGGTGCAAGGACATATATTCAAAGACTCATTGTTCTGAGGAGACAAAAACCTCTTTACAGTAATGGTTGAATAAATTATGTTGTATTCACACTATAGAGTATTATATAGTCAATAAAAAGAATAGTTAGAATTATGCCAGGTGATTTGGAGGGGTTTCCAAGAGATATTCTAGAACAAGATTTAGAAGACTTTAAAGTGTATACAGTATGATCCCATGTAGATAAAACAATGACAAACCAAACCCTGTGTATGTATATAGAAGAATACATATGCCTACAGTGTGGGTTTAGGCTCCAGGGTAAATCCAATCTAATGCTACCTGGAGAAGTCCAACCCCAGGAAAGCTTGTAAAGACCAAAGAGTGAGCTTCCATCATTCCCATTCAGGGTTTCCTCAATGCATAGCTATGTATGATTGGAACCAGATGGAGCAATGCAGGCATATGAAAGGTAGTTTATTAATTACACCAACCTGATCAGGGTTAGCTTGAGAAGCAGCAGGCCTGAAGTTCCACAGTAATTCTTAAATTTATTTAAAAACATCTCAGACTCCCTCCTTTTGAATTCCCTCTTTTGACTCCACCCACTATTTCCTCCAAACACTTTGTACCATTTTAAGAGGTATTGTCTACTTCCATGCACAAATGTTTTGATCACCATGTCAGCATAGTAAGAGGAGTCGTTTGTTGTCCCAGGTTCATTTTGCTGGGATGTGTTTATTTCCCCCTTTTGTAATTTCCCCCAATGTTTGTAAAAATTTGTATAAATTCAGATTATGCTCTGTAACCAGTATTAAGAAAAGAATCATTGTTTACTTTTCATTGTATACTGATTTTAAACAGATATCTTTTTCATCATTGTTGTATTTTGTTTTATTCATTCATTTTACTCATTAAATGCAAGCTTGTTTTTCCTTTCTTATTTTTAAGTGGAATTGACTTTTACTTTTTATTTTACATTCCTTTGCAAGCTAGTTTATTAACATGAGTAAAGTTTGGTGTAAAAGGTGTTATGGTTGAGGGAGAAAAACTGAAAAGCTAAACAAAAAGGAAAAACAAACTAGAATATATGATATAATCATATTTATTTAAAACTATATATTTGTGGATCTGTGTAATCATTCTTCAAATTTAAAGATAATTTAAAGAAAAACAAAAGACTTTGCTTCATAAATGTTTTTTTAAACTTCTCTGTATCCCACTTGCTTTGATGATTCTTAAGAAACACATGTATTAGGAGAGATTCCTGCAAAATTTCTGTATTGAAGGGTGGGAGGGAATAACTATCAGAAAGGAAGCAATCAGTATTTTTATGAGCTAAGTTTCTGTTTATCACTTAACAGTTGCACAAATTGAAAAAGGCAGTAAGAGAGTTATCTCGTGCTATCCACCTTCAGCCAGATGGAATCCAATTATATATAATAAGGTATGTGCATAGAAATAGAATTCTTCTTGGGATCTTAGTATCTGAGCTAGCTGTTGGAATCCTTAGTTCTTTCTTGATCCTTCCAGCCTCCTTGTTTTACATTTAATCTCCCAGAAATGGCCATCTCCAAACCAGCAAGTCAGATATAGTTGTTTTTGTTAAACTTTAAGATAATTCATAATATAAGATAACAGATCTTTCCCTTTGTTCTGTCCTTGCATCAAAACACAACTGTCTGTGTTTAAGTTCTTTGAGGCCTCTCTAGATTACTGGTTAGATAGTTATCACAGATCTCATGAAAGTAAGGTAATATATTTTGATTGTGTACCCAGAGGTACCAAGTATAAACCTCAGATAATTCAGTGAAAAAAAAAGATACATTGAATTGTATTTCAAATGCAGTAGAGCTTGCTATAAAAGGACCCATTGCAAATTATGAGTTATCACTACCAAAAATATATCATAATTACTAACATGGGAAATGGATTTACGGAAAATGGGAAAGTGGACTGGAACAATGCTTTCTGATAAGGTCTTGCTTGTCTTTTAATTCTTGAACCACATTTTAACAATTTATATAAATACTTCTCCATTTGTATACCCCTTAAACTGTGTTTAGCTTTTAAAATTTCTCAGCAACAGAGTATAACTTTTTAAATGCCAATAATTACAAAAAGATCTGACAATTTTTCTTTCAGCTTCACATTTCCTAAATTGTTTTCTTCTCACATCTCCACGTTAATTGGCCTATTTAGACTTACATAAAATATTTATAATTTTCATATTGTTTTTGTCATACATAAGTATGAATAAATGTATTATAATAAGTATGAATAAATGTATTATAATTTTAAAATTTTAAGTAACTGAGTATAAAATCTTTATTTTAGAAAAATTATTTTTAACTGCTTAGAATTAAAAAGCTGTTATTTCTTCCAGAGGACAATATCTTCTTAGGATGAAGTGCTATGATCTTGCAAAGTTCACTATTTATCAAGTAGCAGAAATGACCGAAGGTAAATATAATCAATGTAAAATTATAATATTGTCTTAATTTAAAAAGAAATACTTCTTTAAATTTTTTATACTATTTTCAGAAGCTCTGTATAGATAGCATGAAGGGTTCACTTGAAAGTCAAAGTTAGATTTTGAAACTAAAACTTGAGTTTCACATGTATGTAACCAATTTGTAAAATGCTTCATACCCTAGTGAATTTTGTGAGAGAGATTATTATAGGAAATACCAGGCTTACGCTGTTATTTTTTGTTTGTTTGTTTACAGTTGGAATGTCTTATTGTTTGTTGACAGTAAATAGATTTTAGTATCATATTGATTTATTAATTCATATTGTAAAAATAGATTATTGAATTGCTTGACTGTCTTAAAATAATTATATTCTAAGTCCTAGATACTTGGCAAAGTTATTGATAAATTTTCCTTTCCTTTTAGGTCTCATTGAGTTGAGTCCTATACAGCAAGCACTCATTTATTCATTTTGTGAGAACCATGACAAGGCCATTCAGGTCTTAGATGGGACCACTTTGAATAAGCCTGAGGTCACCATGTATGCTCTATTAGCAAAAGCTCAAATGAAGGCCAAGAGGAACAAGGTGAAAAGTCTTGAGTAACGTTTACTAAACCTATTAATGGAATTTTTATATTGTGCTTGAAATTACTGCTTACATATATATATATATATATATTTTTTTTTTACAAAACTAAATCATACCATTTATTTATGGATTCTTCTATTAATTAATACTTGGGTTGTTTCCTTTTGTTTTTTTCCCACTTAAGAGTAAGGGTAATATTCTTTTTCATGTTTTCTGTTAACATTGCTGATATGTAGAGAATGTAAATGTTTAACTTTCAAGAAAATGGCACATTTTCCATAGGGTTGTACCAATTTATTCTCCCACCTGTAGTGTATGAGTATTCCCATTGATCTCCATCCTCTACAATAACTGGTGCTGTCTACTTTATTTTTATCAGTTTGGTGGATAAAAACTAATGTCTCATTATGGTCTTAATTCACATTTCTCAGTTTGAGCAAAGGTTGAGGTATCTTTTTATATGTTTATAGCCACTTATATTTCCTGTTCTATCAATTTGCTGTACACATTTTTGTTTGTTTTGTTCATGTTGATTTTTGGCATTGAAAAAAATAAGTCCTGTGTATTAGTCCTTGATTTGTTACATGTGTGTCATGTATCCTCTTGCAATTTGTGGCTGGTTTTAAAATTTTCTTCATGATGTCTTCTGATGAGCAGAGGGTCTTAATTTTAATGTAGTTGAATGTATCTTTTTTTGTTTTATTGTCACAGCTTTAAAAAAATTCTTGTTTAAAAATTCCCTCCCTACACCAAGGTCATGAAGATATTTTCCCATATTTTCTTCTAAAAGTTTAAAAATTCTGCTTTTTTCATTTAAGACCTCACTCTACCTTAAGTTGATATTTTTGAATGTGAGATAGTGATAAAATTTCAATTTTCCCCATATGGATACTCAAATGTTCCAGTATCATTTATTGAAATGTTCTCCTAAACCAAAGATCTGAAGTGGTACATCTGTCCTATTATAACCTTTCATGTATGTGTGGATCTGATTTTGGGCTCTCTATTCTATTCCTTTGGTCAATTTTTCTATCCCTGGCCTAATAGTACAATGTTTTATCTACTGTTGCTTTATTGTAATTCTTGACATCTGGTGGAGCAAGTTGCCACACCATCTTCTTCTCCAGGAAATTCCTGGTTATTCTTGGGCCTTTACTCTTCCAGCTGGTCAAGATTTTAAATTCATCTTGTCAAGATTCATTAAAAACCCTGCTGGAATTTTGATTGAATTGTATTGAATCTCTAGATTATTTTAGGGAGAACTGACACCTTTATGATATCAAATTCCTTCTTTGGAATAATCTTAAATTTATTTTAACCTCCCTGAAACCTGAAGTCACTTTTGATTGGGTCCCTCTTCTACCCAATCAATAGTCATGCTCTCTTGGTTCTACTTTCTAAATGTCTCTCAAATCCACTTCCTTTCTCTATTTCTCTGGTCATTATCCTAGTCCAGAACATATTTGTATTTTGTTTGAATTATATAATAGTGTTGAACTCTTCCAAGCTTTTCTCCACATGGCTGCCACAGTACTGTGTTTGGAATGTACATTTGCCCTACGAGAGCGTCCACTACTATTTAGAGTAGTGAAGGAAAGAGAGGTGGGACATCAACTACAGGAGGAAGTGTAGATGTGTTCATTTAAATTTAAATGTGATGGAAGACTTTATGGACTCCAGGAGGCAATGAAGGGGCAGAGATCCAAAAGCAGAAGGCGGGACAGAAGGAGTTGGGGTCAAGGGCACAGCTTGAGGAGTTAGTTCTGAAAAGAAGAAAGGAAACCATTCAAAGACAGGAGAAAAAAAGATGGAAATGCAGAAGATATAGACTTTGAAAAGTAAAAATGAGGGAAATTGAGAAGGTGATGCATTTTTTTCTATTGCAAAGGCATGTGCTGAGAGTGAGGCTGGAAGGATGAATGTTGAGGTAAGCTGTAGACATGTGATGTAAACTAAGGGTGGGCACAAAGGACACAGCATATCCAAGTTAAACCTCATTGTTTCTTTAGCAATTTAATATAATTAAGAAAGTGGACTAAAGAGTCACAAGTAGCTATATTTCTATATATTAGGTAAATACATTGAGTAGCTAGTTATGAAAACACGTTTCTATTTGGAAAATTGAATTTTTTTCATTAAGAGTTTCAACTATTTTGACAGAATAGTTTAAATGGGTAATTTTTGATGTTAGTTTATTTTCTGGTGTCAATGGAACCCCCTTGAGAGCATAGCAGGACAAAATAAAAGTTGATTAAAACAACCTCAGATATTATCAGTGGAGAACTTTTACTACCTAATAGCTGCCCAGCATTCCCTTCAGGAGAATTACTAGGAAATTGGTCATAAATTGGTCTATAAATTTTAGTCTTATTTAAGACTATGAGAAAATACCCTTTAGAATTTGAAATTATAGTTCCAAAAGTCCACTTGTGTAACCCTGCTTACGTACCTGCCTGTAGGATAGGCACCTGGGTGGGTCAGATTTCCTGCCTGTCAGAAGTCCTGCCTCTTGGTGCACTGACAAGATCTGTGTCTTTACCAGGTCTGTGTGTCCTCTTGTGAAATGAGAGTAGGGCTGTGTGCTCAGGATTCCTTTTAACACCTAAGGCTGTTGTGTTAAATAAATATTAGAAAGAAACATTCCCTTCCCTCTCTTTTTTTTAAAAATCATTATAGGAAGCCATGAGAATGTTTAAAAAGGCGCTGGATATCTTTTCTCATTCTGATAAAGGACGAAATGCCGTAGCAGCTTCATCAGACTGTCTGTATCACTTGGGTCTTTGTTACATGGAGGAAGGCAACTTACAACTGGTATTTTGTGTATTTAAGAGCATAGGTATTTTATGGTTTTAGAAATTGTTTCCTTGCATTCAGTTCCATTTCTGAAGGCTACCTAAACAGTGAGCGACTAGACCAAAGCTTCTTATAAAGCTTGGCTTACTATAGGCAGTCTGCACCCTGCAAAACCTACTACATTGTTTTATTTATTCAAACATTTTATTGATGCTTGTTCGTCAACACTATTCGGAAGACTAATGAATGTTTCCCACTAAACAAATTTAATTGTAAGAAATTATTATATCAAAATTTCATCACATTAGTATAAATTTACTTATTAAATTGTAAGTACTTTATATTGAGTGCTTCAGTGTAATGTAGAATAAATGGAAAATGATTAGGACACTGATTTCTTTTATTGACAACTGAGCAATTCAAATCAGAATAAAACCAGATTCACTGAAAACCAGTTGATTCAATTATTACGTATTTATCCAGTATTTGGCTCTTTCACACAATTCTCCATTTCAAAATTTTCAGTGATATGATAAATATGTATTTTCCATTGGCTATTTCTGAATATTCCACAACTATACACACACACACACACCATTCCAGTCCTTATATTCATAGGGGTGGACAGTGTCTGAAACTTGCATCTTCATAACTTTAAAAAAGAGTTGCACTTGATTAGTTGTTCCATTAAGAAATTACAATAAATCTAAGATTAATTACAAATATTTTTCATGTTTTTAGCCGTTTTGGACAAGCAGAGGAAACCTAACTTTGCTTTACAATATTAGGAAAAATTTTGGAGTTCCATTGCTTTGAAATTTTTTAACCATATATCTGCTGGCCCACATGGAAAATAAATGTACTAATTGTGATTTCTTTGAAGAAACACAATAGGAAGAATAATGATTAAAGTTACACCTCTGAAAGTATTGTAACAACATGGATTATGCAGACATTAGTCTGGGAGTAAGGGAACCTGTAAATTATAATAATAAATCTGGCTTGTTCATAAATTTTTTTTGCTCCACAACGTTCACTGGGAGAAACATATTTAAAATGACCAAAAACTAAAATGAAAACTTTTCAACAATAGTTATATACTGTAATTTATTAACATTTTAAATTAATACATTCTACTCACTACATGATTTGCTCTTCTAGGCTTTTGATTCTTTTACAAAAGCTGTGAAAGCAGATCCTGATTTTGCAGAAGGCTTTTATCAACGTGGGCTTTGTAAAGTAAAACTCCACAAGGATAGTTCAATCCTGGATTTTAATCGTGCAATTACCCTTGATCCAAAACATTACCAGGTATTTAACTGAACAATTTCAGTGGTTTGGAAAGTGTGTTAAATTTGCTAAAACTGTTAAATCTTTAAATGTTATTGTTATTAGTTAGCAACAGTCAGTTAGTTTTACCTACTTTTCAGCACAGTTTTAATAATCCATATATCTGTATTTCCCCTTGAACTAAAAATATGATTTCCAACAGGGAAATTATATAGGTAAAAGTGCTTCATGAATTGTGGTGTATACAAATATTGTAAATATTTTAATGTACCTATTAATAATTATTTTATATACTATGTTATTAATTTTACTTACTTCTTGTTTCACTGTCATATTGATTCCTGCCTCTTAAGAGACTAGAGACAACACAAAACCCAATAGGTGAAACTCCGTTGGATCTTGATTTTAAAAGCATATGAAATTTGAATATGGATGAAATATTAGATGATTTTAGGGAAATACTATTAATTTTCTTAGACATACAGTGGTAGTGTGGTTATGTAGGAGAATGTCTTCTTCACAGGAGATGCATACTGGAAGACTTGGGGTGAAGTTTTATGATGTCTACAACTTATTTTCAAATAGTTCAGAAAAAAATAGATACAACAAAATTGAAAAATGTTAATAATTATTGAATCCAGGTGGTAGGCATATGGGTGTTCACTATTCTTTCAATTATTCTGTATGTTTGAAATTTTCTTAATAAAAGAGAGTGACAAAAAGTCTATATTTTATACCATCTTTGGGTGGCATAAATTTGTTCCAGCTACCATATATTTTGGTAGAACTGATACTTTTACTAAAATATCTGTTCCTGCTTTCCTCCTCTCTTTCTCTGAAAAGGCATATTTAAGTCGAGTAGCCTACTATGGTTTGAAAGGCAGATACTCCAAAGCAATCTTGAGTTGTAATGAGGCCATCAAAATTTATCCTCAGAGTGTGCGTGCCTACATCTACAGAGGAGTTCTGAAATACTACAACAGGGTAAGGCATTTCCTACCTTGTTCTCTGGCATTTTAGAGTGGTTGGCTGCTCAGGTGCTAAGGAGGGACTCACTTCCTTTTTTTCCTCTGTGAGAGGAGTATTGCCATGGTACGAAGGCAGAACTACATAGAAGGTGTTACACTTTGACAGTACATCAAAAGGATTTCAATTCATAATTTTTCATAAAATGGTGATATTTATTTTTGACATTTGCATTTTATATAGCACTGATTCTGTATTTTTACTAGGAAAGTAATATTCATTGTAGAGAATTTGGAAAATACAGAGAGGAATAAAGGAGAAGATTAAAATCACTTGTTTTTGGGGAGGGTGGGAGGGAGGGAGACGCAGGAGGGAAGGGATGTGGGAACAGATGTATATGTATGACTGATTCACTTTGTTATAAAGCAGAAACTAATAAAAAAAAATCACCTGTTTTCCCACCATCAAATGGTAATTCCTGAGAACATTTTGATGTATTTGAATTTTGTCTTTTTTTCCTAATAAAATATAATATATACTTTCCAAAATTGTGACTATGCTACTTACATAATCTGTGTTGTGCCCTGCTTCTTATATTTAATCTTTGAAGATACCATTTTTAATGGCTGCATAATATTCCACCATAGTGTACTTTTAACCACTTTATTGTTGGACATTTGGATTGTTTGAAATTTTTTATTATTTTACTCTTTTAAATAATACAGTTATACACACAGAACAAAATCATTACTTGAGTTTATGGTTCCTAAATGGAAATTACTGGGTGTAGCAACACTATCGATACCTGATGCTTCAAGGAATACTTTTTTTCTCCCTGAGTTTCTTTTTTGAACTTTCTCTGTAGCCATTTCATATGAAATATTTTGCAAATAATACCTTAAAGCAAAGGTGAGACCTTGTATTACCTGTTAATTCCATGAAAATTACTATCTATATAAATGGATGATCTAAGGTATCAGAGAAGCATCAAAGAGAAGCAAAAGAGAACATGGATAGAAAACATGACAATTATGTGATATGACAGTGAGAGTGACAGAAGCAAGCAAGCTCTGGTGAATGTTTGCTGGATGAATAAGGCTTGCTTCTCTTTTATCCATAAGAAATTTAATTTTTTCCTTGCTATATAGCAACAATGGAAATAAGATAATCATTTAAAGTTGTTTATATATTGAATTTTATTTGCAGGTGAGAGAAACTGTAGCAGTTCCTACCAAGGGACCTTCTTAATTAATTCTGTGAAAGATTAGCTTGATTGTCTTAATTTCATGGATGATACACAGAATGGTTAAATGAGTATTCCCAAAACTCTGATAGAATCAAGAATTTATTTTACAACTAAATTTCAGTCCATTATGATTAACCCTTCTCACTTAACTATTTTTTCTTTATAGACTTATAAACTAGCGATTACAGATTTAACTACAGCTATCAACATGGATAAAAACAGTTATATAGCATTTTATAATAGAGCATTATGTTACACCAAGATAAATGAACTTCAAATGGTAAGATGACCATCTTAGTAAACAACACTTTAAAGCATTTGTAAACTTATTTAAAGCATGTGTAAAGTATTTTCTTATTATTTTTGTTACAATTTTGGAAAAATAATTCTGTGGAAATACACATAAAACTTGAGAAACCAAAGAACCATTTCAAATAATATTTATTTTCTTTTTAGTGCTTACCAAATTTTCTTATACAATTTCTGCAATGTCAAATGAAAACTTAATTTTACAATGCTTATATAAACATTTAAAGGCCATGTAAATTTAAATGTATTACATAATTCTCATTTGAGAAAATGTTTCTACTGATGAACGTGTGCAGAATTTTTAAGCAGTGACCACTAGCAATATTGTTTGCTTCAAAATCTCAACATTAACTACAATAGTTTGTGGAGGTATTTTTTTACAGTGGTCAGACCACAGATGCAGCAGGGAGTTTTGAGTGATGGTTTCCAGCTCAGGGACCAGTGACCAGGATTGTCTGTGCGTTTTGAAGGCCTAACTGATGGCTGCAGCAAACCTTTTTCTCTATTTGTCCTGATGCAGATGCTACCAGTGTAAGCCCTCTTTTATATTTTTAAATCTTACCCCTTCTCCACTCTCTCCTTGTTGGTTTGGTTCTTTTCCAGTTAGGATCCCTCACTGGGGAGCAGGTCAGTAGTTTCTTAGTGTTTTGTCCAATCTCTTGCTTCCCTTTGTGCTGTCCACTTGTTTCCCTTTCCTTGTTTCTCTCCACTTCCATAGTCAATGAAGCATTCTTTAAAAGACTGCATCATGTACCTGCTGCTGTGTGTGGGCACACTCCCACAATTTCCTGGAAACTTGGAAAGTTAAATCTGTTTAAAACATTTAGAAATTTAGTAGTTTATTTGCTATGGAAGGAAGAAGTTGAGAAACATTATTTCTAAGAGGATGTAGAATTCCTGGTAACCGGATTATCAGGTTTCCTCCAGAAATGTTGACAAATGAATAACTAATTTTTAACACAGGCTGTTGTAAACCATTCTAGGAGCTAATTAAAGGATCATTTATCAGAGTAACCTGCACAGCAGGTATCTTTGACAGCTCCCTCCCCACCCCGACTCCTGCCTCTTCTGGGTAACCCTGAACTGCAAACAGTGGTCTGGGTGGGGGCAGGGAACTACTATCTTTGTTATCTCTGATGTGTAACAGAGCTAGTGCTCCATGAATAAAGAAAACGAAAAACTACCTAAATAGAAACCTAACTAGAATAAGAACATATTGGTTATTTAGAGCTGCCAGGTACCCAACGCTTTTCATTCAATGGGCTCCTTTTACAGTTGAGGAAATGAGGTTAGAAACACATCCAAGTCACACAGGGAATAGGGACCTGTATCGGTTCGCAGGTTTGTTTGCTTCTGGTTAACAGTCTTTAGGTGGCTTTGTGAAACCATCTGACCTCCAGCATGTGGACCAGATGTCATTTTACAGTGTCACCTCCTCCCTTTTGTCTACCTCCACCCGTTTCTCAGCATTCCTCCCATAACAAGACTGAGAAAACCCAAGTACTTTGTGCAGAAAATGCACTCCCAAGATATGATTTCATAAAAACTAGAAAAGGTGAATTCTGGTTCCTATCACCTTATATTAATAAAAACAGTAACAGTTACCACTCATTTAGAGCTTATTGTGTGACAGGCACTGGGCTAAATGCTTTACCAACATATAATCAAAATATTTTAAAGTGGACTTCTACAACAATATGATGAGTTATTAATATCCCATTTTTGTGGATGAGGAAACTGAGGCTTAGTGTTAAGTAACTTTCTCAAGGCTGAAAGGTTAGTAATAATAGCAGAGGCAAAACACAAAGCCTGCTCATTGTCACCTTCACGAAATCTCATTTCCCAGCTTTTGCTTCCTCTTGTGTCACATATTCAGCTGCTTAGTGGATTTCTAAGGCATCTTGATATATATACAGGTTTTAATTCTGTGATTCTGTGAAAGGAAAATGGCAAACATTCTAGTTCTGTTTTGTTTTACAAGTGTTACAAATTATTTTTACAGCCTTGTCAATGTTTATTTATAGTTATGCCACAATATACATATAGGATATTTAATTGTACAATTCTTTTAGATGCTTGAGTGCCCAATCATGAAACAGTAGAGGAGAACCACTAAGCAAATAGTAAAATACTATTTTATTTGCATTTTCAGTTAGCATGTGCTACAGGCATATATAATATGATTTGGGCCTTTTCTGATGAAATTATATGGCTCTTTGGGACAAAATGTTCAGAAGGAAAATGAATTAAGAGATTCAGCTCCAGCCCAAATTTGAGATGCTCCTAGTACCTGGTACAGAGTAGATGACCAGTAAAAACTTGGCTGTTCATTAAATGAAAAAAAAAAAAAAGATAAAAAATGGAGAGAGGTCCTCTGAGTTGATTCTCAGCTTAGACTAATATCTTTAAAAAAATGAGAATATTGAAGTAATATTCCAATAAGTACTTATTTGTTAGTTTTATTAAGATCTGTTTTCATTGCTTTATGATTTATTCATTCAACAAAAATTTATCAGATGCCTAGTATGTGCAGGCATGGTGCTAGTTACTGGCTTTACAATGGTGAACAAAATGGATAATCTGTGCCTCCATAAAACTTAGGTTTCAGTGAAGAAAACAATAAATCACTACAAAGAAATTAAATTTCAAAAGGTAACAAGTGCTCTGCTTTAATGTCAGCAGTCTTTTGGTGAAACTATTAAGTTGGGGAAGGGTGTTGCATCCCTGCTTCAATCCATACACAATAAAAGTAGTTCACAGATGATTCACAGATAACATGTGAAGGGCAAGCGCAGTGCACACCGCTTATTAGGAGAGAGCAACATCCACAGTATTTAATTAAGGGAAACCTTTAAATCTAACAAATGATTATTTTTGGCCATAAATTTTGTCACATTAAAGAACCAATTATGAGGTACTAGTTTGTCCATGGTCAATGCAGTAATGCTCTAAAGAGTTGACTTTAGGGTGTAAGTAATTATTTCATTTTTAGGCATTAACAGATTATGGAATTGTGCTTCTCCTTGATGCTGGAGAAACTGTGATGTTAAATGCCCTTATTAATCGTGGACTCATCTACACAGAACTAGAGCAGTTCAGTTTTGCATTAGAGGTAAACCTTTCTGTTTACTTGTAAAAATGAACCCACTTGATTTTGCATGTTCACTTCTGAAAACCAGTGAAAAAGTTTTTCTTGATAACAAATGGCAATATTAATGAGCAAAAATTCAACTTTAGCAAGAATTGTGTTGAAATACTTTGAATGAGTAATAGAATCTTTGCAAAAAAGTGTTTTTTTACTTTCTTTTTAATACAGATAAATAGCCAATATGTAAAAAAAAAAATTCCGAATTGATAAAATATCAAGACTATCATCTCCCCTAAGGGAGTGTCTTAGCTACAGACAAAACTCAATAAAATGATTTATGTATCATTTACTTTGCTGCTTAGTGCTCTTTCTCATTCACAATTTTCCTTGTATTGATATTATTTTTCAACTTCTGGAGTCATCTTTTGAGATTCTGTCCCACAAAATTACTTATTATTAAGGAAGTGTCTGAGAAACTGTATTCTAGGCAATTTACACTATGGTGAAATGTAATTTCAAGAGTGGAACTCCCTTAGGTTTTGGTTTTGAGATATACCATTCAGAATTCCCTCAGGTAGGGGAAGCTTTGTTTGGTGTAGGCAAAAATCTGTGGAACTCTGGGCAATAGTGTTGGGTGGAGAAAGTGAGGAAAATGGGAGTTGGAAGCAAAAGACCTCAGCTGTTGGAGAATTAAATGTAGGGCCTGTGTTATCCACCTAGTAAGTATTTATTTAGTACTTAAGAACAACATTAACTCTAGTTATCGCACACTCACTACCTACCTGCCAGCTTCTCAATAATGCTGCACAATTTATGATTGTAACTTACGGAAGAGGAAGCTGATATTCAAAAGAGGTTAAATCAAGTCTTAGTTAGCCAGGAAGTATTGGGGCAAGATTTGAACTCAGGTCTCACTTGATTCCAAATCCTGTGTTCCTTCAGACAAGTCATGGTACTGACATTGACATTGAAGATACAGAGACAAATATCAGTAAGACAGATTTCCAGTCCTTGAGGAGCTCATAGTCTGGTGAGAATCATTCTTGATCCCTCTCTTTCCTCACATCCCACATCTAAATCATGAGCAAGTGTGGTCAGCTCTGCTATCAAAACATATTTTAAATTCAGTCATTTCTCATTTTTTGCCACTGCTCTCCTCCTTCCAGCCTCCACCTTCTCTGCGCTGGATCACTGCAGTAGCTTCCCAACTGGCCTCTCTGCTTCTGCTCTTTTCCCTCTGCATGCTGTTCTCCACACAGCAGCCAAAGAGCACTCTTAAAAACATAAAGCAGAGCAAGTTATTCATCTGCTCAGAACCCTCCAGTGACTTCCCATCACACTTAGAGTAAAATCTGAACTCTTGACTATGGCCAACCAAGACCCTAGTGACCTAACTGCTGCTCACTGATCTGACTTCATTGTCAGCGTTCTTCTTTTCTCCACTCAGGTTACTCCACTCTGGCCTTTTGCTATTCCTTGGAAATGCCAGGCTCCCTTTCTGACTCAGGGTCCTCACACAAGCTGTTCCCTATGTGTAGAATATTCCTCCTATTGGTTCACACCCTCCTTTCATTTCAGGTTTCTTCTCAACTGTGACCTCCTCAGTCAAAAAGAGTATTTTAATTAAAATGGAATATTAAAAAATTAAAATAATCCCAAATAAGTCTGGAAAGAGAAAACAAAGGAACAGAAACAGAGGAGACCAGCATAAAACAAATAACAAAATGGTAGACCTAAAAAAAAAAATGGTAGACCTAAATTCAACCTTATCAGTAGTTACATTAAATGGAAATTGTCAAAATACACCAATTGAAATATTGAAAATGCCAGATTAGAATTTTTTTAAAGTCCCAGCAATATTCTGACTGCAAGAAACACATTTTAAATATAAGATATAGATAGGTAAAAGTAAAAAAGCTGGAAAAAAAATATGCCCTGCAAACACTACAGGCCTGCCTTGGAATTATTGCAGGTTTGGTTCCAGACCACAGCAATAAAGTGAATATAGCAATAAGTGACTTTTTTGTTTCATATAAAAGTTATGTTTATACTGTAGTCTATTAAGTGTACAATAGCATTATATCTAAAAAATAGTACATGCCTTAATTAAAAAATACTTTATTGATAAAAAATGTTAACCATCATCTGAGCCTTCAGTGAGTTGTAATTTTTTTGCAGTAGTGACATCAAAGATTACTGATGATCACAGATTACCATAACAAATACAATAATAATGAAAATGTTTGAAATATTGTGAGAATTACCAGAATGTGTTACAGAGACACGAAGTGAGCAAATGCTTTTGGAGAAAATGGAGCCAAGAGACTTGCTTGAGGCAAGATTGCCACAAACCTCCAATTTGTACAAAGTGCAGTATCTGCGAAGTGCAATAAAACAAGATATGCCTGTAATTAAAAGCAAAAAAAATGTTTCACCCCTCTGTAAATTTAAAAAATTAATTTGAAAAATTTTTAAAAAGAGGCTGGCTCAGGTAGACCAATGAAGTAATATATGACTGAATAATAAGAGGGCTAAATGCAGAACCAAGAGAGAACAGAGTCTTAAAACCTAACCAGGGAAACATTTTTAGTGGGAATGATTGATTAACAGAAAGGTCAAGTAGGATGAGCACTGAACACATGTTAGTTAATTGATAGTTGTGTGATCTTCATAAGAACGTGGGAAGTAGAGTGCGGCATTTAAACTGGAATTGTTTAGGAAGTTAATGGTTAAGCTTGTTGGATTGAGAGCATTTGTTTATTTCTTTGTCCTCTTGAAAACCAGGAAGACAGTGAAGGAATAAAAAAGACATAATCCCACAAGGTTAAAGATAGTGGAGAAGAGGTACCCAGACACCCCAAACTACCATTCCAGATTTTAAAACTTAAATATGAGTGGGTAGAGAAAGATTCTACACTTGAGGGAAGTAAAATAAAGAGTAAAATAAACACATTGTCATAGGGATATGGGGATGGTGGGAGAAGGGGAGGTGTGTGGAGTGATGGTGTAAGGTAGCTAAGTTCTATCCTATGTTGGAAGTTAAACATGATAAAATACTCATGTTATTTAGAAATTCAGAGGTAAACAGCAGAAGAAATAACAGCAAGATGAAAAATGGTTGACTCTGGGGAGTGGGGCTCAGAGATAAGGAGAGGTGGCGTGGGGCATCCCTGTAAGCATTGTGAGTTTTCTAGTTTCACTGGACCCTCTACCCTACCCTGGATACATGAGTTACTTTGAGAAAAATAAATTTAAAAATGCCTTTAGAGGCAGTTTACAAATTATGAAATGAAATTGGACTTACTAAACAACAAGAAGTTGATGGCATTTGGGGACATGGAGATGGTGAGTGTTGACTCTGCTTTCAGAGATCGGTAGTGACAGGAACTAGAAAGACAAAGCCATGTGTAGCTTGCGGGCAGGCAGGTTTGAGGGAAGGCATACTAGGTTGGGGTGGTGAGAAAAGGATTAAAGTTACAAAGGACAGAAGAAGATGATGGAGCAAGTTTCCAGAGATGGGAAGGATGAGGTCAAGAGCGCATCCTCTGACACACAGGAAGATGGTGCAGGTGAAGAGTCTTATAAATAAACTCATCAGCAGAAGGAAGGGAGTGGAGGGAATTTGCTTTGTATGTGAGTGACTTTGTGTGGTTTGTTATTTATGATCCATATTAGAAATAAAACTAGTGCAGAAGAGGAAAATCATAAAAACTGCAGTTAGCTTTATTCTAAGTAATCCCAACTCATCATTTGTGTCTGTTGCTGATAATGTCTAACTACCATGTAGCATCACAATGATTTTATATATAGAGTCAAGCTGACTTTTGTAAGTTTTATCTGATTATAAAACTAAACTTGGTATTCTCAGCCTTTTAAGTTTGTGGTCACTCCTCCTAACTCCCAAAATTAATAGGAATGTTTGTAATAAATCTCAGTTACACTGTAAGTTTGCCCCCATTTCAGAAAAAAAAAATTCTCCTACGGGAGTTATCTGGTAGCATATTTGATTAGACAATAAATTTCTTATTTTCTTCTAAATAATTCCATTTAGTATCAAAATATGCTGGGAATCTAAGTGGGGAGTCCATGTTCTCAGGTGGGTCTGTGACTAATACCCTTCTCCTCCAGTAGGATCCAAGAGTGCTCAGTTTGACTGTACATCCATCTTCCACCCCCAGTATTAGCAGAAAACTTATTCTACCCCCATAAAACAGCCATCTTGGGCTTCCCTGGTGGCGCAGTGGTTGAGAGTCTGCCTGCCGATGCAGGGGACACGGGTTCGTGCCCCAGTCCGGGAAGATCCCACATGCCGCGGAGTGGCTGGGCCTGTGAGCCATGGCCGCTGAGCCTGCGCGTCCGGAACCTGTGCTCCACAACGGGAGAGGCCACAACAGTGAGAGGCCTGCATACCACAAAAAACCAAAAAAAACAAAAAAAACAAACAAAAAAACAGCCATCTTCCTCTCTCTAGTACAGCCAAGGAAGGTTTTTGGAAGGATGAGGGGGAGGGGAAGGGGATAGAGGAGGAGAGGGAGGAGGGAGACTGTCGTTATGGTTGGGTTCTCCCTTGTTGGGTAGAAACCAGAACTCTGACACTTGCCCTTTAAGATTGTAGAATGCCCACGTCCCAGCCTCCTGGAAATGATAAAGGAGTCTGGAAGGGTTTCTTTTAGTCACTCTAGGGGACTATAGAGTACTCTCCACAGTCTAGCTTGGTCAAGTGAGCTCACAACCAAAACTGCCCAAGAAGATTCTTGCTGAAGCAGTCCTCTGGGAAAAACCAGAGCCATCTTTATTCCTTCATAGGCTTTGAACTCTTACTTTCGAAAGATTCCTTCCCTTTTTTTTTTTTTTTTTTTTTTTTGCGGTACTTGGGCCTCTCACTGTTGTGGCCTCTCCCGTTGCGGAGCACAGGCTCCGGACATGCAGGCTCAGCGGCCATGGCTCACGGGACCAGCCGCTCTGCGGCATGTGGGATCTTCCCGGACCAGGGCACGAACCCTTGTCCCCTGAATCGGCAGGCAGACTCTCAACCACTGCGCCACCAGGGAAGCCCTGGTTCCTTCCCATTTTATGGCAAACATTGAAATCAGTCTCACATAATTTATGTATATGTGTACACACACAAATACACATATATATCTCATTGCAGTTGACATGATCTTTTGATATGTAGATATTTATATATTTTATTTATTTCAGTTTAGTGATGTTTTTATTTTGCTTCAGGTTTCAGTTGTTTATGTAGGGCTTTAAAAAGCTAAAGAGCTTCAGACACTGTGTCTCTGGTGCCACGGGATCTCTGGCCGACTTAGCACTTTCAGTTCTCTTAACCTCTTCCCCAGTGCCATTCATGTACACCCCAGCTGACTGCCCTGACTTCAAATCTTGTGGTTAGCGTTTCCATTGCTCCCTCTTGGGAGGCCTCTAGGACCTCTGGATAAAATGACACACTTTCCCCTAGAAGTGTGGGTTGCAAAGGTAGCAGCTGCTTTAGTTAATACACATAGAGGCTCAGTTATGCCCTTTCCCTGGGCCTGAGTGCCTGTTTGTCCTATAGTCATAAGGTTCTCTGCAGGTAAATTTCTATCTCTGTCTGGATAGGGAAGTCTCTGGTGGTGTTCACTGGGAAAAAACAATAAAAAGAAAGTAAACCTGATACCTCCTTATAATACCAGGCAAAATCACAGGAAAAGTGGACAGTAGCGCAAGACTCTGAGTGAGTTTTTGGTTATGGGTTTCCTCTGCTCCAGCTGTTCTCGCTCTATATGTGATACTAAAAGGAAAAAATAAGGGTTTTAAGAAGATGTATATTTTAATGCTTGTGTAAATTTTATTCATGGTAGAATCAATGTTAGAAGGAAGTTTAAGAAAGCACAAAATATAATGCTGTAAAATTAACAAAAATTTGTTAAACTGTTTCAGGATTTTAAACAAGCTGCACTGATAAGCAAGACTAATGTGAGCCTTTGTCAAGCTACTGCCATATGCTGTCACAGGTATGGGGTGCAATTTATGTTGAAGTGAGAGCAAGTGAGACCATCAGATTTATAATTATAATAGAAGAATAGAAGAAACAGAGGAGAATATTGTGGAAGTGACAGAGTACAAAAATGGAGAGAGGCACAAAGAATCCCTGTATCAGCACTCTTCTACGTACTAATAAACTATTTTAGCCAAGTCAGCAAGTAAATACCTGCATCAGAGCATTGCGGGTATCCATCTGATTCAAGCCCATTTATTGGAAAGGACCTTGGTAATACACAGAATGAAATCATGCATAACTTGAAATATCTAAGAATAAAATAAAGTTATTAACTTTGTTCATAAAATGGAACTAACTTTTAAAAAGCCTGTTTCTTGGAAGAGAGGTTGATTTAGAAAAATATTATATTTCCAAGAAAATTTTACATTTAGAAAGCATTTCTAAATCTAAAAATGATTAAAATAATACCAGTAAATATCTACATGGTATAATAAAATCTACAAAAAATGTATTACTTAAAACATCATTACCTGTTTCTGGTATTATTGTAAAAATAAGTAAGTTATAGAGGGGAGAAAAGAACAGTTATATGAGGCTAAAATACAGAGGAAGATCAGTTTAAAATTTACTCTGAGATAATATTAGAGTACAGTAGATTGATTTTGCTAACTATAATACTTACATTTTTACACATACATTTGACATCTAAAAATTAATTTCTAAACACTTTGCTTTTAAAAGCATAGAAATGCAGCACATGAGTATTTTAATGTGAAATAAAGTGTATTTGGTTAAGTAATAGTTTACAGCATTATTTTTCATGAGAGAAACAATAGCAGTTAATTGGATGAGGAAATTAGGATAGTAGACTAGGCTGTGTAAATATACAATTTAGACAATAAAACATAGTTTGAATTATTTAGGAAATTGAAATTCTTTTTTCCCCTTTTAGGACATAGCTAGTACAGGTACATTTCCCTATGAGAATTAGATTTTTTAAATTTTATGAACATAGTAGTATAATAACTGGAACTTGTGAAGGCGTTTTTGGTTAAAAGGCCTAAACTGACTGGTCTCGGACCTTTAGTTTTATACAGACATCAAAACACAGTCACACCATTGTCTATTTTAATCCAGCAACCTTTGTACAATTCATCTTTTTAAGTAATTGTCATTCTTAAAAAGAAATGGAATAACGATGACTGATGTGTTTATTTTGGTAGGCGAGTACAGGCCAAAAATGTCTGAGGTCATTGAATTCTCTTAAAACTAAAAATAGACACCAAAATTTTTCTCAACCTCATTCCGATGTTTTGCAACTATTAGAGTCAGTAAATTTCTCTGTGTGTCAGTTCCTGATCTCTTTTATGAAATGTAATCACTGGGTATATATGGTGGAGCCTCCTTAAGCTGATACTGCTTTGCAATTCCAAACAACCACCTTTCATCATCCCGCTAGAATCTCTATTGTCCTTTAATAAAAGTAGAATTTAAATCAACAGTAAAGCTCTGATAACTCATAGTCCCAATTCCATGTGTTTTAACAGTTTTACTGAATTTAACAATAAGGAATGTTTAGTGATTGGTTACATTTATTTCAGGAAAAATATTTTTGCTTTTCAAGGTGAGCTATAACCTATTACTACAGCAGCATGGTTTGTAAATAATGAGATTCACTATTGGCGTCTTATAGTGGAGAAAGTAAAAATTCTCCCATTTGGAAAATTTTTAAAAAGCAATAAATCTTTAAATTTTAGGGCTTTGATCTTTGAACTCGTGGGGTTGCAGACTTTTGAAGTGTGCCTTTGTATATCTCTGGTTCTCACTTTTGTGGTTGCTAGGAGACAACATTCCTTAGGCTGAATATCCTACTTGTTGCCCAATTTGATCACTAAGAGTGTTAAGATAGAGTTAATTTTTAGATCTCTTTGAGAAAGCTACCTTAAGATTAAAAAAAAAAAGTCACAGAGGGAGAGCCTGGTGGCTCAGAGTTACATATTCTGTCCATTTTTTTACTTCAGCACATTTATTTTACCATTCTTATAATTGCATAAAATATTTCTGAGTCTTCGACTCTGCAAGCCACATTCTTTAGTTTTGGGAGGTATTTATGATTTATTTGTACAACTCAGTAGGGCACGTCTGGTCACCTATGTGATTAATTTGGAAAATGAGGTGGGCCTTGGTGTCCATGGCCTAGCCTGCAAGCTGAGCATACGATTTTTAGTTAATAGACACCATAATGAGAGGCATGCACCTTCCATCAGTGATCACGTTATTTTAGATTTATACAAACACTTTTTGTTTTAGAAAAACTAATTTAATATACTTTTATATTTGTGTAATTGATGTTTAACAATTTATGTGCCAGTGAACCTGTATCCTGATATAAGAGACACTGCCACATTTTTTCATTGTCTAACTGCCATGTGATTATTTAACAGGAGCTCCAACCTGCAGGGCACTGTGTGATAAACACATCTTCAGAAAAATGAAGTTGCTGTGTCTATGGAGTTTTTCTTTTTTTTCTAGTGATGGAGGGGTCTGGGAGTCTCTGGCTTTGGCTCTCTCACCTCCTCTGGACTTGATTTTTAGTTATCATCAGCTTTGAAGAACTTGCCAGGTAGCTTTCGGGATCCCTTTCCAGGTTTAAGGTTTAATGATTATTTACTTAGTCAGAACAGACTAGATGTTCGTTAAACATTAGTGCTGATAACTAGATATGTATAGAAAAATAGCTTCAATTCATTGCTTGTTCTTGTTCTTTTTAAATTGGTTAGACTATTCAAAGGGTGAGATTATGTTTTATAAACCATATATCGGCATATGTACTCACAAGGATTTTAAATCTCCCTCTGCGTAAGAGGGGAGCAATGTGTATGATACAATTTGAATGTAAATATGCCAGAAGCATTTCAATGTTTTGTGGGAAAAATATGAGAGAGCTGGGGTTGCCCTGTAAACTTCAGTTTACATGGTCACCATAGGTATGCATCATAAGTAAATAGTTCACTATCCATAGATAGAAATACTGAGCATAACAAAACCTATCAACTAAATGCATTTTTATACAGGAATACTACTGGGTAATTATTCTTGATAAAAAATTTGTTATTTATGCTAGAATTTTTTCTGTAATACAGTGAGAAAGGGCTACAAGCATTGTGACCTTATGTTCAGTGAACTTTTACTTCTCAAATAGTGCCAGTTATGAGGAAGGAGGAGGATAGTTTCATTGTAAACTACTTGAGGGAAGGGAGCCCATGTTTTCTTAGTGAGAATCCACAGAGTGAACTCAGAAGATACCAGGTGGCCCACGTATGTGAATGTTAACCTTCCCCTGTTTGTAACGTCAGAGGCCAGGCTTTCCTGGTGCTTCAGTGTTGATTCTTGGGTGATCTTCTGACACAATACTTGGTGAATGCTTTTGGGTAGTGTTTGCCAAAACATGGAGCAAATATCATGAGTAACTCCATTATTTTTTATGGTGTGCACAAGCATTAAAAAAATATTGAATCACATTATGAGAAGCTGAATTGCTTTTCAGTTTCAAAGTGAATTCTTTCTCAAACCTTCTGAATACATCAAGGAGAAGATGTCAGCTAAGAGTTAGTCTTTAACATCTTTCCCACACTTGGTAATAGATGGTACAGCTCTCAGGTTTAGTTTTCTACAGACTACACTATCCAACACCAATATTTATTTATTTTCATGGTTGCCTTCTGTTTATGGCATGAGATACTGATTTTGTATTTGTGGTACTGAAATTAAGTTATTTTAAAAAATAGACTTACTTAAGTAAGAGAGTGACTTGACTTAAAGAAAAATACTAAGTAAACGATAGTGTAGGTGGAACATAGGGCAACTGTCACAAAGGAGGGGCTGAGGTTTGGGAAACAGTATTTTAAAAGATAATGCTGAGTAATATCTAAGAGATGATAGTTTCTAGAACAGTTACCCTGTGTTCCATGTATTTCACAAAGGAGAAGTTAGCAAAGTAATGATGCATCTCATAAAAATTTGAAAATTTTTTGGGAAGTAATGAAAAGAATGGAAGGAAGATAATAATCTTTACTGGGCGAGGGTCTCTGTGCTAAGGGTTTTTCACATGCTGTCATTTGATCCTTCTAACAGTTCTGAAAAATTACTATTAATTTGTATGTTTGGGCTTAGGTTTGAATTCCAAGGCTTTCTTCTGACTACACTGTTGAGATATCAGCTCACTGGCTCTGTGCACCAACTACAAGCATGTTAAAGGTGAAGAATGTGGGTAGAGATGACTGTGGGAAAGCATGGATTTTGGAGTCTGGCTCACCTGAGTTTGAGTCCCAGATATTTGCTCAGTGCAATATTAGCATGCTATTTACTATGTTATTTACTATGTGCAAACTTTTCTGAGCCATGATATTCTTTTAATCTATAAAATATAAAAAAATATAACAAGCTTACAGAAATGTTGGAAGAATTAAGTAAAATCGCATATGTAAAGCACTTAGCACAGTACCTGGTAAGTAAGCAGTTATTCAGTGTTAGAGCCTTCATTCTATTAAAAAAATTTTAGACTCTCCATATTAATTGAGATTAAAAATAATTATTAGGGGGCTTCCCTGGTGGCACAGTGGTTGAGAGTCTGCCTGCCAGTGCAGGGGACATGGGTTCGTGCCCCGGTCTGGGAAGATCCCACATGCTGCAGAGCAGCTGGGTCCATACCGCAAAAAGAAAAAAAAAATAATAATAATAATTATTACATATGCATGTGAAGTGGACATGGGAATACTCGATTCCTTCAACAACCCTCTCCTCACCATAGGAGACTAATTAAGGAAGATAGACAGAGTTATCATTTAGTCACATATATTCACAAGTTAATAAACAAAATGCATTTTACTTCTTTTTCTCCCCTCCTCTCTTGGTGTCCAAGATGAAATGGGCTGCCTTTATAGAAGATCTGAAGTAAGAACTCCTATGTGATAAAAATTTAGCTCCTTTCATTATAAAGGACATATTAAATAAATAACAATGGATTTATTTTAATCTGATTTAAATAGTGTATTTTATAAATAATAGCATATGTTTTTCTATACTGGCCACTGATAACTGTTAAAAACAGGTTCAAGAATGCCATTCAGATTTTTATACTTCTGAAAAAGAACTCTAGCATGTCATCCCAGCATATTCTGCTATAAAAATGTCTCTTACCTCCCCTCTTTCCTTTTACCAATATCTTTAAAGAATCCATCAGGCTTCCTTAGGTCATATGGACTTACACAATTAGTTCTTATGATAATAAAAAATAATAAAAATTGGGCTTCCCTGATGGCACAGTGGTTGAGAGTCTGCCTGCCGATGCAGGGGACACGGGTTCGTGCCCCGGTCTGGGAAGATCCCACATGCCACGGAGCGGCTGGGCCCGTGAGCCATGGCCACTGAGCCTGCGCGTCCGGAGCCTGTGCTCCGCAACGGGAGAGGCCACAACAGTGAGAGGCCCGCGTACCGCAAAAAAATAAATAAATAAAATAAATAAAAATTAAGTTTTTTAAGGGTCAATGCATTTCTTTATGAAGAGGTTATATACAGGAAAAGCAGTTAGATTATTCACCAGAAATCATCAATATTTTAATTTATTTTCAGAAATAAAGAGTTTGAAGAAGCTGTCAATTTCTTTACCTGGGCTGTTAAAATTGATCCCTGTTTTCTGGATGCTTACATTGGACGGGGAAATTCTTACATGGAATATGGACATGATGAGGCCATCAAACAAGCACAGAAGGACTTTCTGAAAGCACTGCATTTTAATCCAGTCTATACAAAAGCCAGAATTTGTTTAGGCTATAATTTGCAGGTAATATTGTATAACAACATTTTACCACGGAAGCACCTTTTGGACAAGAAAAAGAATATATTTGGCCTTTTAGTGGTGATGGGGATACATGATATTTCTTTGGCTATGAACATTTTACCTTTCTTTTCTTATTCGTATTCAGAGCAGCAGTGGGAAGCAGGGGTTTGATGAGTTATAGGCAGCCTACCTGGAGAGCATACCCAGGGACCTGGTGTGATAGTGAGATGAGCATCTTCTGAACTTGAGTTTCCTTAACACCTACACCCCTTTCTAACTCACCCCCTTATACCTACCACACTTATAGACAACTTTTAAGACTTGCCTGATGAGTTTCACATATAAGAACCTGGCTAAAATTTGTTTCACTAGCTTATACCTGGGCTCCATAGGTTTTGGCCTATTAAATTAGTGAAAAGCTAAAGGGAATAAACAATGTATGATCTATGCAATGGATCAGACAACCACTGTATAGAGATTTCTGAATTCAGGTCATCTTCCAAATGGCAGTGGATTAGAACATACCGGAATGCAAGAGACCAGGCATTTGTCCTTCCAGCAAGTTGGAAGGGTGTTGCTCTGTTGTGTTGTCACGCAGGTCTCTGAGTGATTTCTGGGACACTCTGACCTGACCCATGCACTCACCGAGCTATTTGCACTAACAAAAGATGTAGTGGTATTTGTGGAATAAAGTGCCAGATGTGTTATATTTTCCATGAAAAGGAAAGGAATAATCTTTTTATCCCCTTTAATATTAAAAAATTTAAACAGTGGTCCAAAGTATGTTTAAATTATGGTAATTTGCAGAAATTCCTATTAATCTGTCATTAAAGTTGAATTTTTTTTCATTTAAAAGTAAGTGAATTTGGCTGACCTAAGATTAATAATATTGGAGGCTGGGCTTCCCTGGTGGTGCAGTGGTTGAGAGTCCGCCTGCTGATGCAGGGGATACAGGTTCGTTCCCCGGTCCGGGAGGATCCCACGTGCCGTGGAGTGGCTGGGCCCGTGGGCCATGGCCGCTGGGCCTGTGTGTCTGGAGCCTGTGCTCTGCAACGGGGGAGGCCACAGCAGTGAGAGGCCCGCGTACTGCAAAAAAAAAAAAAAAAAAAAAAAAAAATTGGAGGTGGTTGTGGGTTTGGTTATAGTGTGGTATGCCCAAGAACTGATTAATAAGGGAAGTAAGATTGCCTTCTGAGTGTTAAACATAAAATTAGCCATTATTTGATCATAGTAGAAATTTGCAAAGTCAATTTAGAGACAGGGTAACTCCTAAAACAGCTGGAACTTACTGTAATCAAAAGAAATGTGTTAACAGCATCATTCATTGCATTCAACAAGGATTTACTGAGCACGTAGTATAGGACAGGAACTGATCTAGGCCTAGTGATGCAGCAGTGCCCAAAATACACTGGTTCTTCATGTAGAGTTTACTGCCTACTAGAGAGGTAAGCACCAAGCAGTCTTATTAATAATTATTTAATTCTATTCAGGATAAGTGCAACAAAGAAAAAGGATGGGTTTTAGGACAACTTATAACAAGGGAACCTAGCTTCATTTTAGGGGTGAGGGAAGGCTTTTTGAGAAATTAACATTTAAACTGAGGTGTGAAAGACTAGTAATTAGGACTAGGAGTTAGGGCTTAGAACACAGTGTTCCAGAGAGAGGGAACAGCCCATTATAAAGTTTTGTGAGAAAGAGACAGAGGGCTCAAGGGGATGGAATGTTATGGACAAGGGGAGAGTGGTATGGGATGAGACTGAATTGAGTAATGACTGGAGGTGAAAGTCTTTTTAACTGGTCCAGGTCAGTGAAAAATGTGAATGTCACTCACCAGAGCACTGATATCAGATTTGTGTTTTATGATGATCTCACTGATATATATCAACCTGAAGGAGGATTGAAAAACATATTAGTGTGAGGAAGGCTTGAATCAGGAAAGGAAGGACTGAAAAAGGAGAGTCAGAGAGGCCCATCAAATCCTGTTCGGGGGAAGAGTGACCATTTCTTGGACAAATATGAAACAGATTCCCCTACTATGTGCCTACCACTAGAGTTATGGAAGTGAGCAAAACAATTGTTGTCAGAACAGACAAGTTCAATTCCTTGTTTATCAAATGAACATGTGGTGACGATGTTGGTTTCCACATAATTTACTGTGAGGGAGAAGCTTTACTGGTTAAAGAACAATGTCTGGTTAACTTATTAGTTATATTTCGTGTTAGTTTTATGCAAGAGTCCCTGGGCTTTGCTTGGTTTATGTGAGAGTCCACTTCTGAGGCTCTGGCAAGTTGGGATTTTGAACCCACAGGAATAAAGGACAGTCCCTGGACTGTGCTGAATTTATCCACTCACTGCCTTCCTGTGATGAGGTATTTAGTTGCCAAATGGCCTTCTGTAGGAAATACTCTGACATCATTCTGTTAACAGTGTCCTCTCCTAACCTTCTTTCTTTTTTTCCAGTTGGCGCTAAGGTTGGTATAAACACCTGCCTGGTAGATTTGCATGCAGTTTTCATGGAATGTGTGATGCTGGTACAATTTATCAAATAGGTTTTACACCATCAGTTTATTCATTTACTTATTCAACACATATTTATTTTATTATGTATAGTATGTATAACTGGAGATTCAATGCCAAGCAAATAGACAATTCCTGCCTGTGTGTGCAGAGCTCAATGTAAAATTTGTGGTGATTGTCAGAAGCATTGGTGTTTCCTGTCGTGGTTAAGATTTTATGTTGTTCAAGACTGGTATAAGAGATGACTCTGACAATTAGATTTATTTCAGTTAATTAAAATTTCAGCATAAATGCTCAGGGGTAATCAGTCAATTGAATGCACTCACAGTACAGCCTACTTTCTTGTTTAAAATATCTTAGATTAAGTACAATATAAATATACCCTTACTAAAGGCTTTATTTGATTAAGTTAGAATCATAAACATTTGTTGTGATATGGACAATTTCCTACTTGGTGTAAATGGAAAATTATTTTAGGCCCAAGGAAAATTCCAGAAAGCTTGGAACCACTTTACCATTGCCATAGAAGTTGATCCAAAGAGCTACCTAGCCTATGAAGGAAGAGCTGTTGTCTCTCTTCAGATGGGTGATAATTTTGCTGCAATTCAGGATATAAATGCTGCCATAAAGGTAAAAATCCACTCAGATTATATTATCATTAGCATTAAATTAACATCATCAGTGAATAAGATCAAATAAGAAGTTCTCTGTTGCTTTCTAAAAGTGACTTGTAGAGAAAATAATATTTGTATTTTTTCCCCAGGAGATTCCTAAAGAGTCTTATATAGCTTACCAGTTTTATAACCTAATGCATTAAAAAAATTTAAAAACAAATCCCTAATAAATGTTGATTCCTCTCAGTAAATGCAAATTTATAGTTTCATGATACATCAGTATTATTGTGTAATGAAAAATGAATGCAAAAAATAAAATAACATTCTGGGTTTGAAGGAACTAAAGAAAGAATAGTATAAATCCCCAGCTTCTTCTGTAGTGAAATGGCAAATAAAAAATGCAGTGACAGAAAATCTGCCTTTTTTCTTCTAGACTTCGGATTCTTTTTTTGTAAATTTAGGTAGATGTTGTAATCTTTAACAGAGCTAAACAGATGAGCTTTTTTCCCCCGTGCATCTATTCTTTGCAAAGGAACTGAGTAGAGCACTAAGATTGTTTTACTGCAACCAAATCAACAAAGTGTTGACACTGAACCAACTTCACTCAGAGTTGTTTCTCAAAATATTTGCTCTAATGGGGTTTCACCTGCCCTGTAAAATTATTAGTTTCCCACAAAAAGATTTCATAACGTCCATTTTTGCAGACATGAAATTGGAGATAAGTACTATTCCCAGATGCTAAATACTCATACTATTATATTGCAGATCAATACTAGAGCAGAATTCTTAACAAATCGTGGTGTGATTCATGAGTTTATGGGCCAACAACAGAACGCAATGAGAGACTATCAAGCAGCAATTTCTCTAAACCCCACGTACTCGCTGGCTTACTTTAATGCAGGAAATATCTACTTTCACCACAGGCAGTTTTCCCAGGTAATGTGAGTTTTCCTTAACATTTTCTTTTTGACCATAAATGCTTTCTCTGCTACATATAGTTTCAAAATGCAATCCTTATATGTCAGGCTAATTTATTCATTAGCTCTTTAAAAATATTTTTCTCTTTCATAAAAATGTTTATAATTATTTATTAAATGTTTACACCTTTATGGATTTTTTCTCCTCATTACCATCAGCCACTCAGCACTTGTCCAGTAAACATTGTTTTGGACTTCTCTGAGTGCCGGCAGTCGCCTTGCTATCCATTGTCACCAGCTTCCAGCCTGGAATCCTCTGCTCTTTGCCCCCACTTAGCCAAATGTCAGACTTCCTTCCAGACTCTCTTTCGTGATGTGATTATCTAACTTGTCTTAATTTCTACCTTTGCTAAGTTTCAGTCACATGAGCACTTGACTGGAGTATGGAGATATGTCTGTTAGTTCTGGTTTTCATGACAACCTAATCTTTTTGGACCTTAATTCATAACGGCTGAAATGAAAGTGTTGGGTTATTAGATGATATTTTTTATATTTTGAATTTATTTTATTTGAACTGTAATGCATTGCATGACTCAAACGCTATTTTTTGGGTTTTTTTAAATCTATATTCACTCTTTTGTTCATCTTCAATTTTATTTTGTTCTTTGTCTATCTTTTTGAGTCAGAAGCTTAATCCATTTATTGTCACCCTTTCATTTATATTGTGATAAATTGTTAAGGTTATGCCTTTTCCCCGAGTACTATTTCAGCAGTATCCCCTGTATTTTGCTCTTTAATGTTTTTGTTTTTGTTTTCCCAAAACATTGCACTTGAAATTTTATTTCTCCTTTGACTAAAGAATAAATTAATAGGGCACTTAAAATGTTCAAGAGGAAGGGCTTTTATATTTTCTAATATTGGAGTATAATTAGTCTATATCTATACTTTTTTTTTTAATTTGGTTTATCTTGGACAGAGGAAGGTTTATTCAAGTATCCTATAATTAGTGTGGCCCTATATAGTTTTCTTTACATCTCTTGTAATTTCTGCTTTATGAAAATTGCTGCTATTTCATGTATAGATGTTCATACATATTACATATGCATTGTGAATTGTAGTCTTCAGCATTACAAATGCTCTTCTTTGTTTCTCTTTGGAATAAATTCTCCTTTACCTGATGTGAAGATCCTGACCTCTGATTTCATTTGGTTTGCTTTTGCCTGATAGTCCTTTGTCCTTCCTTTTATTTTCAGTGTTTAGAATCTTTTGTTTTAGCTGTGTCTCTTTTATACAGCATAGAGCTGGATTTTGGTTTAGATGTCAATTTGAAAATATTTATCTTTTAATAGGTGGGTTATATCTCATTGACATTTTGGCACGGTCAATATGTTTGGTCTTAGTTCTGTTATTTTATATATTTCCTGTTTACATGTATTTAAAATATTTTATTCTGTGGTCTGTTTTATTTAAAAATTACAGAGTTTTTCTAATATTTAGGAAGGTTTACAGTTTGCTTTAGTGATGACCTTTATAAAAATACCTTTGTACCCTTACTTCCTTATTTGTTTAGTTCTCTTCTATGAAGAACAATAAAATGACCCTTTAATCTCTTCCTCCCTTATTTCTCCCTCTCATCTATTAGTCAATTTTAGTTAATAGTATGCTCTTTTGAAAAATGTTTATATTTATATCCTTAAATATACTTGAGCTTGTTCTGTCAGCTTGTCATGTCAGCTTGCTTTCCACTCTCTCTGTATTCTTCCATTTTATTGTGTTTCGTTATTCCTACACTGCCAGAGGATTTAATATTTGCATAGTATTTTGTTACCTTTATTTCACGTTTAGTCTTAGTTCTTCAGTTAAATATATTTAATTCTCATCACCAGGCTTTTTGCAAAAGTTTCCCTCCTAACCAATCATTTCATTTCTGAAATTAGTCTTCTAGTAGAGTCCTGAAAAAGGGTTCATGAGAACAATATTCCTTGAATTGTTTCATGTTCACAGCTGTTAGCCTGCAGCCTTTATATCTTACGACAACATGTCTGGGTTTAGAGTCCTTGACTCATTTTTTCTTTCCTTGAGTGTTTTGTAAGTGTTGTTTCACTATTTTTTTGGTGTTGCATATGTTAGTGTCAAAAGCCTGATGCAAACCTGATTTTTGTTATTGGTGACTTCTTTTCATCAGGATAACCAAAGTTTTTATTTTATTTTATTTTATTTATTTTTTTTAAGTGAAAAGTTTTTTTTTCTTTTTTTTTTTTTGCGGTACGTGGGCCTCTCATTGTTGTGGCCTCTCCCGTTGCGGAGCACAGGCTCCGGACGCACAGGCTCAGCGGCCATGGCTCACGGCCCCAGCCGCTCTGCGGCATGTGGGATCTTCCCGGACGGGGGCACGAACCCATGTCCCCTGCATCAGCAGGCAGACTCTTAACCACTGCGCCACCAGGGAAGCCCATAAGTGAAAAGTTTTTTTACTTAAAAAAAAAGTATGTGTTAGAGTTAAACTTTTGGGGTCAAAGTTATCAAGTGCAGAGTGTGCATTTTCAATATGTAGATTTCAGAAAATCTTTGTTGAATTCAGTGTAAATATTTTTCTCGATTTCATTGTTTTGATTTTCTTCACTGGGGATGAATACCAATGATTATAAATAGGACATCTTTTGACTCCTATATGCCAATTATTTTTTTCAAATGTTTTTTATCTTTTAACATCTGTTTCATTTTCTTTTGCATCCCCTAAATTTTTACTGTGTTTTCTATTATTCCCTTGTTGACCTTATGATCCAGGTTTCTTTAAAACTTTTTTTTTTAGTTCTGTACCATTTCCATGACATATCTTCCTGGCCACCTCTTTTTCTAAGATCCTTTATTATTTATTTATTTATTTCTTAAATGTAGTTTCTTCCTTAACAATTTTTTTCTAGTTTATTTTATAATGTTACATTATAATTTTTATCTACATTGTAGGAATACTTTTTTTCTGGTCAGTTTTTATGATCTTTCCAAAAATTAAGCTCTTACTTTTTTATCTTTGTTTTTTACAATGAAGGCATGCAAATTACTTTTCTGTTCCTTATATTTGAATGAGATAATTTTTTTTCCTGGACTAATAGCAGATTTTCTTGTGAGAGATACAGTGATAGGCCACGGTAACTTTCCGAGTTGAGCTACCACTGATGCTGTTGCACAAGACTTTACAGTATGTCCTTTCTAGCCTAGCCTGGTTTGGGAAGGCTTCTACCACAAACTCTGTGTTTCTCAGAACTTTTCACAGTCCTTGCTTCTAAGATAACATTCTCATTTTAAAAAGTTGTTTTTATTGCTTGCATTTTCTGAGATCTGTAACCTCTGTATTCTCCTCTAACACCCAATACTGTCACCACACCCCTTAAAAATGATCTTTGGGGCACCTTTATCTACCGAGAGGATAAAGTCCTTGTATGTATTTTGCTGGAAAAGCTGAGCAGATATTTCCTGATTCCACTTAGTTCTTCATTCTTTCATTCTCCTTATATTTATAATGTACCTGCCATGTGCTAGGAATTAAGGCCCTGAGGATACAGAGCTAAACAAGATAAGGAAGACTTCTTTTATGATGTAGCTTACATTTTATTGGAGGAAGAAATAGAAAATAAGCAATATTAGTAGTGATAAACATCTAATACCATCTTATTTAAGCGTCATTATATCAGTACTAGCATAGGTGTGGGACTATATGAGATTATCTGGGTGAATAGTATAGATGGAGAGAAGGGGTTTAAGGAGCAAGCCCTGGGGCAATACCAATGTTTAGAAGTGAAGCAGAGAGGAGACTCCAGAGTGTAGACCGAGTGGGAAGTATCCAGTCAGGATGTTGGGAAGGAAAGCAGGAGAGCATGATATCACCTCAAGAATAAAGTACTTCAAGAAGGGAAATGTGTCCTGTGTCAAATGCTGCTGAGAAGTCAAGGAAGGGGTGGATGGAGAAAATCATTGATGACTTTGGCAAGAACATTGTTGGAGTCACAATGGCATCAGATCCTTGAGCGGAAAGGGTTGTGGAGAAAATGTGAGGTGAAGAATTAGAGACAGTTCAACGAGTTGAAGAAATTCTTCTGTGAAGAGAAGTAGTGAAATGGGGGTGGTGGCTAAAGTAGAGTAAGGTGTTCATATTTTTAATTTTTTAAAATATGAGGGATGCTGATTCATGCTCCTGTGTTAATGAAAGGATCTAGTAGAAAGGGAGAAATTGTTGGTGCAGGGGAGAGTGGCAGGGATAATTAGGATCAAAATCTTTGAGGATTTGATGGGGCTAAAGTTTGGAAGTTCCAGGGGTGGCCTTTGAAGGGAGCAGGACACACTATCCATTATGTCATGAGAGAAGGCAGAGAATTGGGGCACAGCTGGCTGTAGATAGGTAGATTTTGATAGTAGGTATTTCTCTTAAATGATTACATTTTTTCCATGGAATATGAGTACCAGTTACCAGTTAAGAGTGAGGTAGACAGGTAAAAAGGGGGAGAGTATGGCTAGGAGTTTTGAAGAGAAAAGAGAAAATGTGAAATAATTGTTTTAGAGAACAGTAGGGTGAACGTTCTAGGGAAGTATAGTAGAACCACCAGACAACTTAAAGTTCTCATTTGAGGTTGTGGTTAAATTTAAAGTGAGATCTTGACTCCATACTTCTTTGTATATAATTATTTCTATACAGATTCAGTACGGCTTTCTGTCACTCCACAATTGTTTCTGTGTGTTAGTCTCTTATCTCTTCATTCCAGTTAAGCTCTTTAATGCCAGGAATCACACTGCTTTCTCTTCTCTCCATATTTCCTTACTCAGAAAGCCCATCTATACCCATGGCTTATACTACATGTCAGCCTCCACCTTTCTTCTGAGCTCCTAACCCATATTTATCACCAGTTGCTAAAACTGGATGTTCTACAAGTGCATGAGAGCCAAAACTGAATTAACCTCTCTATCCTCTACGCCCTGTCCAGCTCTTCTTTTTATAACCCTGTCTCAATTCAAGATGTCATTCCATGGAATCACCTGAGTAAAAACATTAGCATCAATTGTAACTTTCTCTTCCTCAACTTCTTCATCTAATCAGTCATCTAATCCTGTCAAATTTCCTTCTTAGTTTTTTTTTTTTTTTTTTTTTTTTTTTGCGTTACGCGGGCCTCTCACTGTTGTGGCCTCTCCCATTGCGGAGCACAGGCTCCGGACGCGCAGGCTCAGCGGCCATGGCTCACGGGCCCAGCTGCTCCGCGGCATGTGGGATCTTCCCGGACCGGGGCACGAACCCGTGTCCCCTGCATCGGCAGGCGGACTCTCAACCACTGCGCCACCAGGGAAGCCCTCCTTCTTAGTTTTTATCTCAGATATGCCCTTTCCATTCTATTTCTACTGCCATTGCCTTAGTTTAGCTGTTGCCCAAGTTAGATCAGTTAGCTTGCTGACCCCTCTGATGAGGCTGGTTGACCTCAGTGGTGAAGCTAGCTGCTGGGACAGAGAATTATCAAAGGTATTATTATATAAGGCATGAATGAGATTGTCATAGCTCAAACCTCAGACAGCTAGGAGGCTAATGTTTTCCTAGGCTGACAGGCCAGGGTCAGTTGCCTTAAACTTCCTCAAGCTCAGACCACTCTCTGGCTGGGTCTTGGCAATGTTTCTCTGCATTGTAGAGTTAGTTAACGAGCATTAGACAAACACAGTGCCCAGGGCAATTTTCTGTTTCTGTCAGTGTTTAAGGTCCACATGAGAGGGAGACCCTCACATTTAAACTTATTTGTCCTTAATCACTCTATGGACATCATGTATAAAACTATTTGGTTAGATCTAAAGTGTAGTTTGATCTTTGATTTTTTTTTTTTAAGTATGGCTCTTTCTCCCCCAAGCTGGGGACACATCAGCTGGGCAAATATTTGATCTAAAATGTATTCTGCTCTCTGTCTTGATATACTGGATACTCGGGCTTTGCAGTATGTGCTCCCTTCAGAGACAAGCAGACTTTGAGAGTAGTTATTCAGCTATGTTGGTATGTTCTATGCTTCTTTGTGGAGCAAATTCTTCTATTTCCTGTCCATCCTCCCCCTCCCCCTTTGTTTCTGATGTATGGAAAGAAGATTTAGGGCCAGGAGGAAGTGTCCCTCAACAGACCAGATAATCTCTAAAGGGTTAAAACATGTATGTGTTCTGGCTTCTTTTATGGTTGGTTAGTGACTTAATGGTTTTAAACCACAATTGGAGGAGCTACATGCATGTGTCATGAATTACAGGCGACTTTTAAAAAATACCTGGATCTGCTTTCTAATTAATTACAGATATGAGGGCATTAGACCAGTTGTTAAATCAAGGCCATCTATTGTGGTAGGTGTCTTTGGCCTCTAACTACTTCATAGTTAATGCTCCTGTTCTTCAAGTAACCTCATTAAATTCATAGGCTTTCATTTTCTAAGTAATATGTTTTCAAAGCTGTAATAGAAAGTTACATTGTTCAAAGTTAACCATACTATTGTGTTTTACTAAGTTCATTTATTTTAGCTGAGGTAGGCATTTGCTCCTACCTGATTGCAAGTCATGCTTTTGTGATGTAGAATTGTGTAGCCTTTATCGATCATTTACTGGTGAATTAAAATGAAACAAATTAATTTTTGAAGGAAGTCTTGGCTCTGCTTGGAGTCATTCCCTTGCTTCATTTATAATGACTGTGAGTCCAGCCTCCTGTTCAGGAGTGAATTCTCTTTAATTTAAGTTCTTCACAGAGGGATGTCAATTCTGCTGCCATCTTAAGGGATCCTTAAATTGCACTTAACTACAGCATAGAATAGCTCCCATTCTGGGATGAGATGGGCACACAATCTTGATCTAATTGCTTCTCAAAAGTCTCAGGCAGTAAAATTCATGGAGTATTACCTGAGGGCTATGACATCTCTCCATTTGTAGACACTGGCAAAAAAAAATGATGTATCAGTAATAATTGACTGAGTCCTTACTATATTCTGCATATTGTTCTCAGTACTTTACCTGTCAGCTCACTTAATCCTCATAGCAGCACTGAAAGTAGGGTTCGATTTGTTGCCTCCATTTTATAGATGAGAAAAATCGAGTCAGAGTGTTTTAGTTACTCACCAAAGGACATAGAGCTAATAAGTGGTAGAGCCAGGGTTTGAACCTAGAAATCTGGCCCCATGGTCTGGGCTCCTGGCCACCATGCTCTCAATGTTTCACTTCACCCACAATGGAAGTGAACTGAGGACACATCCCTGGGAAATATAGAGAAAAATAGTTCCATGAAGAAGACTGATAGAAAATAATCAGAGAGGTAGGGGAAAAACTAGGGAGACACCCTGTCTCAAGGACAGAGAGAGTTTTAAGAGGGAAGGAGAGACCAAGAGCATCCGTGCCACAGAAATGCCATGGAAAGAAAGGACTAGAAAATGCCTACTGGGCTTGACGACATCTTCAGCCTTAGCAAGAGCAGACCTCACGGGCTAGGGGGAGGTAGATAGAACCCAGACTGTGCTGTACTGGGGAAAAGTCGAGTGGTAAGGAATTGGAGACAGCAAGCCATATTGTTAAAAACGACTTTTCCTTTAGGGAAGTTTTAAAGTAGGAGTTTTCCATCCATCATAGAGTTAGAGATGAGATTCCTACCTTGAGTAGTAGGGTGTCTAATTGGCATCTCAAGCTATGTGTGATGAAAGACCAGTTTTTTAAAATTTTCTAACTTATTGTTGATCAAGACCCCAACACCAGTAGATGGACCACAATTTGGAGGGTCCCTTCCGGCTTGATGATGAGTTGTGAATCATCTAGAGTTTTTGATCTTCTTGACAAGCTGATTTTAATCTTCTGTCTTCCTTCCTTTATAGCTTTTCATAGTATAACGGAGTTTTTAATCTCTTTTGGTAAGGTTTAGAACTTTATTTTCAAAATTCACTTCTCTCTTTAGCCCTTACTCTGCTTTTATATGAAAAATGTTAATTTTCGAACTTATATTTCATCCTCCTGTGTGACCTTCTTTTCTAACTTATATTTTACTTTTTTCTAGTGCTGTACAGGGATGTGAGATTTGTGTGTGGTGGGGAGGGGGAGGTGGTAGTGGAACATTTCACCTCAGCAGAGAGTATTTTATCTCTGACACTGTCTAAAACTGCTGACACATGGTGATAACAAAAAGCAGACCAACTATTGGTTGGTTTTATTATTATCTTTTACATTCTCTACAAATGCTGGCACCTCCTTATCATCTGTATGTGGGATGAAATGCTTCCACTATCTCCTCAGTGTGCCACTGGCCTTAGTTTTATATTAAAAGTGTTTCAAGTTGCTGTATAGCTGCCAATTAAAATATATTCAGATTATCATTATCTTCACATTTGTATAGGCTAGTGACTACTTCTCAGAGGCTTTAAAGTTTGATCCAGAAAATGAATGTGCTACCATGAATCGAGCTATTGCAAATACAGTATTAAAGAGATATGAAGAAGCAAAAGAAGACTTTGCATATGTAGTTGAAAGCTGTCCATTTTGGGCTGCAGTATATTTTAACAGAGCATACTTCTACTGTTGTTTAAAGCAATATGAACTAGCTGAAGAAGACCTAAGTAAAGGTATATTTTTTTGTAATTTTTTTGATTAATATTATAATGGTTGATTTGTTTGTTTTTGATGACAAAAGAAGAAAATCATCAGGTCTATTTGCCTAGATAAACTAACATTAGAATTAATGGTTTTATATATCATATCTTTAATGTAATCAGTATGGATTCCTTTATGTAATAACTTACAGCATTGGTAAGCTAAGACATAGAAAATTATTAGGGAAACCATACATAAACATTGCCAGCCTTTCAAAAAAAACATTGTACTGTGTTTTCCCAAGTTAATTTTCTTAGAAAGATTCAGTGTTTTAAATTTAACTAAATAATTAGGTACATATGAGGAAAATGTTTTCAAATAGGTAATACTAAAGTTCTTATATTATAAAATTTTTATTTAAAAAAGTGAGGCTTTTTGAGTGCTAGCACAAAACATATCTTGAAATTTTTTTTCTTTTACAGCTCTGTCTTTGAAACCTAATGATGCTCTAGTATATAATCTTAGAGCAGAAGTTCGTGGTAAAATAGGTCTGATTGATGAAGCTGTGGCTGACTATAAACAAGCACTTGATCTTCAAGAACATGCCTCAGTGGTATGACTACATAGACCATGGATTCTGTAGTAGTTTACACAGCTGTTCTTCCAGAAATTGAAACGTATTTGTTGCTTTAAAAAAAGTTTGCACTATCTTCATTGTTTTGTTCTTTATGTTTAGTCTTTTATATAATTCTTTAATGCATTTTAGCAATACCGTTTTGTTTTATATTAATTATAAAACTTTCAGATCATTTTCTGCAGATTTGGAACAACTCAATAATTGAATTTCTTCACAAGGTGTAGAATTTAAATGAGAATGTTTCTCAAGGGACATATTAACACACAATATTTTCTTTAAAGTAAAATAATTCCTTTTAAAATAATACTGTGTGATTTTAGAAAAAGTCTCATTGACATTTTCATCAATATATAAATGTAATCAACAGTATCCAGATCAAAAAAAATAGAGAGCTGATGACTATAAAGAAATTGAAGTCAAGCACATATCCTCTCTCCTCCTTTGAACAATATCTACACAGGTCTGTATTCTTCCTGCTACTCATGTTTTTCCAACAGAGAAACACGTTCCTCTTTTTCATGTTGCCTCCCTTCCAGAACAGCACCTATAAAGATTTTGAGCGTCCGCTTTCCTTGAGATACCTCTGCCTCTTTAATGCATATGTCATAAAAGTATATTAAAAATCTGCATACACTTATAATTAGTGCATCATAGAACTTGACAAGTAGAAATACATTAAAACAGCTAAATTTTCTTTTTTTTAAACATCTTTATTGGAGTATAATTGCTTTACAATGGTGTGTTAGTTTCTGCTTTATAACAGAATGAATCAGCTATACATATATCCCCATATCTCCTCCCTCTTGCCTCTCCCTCCCACCCTCCCTATGCCAACCCTCTAGGTGGTCACAAAGCACGGAGCTGATCTCCCTGTGTTATGCAGCTGCTTCCCACTAGCTTTCTATTTTACATTTGGTAGTGTATATAAGTCCATGCCACTCTCTCACTTCGTCCCAGCTTACCCTCCCCCTCCCCGTGTCCTCAAGTCCATTCTCTATGTCTGCGTCTTTATTCCTGTCCTGCCCCTAAGTTCTTCAGAACCATTTTTTTTTTAGATTCCATATATATGTGTTAGCATATGTATTTATTTTTCTCTTTCTGACTTACTTCACTCTGTATGACAGACTCTAGGTCCATCCACCTCACTACAAATAATTCAGTTTCCTTTCTTTTTATGGCTGAGTAATATTCCATTCTATATGTGTGCCACATCTTCTTTATCCATTCATCTGTCGATGGACACTTAGGTTGCTTCTGTGTCCTGGCTATTGTAAATAGAGCTACAGTGAACATTGTGGTACTTGACTCTTTTTGAATTATGGTTTTCTAAGGGTATATGCCCAGTAGTGGGATTGCTGGGTCATATGGTAAAAATTCTTAATAGGATATCTCTTTGGTGAACCAGAGAACTCCTTTCCTTTATCTCACTGATAGTAACAAGGTTTCCTGACTTGTAAACTCATTTAGATTTGCTTCACTCAGTTTATTTTCCTTCTTCGTTTCGTTCTTCCAGGACATCTCCAGCTCCTCAGAGACCTGTTTTCACTGAGATGAGGCATTGTGGAAAAAAATACCCCTATCTACTCAGTTTTCAGTTTGATGTACCAGATTTTCACAATACAAAGCTGATTTTTATTCGTAAGCCACTGTGGGGATTCTTCACACTCTTTCAGGATAGTTTTCTTAGCATGATATGTGGGTCCATGTGAGGACTGGGTCGTGCCTAGTAAGTTATTTCAGTTGGTGATTCAGACACCTTTAATACGCCTCTTCAGATCCTCTCATTCTCACTCATCTCTAGAACCTTTAGTCCCAGCCCGGCCACAGATGAGATTCAGGCCAACCTCATGCACCCACAGACAGACCCTCATTTTGTGCTCCAGCCACGCATCTCTCACCTACAGCGCTGGGCATCTCTTTTAAAGCTGAGGTGTCACTTGCTGCAGTAGTGCCCAGCTACGTGCCTGGCAGATGTGCAGGGGACCCAAGTCCCTGTCAAATGAACTTTTGATGATGAGAGAAAGGAACTAGTAGATAGGCTCTTTCCATCTCTTGGTGGAGTGTCCTGAGACACTTGGTTTATACAGCCTCCTGGAGGATGGTCCTTGGAGATTAAGCAATCAGTTCACACATACTAGCGGTCAGCTTCGAGATGTACTGGTGCTTTTGGCTTTTGGCTTTTGGCTTCCCTGCTTTGCTTCCTTTTGTTACTGCTGCTGCTTTTCTGGGTTTACACTTCTTGATAAAGTCATTGCCCAGAAACATTTTCCTCTGGTTCTGCTTTCTGGGACAACCCATGCTAAAAGAATTAGTAATTTAATATTTTTTTCCTGATTACATACAAATACTTATAACAAGAGGCAGGAATGATACAAACCAAGGGCCATGATAGCGTAATGGAGAAAATCATACCTAACATGCCAAATGCTACATGACCCAGGGTCCACATCCCCTGGGTACCCACAGTTTCTGTCTGTACTGACCCCCAACCTCTTGCAAGAACCTACAACTTTCCACCTGAGGCCCTTCTCTTGGTCCACACATAGGCTAAGCCAGACCAGGCAAGGTATAGTGTTCTCTGCCTCACATTCATTGTCTCTACTTCTTTACCCATGTCTTGTAAGGTAGCAGGTATCATTAGATGAGGAAACTGAGGCTCAGAAGGATCCAGTTATATGATCAGTGTCACACAGCTTTTAAATGGTGGAGCTGAAAGTCAACCTCTATTCTAGTTTAAAAGCCTCTGCTCCTTTTCACCTAAAGAGAAATAAAACAAGATGAACTCATAGTCTATTAAATAACCTTTATTGTGATGACATTAAAGCTCTCTGTCTGCCTAATGATTATTAGTGCAAAAAAGGGATTTCCAGTCTTTAACACTTCTTTTGTACTGGCATATATGTGTATTTATTTATGTCTATGTCTAAGTATCTATGTATCTAGCCTAGCCTTAGATAAATGCGTGATAGTAGTAAGATTATCTTGAGCTTTTAATTTGAAATACAGTCAATGGGCAGCATTTTACATTTTATCTTTAATAATACAGACCAGATAGGAATGACAGTAGAAAGATCAGTATGTAGGCAGCAAGAAAGGGAAGAAAAAGAAAACTCCACTTGCTAAAAATCTACTAAGTACCAGAAACTCACCTATAGCTTAAGGACATTTTCATTTCACCATTATACTTGAGACAGTCTTATTATTCTCATTTTACAGAAGAAAAATATGAGGTGCAGAAAGGTTAAATAATTGGTTTAAAGCACCTCGAGTATAATGATGTTATCCAAATGTAGTTTCATTTTTATTTATTCAATATATTTCTTTAAGTTGACTTGCTAGTATTAATTGAATTTATTTAGAGAGAAGGAATTTGTAAAAATAAATGCATAACTATTAATAAGTTTGTCCTTGTTCTACCTAATTTATACCAGTGTTCCTCATATCACATTTTAGGAAACATTGTGCTCTATAGTGTCACTACTAGATGGGTGTAGCTGGAAGAGAAATCACATTGAGGGAGGGAAAAACATATAATGCCTCCTCAGTGAGCAAGAAGAGAAGTTGATTTGTGCCTGGACAGGCAGCTCGGAGCTAGAAGCAATATCCTTGAGCTGTGAGAGTCTCGTTCTACCTTCTTCCTTCTTAGCGTGTTGTAACAGGATCTCACTCCTAGAGGTTCTCCAGTGGCATAAAAATATTTTGTTTGTCAATGCCTGAGAATCACTGATTTCCAAAAATAACAGGCACTTTGGCGATCTACTATGAGATCCCAATGTTCAACTTGTCTTCTTCTCTTCACCCATCTTTACCTGGCTTATTTATTCTCAGGAAGATATATCTTCCTCTCCCTAAGAGTGTGCCTTAGGTCTTTTTCCTCTACACTTCCACAGCACTGCTACCTACTCTTTTGGATTACCCTTCAAATCTGTATATCCTTGTTTAATGACTGTCTTCCGCACTAGACTAGAAACTTCGAGGGCAAGGATTAGGTCTATCCTGTTCACCATGGTATCACCAATGCTTGTCACAGTTCCTGGCACATAGCTGGTGCTTCATAAATATTTGATGTATTTACTTAAGTAAAATGCAGGCCTGGACACTCATAATGCAGGACATTATGACCCAACACACTACAGATATGTGTTTTACTATTCATTTCTCTGATAAAGTGAGCATCCTGTGAGATTCTAGGCACAGACTGTTCAAAGGTTAAAGCAATGACAGCACTCATCCTCAGTGCTATTCTTATTTAATATCTCCTGTGAGTAGAGAGGTTCTTAGCATCCACATAGCTTTCACAATGTCTAACTTACACACACACACACACACACACACACGGCACCCTTAGAACTATAAGATGAATGCCTTAGAAAATGAAATTTGGAAAAACCAAGATGTAATGAATGAGATCAGTCTGCTGTAAAAATAACAAGTAAGTAGCTGTCAAGGTGATGAAGGTGAAATGTCTGAAATCATGATGTGTTAACATCTCAGGCTAATCATTGTAATTTTTTATAATTGGATGATGCTATGACATAATCAAGCTGTAACCCAATCAAGTATAGTGTGAATAAGAGACTATAACAAATTTTTTGTTATTCCCCTTTAAAAAATGATATCTTGCAGTAATCAAGGGGCCATGGTGTATACTGTACCTAAAATTGGGGCAGGGAATGGTCAGAGTGCAAACATTTATATGCATGTTCCTGGCTCTATCTGCTGAACTGGTGTTCCAAAGAGTGGATAGGAACATTCTGATCTTTTGACTTCTTGTTAGTTCATCCCCATAAAGTAAATGGGTCATACCATTGTCATAGTTTTAATCCACTAAACCATTAAGGTAATCCAGCTACTTCTCTTCTTTCTGATTCTATGCTAGCCTGGAAACCTTTAGTGATAATTTGATTTTCATTATGTAGAACAATATTTATAGTATAATTCCACTTTATTGTAAAATTAAACATATAAAGAATATACCCATTATATCTTTTTTTAAAGCCTTAAATGATTTTAATACACCAGCCTTTAACAGTTAGTACCTGTGGAGAATGAGATTGATGGTGTAGGGTTTGTTGGTAAAGGGTGTGTGGGATGTTTAAGAGAAGCTCAGTTTGATTTTTTAGTTTTGACGCTTCTGCATTTTCTGATTTATTCATTTTTAAATCATTGAACGTGTCTTGGCTCTATAATAGGAAAAATATAAAATAATCTCCCTCACCCCCTTAGTTAAATAGCTTACTTGAGGCAATATTTATGACCGTAAAAGATGCACATTGCCTTCTTCCCTGGGTGCCTACAGTGAACTTCAAACTAGATCTGGCCTGCAGGCCCTCTTTAGAGGTCCAGCTGGTTCAGGCAGGTCCTGCCCACAAACCATTTGAGGTCCATGTTTGCACCATCACCATCTCTTTGGAAAAACTTAGTCTTAAAAAAATCTTTTTCTACAGTATATATGGTAAGGTCATAGTCACTTAAATTTCCAAGGAAAATATAAAATTTGCTGTCCAAACCTGTGTGAGTGGGTTGAGGTCGTTTATCTTCTCAGCACTGCAACTTTAATTTACTTGCAAAAGGAGAAGATATTAGTTTGCAGGTACTCATGTGGTGATTTTGCTTTATTTTAGATCTCTTCTCTGAAAGTAGAAACATCTCCAAAGCCTCTGATGAGAAGAAAAAAAACCAACTGAAAACTTTGCTTCAACATGTGTATCAACTTCATGACACAAATTTTAATAGAGAAAGGGATCTTAAGAGACCAGGGGTTTATTCTGATGATACTTGTAATTTTATAACCATAAATTTTATAACTTAAAATAAATAAATCTCTAAGTGGAAAAAGCATCATTTACATTTCAAATATAAAAATGCTCCTTAATCTTACTTCAATTGATTAATAGGTTAGACAATTCCATTTATTGTTACATATATATTTTTTATTATTTGACACTTTTTTAATATAAATTTTATTTATTTCTTTATTTTTGGCTGCTTTGGGACTTCATTGCTGCGCACGGGCTTTCTCTAGTTGCGGCGGGGCTACTCTTCGTTGTGGTGCGCGGGCTTCTCATTGCAGTGGCTTCTCTTGTTGCAGAGCACGGGCTCTAGGCGCGCAGGCTTCAGCAGTTGTGGTGTGCGGGCTCAGTAGCTATGGCTCGCGGGCTCTAGAGCACAGGCTCAGTAGTTGTGGCTCACAGACTTAGTTGCTCCTTGGCATGTGGGATCTTCCCGGACCAGGGCTCTAACCCGTGTCCCCTGCATTGGCAGGCGGATTCTTAACCACTGCATCACCAGGGAAGTCCCCTATCTGACACTTTAAAGTATGCTTTTTACTTATGTGGTTCAAAGCCGTAAGGAATAGATCCCTAGTTATGTTACATGAAACATTTCTTTTTTTCTATAATCTTCCCATAGGAGACCTATAAATCAACTTAGCTTGACTTACATTTGAAAAAAGAAAAAGAAACTGGGAGTTTAACTTAATATTTTACGGCATTATGACTGTTACACAGTAGTAAGTGTTTTTTTAAAAATTGTTATAAATCGCAATAATCTGAATTTATCAGTCTGGGAGACTGCCATTTAGGTGTGTTTGCTTTATAAGCTAAGAATGAATCTCTCTTTTGAATTTGAAGACCAGGATAAGAATTTTAGTGTCTAAGTTAAGATGATTTATTACACAAAAACTAGAGATGAGGTCTTCCTTCCTAAAAATGATAGAGCAATGAGTTTATTAAAGTCTTGGAGCCCTATTCAGGAAATTTACGAATTCTATAGTACCACTATGCCTTTGAAATGTGGGAGACATCTCAACACAATTTTTCAGGTTGTAATTTACCCTGAACAATATATGAGCTGTGTAATAGCTCTGCAGTATATTCTCATCTCCACCAAAAGCTGGCTTCTCTAGTATTGCATCTCCTGCGTTCAATTCCATGCTGTGTGTTTACTATATTGGATCTTTGATGGTGAGTAGACAAGATGGGGGAAAAATGTTTGAAAGTCCTTGGCAATCCAGAAAATAGCTTAATACGCTCAACTTTTCAGTATAGTTTGGTTTTGGAAATGTGGTTTGTTGTTTTTTTTAACATCTTTATTGGAGTATAATTGCTTTACAATGGTATGTTAGTCTCTGCTTTATAACAAAGTGTATCAGCTATACATATAAATATATCCCCATATCTCCTCCCTCTTACGTCTCCCTCCCACCTTCCCTATCCCACCCCTCTAGGTGATCACAAAGCACAGAGTGGATCTCCCTGTGCTATGTGGCTGCTTCCCACTAGCTATCTATTTTACATTTGGCAGTTTATATATGTCCATGCCACTCTCTCACTTCGTCCCAGCTTACCCTCCCCCTCCCCGTGTCCTCAAGTCCATTCTCTACGTCTGCGTCTTTATTCCTGTCCTGCCCCTAGGTTCTTCAGAACCTTTTTTTTTTTTTAGATTCCATATATATGTGTTAGTGTACGTTATTTATTTTTCTCTTTCTGACTTACTTCACTCTGTATGACAGACTCTAGGTCCATCCACCTCACTACAAATAACTCCATTTTGTTTCCTTTTATGGCTGAGTAATATTCCATTGTATATATGTGCCACATCCTCTTTATCCATTCACCTGTCAGTGGACACTTAGGTTGCTTCCATGTCCTGGCTATTGTAAACAGTGCTGCAGTGAACACTGTGGTACATGACTCTTTTTGAATTATGGTTTTCTCAGGGTATATGCCCAGTAGTGGGATTGCTGGGTCGTATGGTAGTTCTATTTTTAGTTTTTTAAGGAACCTGCATACTGTTCTTCATAATGGCTGTATCAGTTCACATTCCCACCAATAGTGCAAGAGGGTTCCCTTTTCTCCACACCCTCTCCAGCATTTATTGTTAGTAGATTTTTTGATGATGGCCATTCTGACTGGTATGAGGTGATACCTCATTGTAGTTTTGATTTGCATTTCTCTAATGATTAGTGATGTTGAGCAATCTGTATATATTCTTTGGAGAAATGTCTATTTAGGTCTTCTGCCCATTTTTGTTGGGTTGTTTATGTTTTTTGATATTGAGCTGCATGAACTGCTTGTAAATTTTGGAGATTGTCATTTGCTTCGTTTGGTCCAGTAGGTTGTGTAGGCTTCCTGGTGGAGGGGACTGGTGCCTGTGTTCTGGTGATGAGGCTGGATCTTGTCTTTCTGGTGGGCAGGACCACGTCTGGTGGTGTGTTCTGGGGTGTCTGTGACCTTATTATGATTTTAGGCAGCCTCTCTGCTAATGGGTGCAGTTGTGTTCCTGTCTTGCTAGTTGTTTGGCATATGGTGTCCAGCACTATAGTTTGCTGGTTGTTGAGGGGAGCTGGGTCTTAGCGTTGAGATAGAGATCTCTGGGAGAGCTTTCGCCATTTGATATTACATGGATCCAGGAGGTCTCTGGTGGACCAGTGTCCTGAACTTGGCTCTCCCACCTCAGAGGCTCAGGCCTGACACCTGGCCGGAGCACCAAGACCCTGTCAGCCACACGGCCAGTCTTAGTGAGATAAGAGGTATCTGGTCTGCAACAACTCCATGAATCTGGGATTATATCTCAGTAAACTGGATGCTTGCTGGATCTTTTAAGAAAGTGTCCCTGGAAAAGTTGTGAGAGGTAATTCCAGAAGGTGCTCAAAAGCACCATTCACTGTGTGCTGTTTCTTACAACGGATATAACTCAGGGAACAGCCACATGGGAGAGACGCACAAGGCAAGGCACACAGGGAAAGGGCTGGAAGCTTCCATCTTTCTCTGAGGGAATCACTCTTGCAGCATCTGCCTATGTTCACTCTCCTGGAAGTTCGAAATGTGGTTTTTGAATAGAAATTTCCTCTCGGGTTTCTGAACCTGGGATGTCTTAACCACTAGGGAAATAAGTGGGTAGCCAATGCATATTAATTTTACTGGAGGAGTGTCAGAGGGAAAGGGGAAGGAGAAATTTAAGTAATTTAACTGGAAAGCAATTTAGACATAAAAGGATACAGCAATGTCATGGAATAGAACTTTAAAAATTCACACGAATCTTAACAGTAAAACGTAAGACTTTGGAGACATTTCTCCCTTTTGGGTGGATGCTTCGGGATGTGCCACAGACCAGTAGGGGTCAGCATTCACTTTCCTCCGTTGCTGGGCACCGAGACACAGAAGCAGCCTCCAGAGCACAGCAACACAGCAACGTTACTCCTGAGGCTCCCTCCACAGTGGGTGCCCATGAGCCCATTTTATAGATGGGGAAACTTGGGTCCAGAAAGATTAGGTGGCTCACAGAGGTCCCACAGTTAAGGGAGGAGCCATAATACAAACCCAGGCAACCTGAGAAATTTGAGAAATGGTGTTTCTGGAATACTTTGAAATGGAAATACCTATGAAAGCCAGATAAAAAAGGCTGAAGCTCCTCTTTTTTGAGTTTTATTTGTTTGTTTGATGCATGTTTGACTAACCTGTTGAAGAGTAATCCATTTCTCAAAGTACTTTCAATGTTACATGTGTTTTTATTTAATATTTTAAGTTCCATCTTCATATCTACTTGGATCCATTCTGCGCCAGGTAAAATATGTGGAATAATAAAAACACGTAAGTGCTTACTGTGTCAAGATCTTTTCTAAATGCTGTACATGTATTAGCTCTTTAATTATTGCAACCACCCCATACAGTTATTATGATTAACATGCCCATTGTATAGATGAGAAAACTGAAGCAGAGAGAGATTAGGTAATTTGCTTAAAGTCACACATCAATTAAGGGGTTGAACAGTCTGACTCCAGGGCTTTTGCTCTTTCCTCTGATTTTAAGCTGTGTGAGGGAGGACAGGTACTGAGGCCCCGTCACCTTCAAAGGAGTTGCCTGTCATCAGCCTGCAGGTTTCAGGGAGATCTATGCCCTGGAAACTCAATCTCTTGGCACCCCAGAAATTATGCGATTCCTTGAGGACTTCAGGAACTCCACGTTTTATCTTCTGTTTGGAATAACCTAGACCCAAAGTAAGCAATTCAATTTTGTTTTAAAATGAGGAAGATTAAAGGATAAAAGTTAACCTTAAAACCTAGTAATTTTCTTCACTATGCTATAGGGTTGTAGTTTCTACTGAGCCAGACTTTATTTTCTGGATACTAAGACTCTCTGAGATTTATCCCTGGAAGTTTACGGGATAAAGGAAGGACCCTCTGACAGGAAATGGCTAATGTGACCTAACTCTCTAAACAGGGCAAGGCTTTAAGAGTAATTTCTGCCATTCAGCTCTCCTGTGACCCACAAGCAATAAATGACAGTCTTTTAAAAATGGCAATGGCTTATCGAATTCTTGGGCATCAGGCAGGGGAGAACTCAAGTGATTTCTCTACACCTGTAATGCCAAGAGGAGTCATACCTGGAGACCTGTGTTATAAAAGAGGAATTGTTTATGGCTAATGAAAAATCCTGGTGGAACTGTCCATCAAACTTTATGAAATGTGTGAGTTACTTAGGTATCAGCTTTCTGGATCTCATTTCCTTTCCAGAGCATTCAGAATTAAACTCTTTCCTTACTGGCTGCTTTCATACTGATAAACACAGAGCTGTTTTCTTTTCTTTTTCTTCTTTTCCTAACTGTTTTTGTTGACTCTCTTCACATCCCTTCTTCTTTCTTTCATCTCCTCTCCTGAGACCATACTCGAACTCACGGTTTCTCAAAATGGGGTCTGTGGTCCACCTGGGTCAGAATAGGCTAGAATGCTTATTAAAAATGCATATTTCAGGCCTTATCTCAATTGTAGTAAAACAGATTCTCTAGGAAGGAGCCAAGGACTCTGCATTTCAATAAGCTCCTGAGAGATTCCTATCCATACTGAAGCAAAGAAGGTCTAGTCCACTGGGTTTCCAACTTAATGACTTGCTCTCAAATGTTAAATATTAAGTATTTTGTTGTAGAAATTAAAATGTTAGCAAAAGCCCTGAAATTTCTCTCTGTACTTCTGTGGGGACCATTGCTCACTTTCCATCTCTGCAGGTTCAACCCAACTCATGCTTCAGAGGGTGACTCCCACTCCCTTCAGGAAGGCTTGATTCACACAACTATGAATCATCTCTCTCTTCAGACTCTCCCCAGCCTCTGCTTTTCACCTGTTCGAGGACACTGACTGACTCCTTTTCTCCTGGGGATACACTTACTTGTGTTTTGGGGGAAGATGTTTCATCTTTCCTACCATACAGCAAACTCCTTAAATATGAGGTTTGTGACCTTTCTTATTTTGTTTTGCTTCACAGGGGGGTACTTCCTTGATGTGCAACAGATGTTTGATTAATGAATGACTGTTTCAGTGGGAGAAGGATAAATTTAATTCCTTTAAGTCAGAGCTAGCCTGTTTATGCTTTATATTTTCCATTTGAAGTATCTGTCTTCACAGCAGTGACAATCATTCTTTAATTTAGCTGAGAAGGTAGGTCGTGTTTGGGATGAGCATCTTTATAGTAAAACTTAATAAAATCCAAGGAACACTCTAGTAGGGTGCTGAGGCTTTTTACTGGTTTCCTAGAAATAATCCTCTACTCTGGCTACACAAACTGTGGTTCCTGGACCAACAGCATTGGTCTCACCTGGGAGTATGTGAGAAACACAGAATCTTGGGCCTCACCCCAGAATCAGAATAAGAATCAGAATAGATAGGTGTTTTGTCTGTGCATTCAAGTTTGAGAAGGACTGGATTACAGAATTTCTTTCTGACTGAAGAAAGAGTACTTAAAAAATAGTGACAAGTCGGTGCTGGAATTTTCGTTATTGGTGATTATAAATTTGTTTTAAAAGGGTTTTTTTTTTTTTTAACAAGATACCCTTGTGGTAACTGGGAGTTCCACTGTGGGTCTGTAACCATCATCAAAGGTTCTTATTAAATGGGCTTCATATTGTGCTAGACACTATTAAAGAAAAGTAATGAATCTGAGATTTACCACAAAACTACACATCATTGATGTGGGTAAGTACATATTAAGATGTAATTAAACACATGAAGCATATAGATGCAACATCAATACAACATGAGTGGATTTGCTTTTGAATGTTTTTGTTGTTATTCATCTTCTATTATCCACATTTCTTTGATTAGAGAGTTTTCAGAACAAGATTTTTTTAGCCATTTAGATGCAGAAATTTGGTGTTAAACAGTAACCTGTCATAATAATAAAGGTGTCTTCTCTTTGACTTTCACTTACAGTATAACTCAGGTATAAATGGGTCAGGCATCAAAGGCATAAACACAATTTTAAATAAATTGTCAAAAGTAATGGAAAGTGTTTAGGTGCTTTTTATTAAAACGTTTACTCATAGTTTAGGGTTCAAAGTATGTCACTATTTTCCAAATACAAAAACATTCATTTAAGCTTATTTGAGATTATTGTACTTAAAATATTGATCTTTCCTGCTCCCCTGTGAACAGATTATGCAATATTTAACGTGCGAGGCTTACGTGGGATATGAACTTTCTTGGTTAATAAGGTCTCTTTCCTTTCATGACAGTTGTGATTCTCAAAAGATGTTCATTAGTAGGGTCAGAGTGGCCGTGCTGAAAGCATGCTCAGTAATGTATGAGCTGATCAGCAAGGCTGTTGAAGAAGTGTGGGAAATTCATATGTCTTGTTCATTATTGTGTTCTTTTTCATTTCTCTTGGAGGTTTTATGTGACATAATTTAACCAAAGAAGAGCAGTGTCATTAAAAAGCTATTGAGGATATGGATTGTAATACCAGTTGTAAACATTCTGCTCTCCCAGGCCTGAGAATATTACAACAAGGGAATATAACAGTTAATTATAAAAATATCTTTTTCCATTTTACATAATATTATAGTATTTGAATGAATTATTTCTTTACCATTGAAGACTTTACTTTTAAACAGTCTACTTACTAGTTATATTATTGCTGTTAAACTTGTAGCACATAATAGTTAATCTATTATTCATAATAATTTTGTTTCACTGATGTTGTCTTTACTTGAGACTGTGGGATTGAAAACAACCAATGTGTGCTACCATTTCAAAATATAATATGACCGTGGTCATTATGAGCAGAACAAAATAATACCCATCTCTTCTTAATGGGAGAGTTAAAACATCTCCAAATTTGATATGTACTTTTCTAAGTTACATGAAAATTAGCAATGTAAACAGTCGTCTCTAATAAGTTATATTTTCCCATGGGAAACTTCACTTTCTTTCTCTCCTTCCTCTCCTCAATATAAAAAACAAGAAGTCCTGAGTTCAGTAATGGATTGCATAGCATGGAGAAGGCATTTGATGCATATTTGTAGAAATAAGTCAATTTAATATTGGGGGGAAATTTGACCTCTCAAAACAAAAAATAGAATTTAAAATGTGAACATGAATTTCAGTGTTCACAGCAAAAAGTCAGGGTTTACTGCCAGGATATAGTAGGTAGTCATGTATTAATATGTTTCATATCAGTAGTGATCAAGTGATGTGCATTTCAGTCTTGTATTAATGTGCTTTAATATTCATAATAATAAACTTCTGCATAAATGCATATAAGTTCCTTGATCTCACTCTATGTCTGTTTTCTAAATCAAAGCAAATTTAAAGTAAAATAAATTTGTTCCCAGAGATGAAATAGCTCAAAAGACTAGGGCACTTTTTTTTTCTAAAGTGCATATCTGGACTTAGGTTTAGAATTGCATGTCTGGGAAAACTATTCATAATTTGCTTTTCTCCCCTTTTCTTTTATTTTTGCACGTATTTATTTTGGCCAGCTGGCGAGACAGATCTTTTTCAGGGGCTCAGCCTTCTAGTCTGAGTATGGTTCTCCAAAACCAATCTTTGGATCAAATTCCTGTCGTATTCACTCCAGTGTCTGAACAGTATTGATGTCACGGGGGCATGGTGATCCAGTTGTCTGTCCCAAATGCCTGGTGGCTTGCCAAGTAAAGAGCTTAGCTATGAGGCCACACACTACCCCGCCTCACGAGGGGAAGGAGGTTGCCGTACAGTCCTTGGGCAACCTGTCTCACCTTTACATCTCCCATGTCGCTGATTGCTATGAAGGTAGACACAGGGGTCCCCATATAAAATAAACAGTCTCTCACCTCCTTCCCAGCATGTCTAGTTTTGTCAGTACATCTATGGGCTCACACAAGGGTTAGTTCAAGGAGGCAGGGGCTGAAAAGTTATTCTTGCTCTGGCTTTGTTATTCTTCCATGGCTTTGGTTCTGGTGGGGGGCGGGGGGAATGTAAAATTTGATTCCATTCTAGGTGGAATTTGTTCTAATGGGGTTTCAAGATTTTGGACTAAGTTTGGACCCTGTGCATCATAGTCAGTCTTAGAAATTACCTTCCTTCTCAGAGATTCTGAAATTCCAGACGTAGACATCCCCTGAGAAAGCCGAGTGGGATGCATTGACTGGAAAGCAATGTTCCCTTGGAGTTGGAGAAGCTGAAGTGAGGCTTTTCACTTCTGCATCAGTTGTAACATTGGAACACAAACCACAGGAGGTTTAAGTGGTTCTATGCCTCACACTCCCATAATCTTGAATGTGGGGATCTCAGGTGATGTGGTCATAGAGACATTCTACTATTGAAACTCTTGAGCGCCTTGCCCTCCTTCCTTCCATTGCAGTCATCTACAGACTAAGCGACCACTTTCATCCTTCTCTACATAAGATAGATGAGGCATCATGGTGTAGTAAAAAGGCAATGGGTCTGGTTGTCAGAACTAGGTTTTCTAGTCCCATCTCTATTAGTTGTGTCAACTCAGCTTCTCTGAACCTGTTTTCAGGAAAGGGTCTTCAAGTCTCTTCTAGCCTGAAGCTCTATGGATTTGATGGGGGTAGTATTTAACCTGCTCAGCCTACCCAACTGGGTTGTTGTGGGAATTAGAGATCATATTTATGAAACTACTTTGTAAATCCTCTACAGAAGATTAAGGAATGTGATACTATTAATTCCCTCTGAAGAATCAAAATAGCTTGCAATTTACTTTTAATCTTGTATTTAGGTCTTTAATGATGTGCACCCTAATGCAAGACAAATGAACAGAATAATCTCTCTCCCACTAGATGTTACGCCAAGTCATTCTAAAGCAGAGACTAGAGGGAGGAACTATTTTATTTTTTGAAGACAGGTAAAATTAATCCCAGGTACACAGGGTTCTGGACTTTTTTTTCTACACCTTTCAAAATTCTGAGAAGTAGGTGAGTTTACTGTTTCACACCAGAGATTGCTTAAACAGAGCTGGGCACTCAGCATAATATCTCCCCCAGGTGGGGAGAAAAGTGCTGTAGTCCAGGACAACCCACAACTGGGGGCCAGTGGGTGGTGATGGCAGGAGGAACATACTCAGGGCCCCAAGAGAAATAATGGTCTCCTTTGTACCTGGCTGTGACTGTTGAGATGCAGAGCATTAAATTAGGTCATCTTTCCAGTTGTGATATTAAAAGAATATTTTCCATTGTTCCAATTCACAGGGTGACATAGAAACTAAAATACCCCAACAATTTTATATATGTCTATCTTTATCTATCTATGTATCTATCAGTCTATCTATGATCTGTCTATCTCTATATTTGGATGCAACTAAGAGTACTATAGAAAAACATGAGAGTACTCTTTAGGGGTACTGAACTGAATACTGCATGCACGTTGGTTCTCTTTTCAGCTAGGCTGTATGCTCTTTGAGGCCAGAAACCATGTCTTAGGATCTTTTCATATTCTCTCCCCCTAACTTAACAGCATCAGACCCAACCCTTGGTCCATAGTAGGTACTTGATAACTTCTATTGATGAAGAGATGGATGCTCAGAGACCAAGGGAGGAGCATTGAGATAGGAGACCCCATTCTTATGCCTACCTTCTCTTATGTCATTGAGTTTTGAGCATATGGTTAAAGCTAATGGTTAAGCACTGTCCTTACAACTGCTAGTGAAACTTACTAAGGTGTTGCAAAGTGTCCTGGGCAGGAGGATCCCAAAGGAATTGCCTACCCTCTGCCCACTCTTCCATGTGATGAATTCTAGATCACCTCATTGTATCAGCCTGTTAGGAGGAGGAGTCATTGAAAGTGACTTTTAAAAAAATCAAGCTTCTGGAAAGTGGTGCAGATCAAATGAAGGGGACCAGCAGTGTTTATAATGGTACTGAAATTTAATTTCAATGCTGACCTTTTAGTTGACATTTTAGGTAATGCTGTGATATGCTCAGTTATTTGTTCTTAACATATTTTCCATCTTTTGGGGGGCACTAATCTACTTATATTCAAAGTCAATAAAAGAATAAAGTAAATTTTTGGCTTAAAAAATCAACTTTTGAATAAAAGAGTTCATTCACAGTAGCAACAAAATATGCAATGCATATGAATTATCTTAAGCAATGTTCACAACTATGAAAAAGTGTAAAACTACAGAGGCAAAAGAAAATATTGGAAAGAAAAATCATGTTCTGAGGTAAGCAGAGTTCATATAATATATTATGTGTGTGTGTGCTAATTTTTCCAAATACATGAAGTTACAAATTCTATTAGAACTTAACAACACTGTTATTTTTTAAATTATTTTTTTATTGAAGTGTATATTTACAATGTTGTGTTAGTTTCTGCTGTACAGCAAAGTGAGTCATTTATACATATCCATATATCCACTCTTTTTTAGATTCTATTCCCATATAGTTCATTACAGAGTACTGAATAGAGTTTCCTGTTTCATACAGTAGCTTCTTGTTAGTTATCTATTTTATATATATAAAATAGTGTGTATATGTCAATCCCAGTCTCCCAATTTATCCCTTCTCCCCTCCTCCTTAGTAACCATAAGTTTGTTTTCTACATCTGTGACTCTATTTCTGTTTTGTAAATAGGTTCATTTGTACCATTTTTTAAGATTCCACATAAAAATGGTATCATATGATATATGTCTTTGTCTGACTTACTTCACTCAGTATGACAATCTCTAGGTCCATCCATGTCGCTGCAAATGGCATTATTTCATTCTTTTTTATGGTTGAGTAATATTCCATTGTATATGTGTACCACATCTTCTTTATCCATTTCTCTGTCGATGAACTTTTATGTTGCTTCCATGTTCTGGCTATTATAAATAGTGCTGCAATGAACAATGGGGCATGTGTATCCTTTTGAATTATTATTTTCTCCTGATATATGCCCAGGAGTGGGATTGCTGGATCATATGGTAGCTCTACTTTTAGTTTTTTAAGGAACCTCCATAGTGACTGTACCAGTTTAAATTCCCACCAACAGTGTAGGTGGGTTCCCTTTTCTCCAAATCCTCTCCAGCATTTCTTGTTCATAGATTTTTTGATGATGGCCATTCTGACTGGTGTGAGGTGATAACTCATTGCAGCTTTGACTTGCATTTCTCTAGTAACTCGCTATGTTGAGCATCTTTTCATGTGCCTGTTGGCCATTTGTATGCCTTCTTTGGAGAAATGTCTATTTAGGTTTTCTGCCCATTTTTGGATTGGGTTGTTAGTTTTTTTGATATTGAGCTGCATGAGCTGTTTGTATATTTTGGAGATTAATCCCTTGTCAGGCACTTTGTTTGCAAATATTTTCTTCCATTCTGTAGGTTTTCTTTTCGTTTTGTTGATGGTTTCTTTGCTGTGCAAAAGCTTATAAGTTTTATTGGGTACCATTTGTTTATTTTTGTTATTATTTTCATTACTCTTGGAGGTGGGTCAAAAAAATCTTACTGCAATTTATGTCAGAGAGTGTTCTGCCTATGTTTTCCTCTAAGAGTTTTATAGTATGCAGTCTTACATTTAGATCTTTAATCTATTTTCAGTTTATTTCTGTGTATGGTGCTAGAGAATGTTCTAATTTCATTCTTTTACGTGTAGCTGTCCAGTTTTCCCAGCACCACTTATTAAAGAGACTGTCTTTTCTCCATTGTATATTCTTTTTTAAATTAATTTTTATTGAATTATAGTTGCTTTACAATGTTGTGTTAGTTTTCACTGTACAGCAAAGTGAATCAGCTATACATATACATATATCATCTCTTTTTTGGACTTCCCTCCCATTTCGGTCACCACAGAGCACTGAGTAGAGTTCCCTGAGCTACCCAGTAGGTTCTCATTCCATTGTATATTCTTGCCTCCTTTGTCATAGAACAACACAGTTCTAAAGTTCATCTGGAAAAATAAATTGATCAGGTTGGTGAAAGTTTAAAAGCTTGAAAACACTAAAATCTGTGAGGCTGTGGAGCAATGGGAACTCTTATACACTGCTAGTAGCAAAGTAAATGTATAACCACTCTGGACAGCAACAGAAGAACACCAAGTATAAATTGAAGAATATACATGCCACAACTCAGCAATTCTACTTATCAGTATATATTGTCAAGAAATACCTACATATATACGTGGAGACAGGGACAAGATTGTTCATAGCAAAAGAAACCACATAAAACTTTATTTACAAGGTAATGCATAAATAATTTAAATGATACATCCCATTCATACAATGGAATATTAGGAAACAATGAAAATGAAAGACTAGAGCTACATATGTCAGTTGCACAAACTTCACAAACATAATATTGAACACTACCAATGTTAAACAAGTATATATATTGACATACATAGTAAGGATATAAGTAAACTCAAAAAAGCCTTAAGATGTGTATTAGGTACATGAGTGTCCATTTAATTATTCTATATGCCTTTTAAAATGGTTTAAAATTTTCATAACATCTTGAAATTGTTAAAGGATAAATAGGTGAGACTAGCACAATTTCTGTTTGAACAAAACAAACCAATCATGAGGCCCTCACCATACCATACCAGATATTACAAGGTGTTATAAAGCTAAAATAAAATAGAGAAAATTGAAAAGAAAAAGAAAAAATAGAAAGTCCTCAAACTGGTCCATTCATCTATAAAAATTTGATATATAATTAAACGGGGGAATGAAATTTTTACCAAATAGTGTTTGGACAACTGGCTAGCTACTTGCAAAACACACAGGGACAAACCACTGCTTTGCCACCACGTTCCAAAATAAATTCCAAATGGATTAAAGATATTTAAACATCAAACATAAATTCATAAGAATAGTATAAAAATTTGATAAATATTTACGTAAACTTGAGTGTGCTAGATTTCCTATATCTGACAACAATTCAGAAATCATGAAAGTGAAAGGTGGATAGATATGGCCATGTACAAAATTAAATGACTCTGTATCAAAAATACTACAAAAATGATAAAACAAAACATTAAAATATATTTGCAACATATATAAATACTTGTTAAACGTAAGAATGAGCCCCCTTTCCCCGAAAAAAGAAAAAACCCAAACATAACTCAAAAAGGAAGAAATCACATGAGTAATATGCATTATAAAATACTTAAATACACAAATAATATAATAATATCCAGTGTTCAAGAAAATGGCCACTTTCATTCATTGCAGGAGGGAAATTAAATTGGTCTAACTTTTCTGTATGATTTGTCAATACTCATCAAAACCCTTTAAAATATGCCTATCCCTTGACCTAGAAATTAGACTTCTATAAACATGTCATAAGAAGTGATTAGAAATGTAAGCAAATATTTAGATATCATGCTCATAAAAGTTCTGCTTTTAAAATGAAAAAAATGAAAACACTAAATCTACAAGAGCATATAGATTAAATGAATTATGGTCTATTTATACAATAAAATGTTATTTCTCTATTAAAAATTACTGCGTATCATAGCTGAATTTTTTTCCATAGAAAGATGCTCACAATATATTGTTCAATATACAACTACAAGGTAATGTGCTCCTGTTTACATAACTATCTAGAGGAATATGTACAACATTGTACTAATAGTCATTATCTTTGAATGGTAGGATTAAGGGACTAAAGATTTTTCTTTAATTTGCTTATATAATTTTTCTAATTTTGCTAATAAAGATGTATTTTCTACCTTTTTGAAAAGAGAGAAAACTTTACATTGAATTTTTAAGTCCTTTAAATTTTGAAACTGTAAAGCAATTCTGAAATTAAAAGCAAATATTCATGAACTGCTGCAGGAGTCATGGAAGCATTTTCTATAAATAGAGATGGTTTTGATTACAACTAACAGGTGTTGGCTCGATTTCATGGAGTTATGACCATTGTTCCTATTTCATATTCTTAAAATGTGTGAAATAAAGTATATTGAGTTTATGCTATGTTTAATGCTTCAAAATAAGACTCTCAATGTCTATGAGCTATTCCTGTTATTTTTACATAATTAACAAGGAAAATATCCCTGTAGAAAAAAAGATGTTTTCACCAATTTTCTGGAATGTAGTTGTGCATTAATGACTTTGTAAGTCATTTGAGATATTAAGAATACATGCCTGGGGATTGTGGACTATGAAAGAAGCTCCCTGCCAAATCTGTCTGAGGTGAGGAGAGATTGTGGGGCAACCAGAAAGACTTCCTGGAGGATGTGCCCCTTGTTGGTAAGCATGGGTTAGAGTCATTTTTATATAATAATTAGCTATTCACTGTGTCTGCCCTGCCCCTCTCTCTAGCAGACAGACTTTCCTAATTATGATTGACATAAGCTATTATTTACGAGTTTTCACTCCCTGAGCATGCAGAAAGTGGGTAGCCTGTAACAGTGCTCTGGGCAGTAGGAAAACATAAGTTTAGGATTGAAAACTGATGAATGATCTTCTTGCTTGTTTATGATACTGAGTCTTATTGTAACAGGAGTTACTGTAAAGTTCGATCATAAACCTGTCCCTGTATACAAGAGTTTTCTTGGCTGTTAAACAAAGATTAATTTTCCAGAAGTAATCATCAAGTCTCTCCTCTGCCAAGGAATCTTGAATGACTTCCCATCACTTTATACAGAAAATCAGACTCCTTGACCTGGTGCACTCAGCCCTCCATTTCCTGACTATCCCACTTTTCTGACCATGTTTCCCACTATTTCCTTTCCTGTACACTATTGCCCAGACAATGGAACTACCTACTTTTATTTTTAAGCATGTGCAACCTTTCCCTTCTCAATACCATCACTCAGAATATTTCTCTTTGAGAATACGTTCTGCATCACCTTTGCACACACTAATTTTACCTCAACCCTTAGCTCCTATACAAAATCTTTCCAAATTCTCCCAACAAGAAATCATCACTGTCTTCCACCTGGCCAGTGCAGACTTTATCTGTGACTATATAATGACCCACTCCTAACCTGTGTTATGGATATTTGTGTACTTGTAGTAGCGATTAGTGCAAGCTTTTAGATGGCAAAACCAATGTGTAATTTTGTTTTGCAAAGCACTTAACCCAGTGTCTTGAAATATAAACATTTGTTGAATGAGTGAATGAGTGAATGAATGAATGAAATGCCTAACCACGACCCTAGCCACTATATCTCTGAGTTCATCTGCATCTAGCCAGAGGTAACAGCTGGTGGTCCTGTTAACCGTATAGCATCCTTTTGACCCTTGCCTCCATCACTGCTGCAGGCTTCCATTTAGGTCCCCTCAGAGTCTCACAGTAAGTTCTGGGGGGTCCCTGAGTACTATGTTAGGGGGATTCATGAACAAACCTTAGTGGCTCTTATGTCGGCAGCTGCTGTTCCGCTAAAGCTTCCTTTGGTAGATTCTCTGCCACGGGCCTCTGTTTCTGATTGAAGCCCCTTGGGGGACCTCACCAATTTGGACCCTGCTAGGAGTCTCCTTTATGTATCTTATCGTGGACCTGACTCCAGAGGTAAGATGCAGCGGCCCCCGGAGAAGTCAGGACAGAGAAGAGGCAGGGGCTGGCCTGCTGCTCTTCTCCACCCCATCGACAGGGTATCCTGCCTGCCGGCTCCTTTCATTTATCCTTTTTAAAAAATAATTATCCACCTCTTTTTGTTACGAGATTTTTGTGCTCACAGTAAGGAGTCTTAAAACTAGAAAACACATCAGTCATCTATTTAACTAATCCCTACAGCGTTTTGGAAGCAACTAGAGAATTCTGTGATGAGCAGTTTCATTGAAAAACCTCTGAGGAGGGAGGCTTACTATAAACTATGCGAAGTGTGGCAGTCCTCTAAATGACCAAAACACCAACAGCTTCATAACCAGCCTCCTTTGGGGTTTAACCTACTGTTTTGTGTCCTTCCTGCACTGGCTACAGCCATCCTTTGGCACATTTGGAAACTTTGGGTTCAGGGCAGTCCCACGACTTCAGTGAGCTGAATACAGAACGTGTCTCTTTAGCACCCTGGTTGAGAAGGTGAGCTATCAGGGGTGGAGGAGTATCCCTCATGGGGGAGGGGACAGGGGAAGGGAGTCCCCCTCTGCAGGTAGGTCAGCACAAAAGGGCCTCTTTCTCCCCCACAGCAAAGACAGTGGATCCCTTACCGTTTTGCACTTCATTTTCTTTGAGCTGCTGCCCTCTCTCCTACTCTGTCAAGTGTATGTGTTTGGCAGGGAAGTTGGCAAGCATTTCACAAGACAGTAAAGGTTAAGGTACGGTGGAGGTTGTTTAGTGCAGAACTGTAAATATTTGTTAAAGGTTTGTGGAGCTGCTTCTTTTGATACCTCTAATCCACTGAGACAGAAATAACTTCAAAGCCATGCCTAGGCTGACTTGGTCCTCGACCAAAGGGAAAGATTAGCTACTGCAAAAGTATGTTTTCACTCACAGCCAGGCAGCCTGCCTGCCTTAGCAGGCGTCCTGAAGGATGAATCATCAGTTAATTGTCATCGGGCACTTGTACATCTGCTTAGGAACGTCAACGGAGCAGGAGTGGAGCTGCGTGAATAAATGTGAAGGAGTGTTTACACCGTTCCCTGCCGTCAACAGCGGAAGGAGAAGCGAGGTTTGTGTCTGTGCAAAACGATGGACTGAGCCAGCTTCTCTGCCCAGAGCATGCAGGCTTCACACTGTGCTGCTGAAGCGGTTGGAGAGCAGTGATCACTCTCTACCTTTTGGGCTTCTCTAGAGGTTTCAGAATCTAGTGATGTCCAAACTGTCCTGTGAGAGCCAGGCATCTGAGGAGGAGAGGAGAGGGAATTGAAAGTCATCTTAAAATTGCAATGGGTTTTTGGAATCCTGGTAAATTGTTTTCATATTTTAAATTTCTGTAAGCAATTACTGTTGAATCCAGCTTCTTAATTTTCTTCCATCTCCAAATTATACCCATATTTTCATCTCATAGAGTCTTATTTGTTCCCCAAAGCAATGAAGAACAGACAGGAGTGAACAGAACACATGTTGCCGTCTCGAGGGAGAAAATGGATTACATGCCTGACTATGTCTGCCTGATGAACACTATAAAAAGTGAACAGAGACATTTTTTCATCTTCTACTATTCCCAATGTCACTTAAATACTTAACTCCTATTATTACTACATCTCTATAGCCAGTACAACCCAATTCTTACCATGGATTCTTGGCTAAAAACAAGTATAAATTCTACTCTATCATGTTTTTGTTTTTGTTTTTGTTTTGTTTTTTTTGTCTGAATTGTTAACATCGAAAAACTCTACTTACCAGCTGAAGAGGCTTTAGAAACTTTGGAAGATCTCTGAGCTGAAGTCAGCTTTTTCCCCAGCCAATGCCTTCTGGATTTGAGGCTGAGGTTTGGGGCCTGACTGCAGCCTCCCAGCCACTTTCACCAGAAGAATCATTCTTTGGGGGACTCTCACAGTTATTCAGTGGAAAAAAGCACTGAACCATGACTAGAGCTCACAGGAGGCAGGAGAAGGTCTGAAATGATGGATGTTGATGGATGTAGGAAATGTTTCATCAAGGAGGGCACTATCAGATTTAAATGTCTCCGAGTTTAAGAAGAAAGAGACTTGATATAAGTTTATGTGATTTAACAAAAAAGAGGCAAATGAGTCAAAGGCTGGCATAATCAATGTATGCTAGGAGTTTGAGTTCAGAGAATAAGATCATCATCCAGATTGCTCCAAAAGGACTTCATGAATTAAGCGAGGCCTGAGCTGGTTTTTGAAGGATGTATCTGGGGAATACAGTCTGGGAAATACGTATGTCTGTGGTGGTAGCACAGAGTAGCCAGCTGTTCACCAAACCTGTGTCCTTCCATTTCTGGACACCCTGTGTGATTATATTAGATGCTGTTATGTGACTCAGCTCTGCTATGTGCCTCCTCCAGGCCTGACCCATAATAAGCTCCCTGTGTGAGTCTCCCTGGTCTCTCTCCTTTTGGAGTGACCCTGGAAACCACGTGTTCAGGATGGTAGGGCCACAAGATTGAAGGATCCTGAATCCCCGAATCATCACTTGGAGGGGAACCACCTGCCAAGTAGGAATACCTGTTTTGGATTTTAAGTGAGCAAGCAATAAACTTCTCTTGTACTGAGCCACTGACATTTGGTTTATCTGTTATAACAAGTAGCATTATTTGGAAGTGAAACACATGTTTGAAGGGCAAGAAACAGATTGATAAGTCCTGGAAGGAGGGCTGGAAATGGGATTAATTGGAGAAAATTTTGAAAAAGCGGGTGGTGGCCAGCTTATGGAGGACTTTAGTTCCAAGGGGAAGTGCTTGAATTTTCATAACATTATTCTTCACATTTGTATTTTCACATTAAAAAAACACTTTACATTCATTATTTAATTTTTCCTTACAATAACCCTATGAAGCAGATATTAATATCACATTTTACAGATGATGACATTTAGGCTTTAAGCAATTAAAGTTACAAAAGTTATTCAAGTGTAGAGCTAAGATTTGAACCCATGGTAACTGATTCCAAGGCTAGCACTCTTTCTGTAACAGACCTGATTCATACGGCCAGTGGAAAGTCAGAAACTACAGCAAGAAGTATATGTTCTCAAGACAGAGTCTAAGGATTTTTGTTTTGGAAGCGGCTTTTAGGTTGAATTAGCAAAGTGATTCCGATTAGTGAACTTTTGAGGTCAGCCGGGAGTAAAGAAATAAGAAGCTTGAATGAAGATGGTGGCAGATGAGAAGGAAAGGAAGGTCAGAGTGAAGTTTTACAAAGGAAAAATTCATTTATAGGACCTGGTGCCTGAGTGTGAGAGACAGAGGCAGGATTAGACACTCTCCTATTAAGGTTCAAGTGTATCTTGACACGTTTGTCAAATGGGAGGGAAGGCCCTGAAGAAGTTAATTTGCATAGGGGATGTTAATATTTCTTGGAAGGAGGACACCTGTGCTCCTTTGGGTGATGGTGGAGGGGTATTTATTCCATTTCCAGGGCCTTGGTCTATATCTGAGACAGGTGGAGAGTGAGGCAGAAGGTAGAAGCTATGAAGGTGATTTCATGAAAGATTTTGTGAAATGTGGGGCACAAGTCAGTCTGTTTCAAGGCCCAAGAAACAAAGTCGGACATGGAGCTGGCATGAGTGGCTCTGAGAGGCCCGAAGGGGATGTGCATCTTTTGGCAGCTGGTGTGTCTTGCAGATCTGGGAGACTGGGGATAGCCCTGGGACAAGAACGGCATTTGAGAATGGCTTCCCCTCAGAACGTGCCAGTAGTGGGACAGCACCTGTACTCACGTGAAGGGAGCAGGTGCAGACTTCTCACCTGCACGTGAGACACGTCCAGGGCATCTCAGGAGCACCTGGCTGGGGTGAGGGGAGGGCCCTCCAGGTGGGGACATTGGGCAAGCAAACTAGGAATTATTGCTATTGATGTAGTTATTTCCAAAGGTTGGTGAGCCCTGGGGACACTTTGGGTCTCACTGGGACCCACACTGAGAATATTAATGTACCATTTAATGAGGAGACACCTTCCATGCACACGATAGGATCATTTAAGGATTGAGACCAGAACAACAAAAATGAGCTTATTCATACAAATGTAACTTAATCCTTACCTATTTTAAGCTTCTTATTGTGCCTTGTTACTTGATGGGACTTGGTCTGGCCCCGTCCTTGGTGTTTAAGAAGTTATATATTCAGAAAATAGGGATTTTTTTTTTTTTACTTGAATGTTTCAAAATGCTTTCATGGTATGTGAAGAAAGCCACTTGATTAAAGCGTTTGCAGTTTACAATAAATCCTTTTCTTCTTTCCAAAGAATTCAAGGTTCTGGCACAAACTAAAAGGGTTAAACTACACCTGGCCCTTTCATTGTGTCATTTCACAAGCAGCGAATATTTTGAGTAAAGTCCAAAATATGAGTCTTCATGTGAGTATTTGGTAATTTCTTCCCTCCACGCCCCTCTGCACCGTGTCCAACCCCATATATCTCACGATGTAAACATGTTATTTATTAAGTACACTGTGTGGCGATGAAGCAAATTAGTGGTTTTGTCACCCCTCCATTAGTAAAGAGGCAGAAAACCTGTAGAGACTAAACTTTTGCTCATTAATCTGGTCTTTGTTACCTCCCCTGTTCTCACAAAACCCTCAAACCAGAAGCTAGCTGCCCGGTAATGCCTCTGCGTTGTCTGCTCCTGGAGGGTGTGTTTGAGATGCAAATGAAAAGGGCTGGCTCTTTAAACACACAAAACGCATCTATACATCGAGTGAAGATGAGCCCATTCTAAGCCACACGCTATTATTTTTCTTGCTTTGAGTGTCATTACCGCAGGATTCTGCCTCTCATTTGTCATCCTCCTCAAATAAATAGCTCCCATGGGAGACGGAAGCGGTGCTGCACCTTTTCAGCCCCCTCTAAGCAGCCCGGCTTATTTTGACAGATTGCTCCATTAAAGCAAGTCTATTTACTTAAAAACAAACTGCCAGCCTTCCTTGCATAAACGCCAGCGAGAGAGGGACAGAGCTGTCCCTTGTTCTCAGTCCAGCTATTCTCCACATTGTTTCAGGCTTTTTGTATTTTGGATGGGAGGATGGAGGCTGGGAGCAGTAGCCCTTTCTGGCGCTGCCCTGGGTGTTGCCTCGTCCGTGCTCCACAGCAAGGACCAATGTTATTTTTTGGCAAGAATGCAAAGCAAACGGAGATGCGGAAGGAAAAGTTTGTCAGAGCATGTTACACAGGCCCAATTCAACAACGGCCTAATAATAATTTATTTTTTGCCCATTCATTTTATCCTTCACAATATGCTTTAAGGCAAAGTTAGCACAATTCATTCATTCATTCATCAAGTATTTATGGAGTGCCTATGAGGTGCCAGGCACCAAACTCTGTAGTGAGGATATGGCACTGAAGAAACCAGATAAAAATCTTTACTCTTTATGAAGCAATATTCCGTTGGGAAGAGACAGAAAAAAAAAAAATGAAAAGAAAAAAAAAGCATATTAGGTGCTAACAATGTGCTTAAACATAAAGTTATAGGTTTTCACATATTACATAAATCTATTTTGAAATAACTAACGATGGCATATCATTTTACAGTTCATAATTTTTTTACATGTCAGGTTAAATCATAGGCAATTTCATAAGTTTCAACTTCCACATCATCTCATCTTATCCTGATAACTCTGGTATTATTCTTGATCCTATTTACAAATGATGAAAGAGTGGATTGTGTAAGCCCGAGATCACAGGCTCACCTCAAACTCAGGTCTCGGACAGAACAACTAGGAGAGAAAACCCAAAATCATGGATCCAGTAAGTAGCCAATTTAAAAAATAATACTGGAAAAACAAAAACTCAAGGTTAATAGTTGCTCTGTCAGTTCTTATATGGAGAGGGATTGAAGGAGTTTCCTAAATTATGCTATTGTCACTTTCCCCAAATCCTTTCAGACTTTGCCTCTGAAAGTGACACATACTCAGGAAACCCTGGGAGTGGAATGTAGTACAAGCAATGTGGAACCAGCACACACTTTCTGGCTTACAGTGAGATGTGGTCAAAAGACCACAGTGTTTAGAGTTTCCATACCCAAATCTGAGTTAAATCCGTGACTAGAGCTGGAGACTACAGTTAATGAGAGAGAACTTGGGGTAATCTGGGTACTGCCAACTCTAGAAACAAAAAACCAAAAGCTCCTTCCTTAGTGCAGGCAAAGATCTGCACTGAGGAGAAACTGCTGGAAGTAGAATCCAATTGAGAATAGAAATAATGATGGAAAAGGAATGAGAAGTTCTGATGAAGAGGGGAGAGGGTAACAGAAGGCACGTCTCAGAAAGCTCAAGGCCATGTAAATATTTATCTCTTCAAAAACAACACAAGAGGGAATCCTAGTGCTATGAAACTAGAAAAGCTATGCACTCGCCCCTCCTTCCTAAAAGTATAGTAAAACCCCTCTGTCTGAAAAATGAGCAACAGAAAAGGATTGTGAGTGAATCAATACAGAGTTATTCAAAAAAGAATTAAGAAGTAGAATAACATCCCCATTCAATGAAAGATTCTAGAAAGATATTCCCACAAAGCAGATGACAATTGTAAACTAATATTTCAAAACAAGCTAAAAGAAATTGATAGAAATTATGAGAGAACAACAGAAATCAGAATTAGGAAGACTCAGGAGATACTGGAGAAAGGGACATTTAAATGCGAAACAACAGAATTCACAAAAGTAAAAATAAAAAAAAATTTTAGAAATGAAGAAACAAGGAGGAAAACAAAAGAAAATAAATGCAATGGATATTGCCTTAGAGAAATAGAAGAGGGGAAAAGGAAAACTTTTAAAAATCAAGCAGAACTGAAGAAACAGAATTTGAGAGTAAGTGATAGAAGGATTAGCAGAGAAGATCCAGTGTACATATGGCAGGAATCCTCAAAGAAGAAAACCAAATAACTGCAGTACAACAAATGTTAAAGTTTATAATTCAAGAAAACTTTCCTGAAATCAAAGATGATTTCAAGCCTCAGATTAAAAGAGAAAACTTGGGAAAACTGACCCCCAAAAGGCCAACCTCGATACATAGTCTAGTAAACATATGGGACTTGAAAGAGATAAAAGGAAAAAATCTTCAGGGTATCCAGGTTAAAAGACAATTCATGTGTTAGGTAAAGAAAATCAATTTTTATCAGACCATTCGAGAGCAATGTGTTATGCCAGAAAACAATGGAATAACATAATTAGGATACTCAAGGAAGGAAAATGTAAGCTAAGGAGTTCATAACCAGCCAAACAAAATACAGCATTCAGACCCACTGTCATGACCATGCCAAAACTCAGGAAGCATTGGTTCCGTGAGTTCTTCCTGAGGAATCTACTAGACAATGTACCTTAGACAACCACAATAACCAAAGAGGCATTGACATAAGGGTATTGGATGTTACTGGAGGATATGCTCCACTAAAATGAGGAAAAAACAAAACAAAACAAAAAATCCCCCAAACACAGGAATCCAGGAAGCAGGATCCAACACCAAAATGTGAAACAGAATAATCTGACAAATTCTCCTTTGTGGAAAACTGTCTTTGGAAGGGACATTTTATAGAGGTGCTGGGGTGTGTGCAAAATTTAGTCAGATGGTCAAAGTAAACTAAGCAACTAAAAAAATAAGACAATTATTAATTTCAGAATAAACAGAAGGTTGTATAAGAAGCTAAATATAATCACAGTATATTATTGTCCTTAACATAGTATGTTCCTTGAATAATATTTACATAGTCATAATAATAGAAACAGTGACTATGTTACCAACCCTTTTGAGTCGGGGCCCCAACAAGGGTCCTTCTGCCTGGTGTCACTGGAGCCGACAGAACGAGACCAAGTTTGGTTCAGAAGCAAAGGAAAGCTTTATTCTTTGATCAGAGAATGGAGGGTCCTGAGCTCTAGAGCACACATGCTCTACCCATAGGCTGTGGGCGGGGCTGCTTTACTGAGTTCTCCTCAGCGCGGGGCGGGGCGGGGCGGGGCGGGGGGGTGGGGGTGGCAGCAGCGGAACGCTTCCGGGTCCAGGGCGGGCGTGCTCCTCAGGCTCCAGGTCACAGCGCAGGCGCAACGTCTCTGCACACGGCCCGCTGCCGCCATCTGGAACTGAGTGTGGAGCGCGGGGATTCTGCGCACGGTCCGTCCACAGGGCTGAAGTCTCAGTTGCGGCTGTTTGGACTAGGAATTCTGGTCTGAAGGGCTGGGTGCGAAGCTTCTTTGCGAGGCCCCCTATGAACAAGTGAAATTAGAGGAAGCGCAAAGGAAAAGAAGAAGGTTAGACTTTGTTTTACTACCCAGATTCTATTTTTAGTTTCCAAGAATTGCTACTGGTCTTTGCTGGTGACAAATATAGACATGATCCAAAAAACGAGAAAAATGGTATCTGGAGAATAATGAAGGGAAGAGATGGTGTGATTGAATTAATTCCTGATCCACCGGAGTAAAAAGCCAGTAGCTACTGATCAAGTAGTAGGATTATATTATACATATTATTTGGAAATATGGAGGCAAATTGAAGAAGAAACGGAAAGGATTCAAAGACGTTGCTTCCAAGGAAAAGGATGAGGAAGATAAGGGGGATGAGAGGCTTGTTTCAGTTATAAGCCTTTCAGGCCTATTTACTTTTTAACCAGTTTGCGTGTAATCTTTAACAGATTAAAAACAAATACAACCCCCCCCACAGCTGCCACGGAGCCCCCGCTTGCAGACCGAACAGCTTCACTGCCCATCCACACGCCCTGTTGGGCCTCACGCAGCAGAGTGAGCAGCCGGCCCTCTGTGGGCTCTGCCTCCCTCTGACTCCCAACCCGTTGCCTAAAGGATAGGGATCCTGTCAGTTTTCTCAAAGCCAAAACCAGAAGCCCGGGTCAAAGGATGTGAAGGTTGGAAACGCGCATTGGAGATCACCCTTTGCACTTTTTCCTCATTTCCTGCCGAGGAAATCAAGGCTGATGGGGCGTGAGAGCTGGCCCAAAGGCACTGCTCCGTTTCCATGTCTGAACTGGATCTTGGGTCTCCAGATCTCATGACGGGTGTGCTTTCCACTGCTGCAAAGTGTCCCCTCCTGCGAGTTTATTCTGGCCTATGTGAGCATCTCCCTCCATGCTGCAGATTTTCTTGGTGTCTTGCTTTTCCAACTGCCCTCTTACCCAGGTACTGTTCTGAGCTTTATTATAATTACCCTCAGGGGTGTTTGGCCTGTTGGGGGTGGTGGTGGGAGGAGTCCTGTGCAATTTACCCTGAACTCTGCTGCCCCCTGCTGGCGACAGCTGGTGTTTACTGTTCACCCTTTAGATCTGGGTCCCACCAGCCTCTTAATGAAATATGTTACCTTTAGCACTTTGGCCTCTATCTCTAAGTGAAGAAAATCCTTACCTTCACGGCACTAATGTGCCCTCTGACCTGTGCCAATCTGTGTTGACCAGTCCAGTTTGTTCTAGGCCTTTCCTTGCTTCTTAAACTGTGATCTTTGAACTAACAGTGTAGACATTACCTAGGAGCTTGTTAGAAATGCAGAATCTTGGGCCTCACCCCACATTTACTGAATAAGAATCTGCAGTTTAGCTAGATCCCCAAGTGATTTGTGTGCACACGAAATTTGGAGAAGCACTAGATCAAACTCAACTACACTTCAGGAAAGAATTGAGATCAATCTTACCTACTTGGTAATTATCTCTGATCACTCTAATACCTGTTCCAGTCCTGTTACCTGGTAATAATCAATTCTTGCCCAGATACTTTTTTCTGCTCCATTTATGCCAGAACAACTGCCTATAATAACAGAGAACAGAAAGTAGCATAATTGGAATTCTAAATTTTAAAATTCACTAAATTAAAATTAATCCATTAAATCAAATGGTGAAAAGGCATAGCACATGAATTGTGCTACAGTATCTTAATCGTTCTGCATATTTTCCTCTTTCTTCCCACAGTTATTAATAGAAATGTCATATTTTGGCTTTGAAGATAGACTAAAATTATTCTATAAGTTCTTAAAAGATCTATTTTATTTATAATTTATAAAATCTCTGTGTATAACTGAAAGGGTACTTAGGAAGCATTAATCTGGGGGGGGGGTTCAGAATTCCAGAAAAAGAACATGTTATTAACTGAAGTCTCTCCCATGTTCTCCTGCACAACGGCATTTATTCTCAGGCATTCAGTCAGCAAACGTTTACCAAGCACCCACTATGAGTGTTAGATGCTGAGAATTAATGGCAGATATGGTTCCTACTTTCACTGATCTTCCAGTCAAAGTCAAAAGACAGCTGTTAAACAAATTGTGGTTTAATAAAATTGTATCAAGTGCTAAAAGAGAAAGTGTAGGGTGATGGCAGATCGGTTGACTTCCATGAAATAAATGACACTTAAAGGATACCGGAATTGGTGAGGAGTGGGGGAAAGAGCATTTTAGACAGAGACGGTTCTGAGAGGAGCAGGAACAGCGTGGCAGCACCAAGAAGGTGACTGTGGCCGCAGCACAAGAACGGAGAGGGAGGGCTTCCCTGGTGTCGCAGTGGTTGAGAGTCCGCCTGCCGATGCAGGGGACACGGGTTCGTGCCCCGGTCCGGGAGGATCCCACATGCCGCGGAGCAGCTGGGCCCATGAGCCATGGCCACCGGGCCTGCGCGTCCGGAGCCTGTGCTCCACAACGGGAGAGGCCACAACAGTGAGAGGCCCGCGTACCGCAAAAAAAAAAAAAAAAAGAATGGAGAGGGAGAGTCTCCCGAGAGGAGACCTGCGAGGTGTGTCGAGGCCCAATCTGCAAGCTTGAAAAGCTCCTGGAACTTAGTTGGTGATTTATCATTAGAACAATGGGAGACACTGGAGAGTTAAACTCAGGGGAATGACGTCATGTGATCTTTCTGTTCTCACCAACGTGCTGTTGTTTATACAGACTGAAGCTGACCCTGAATCTCTGGGCCATGGCACCACTGCGGGGAGGACCCGTCTTTGGGTTGAGTGTAGGCTCTGTGCCCTTGGGATGGCTCAGCACTCTCTCACTCGTTCCTTCTCCTCATCTCAGTGTGGTGACTGTCTCAGGGAGTAAACTGCTTAGCCCCAAGTTCTAGGACAGATATATCGCACTGCACCCAGTGAGATGGGAGGACACCCACGTCTCCTCCGTCCTCACTCTCCCTCAGCACAGGCCTACAGGCTCTGCCTACCCACCTTCTGTCAACTCCCTGAAATAGGTCCTTGCCTCTTCTCTCCTAGCCAGCCAGCCCCCTGCTCCAAAGCTTCAGTGAAGGATTCGATTAGTCTCCCTGAAGTTTTTTTTCCCATGATGTGTTCTGACTCCATATGAAATGATGCTTATTCTTTGAAAATAAGCCCCTGGTGTGTAAAGGTTAAGGATATCTTCCTTTAGGCTTAGAACAGACACTGATGTCAGTTCATCCCTGGATAGAATTACTGGAAAGGGAAGTTCAAAGGGAGAATTCTGATTTGCCAAGAAGAATCTCAGAAGTATGATGTTGCTCAACAAAGTTTTACTTCAGGAGGAAGTACTCATACTATTCTAGAAGGAGCACGTGGATTATTTAGAAACTCTGAAAACTGACTAGTAGGCCTTTCTGATGCTATAGCTTTCAGCAGCATCGAAGAAAGATATGTTAACCTGTTAGTAGAAATGAAATTGCTTTTAAAATAACTATGTGGAGATTGTGAGGAAGAGAAGTGAAAATGAAGTTGGTACGAGTCAGAAAGATTTTACTCTGCACCGAAGTTTTGTTTTCTTTGGTTCTGTATTCTGCTGTTATTGAAAAACTATTTATTTATTGAAATTCATTGCTTAAGATTTCTTTTTTTTTTACATCTTTATTGGAGCAAAATTGCTTAACAATGGTGTGTTAGTTTCTGCTTTATAACAAAATGAATCAGTTATACATATACATATGTTCCCATATCCCCTCCCTCTTGCGTCTCCCTCCCACCCTCCCTATCCCACCCCTCCAGGCGGTCACAAAGCACCGAGCTGATCTCCCTGTGCTATGCGGCTGCTTCCCACTAGCTATCTACCTTACGTTTGGTAGTGTATATATGTCCATGCCTCTCTTTACCTTTGTCACAGCTTACCCTTCCCCCTCCCCATATCCTCAAGTCCATTCTCTAGTAGGTCTGTGTCTTTATTCCTGTCTTACCCCTAGGTTCTTCATGACATTTTTTTCTTCTTAAATTCCATATATATGTGTTAGCGTACAGTATTTGTCTTTCTCTTTCTGACTTACTTCACTCTGTATGACAGACTCTAGGTCTACCCACCTCATTACAAATAGCTCAATTTCGTTTCTTTTTATGGCTGAGCAATATTCCATTGTATATATGTGCCACATCTTCTTTACCCATTCATCTGATGATGGACACTTAGGTTGTTTCCATCTCCGGGCTATTGTAAATAGGGCTGCTATGAACATTTTGGTACATGACTCTTTTTGAATTATGGTTTTCTCAGGGTATATGCCCAGTAGTGGGATTGCTGGGTCATATGGTAGTTCTATTTGTAGTTTTTTAAGGAACCTCCATACTGTTCTCCATAGTGGCTGTACCAATTCACATTCCCACCAGCAGTGCAAGAGTGTTCCCTTTTCTCCACACCCTCTCCAGCATTTATTGTTTCTAGATTTCTTGATGATGGCCATTCTGACTGGTGTGAGATGATATCTCATTGTAGTTTTGATTTGCATTTCTCTAATGATTAAAGATGTTGAGCATTCTTTCATGTGTTTGTTGGCAGTCTGTATATCTTCTGTGGAGAAATGTCTATTTAGGTCTTCTGCCCATTTTTGGATTGGGTTGTTTGTTTTTTTGTTATTGAGCTGCATGAGCTGCTTATAAATCATGGAGATTAATCCTTTGTCAGTTGCTTCATTTTTAAATATTTTCTCCCATTCTGAGGGTTGTCTTTTGGTCTTGTTTATGGTTTCCTTTGCTGTGCAAAAGCTTTTAAGTTTCATTAGGTCCCATGTGTTTATTTTTGTTTTTATTTCCATTTCTCTAGGAGATGGATCCAAAAGGATCTTGCTGTGATTTATGTCATAGAGTGTTCTGCCTATGTTTTCCTCTAAGAGTTTGATAGTTTCTGGCTTTACACTTAGGTCTTTAATCCATTTTGAGCTTATTTTTGTGTATGGTGTTAGGGAGTGATCTAATCTCATACTTTTACATGTAGCTGTCCAGTTTTCCCAGCACCACTTATTGAAGAGGCTGTCCTTTCTCCACTGTACATTCCTGCCTCCTTTATCAAAGATAAGGTGACCATATGTGCGTGGGTTTATCTCTGGGCTTTCTATCCTGTTCCATTGATCTATATTTCTGTTTTTGTGCCAGTACCATACTGTCTTGATTACTGTAGCTTTGTAGTGTACTCTGAAGTTAGGGAGCCTGATTCCTCCAACTGCGTTTTTCGTTCTCAAGATTGCTTTGGCTATTCGGGGTCTTTTGTGTTTCCATACAAATTGTGAAATTTTTTGTTCTAGTTCTGTGAAAAATGCCAGTGGTAGTTTGATAGGGATTGCATTGAATCTGTAGATTGCTTTGGGTAGTAGAGTCATTTTCATAATGTTGATTCTTCCAATCCAAGAACATGGTATATCTCTCCATCTATTTGTATCATCTTTAATTTCTTTCATCAGTGTCTTATAATTTTCTGCATACAGGTCTTTTGTCTCCTTAGGTAGGTTTATTCCTAGATATTTTATTCTTTTTGTTGCAATGGTAAATGGGAGTGTTTTCTTGATTTCACTTTCAGATTTTTCATCATTAGTATATAGGAATGCCAGAGATTTCTGTGCATTAATTTTGTATCCTGCTACTTTACCAAATTCATTGATTAGCTCTAGTAGTTTTCTGGTAGCATCTTTAGGATTCTCTATGTATAGTATCATGTCATCTGCAAACAGTGACAGCTTTACATCTTCTTTTCCGATTTGGATTCCTTTTATTTCCTTTTGTTCTCTGATTGCTGTGGCTAACACTTCCAAAACTATGTTGAATAAGAGTGGTGAGAGTGGGCAACCTTGTCTTGTTCCTGATCTTAGTGGAAATGCTTTCAGTTTTTCACCATTGAGGACGATGTGGCTGTGGGTTTGTCATATATGGCCTTTACTGTGTTGAGGAGGGTTCCCTCTATGCCTACTTCCTGCAGGGTTTTTATCATAAATGGGTTTTGAATTTTGTCAAAAGCTTTCTCTGCATCTATGAGATGATCATACGGTTTTTCTCCTTCAATTTGTTAATATGGTGTATTATGTTGATTGATTTGCGTATATTGAAGAATCCTTGCATTCCTGGAATAAACCCCATTTGATCATGGTGTATGATCCTTTTAATGTGCTGTTGGATTCTGTTTGCTAGTATTTTGTTGAGGATTTTTGCATCTATGTTCATCAGTCATATTGGCCTGTAGTTTTCTTTCTTTGTGACATCCTTGTCTGGTTTTGGTATCAAGGTGATGGTGGCCTTGTAGAATGAGTTTGGGAGTGTTCCTCCCTCTGCTATATTTTGGAAGAGTTTGAGAAGGATAGGTGTTAGCTCTTCTCTAAATGTTTGATAGAATTCGCCTGTGAAGCCATCTGGTCCTGGGCTTTTGTTTGTTGGAAGGTTTTTTATCACAGTTTCAATTTCAGCGCTTGTGATTGGTCTGTTCATATTTTCTGTTTCTTCCTGTTTCAGTCTTGGCAGGTTGTGTATTTCTAAGAATTTGTCCATTTCTTCCAGGTTGTCCATTTTATTGGCATAGAGTTGCTTGTAGTAATCTCTCATGATCTTTTGTATTTCTTCAGTGTCAGTTGTTACTTCTCCTTGTTCATTTCTAATTCTATTGATTTGAGTCTTCTCCCTTTTTCTCTTGATGAGTCTGCCTAATGGTTTATCAATTTTGTTTATCTTCTCAAAGAACCAGCTTTTAGTTTTATTGATCTTTGCTATCGTTTCCTTCATTTCTTTTTCATTTATTTCTGATCAGATTTTTATGATTTCTTTCCTTCTGCTAACTTTGGGGTGTTTTTGTTCTTCTTTCTCTAATTGCTTTAGGTTCAAGGTTAGGTTGTTTATTCGAGATGTTTCCTGTTTCTTAAGGTGGGATTGTATTCCTATAAACTTCCCTCTTAGAACTGCTTTTGCTGCATCCCACAGGTTTTGGGTCCTCGTGTCTCTACTGTCATTTGTTTCTAGGTATTTTTTGATTTCCTCATTGATTTCTTCAGTGTTCACTTTGTTATTAAGTAGTGTATTGTTTAGCCTCCATGTGTTTGTATTTTTTACAGATCTTTTCCTGTAATTGATATCTAGTCTCACAGCATTGTGGTCAGAAAAGATACTTGATACAATTTCAATTTTCTTAAATTTACCAAGGCTTGATTTGTGACCCAAGATATGATCTATCCTGGAGAGTGTTCCATGAGCACTTGAGAAAAATGTGTATTCTGTTGTTTTTGGATGGAATGTCCTATAAATATCAATTAAGTCCATCTTGTTTAATGTATCATTTAAAGCTTGTGTTTCCTTATTTATTTTCATTTTGGATGATCTGTCCATTGGTGAAATTGGGGTGTTAAAGTCCCCTACTGTGATTGTGTTACTGTCGATTTCCCCTTTTATGGCTGTTAGTATTTGCCTTATGTATTGAGGTGCTCCTATGTTGGGTGCATAAATATTTACAATTGATATATATTCTTCTTGGATCAATCCCTTGATCATTATGTAGTGTCCTTCTTTGTCTCTTCTAGTAGTCTTTATTTTAAAGTCTATTTTGTCTGATATGAGAATTGCTACCTCAGCTTTCTTTTGAGTTCCATTTGCATGGAATATCTTTTTCCATCCCCTTACTTTCAGTCTGTATGTGTCCCCAGGTCTGAAGTGGGTCTCTTGTAGACAGCATATGTATGGATCTTGTTTTTGTTTCCATTCAGCCAATCTGTGTCTTTTGGTGGGAGCATTCAATCCATTTACATTTAAGGTAATTATCAATATGTATGTTCCTATTCCCATTTTCTTAATTGTTTGTTTGGTTTTTTTTTTTTTTTTTGCGGTACACGGGCCTCTCTCTGTTGTGGCCTCTCCCGCCGCGGAGCACAGGCTCCGGACGCACAGGCTCAGTGGCCATGGCTCACGGGCCCAGCCACTCCATGGCATGTGGGATCTTCCTGGACCGGGGCACGAACCCGTGTCCCCTGCATCGGCAGGCGGACTCCCAACCACTGCGCCACCAGGGAAGCCCCATTTTCTTAATTGTTTTGGGTTTGTTATTGTAAGTCTTTTCCTCCTCTTGTGTTTCCTGCCTAGAGAAGTTCCTTTAGCATTTGTAATAGAGCTGGTTTGGTGGTGCTGAACTCCCTCAGCTTTTGGTTGTCTGTAAACATTTTAATTCCTCCATCAAATCTGAATGAGATCCTTGCTGGGTAGAGTAATCTTGGTTGCAGGTTTTTCTCCTTCATCACTTTAAATATGTCCTGCCAGTCCCTTCTGGCTTGTAGAGTTTCTGCTGAAAGATCAGCTGTTAACCTTATGGGGATTCCCTTGTGTGTTATTTGTTGTTCCCTTGCTGCTTTTAATATGTTTTCTTTGTATTTAATTTTTGACAGTTTGAGTAATATGTGTCTTGGCGTATTTCTCCTTGGATTTATCCTGTATGGGACTCTCTGTGCCTCCTGGACTTGATTAACTATTTCCTTTCCCATATTAGGGAAGTTTTCAACTATAATCTCTTCAAATATTTTCTCAGTCCCTTTCTTTTTCTCTTCTTCTTCTGGGACCTCTATAATTCGAATGTTGGTGCGTTTAATGTTGTCCCAGAGGTCTCTGAGACTGTCCTCAGTTCTTTTCATTCTTTTTTCTTTCCTCTGCTCTGCAGTAGTTATTTCCACTATTTTATCTTCCACATCACTTATCCGTTCTTCTGCCTCAGTTATTCTGCTATTGATCCCATCTAGAGTATTTTTCATTTCATTTATTGTGTTTCTAATCGTTGCTTGATTCATCTTTAGTTCTTCTAGGTCCTTGTTAACTGTTTCTTGCATTTTGTCTATTCTATTTCCAAGATTTTGGATCATCTTTACTATCATTATTCTGAATTCTTTTTCAGGTAGACTGCCTATTTCCTCTTCATTTGTTAGGTCTGGTGGGTTTTTATCTTGCTCCTTCTCCTGCTGTGTGTTTTTCTGTCTTCTCATTTTGCTTATCTTACTATGTTTGGGGTCTCCTTTTTGCAGGCTGCAGGTTCGTAGTTCCCGTTGTTTTTGGTTTCTGTCCCCAGTGGCTAAGGTTGGTTTAGTGGGTTGTGTAGGCTTCCTGGTGGAGGGGACTAGTGCCTGTGTTCTGGTGGATGAGGCTGGACCTTGTCTTTCTGGTGGGCAGGTCCATGTCTGGTGGTGTGTTTTGGGGTGTCTGTGGACTTTTTATGATTTTAGGCAGCCTCTCTGCTAATGGGTGGCGTTGTGTTCCTGTCTTGCTAGTTGTTTGGCATAGGGTGTCCAGCACTGTAGCTTTCTGGTCGTTGAGTGAAGCTGGGTGCTGGTGTTGAGATGGAGATCTCTGGAAGATTTTCCCCATTTGATATGTGGAGCTGGGAGGTCTCTTGTGGACCAGTGTCCTGAAGTTGGCTCTCCCACCTCAGAGGCACAGCACTGACTCCTGGCTCCTCAATTTGGGATGATTCATTGTCTATTCATGTATTCCACAGATGCAGGGTACATCAAGTTGATTGTGGAGCTTTAATCCGCTGCTTCTGAGGCTGCTGGGAGAGATTTCCCTTTCTCTTCTTTGTTCTCACAGCTCCCTGGTCTCAGCTTTGTATTTGGCCCCGCCTCTGCGTGTAGGTCGCCCGGAGGGCGTCTGTTCTTCGCTCAGACAGGACAGCGTTAAAGGAGCAGCCGCTTTGGAGACTCTGGCTCACTCAGGCCGCGGGGGGGAGGGAGGGGCTCGGAGGCGGGGCGAGCCTGCGGCGTCAGAGGCCGGCGTGACGTTGCACCAGCCCAAGGCGCGCCGTGCGTATTTCCGGGGAAGCCGTCCTTGGATCTCCGGACCCCGGCAGTGGCGGGCTGCACTGCACAGGCTCCCTGGAAGCGGGGCATGGACAGTGACTTCCGCTCGCATACAGGTTTCTTGGCGGCGGCAGCAGCAGCCGCAGCGTCCCACGCCCGTCTCTGGGTTCTGCGCTTTCAGCCGTGGCTCGCGCCCGTCTCTGCAGCTCCTTTAAGCAGCGCTCTTAATCCCCTCTCCTCGCGCACCAGGAAACAAAGAGGGAAGAAAAAGTCTCCTGCCTCTTCGGCAGGTCCAGACTTTTTCCCGGACTCCCTCTCGGATAGCTGTGGCGCATTAGCCCCTTCAGGCTGTGCTCACACCGCCAGCCCCCGTCCTCTCCCTGCGCTCTGACCGAAGCCCGAGCCTCAGCTCCCAGCCCCGCCACCCGCGGCGGGCGAGCAGACAAGCCTCGCGGGCTGGTGAGTGCTGGTCGGCACCGATCCTCTGTGCGGGAATCTCTCTGCTTTGCCCTACCAAGGTATGTGGGGTAGTTTCTTGCCTTTTGGGAGGTCTGAGGTCTTCTGCCAGCGTTCAGTAGGTGTTCTGTAGGAGTTGTTCCACGTGTAGCTGTATTTCTGGTGTATCTGTGGGGAGGAAGGTGATCTCCGCGTCTTCGTCTTCCGCCATCTTCCCCGGAAGTCGCTTAAGATTTCTTAACAGAACTATTTATTTTACATGAATAACACTGCTCTGCAGTACTTACTGTCTGTCTTTGTCATAAGCTCCATGAGCAGTCAAGCCCGGGCTCCAGCGGGCCTTATTGACTGATCACTTGAGCTCGTGGCTGGAGGTAGAACATGGGGTCTTCAGAAGTGTCCCAAGGAGCCTGGGAGAACAAGTCTCAGTACAAAAACCAAAGTGGGTATGTGGTTCTGAAAAGAAGTTTCTCCAAACTCACATAAACATGAGTCCTAAAGCACTACCCTGACCACACCAGCACCTATTGCTTTGGGCTGAAGCCAAGAATCTGATTTTGCAATGTTAGTGTGCTACCAGTATTCCAAAGGAGGCTGTAAAATCCTCAGACCTGGCTGATTGTACACTGATTTATACATTTCTATTTGTGCCAACATAAGCACATGCCATATAACACACTGAGGGATTCTGTAGTGAAATCATACAATGACAGGTTGTAACACCAAGAATTCTGAGCATCCAGTGAGTGTCCAGGCTCTTCTAGAACTTTGTACAAACCCTCAATAGAGCAGGTAGAGTTTGGGGAAGATTTATCCCTCAGCTAAAGCCTATTCAAGTCACTTTCTAGAAAAAAAAAATGCCGCTTCCAGGGAGCTGTCATTTCTCTCTGTATTTCCTTTTCACCCACCAATCTTCCTTGAACAAGACCACCAAATGTGGGAGCAAGAGTGCAGAACCACGTCCTGAGGATCAGCGTTTACCAGGTGAAGTTCTAGAAGGGAGACCAGTGTTTGGGTGCCATCAAAATCAGTAAGGGCATTTCTAGTGGAACGGAAATGTTTTCCCTGAAGGCAGATGTCTAAGGGCTCTCACACTTTCACTTCCTGGAAAAGGTAACAAATACAGTAAAATACGTGATTTTCCTTAGATGTTCCGGATGAATTTCCCGTGAGATTTCTCTTTGTGCCTTTGTTTGGTGTGTGTTTGCTGTTTTGTGTTCTGTGTTCAAGAAAAAAAACTGTGTTTTCATTATAACCGGTGGCAAAAGTCAGCCAGGCTGGAGGTCTTTGCCTTTGCTCCAACTGTCTCTTCTTTACTGCAAGGTACTTATTGTGGGGGGCAGAGGTTTTTGCAGAATGAATAAAACTGGGTGAGCTTAAAAAGAAAACCAGGGACAAAGAAAGAGGCTATATCGAGTGAGTTTAAAATGTCCTATTTTCTGCAGTGGTGCGTGTAACAGACCAACCTGTGAGAGCCATGTTCACAGCCTCGTTAAATGCCCAGAGCTGGAAAAAAATCTTCAGACTTTATTGGCCTATTTCTCACTCCATGCTTGCTGTGGCTGGGCTTAGGAACTTAGACTGTCCTGGTGAAGGAGGAAAGAAAGGGAAGTGAGAGAGAGAGAATCATATTTAGAATGACAACATTAAATTTGAAGAGACTAAGTAAACTTAAGTGGAAATAAAAGCTCAAGAACTAAAATAACATCAGCCTCAGTACATAATCTATGAAATTTATATCTGCTTAGTCACTAAACAGAGCACAGAGTAGCATCTGCACCACAGATGTCCTCAGAGCACTTCTATGTGTGGGACTTAAAAACCATCCTGAGGAATTTCCCAAAACAAAATCATCTCCAATGGTAACTAATATTTACCTTCAGAAAAGTGAAGGCTAGCAGGTCCTCCTCAGCTGTTCTTTTGCTAAAAAAAAAAAAGTTCTTCATCTGGCATTGCCAGTTTTGTAATTCCTAAATCTGATATTTGTTAAGTGCATATGGCATGCCTGGTACTGTGTAACTCTGGGGTACTTATATAAATATAAATGTGATACAGTCCCGCCCAAGAAGAGTTTACATTCTAGTCAAAGAAATAAGCTACATACATATTGGGTAACATTAAGGGATAGGACTGGATCTGATGAAGTTTCATTGTGGTACAACTGAATACTAACATTTATTAATCACCTACTATGTACCAGCTTCTGTACAAATTCGTCTATGTCTGTTAATTTATTTATCCTGGGAACAGTCCTCTGGGGTAGGAGCAATTATTATCTCCATTTTCAGAAGAGGAAATGGAGACACAGAAGTTTAACACCACCACCAGACTGTATACGGCTGAACTAACAATCAAAACTGGCAGTCTGGTTCCTGTGCTTCAGCTCTGACCTCTGAGATTTCCTGCCTCCTAGAGTGAAAAGGAAGGAGAACGAGGGCCATCATCTGGGTAGTTTCTTGGAAAAAGCATGGTTTGAGCTGGGTCCAGAAATACCAGTAGGCATGTGTGAATTGCTAGAAGAAGAGGCTGGAAGGGCTTTCCAGTTAGGGGAACAGCATGAACATGGGTGGGCTCCAGGCAGAGTGGGTGGAGGGGCAATAAGGAGTCATGCCCACTTGGAGGCCAATGTGTTCCAGTGGAAAAAGAAGGGGCTCCAGGGTTACACCCATTTAGTTCAAGTTCTAGCTCAGTCACTTACTTGCTTGATCAACTTCTCTGAGGCTCAGTTTCTTCATCTGTCTATTGGGAGGAAATCAATACTCTTGTCACAGGGTTGTTAGTAATAGAGATATTATACACATAGTCACATTATAGGTACACAATAAAAGAAAGCTGTTATATTACTTTAAAATCTATGTTAGGAGAAATGGGAACTCATACAAGATAGGGAGATGGGGCCAGATTGTGGAAAGTCTTTAGGTTAGTGTTTTTCAAACAGGGTTTGGACCCATTAATGGACAGTGATCAGTTATAGTGGGCAGCAACAAGTTTGTTTTATTTATTTTTGGATGAAATAGAGCTGGAATTGAAATTTCAGAGTGCATCTAGGGTAATAAAGTATTGTTTCACGATTCTCTTGATTCAGTTTATGTATGTTTTTGTGTATTTTGTGTATGTGTATGCAGGGTCACGATATAAAAATTATTTTGTACTGTGGGTTGAGGTAAGAAAGAGGTTTAAAAGCCACTGCTTTAGGTGATGCTTCCTCTACTAATTCCAGACTTCCTGGTAGATAATAACTTGCCAACAAGACCCAGAGCAATTTTGAAATGCTTGACAGTGTAGTAAGTGTAGATTGTAAACCACGGCAGAGTGAGAGTATGTGGAGAGTTTATCTTGGCTTTATCCTGTGAGGCTGTAGGGGCACAAAACTGTGGCCAAACAACATGAGGAAAGAGGAGTTCCTTTGTAAGAGTCACACATTACTGCTTTTGACCTCAAGAAGCCATGTGGTGAAACTTGTTCCGAACCTGGCTAACAACTTTTACAAGTCTTCTGGAAAATTTGTGTCAGTTGGAAACTTTCTAAAGAAAAAAAACACGTGGGAAATAATCATTCTTATAGAAATACTATTTTCAAATTTGCTAAATAAAAAACATTTTCCCCAAATGTCTCTTTTCCCCACCAGCAGTACCTTCTAATCTAACCACTTGATAGGTTGGTTCTGTAGAATTTCCTCACTCTTAGGAGGCAAGAGCTGGTTCTTCTTAAATTGTTGTCAATGGCAACCATAAAGGAAAAAAGAAAAGGTAAAGGATGGAAAGTTGGAGGCAGGGGGGAATGTAAAAGATGGTTAATAATTACAGTTAACAATGTCAACCTAAAAAGAATCCTGTCCTGAATTTTTTCGTAAGTGAGATTGCTCTCTGCTTTCTACCACATGGGATATCTTTCTGTCCCCTCAGCCTCCAGAGTGCCCCAGCCCTTCTTTCTCCTTCCACATGGAAGCGGTTTGCCACAGTTCACATCTGACCTCTCTAAGGGCTGCAGTGACTTCGACCCAGCTTCTTACTGGTGCATCTCTGAAGTTGTAGTTCTGTTCTGAAAGGATAAATTATTCTTGTCTTCTAATTATTCTTGCACTCCAGGAAGTCACTCTGGTATCTCCCTTCTAGTTTCATACTCTTACCTTGTTGCTCTGCTTGTCCATCAAAAACCAATCCCTTTTCCTCCTGCACAGTGATTTGAGACATTGCCCCCTGCACCCTGTGTCTTTATATCATAATGTATTTTCTTTCCTAGTCTCTCTAGTAATTATTTTGACCTTAGATTTTTCTGGAAGACTGTGAATTCTTATATCTCCCAAGCCCTGCTTCCACCTACCTAACTGATCCTATTCTCCTTTTGCTTAAGGCCAGGAAATTGTCTCTTCACAATTTGTCTCTTGACAGTCTTTTTTTTTTTTCCATTAAAATCTATGTAAAGCAACTCTGTTTCTAGAACAACTTCCTACTTGCTGAATGCCTAATCTCATTTCCTTTTCTTCTGAGATATTTTCCAATATGATCAATACTTTTTAATACAGCAAAAATGTAGACTGGGTTCCCAAGACCCCAGCTACACCCACTGGTGACAGAAGAGAAAGGGACACTTATGCACATGAGATGTTAAATTCTGTAGTGACCTGGGCCCCAGGTCACTACAGAAGTCTGAAAACATTTTCAGTTATCTACTTAGCTGTTTGACACTAGCCACTTTCTTTTAAAGTTCTTGATCATGAAATCATTTTGTGTGAGTGGGGGTATGAGGTGAAGCATTCCTTGGTGAAAGGTATTTATCTTCTAACTTCTCTAAATATTGATTTGTTGCACATTCAAAATGTTTTGACTCCTTGATTTAAAGATGATAACAAAACGTGGTTTTCTCCAATCTGTGTATTTTCATAAAAGGAATACAATCTATTGGAATAACGTACTGTAAAATTAGAAAAAAATAGAATGAAACTGTCCTCTTTCTCTTCTATTACTTTGATTTTTTTTTTTTTTTTTTTTTTTTTTTTTTTGCGGTACGCGGGCCTCTCACTATTGTGGCCTCTCCCGTTGCGGAGCACAGGCTCCGGACGCGCAGGCCCAGTGGCCATGGGTCACGGGCCCAGCCGCTCCGCGGCATGTGGGATCTTCCCGGGCCGGGGCATGAACCAGTGTCCCCTGCATTGACAGGCGGACTCCCAACCACTGCGCCACCAGGGAAGCCCTATTACTGTGATTTTAAACCAGGAAAATCACAAGGATTTAACACCCTTCAGAGGGATTTCTCACAGCTAGCACTGGAGTCCTTCTCTCTGGATATATTATCATATCCATTGTCACTTACTGAGTGTCCTATGGGGCCCATATCCTGCTAAGGACTCTTCATACATTCATCCCTACAACTTGAAGGTAGAGATTACTTACCAACATTTCCCTAATGTGGAGAGGCTCAGAGAGGTTACGTGGCCTCTCTTGTGCCAAGAGCTAGCTAGTAAGCCAAGGAGTAGAAATGTAGCTTGGTGCCTTGGTCTACAAAGCCAGGACCTTTCCCATTATTTATGGATGCTTACTTTACCACTTTTGTGTTTTCAGTATCTAAAGTCTGCACTGTCCAATATCGTAACCACTAGCCACAGGTGCCTACTGTGCACTTCAAATGTGGCTAGTCCAAAATGAGATGGTGTATTTCACAGACCTAGTATGTGAAGTGGATATAATGTCTCATTAATAATTTTTTAAATATTGATTACATATTGGAATGCTAACAGTTCATGTACATTGGGTTAAACATAGCTTATTATTACTACTTTTAGCATATTATTAAAATTAATTTCACTTATTTCTTTTAAACCTTTTTATGAAAATTTAAAATTACATTCATAGCTTGCCTTACGTTTCTGTCAGACAGTACTGATCTCAATGGAAGGTGAGAGAATTGGTAAACTTTATTGTCCTCTGTGTCTCCTAATTACAAAATTGGCTTCGTTGATTTACTGCTGTGTGCCAGGCGAGTGAATGTGGCATGAGCCATTCCCCTGCACTTACACGGGAGTGAAGTTCGTTCTCTGCTTAGGGAGTCTGAGCCTTTTAATGTTCCCTGCCAGAGGTTCATGCCTTTAGCTCAAGGGCAGTGGTATTTTGCTCATACACAGATGTTCCATTTTCTTGGCTGGCTGTGTGCCAGACTGTCTGTCTGCTGCTGTGTTGCACTATCTCTCAGCCACCGAAGTCAATGTTACCATGTTCCCCTGCAGATCCTTGTGAGACAGTCTGTGGGGAGCTTTTGGCCTTAAAAGGCTAAAGGCCTGTGAGTCTTTAGAAGTCGTTTCAGAAGCCCCAGGTGAGCAGTGTTGTTTGTGTAAAGATGGAAATATTTTCTATCACCCGTCCAAATTGTACATGGACATCTGACCTACCCTACCACACATCCTAACATCCCATTGTCTTGACTTAAAGTTCACATCATACATGTCATCTCACATGTTTTGAGTAAAATTTTCAGACCCCCAACCAAATTCTGGGTTATGACTCTCTTCGAATGATGAGTAAAGCAGAAAATGTAAAAATAATGTGTTATTTTACTGACCAGGTTGGTGGCTACCTGTGCCAAATTTTCTTTTTTTGAATTTAAACCAAATGAAACTCTCATCATATGTACTTAATTCATACCATTACACGTTTATTTATTCATTCATTAATATAGCATTTACTGTGCAGCAGGTAGCCAAATGACACATGTTCCCTCCCCTCAAAGTGCTCTTGCAAGCCACGTACGCAGTTGGACTCAATACTTGCCTAAATGTGAATTTGTATTTGGAGGGGTGGTACCAACAGAGTGCTTTTGGAGTTTAGTGGGGAAAGGACTTTTGCTCCAGAATGACCAGAGAAAACCTTAAAAAAAGGAGATATAATTTGGGCTGAACTCTGAGAGATCAAGAGTTCAGGAGAAAAGCAAAAGGATGTTTGAGTAAAGGAGAGAGGTTGATGTCCATGTGGGCGGAAGCAGGAGCTGAGGTCAGGGATATGGGAGGAGTCAGATTAAATTCTGACTAGACTGACAGTGCTAGACTGAGGAGTGTTTATCTCTTAACCTCCCTACTTTTCTCTGTAAATGATGTTAGGGAAGACACTAAAGTAAATAAATTTCAAGAAACATAAAGCAGTGAAATAACAAAGCATAAATAACAGCTGTCACACTAGGGGAAGTACCAATTAAAATAAGAAGAGGAGAACAGATGACATAGCAGAGTAAAAACTCTGCTCATGAATTTCCTTGTGGTCAAAACGAAAAGGAAATTAAGATTGATATTTTAATTACTACTGTCTGTGAGGAAGAAACTTTCTCTACCACCAAATTTAAAAGACATTTTGACATGGGCTGAGTAATATCTAGAAAATTCCTCAACTGCATAGATTTATTTTAATATCGCTTATGAAATCAGAGGGAACACATTCTGTAGATTGGTGCTTTTCAAAGTGCAACGTGCTCAGTCACCTGAGGAACTTGTTAAAATGTAGGTCCTGAATCAGCAAGTCTGGGGCCAGCCAGATGTCCTGCATTTGTAATAAGCTTCCACCGCTGCTGCCGCCGCTGCCATCTGCAGAATACAATTTGGGTAGGATCAGCTACTATAAAAGTGTATTAAAGCAGAGAATCATAAAAAAATTCATGCATGTGACATTCATTTTATTATAACTAAAGGTGCAGTCATTGAGCTGTCTTTTGATGTAGAGCCTGGGCCTTTTCTTTACTATCCAGTCTGAAGGAGGAATGATTCTAAATTTCCACATTTTTGGAAATTTCCCTTTTTTTTTTTTTTACCGTTGTCTCATATAAATATAGTGTGACAGCAATTTTTAGCACCTAATTTACTGAGAGTATCCAAAGCAATCAACTAAGTTTTCACAGAAACAACTAATCTCTTTTCATCCACATTTTGATTACTCTATATAATATTTAACCAAATTATAAATTATAGTAACACAATTAAATAGTATAAATAGATTTGAGAAAAAACACAACTGAGTCTTGGCAAGCAAATAACTGGGGAGGCAGAAACGCTCGGATTTGCTAGCTGCTAGCATTCAGCTGGCCCTGGGCTTTCCTCGGTGCATTTTCAGAGGGAATGAGGAACATCTGTTAACCAGCTAGCTGGATAAGTGGAGGTCAGCTAGTGTGACTCCAAGAGAGCAGAGGCCAAGAATTCAGCTCTCCGATAATTAGGCCGGATAGGATATACAAAGGCCTAGATGGACAGTGTGTCCTCCAGCAATATTCCTTAAATGTTTTAGCTTGACCTGATGAGCGCCTGACAGCAGCTGATTCAACACTGTGCTCTCTGACAAGGCTTTGTAGGAGGCACAATCTTGGGAATCTTTTTTATTCAGAGTAGGGTTCAGTGAATGGTAGCTGCTGACCGAATGGTTTTGGAAAGCCCAGGTCATCTGGAACAAGCCAGTTCACGATGATGTTTAGTCCACAGGACTTCTGGTCTCCACCCAGTAGCGGGACTCCCTGAGGAGCCAGTCAAAGCTTCCATTCCTAACCAGTGGCACACAAGTGCCAGAATAGGACAAAATATTTTCAGCTCATAAAATACGAAGGATTGGCGCCCAGCAGGTATAAAGAGCTCCTACAAGTAGGTAAGAAGAAATCAAATCCAACTGCCAAAGAGAAAAAACGTATTTATTAATTATTTTTTTAGCATCTTTATTGGAGTATAATTGCTTTACAATGGTGTGTTAGTTTCTGCTGTATAACAAAGTGAATCAGCTATACGTATACATATATCCCCATATCCCCTCCCTCTTGCCTCTCCCTCCCACCCTCCCTATCCCACCCTCTAGGTGGTCACAGAGCACCGAGCTGATCTCCCTGTGCTATGTGGCTGCTTCCCACTAGCTATCTACTTTACATTTGGTAGTGTGTATATAAGTGCATGCCACTCTCTCACTTCGTCCCAGCTTACCCTTCCCCCTCCCCATGTCCTCAAGTCCATTCTCTACATCTGCATCTTTACTCTTGTCCTGCCCCTAGGTTCATCAGAAACATTGAAAAAACATATTTAAGCAGGTAATTTACTCAGCAGATTCTCAGGGAATGTAGATTAAAATGAGCTCTTGGATTAACAAAAATTTAAATGTCCTATAATATGCAATGTTAGTGAGGCTGTGGGTCAGTGGGCACGCATACACTATTGTGATTATGTAAATCGATAAAGTCTTTTTGAAGGGTAATCTCAACAGTGTTCACTGAAAAAACATATGTTTTGAGCACCTCAGAGGTGCTAGCACTGCTCTATGGGCTGGGAATACACCAGTAAAAAAAGGAAGCCCTGTCTCATAAAGGTTACCTTTTAGTGGAGGGAGACAGTAAACAAATAAATACGTGTCTGGGGTTGATAAAAGCTGAGAAGAAAATAAAGCAAAGGCAGGAGGATGACAGAGGTGGGTGGGGTGCTATTTTGTATAGGACGGATGGCCAGGGATACCCTCGGTCAAGGTGACATTTGACTATATGCATCTCTTAGAAGAATGACATATCTATATGCATAGGCATTGAAAGAGCTTCAGGATCTATTGTTTATTGATAATAGCAAGTTGCAGAACTATATCTTGGGTATAATCCCTTTATGTTAGAAGGGGTAAATGTGTTTGTGTATGTATTTAAGTTCATACATACATACATATGGTCCCTAGATACAATACAGTAAATACATAGCGGGTACACATACACACACCTCACACTGTTAGCCCTGGTTGTCTCTGGGGTTAAATTTGATTGCACAGGCTGTGGTTGGAAGGAGAGGGATCCTATAGTATACGACCTGGGTATTTCTTTTTTTTTTTTTTTTAAGTAAAAATCAAAATACTGGAAAGACACGATAATATTTGGGAAAAAGTACAAATTTAGTAGAAGATGGCAATGATAAAACATATTTAAACGTTTCTAAACTAAGCATTTGGGGGTATGACCTTAAAGAAAAATATCAGCAGCCTTAAAAAAGGAGTGAGAGAAGATAGGGAGATGGTGGCTTGGTCTCACAGAGGGACAGTTTGGAGCCACAGTTTATACTCAGGCATCCCCCAGCCACTTGTGGTGAGGCCTTGGGCCACTTAACTTTTCTAGGGATCAGTGTCCTTATCTGTAAAATGGGACAACTACTTCTCAGAGCAGTTGTGAATAATAAATGAGTTGATTCACAGAGAGTGTTCAGAACACTGGCACATAGTTTAGTGCTTAATAAATGTCAGCTATTAAAAGGGTCCTCAGTTCCACCAAGGTGGGGATGGCTTCACACAAGGTAGGCAGCCCATCAGCAGAAGGTGGGACCCTTTGACTTGCTCTTTAGTATCTTGGCATTTCTCGGATATCTGTGAAGTCTGAAAAATATTCGTTCGGTAATTAATCAGGGTACAAAGGACTGGCTGATGTGTGGTTTAGAGGTTAGGGAACAAGTGTGGGACACAATGGAGCTCAGAGCGGACTCCACCACTTAATAGCTTTCACCTTTGTCAGCTGAAAAATAAACAGGTCTCCAGACTCCCACTGGGGTGCTATTTGCACTTATGGCAAGTGGGAAAACAATGGGCAGGCTCTCTTTGCTTTGTTGACATTTGCCTTAATAAGCTATACTATTGGTCCTCAGAAAATCAAGGGGTTTAGTTGGCTTTCCAGATTTCTAGGAAATGTAAGTTTGCACACCTGCAAGTGAGTAATTAACTTTAAAATAAATTACTAGACATTTTAAAGTTTCCAGAAAGCAAGTTGTAAACTCTGCCCATTGTACTCCTTTGATTACAAATGGCAGGAGTGGGTGACACATTTAATTTTGCTGAGGGCAAATGTTAAGGGACCCTGCCTGAACTTCTTCTGTTGAGGAAGGAGAAAACCAGAATTCCCCAATATCCCACTGGACACCCCGTTTCTTATTGCTTCCCCAATACAACCTCTCCCTTATCTTCCAGAATAATGTTGCCAAGTAAGCCGAGGTATAGCATGACCCTGCCAGGGTCACTGTGCATTAAGAGCTTTGGGACAAAGCCAGGCACATTTACAGGACACTTAGTCAATCAGCCCAAGTTCTGACGTACCAGATCCCCTCGTGGAGCACAAAAGTGGCCACACACTCTTTGTCAAGGCAACCTCAGCAGGCTCTCTCTCCCTCTTTAACCCTTCTTCTGTCTTCTACTTATTTCCTTCTCTTCTTTTCAGCCAGTTCTTCTCTACGCCCTGTTCTGTGTATTTGCTATGTTATTTCTCATCTTGTTACCCATGGGGCACGCTTGCCAACATTCGATCCAACTTTACATTATTATTATTTTTTTTTTTTTTGCTGTACGCGGGCCTCTCACTGCTGTGGCCTCTCCCGTTGCGGAGCACAGGCTCCGGACACACAGGCTCCGCGGCCATGGCTCGCGGGCCCAGCCGCTCCGCGGCATGTGGGATCTTCCGGGATCGGGGCACGAACCCGTGTCCCCTGCATCGGCAGGCGGACTCTCAACCACTGCGCCACCAGGGAAGCCCTACATTAATTTTAATATCCTTATGTGTGCTCAAAATAGACATAGGCTACAGTTGTCTCAGATGAAAAAAGTTGTCACTTACCAAGCTAGAGCAGGCTTAGTCAGATTGCCTCATCCGCATCTTTTTAAATGCTTCACAGTGTCTTTGAGAAATAACATCTTTGGGGAATGAGCTATAATTTATTGGGAGAAATTAGCTTTAGTAAATACTTAAGTACTCTCATGATTAGGGACCAAGCAAGATTTTTCTCCGTCCCTGAGTGTTTTAAGAATTTAAGCATAAAAGCAGTAGGTAGCATTGTTCCTGGTGGATGGCAGCCCCAGAGTTAAAATGCTTCTGATTCAGGGGATTTTCCTTGGAGGTTTCTTGGCTAATGACTGTTGTGACGAATGCTTATGTATTCTGTTCTTGACACTTAAATTTGTACGTGGGGCATAGCGGTCAGGTTATTGAAGAGGGAGCAAAAGAGCAGTGGCTTTATGAAACTCATTTATTCTCTTTATCAGGATTGCTTCCTTGTTTGTTAACTCAAAATATTAGTGAGGATTTAGGGAAATAATCTTGCTGTCTAATTAGATGAAATTGGAGGCTGATTGCTACAGCCATAAATGATCTTTTGAGGTGTTACTAATCCAGCTAAATCTCAGATGCCCAATTTGTGCAGCCTGTTGATGATGCTATTCTAGTGAAGAAGGGGTGGGGAGATTGGGGATGATTAAGAAAATGGGTTTTGCTTAAAACCTAATGATAACACTTGAGGGTAAGGTAAAAAACAATAGCAACTTCTAAAGTCAAGATGGGTTGTCCAGCAGTGACTTATTACTCAGCTACCTCCCAAGATTCAGATTTTTAAGTGGTTGGCTACATGAGGAAGAAAAAAATGACTAATTAATGCTATTAAGGCTGATGTTCTTGTCTAGCATTTAGCCTGACTTGTTGGTGTCTGCTCAGTCCTGGGGCCCTGCGGGGTGCCTGGTGTGCTCTCTTCATGGGACTCCCAGATTGTCTCTCTCTGGGGAGCCGTGGTAGGAAAGAGGCAAAACAATCTCCATGTGATGTCTCCACCTCTCTGGCATCAATAATCCAAGCTACAAGGTCTTGTTATTTGTTATCTCCATCCACGCTGTGCCTAAATTGTTTTCTTAGCCTTTGTTCAAAGAAATTGGCCATCCAAGAAGTGTTGTGAAGGAAATGAGGATATATATCCTTAAATCTGTTTCTTTGCTTTGTATAATGTCCCCAGCATTATTTTCCCATAGAGATGCTGGCTTTCTAAGGAGGGGTCATTCTCTATTATCAGGGCAATTGAAAGGAACTGAAAAATGCAGAAGTGATTTGTACCTATATAGAAGGTAATAAAGATCAGAAAATGCAAGGATGCTGCGCAGACCGAAGACTCTACACTTTCCTCTGATAGATCAGGCACGCTCACTCAGGGCAGTTGACAAAAGAATATGGGTGGACACTTTGGGGTCCACTTAATCAGAGCTCGGTCTAGTGGGTCAATTTTAGGGCAGCCACAGATCTAAAGGGGCTCTACCAGGGACCTGTATGCCAGAGAAGCCTCGGGCCTTCTGAGAGCGGAACTGACAGCAGTTTTAGGAGCAGATGTGTAATAACCAGGCCTCCATCCTTAAAATCAATTCTGAAGCCTCCAGGTTTCTACCTGGCAACTCCAAAATACTGAACTCTTATCAATGCCATTATGATACTTTATGTGTGCCTCCATGCCTTTAAAAAATGTTTCTCAAAAGAGTGGTGGTTGTAATAAAGTTTATTTTAAAATAAATGTGTTGGCCATAACTGCTGGATAATAGAAAAACTTGACCTGCATTCTGAGGAGGATCATGAATAATCTTTAAACTTATGTAAAAAGGGCTGCTTGGACGTTAACTGCCCAAATAGTGGCATCACAGCTCAGAGAGGACAAAAACAGGGCTTAAGAAGACATGTCTTGCAGACTGGATCTTGTTTGAAGGAGCTAAATGTCAGAGGTAACATGATTTTGTACCTGCTGAATAATGAGGAAGATCCGTTTCCAGAAGATATTAAGTTAAAAAAAAGCAAAGTGCTAACTAAGATTGTATATAATATGCTACCTTTTGTGTGTGACCAGGGCAGAAAATTAGAATATATATTTGATTTGTTTGTATTTGCACAAAGAAAGCCTGGAAGGATAAATGAGAAACTAGTAAAAGTGGACGGATGGTGTGTGTGGGAGTGGGGTAGGAGCATGACTTCTCGGGACACACCTTTATAGTACTTTGATTTTTTTTGTATTTTAAAAATTCTTTTCCGTTATGGTTTATAACAGGATATTGAATAAAGTTCCTTGTGCTATATAGTAGGACCTTGTTGTTTATCCATTCTATATATAATAGTTTGCATTTGCTAATCCCAAACTTTGATTTTTTTTTTTTTTTTTTGCTTACGCGGGCCTCTCACTGTTGTGGCCTCTCCCGTTGTGGAGCACAGGCTCCGGACGCGCAGGCTCAGTGGCCATGGCTCACGGGCCCAGCCATTCCGCGGCATGTGGGATCTTCCCAGACTGGGGCACGAACCCATGTCCCCTGCATCGGCAGGCGGACTCTTAACCACTGCACCACCAGGGAATCCCCAAACTTTGATTTTTAAACCCTGTAAATGTATTCCTTATTCAAGAAGAATGAGTTAAAAGACAACATGATTAGATGGTTTTTGGAAAACTTAAACCTAAATGAAGCGTTGCTGGGAGGATGTAAAGCATGACCTTTGAACATAAGCACAGCACTGTGAAGTAGTAGAAAGGTCAGTGGCCTGAGAAACGGGACATGGGTTCAGGTCTCAGTCTTAGTTTTGCCACAGATTACTTTGACATCATTTAACACTGGATTGGCAAATGGGCTTAATGTATAATGCCAATCATGTTCATAATTAAATATGAAGAGGCTGCCTGGAGTATTCTGTTGAGAAAGATTTGGAGGCCAGTCCAAAAGATTTCTTTAATTGATTAGTGATCTCTGCTATGGTATAGAAGAGGAAGGGAAAGTGACAGCATGCATGCCTTCATTTGTCTTTCCTGTGATTCTTTTTCCTCACCTTTAAATTTAGGGACTTAGAGTAGAAGATATTTAGTCTCCTTGTAGTTCTAAAATGTTAATAATATGTAAGGTATATTCCAAAAACAAAAAACAAAGAGGAAGGGCAGGAGGGGAGCTGCCACAGAGGACAGAGTACGGTCAGCAGTTAGAGGTGGGAAAGATTGCCTAAAGTAGAATGTAGGAAGAGAGCTAAGTTTTAGAAAAGTGCCATCCAACCATGGGTGAACAGGCTTCTGGGACCCAGGCTGAAATTGTCTAGCATTTCCAACTCCTTAGTTATTCATTTGGAAGGTAGGTAGGACAATGATACAACACTTTCTCAGAGAATTTGCTGGAGGAGATTCTTGGAATATGACAGGCTTGACAGCCCCCATTCCCATTTCCTTCTGGAACATTATAACAACTAAAGGAGGAAACTTGGGAGAACCCCTGGGCTGCTAGTCCCCTGTGCTGCTGTGAGGAGTTGAGAGACACAGAAACGGAGAGGGCTAGTCTCTCCTCAAAGCCTATGGTGAAATGGCAGATTTTTGTGGCTTCTTCAGGGCCCAACAAGTGGAAGCCTCTGGATCCTCTTGAAAAGGAGCTGGCCTGTCTACTTGCTGTGTGTGGTTCCCGATGACCTACCTGATCCCACTGTCTCCTTAAGTTTGAGAGCCACGGTTCTAAGTCTAGGGCCAGAAACCAGAGCAGCAAACCAAGTATGCAAGAGGAAGGGGACTGGCTACCCATGATCTTCATTAAGACATCAGGTAGAGATCCCTTAATGCCTGAGAGGGCTTCTTGGTGTTGTGGAAAACTTCAGAGTCCTGGAGATGAGACATTTCGATGCTCTTGATGCCAGTAGCCTGCAGAGAGGAGGCAAAAGCCACCTGGAGAGCTGACCCAGAGCCCGTTTAAGATGGCGATTTTCTTCTCCTCTCTGCTACCTGGACCCTCCTTTGCTCTGGAATTGCTGACAAAGCAGGCTGGACTCAGATATGCCAGCCTCAGGCTCCTGGCTCCTGTGGGTCAAGTGGGGACCCTCCTCTCCCAGCATCCCAGCCTGACAGAAGCTTCTAGGTTACACTGTCCAATGCAGTAGCCACTGGCCACATGTGACCATTTAAATTTAAGATAACTAAAATTAAATTAAATACAAATTCCAGTCCCTCAGTTGTACTAACCACATTTCAAGTGCCCAATAGCCTTTTGTGGCTAGGGGTTACTGAATTGGGTAGCGCAGATATAGAACATCTCCCTCATCACAGAATGTCCTATTGGATGGTGCCGCTTTATTAGAGTGTGTGTTTGGAGGCCCCTATGAACAGAGGGATCTACAACAATAAAGAATAATAAAGAGTAAACCTAAAATCAACAAACAGGGTTAAGGTATGTATATTTTCTTTCACATAAGATGTGAATGGGCTAAATTCGTGACTCGAAAGACAGAGAAGTTCAGATTTGGTTTAAAAATATGCTATACGTTGTTTAAAGAAATTCATGCTCTTCAAAGTGGCCAAGAAAAGTTGGAAAGTTCTTGTACACAAGTGTTTTTTTGTGGTTTAGACTTTACGTAGCTGTTTGTTATCTACTTTTACAAGCGATGTTGCCCAAGCTGTGGTTTTAAAGGAGAATGCAAATCGGGCTTGGGGTGTTCATACTAAAATAAATGAACAAACTTGTGGACAAAAGGCATCACTATCTGTTTGTGATTCTCGCTAGAAATATTATTCTGCTAGAGGTGGGGGGAAGCAGGAGAGATGAAGGGAGAATCAGTCCCTTTAGGATTTATCTTGTCACAGAGGCAGGCTTCCAACCAGCTGGAAAGAACCCTGTGTTGGGGTGGCTGGTAGGCATCCTCCTGAGAGCACTTATCCTGCCTGCTGTTCTGTTTACAATGCACCAAGGAGCCTGTCCTGGCAGGGCTGTTAGCATGCAGGGCCACCTTGGGAAACATCAGGTCCTTCCATCCATACTAGTTGCCCCCCGCCTCTGGGGGCTGGAAAAGGCAGGTGGGGCCTATATACCCTGATCACTCTCATCGAACCCCTCCAGATTCCACAATAATATTTCTATATGCATTGCCAGCCAATGTTCATGTCTTAGGATAGTCCCTGTATATTTGAACATCCGTCTCTTCCTCCAATGTTTCATAAGTTCTTGGGAGATTACAATATAAACAAGAATAGGAATTGAAAAATTTTTAAGTCTATTTTAGCCATTATATAATATAAATCTAGCTGAGTCAAGCTAAGAGACTTGAGTAAACCTGATGTGCCTAAGAATATTTTCTTAGGATGCATATGTAGAGGAAAAACAAACACTTGATGTTGGAAACGAAGGTTACTTGTTTTTTGTCAGCCTTTTTCCTTGTACATAATTGTGTGATGGCACATAACAGATATTCAATACATGGCATTAAATTAATGTCAGTTAGGAAAATAAATTATATATACAAACTTGTATCCTAATAGAAATATAATTCAAAGTCATGGTGGGAGCTAAAATGATAAAACCTGAGCTAAAAGCTGAAATGAAGTGTACCCAGATAGAATCATATAAGCAAATTGGATTATTTTCGTTTTCTTTTTTGTACTACTTGAAGATGTGAGTAGAAGGCTGTGTTGTTGACAAACGGAGGACCTGAAACGACCTAGGTGTTCTGTGCTAACTTTTACTTTTTCTTCTCTAGCCCAGCATTTATGGATTGCAGCCCGGAGTCCCAGTTGGTTAGAGTGATGACTGGTCTTCATACTAAACACAGGCAGAGAGTAAGTGAGAACTAAGTTCCTGTTCATTAAAACAATGGAACGTTTTCTTTCTAAGCTTGCCAGTATTAGAGGGTGAGCAAGAGAATGTGTGCATTGAAAGTTATTGTAGTCATTGCATGACTTTTTTTTTTTAATGGGTTGGATTTGTTCCCCCAACGTGCTCCAGAGAGTACCCTAGTCTGGATCATCCCCCACTATATTTGCAGGATGTAAGCAAAAGAGAAGGTCCTCCAGCATAAACCCATGACCAGGGATAGGCAGATGCTGCCATGGCATTTGAACTGGAGGTGGCGCAAGAATAACTTCGGGGGCTGAAGGCATTTTATGACACTTTGTGATGTTACCTCCTTTTTTCAGAAAGACACCAGTAATAGAATGTAAGACTGTTCTTATAAATTTTTATGGTTTATGTGTGGTGTTAGACAAACATTTGGACATTTGGGGTTTGTCTTCTTGCTGTGTATACATTATAATTCCCGGGGATCTGAAGAACCTAGTATTAGATAGGTGTACATTTTTCACTCTTATACTATCCTTAGTTAAAAATATTTAAGGCTTGTCATCACCTGGCAGATGCAGGAAACAGAGGCATGGAGGGTCCCACATGCCAACTGATAATTGGTGTTCTGTTGGAACTTGGTAATTCAGGAAATTTGGGGCCCTTCCCAATCACCTGCCATCTCTTCTCACTGTCCTTAGTGTCCATCACAGCCCTTACAGTAGTCCTGGGAAGTCTCCCTTCAGGGAGAACTCTGCAATCTTTCCTGAATCATAGAATTAGCTGTAAAATAACATATTACCATTAGGTGTCGCTCTCTAACATATAATGTACTTAGTGAAAACGAAAAATTTCAATTTATTAAAAAAATCACTGAATTGATATTGTAGAACATTAAATCTGTAGATTTTGAAAACATTTTTTCTTGCAAGTAAGAAAGTCTTTCAGATAGAATAAATGGGACATATTTAGTCAGAATTTAAGTAAATAAAATTTCAAAGTCTATTTTATTTGCTGGACAGATTGCAAAAGGAAATCTGAAACTTTTAGGCTGGCATTCAAATTTTCCCTTATTTATTTCAAACCTGCATTTCCAAAATTACATTTTATTCTATCTATCTTTAAGTACCCCACCCGTCAGTCAAAAGGCCACTTGCCTTTTTTTTTTTTAATATTCATATACTTTGCCATGCTACTCCATTTGCTAGGGGTGTCCTTCCATTATCTCTTAATCTCATCTGTTGAAAACCTAACAACTCTTACAGATAAGCTCAGATACTAAATCCTCTATGATTCTTTTTTTTTTACAACTTTATTGGAGTATAATTGCTTCACAATCGTGTATTAGTTTCTGCTTTATAACAAAGTGAATCAGTTATACATATAAATCTGTTCCCATATCCCTTCCCTCTTGCGTCTCCCTCCCTCCCACCCTCCTTATCCCACCCCTCTAGGCGGTCACAAAGCACCGATCTGATCTCCCTGTGCTATGTGGCTGCTTCCCACTAGCTATCTACCTTATGTTTGGTAGTGTATATATATCCATGCCTCTCTCTTGCTTTGTCACAGCTTACCCTTCCCCCTCCCCATATCCTCAAGTCCATTCTCAAGTAGGTCTGTGTCTTTATTCCTGTTTTACCCCTAGCTTCCTCATGACATTTTTTTCTTAAATTCCATATATATGCGTTAGCATACGATATTTGTCTTTCTCTTTCTGACTTACTTCACTCTGAATGACAGATTCGAGATCTATCCACCTCATTACAAATAGCTCAATTTCGTTTCTTTTTATGGCTGAGTAATATTCCATTGTATATATGTGCCACATCTTCTTTATTCATTCATCTGTGGATGGACACTTAGGTTGTTTCCATCTCCAGGCTATTGTAAATAGAGCTGCAATGAACAATTTGATACATGACTCTTTTTGAATTATGGTTTTCTCAGGGTATATGCCCAGTAGAGGGATTGCTGGGTCATATGGTAGTTCTATTTGTAGTTCTTTAAGGAACCTCCATACTGTTCTCCATAGTGGCTGTACCAATTCACATTCCCACCAGCAGTGCAAGAGTGTTCCCTTTTCTCCACACCCTCTCCAGCATTTATTGTTTCTAGATTTTTTTGATGATGGCCATTCTGACTGGTGTGAGATGATATCTCATTGTAGTTTTGATTTGCATTTCTCTAATGATTAATGATGTTGAGCATTCTTTCATGTGTTTGTTGGCAGTCTGTATATCTTCTGTGGAGAAATGTCTATTTAGGTCTTCTGCCCATTTTTGGATTCGGTTGTTTGTTTTCTTGTTATTGAGCTGCATGAGCTGCTTGTAAATTTTGGAGATCGATCCTTTGTCAGTTGCTTCATTTTCAAATATTTTCTCCCATTCTGAGGGTTGTGTTTTGGTTTTGTTTATGGTTTCCTTTGCTGTGCAAAAGCTTTTAAGTTTCATTAGGTCCCATTTGTTTGTTTTTATTTCCATTTCTCTAGGAGGTGGGTCAAAAAGGATCTTGCTGTGATTTATGTCATAGAGTGTTCTGCCTATGTTTTCCTCTAAGAGTTTGATAGTTTCTGGCCTTACATTTATGTCTTTAATCCATTTTGAGCTTATTTTTGTGTATGGTGTTAGAGAGTGATCTAATCTCATACTTCTACATGAACCTGTCCAGTTTTCCCAGCACTGCTTATTGAAGAGGCTCTCCTTTCTCCAGTGTACATTCCTGCCTCCTTTATCAAAGATAAGGTGACCATATGTGCGTGAGTTTATCTCTGGGCTTTCTATCCTGTTCCATTGATCTATCTTCCTGTTTCTGTGCCAGTACCATACTGTCTTGATTACTGTAGCTTTGTAGTGTACTCTGAAGTTAGGGAGCCTGATTCTTCCAACTGCGTTTTTCGTTCTCAAGATTGCTTTGGCTATTCGGGGTCTTTTGTGTTTCCATACAAATTGTGAAATTTTTTGTTCTAGTTCTGTGAAAAATGCCAGTGGTAGTTTGATAGGGATTGCATTGAATCTGTAGATTGCTTTGGGTAGTAGAGTCATTTTCACAATGTTGATTCTTTCAATCCAAGAACATGGTATATCTCTCCATCTATTTGTATCATCTTTAATTTCTTTCATCAGTGTCTTATAATTTTCTGCATACAGGTCTTTTGTCTCCTTAGGTAGGTTTATTCCTAGATATTTTATTCTTTTTGTTGCAGTGGTAAATGGGAGTGTTTTCTTGATTTCACTTTCAGATTTTTCATCAGTAGTGTATAGGAATGCCAGAGATTTCTGTGCATTAATTTTGTATCCTGCTACTTCACCAAATTCACTGATTAGCTCTAGTAGTTTTCTGGTCGCATCTTTAGGATTCTCTATGTATAGTATCATGTCATCTGCAAACAGTGACAGCTTTACTTCTTCTTTTCCAATTTGGATTCCTTTTATTTCCTTTTCTTCTCTGATTGCTGTGGCTAACACTTCCAAAACTATGTTGAATAAGAGTGGTGAGCGTGGGCAACCTTGTCTTGTTCCTGATCTTAGTGGAAATGGTTTCAGTTTTTCACCATTGAGGACGATGTTGGCTGTGGGTTTGGCATATATGGCCTTTACTGTGTTGAGTTAAGTTCCCTCTATGCCTACTTTCTGCAGGGTTTTTATCATAAATGAGTGTTGAATTTTGTCGAAAGCTTTCTCTGCATCTATTGAGATGATCATATGGTTTTTCTCCTTCAATTTAATATGGTGTATCACGTTGATTGATTTGCATATATTGAAGAATCCTTGCATTCCTGGAATAAACCCCACTTGATCATGGTGTATGATCCTTTTAATGTGCTGTTGGATTCTGTTTGCTAGTATTTTGTTGAGGATTTTTGCATCTATGATCATCAATGATATTAGCCTGTAGTTTTCTTTCTTTGTGGCATCCTTGTCTGGTTTTCGTATCAAGGTGATGGTGGCCTCATAGAATGAGTTTGGGAGTGTTCCTCCCTCTACTATATTTTGGAAGAGTTTGAGAAGGATAGGTGTTAGCTCTTCTCTAAATGTTTGATAGAATTCACCTGTGAAGCCATCTGGTCCTGGGCTTTTGTTTTTTGAAAGATTATTAATCACAGTTTCAATTTCAGTGCTTGTGATTGGTCTGTTCCTATTTTCTATTTCTTCCTGAGTCAGTCTTGGCAAGTTGTGCATTTCTAAGAATTTGTCCATTTCTTCCAGGTTGTCCATTTTATTGGCATAGAGTTGCTTGTAGTAATCTCTCATGATCTTTTGTATTTCTGCAGTGTCAGTTGTTACTTCTCCTTATTCATTTCTAATTCTATTGATTTTTGTCTTCTCCCTTTTTCTCTTGATGAGTCTGGCTAATGGTTTATCAATTTTGTTTATCTATCTTCTCAAAGCACCAGATTTTAGTTTTATTGATCTTTGCTATTGTTTCCTTCATTTCTTTTTCATTTATTTCTGATCAGCTTTTTATGATTTCTTTCCTTCTGCTAACTTTGGGGTGTTTTTGTTCTTCTTTCTCTAATTACTTTAGGTGCAAGGTCAGGTTGTTTATTCGAGATGTTTCCTGTTTCTTAAGGTGGGATTGTATTGCTATAAACTTAACTCTTAGAACTGCTTTTGTTGCATCCCATAGGTTTTGGGTTGTCGTGTCTCCATTGTTATTTGTTTCTAGGTATTTTTTCATTTCCTCTTTGATTTCTTCATTGATCACTTCGTTATTAAGTAGTGTATTGTTTAGCCTCCATGTGTTTGTATTTTTTACAGATCTTTTCCTCTAATTGATATCTAGTCTCATAGCGTTGTGGTCGGAAAAGATACTTGATACAATTTCAATTTTCTTAAATTTACCAAGGCTTGATTTGTGACCCAAGATATGATCTATCCTGGAGAATGTTCCATGAGCACTTGAGAAAAATGTGTATTCTGTTGTTTTTGGATGGAATGTCCTATAAATATCAATTAAGTCCATCTTGTTTAATGTATCATTTAAAGCTTGTGTTTCCTTATTTATTTTCATTTTGGATGATCTGTCCATTGGTGAAAGTGGGGTGTTAAAGTCCCCTCCTATGAATGTGTTACTGTCGATTTCCCCTTTAATGGCTGTTAGTATTTGTCTTATGTATTGAGGTGCTCCTATGTTGGGTGCATAAATATTTACAATTGTTATATCTTCTTCTTGGATCGATCCCTTTATCATTATGTAGTGTCCTTCTTTGTGTCTTCTAATAGTCTTTATTTTAAAGTCTGTTTTGTCTGATATGAGAATTGCTACCCCAGCTTTCTTTTGGTTTCCTTTTGCATGGAATATCTTTTTCCATCCCCTCACTTTCAGTCTGTATGTGTCTCTAGGTCTGAAGTGGATCTCTTGTAGACAGCATATATATGGATCTTGTTTTTGTACCCATTTAGTCATTCTGTGTCTTTTGGTGGGAGCATTTAGTCCATTTACATTTAAGGTAGTTATCGATATGTATGTTCCTATTCCCATTTTCTTAATTGTTTTGGGTTCGTTATTGTAGGTTTTTTCCTTCTGTTGTGTTTCTTGCCTAGAGAAGTTCCTTTAGCATTTGTTGTAAAGCTGGTTTGGTGGTGCTGAACTCTCTCAGCTTTTGCTTGTCTGTAAACGTTTTAATTTCTCCATCAAATCTGAGTGAGATCCTTGCTGGGTAGAGTAATCTTGGTTGTAGGTTTTTCTCCTTCATCACTTTAATATGTCCTGCCACTCCCTTCTGGCTTGCAGAGTTTCTGCTGAAAGATCAGCTGTTAACCTGATGGGGATTCCCTTGTGTGTTATTTGTTGTTTTTCCCTTGCTGCTTTTAATATGTTTTCTTTGTATTTAATTTTTGACAGTTTGAGTAATATGTGTCTTGGCGTATTTCTCCTTGGATTTATCCTGTATGGGACTCTCTGTGCCTCCTGGACTTGATTAACTATTTCCTTTCCCATATTAGGGACGTTTTCAACTATAATCTCTTCAAATATTTTCTCAGTCCCTTTCTTTTTCTCTTCTTCTTCTGGAACCCCTATAATTCGAATGTTGCTGTGTTTAATGTTGTCCCAGGGGTCTCTGAGACTGTCCTCAGTTCTTTTCATTCTTTTTTCTTTATTCTGCTCTGCAGTAGTTATTTCCACTATTTTATCTTCTACGTCACTTATCCGTTCTTCTGCCTTAGTTATTCTGCTATTGATCCCATCTAGAGTATTTTTAATTTCATTTATTGTGTTGCTCATCGTTGCTTGTTTCATCTTTAGTTCTTCTAGGTCCTTGTTAACTGTTTCTTGCATTTTGTCTATTCTATTTCCAAGATTTTGGATCATCTTTACTATCATTATTCTGAATTCTTTTTCAGGTAGACTGCCTATTTCCTCTTCATTTGTTAGGTCTGGTGGGTTTTTATCTTGCTCCTTCACCTGCTGTGTGTTTTTCTGTCTTCTCATTTTGCTTATCTTACTGTGTTTGGGGTCTCCCTTTCGCAGGCTGCAGGTTCGTAGTTCCCGTTGTTTTTGGTGTCTGTCCCCAGTGGCTAAGGTTGGTTTAGTGGGTTGTGTAGGCTTCCTGGTGGAGGGGACTAGTGCCTGTGTTCTGGTGGATGAGGCTGGATCTTGTCTTTCTGGTGGGCAGATCCACGTCTGGTGGTGTGTTTTGGGGTGTCTGTGGACTTATTATGATTTTAGGCAGCCTCTCTGCTAATGGGTGGGGTTGTGTTCCTGTCTTGCTAGTTGTTTGGCATAGGGTATCCAGCACTGTAGCTTGCTGGTTGTTGAGTGAAGCTGGGTGCTGGTGTTGAGATGGAGATCTCTGGGAGATTTTTGCCATTTGATATTATGTGGAGCTGGGAGGTCTCTTGTGGACCTGTGTCCTGAAGTTGGCTCTCCCACCTCAGAGGCACAGCAGTGACTCTTGGCTGCAGCACGAAGAGCCTTTCATCCACACGCTCAGAATAAAAGGGAGAAAAAGTAGAAAGAAAGAATTAGTAGAAGTAGAAAGAAAGAAAGAAAGAAAGAAAAGAGGGCATGAGGGAGGGAGGAAGGAGGGAATGAAGGAGGGAAGGAAGGACAGAAAGAAAGAAAGAAGATACAGTTAAATAAAATAAAGTATGATAAAATATAATAAAGTTATTAAAATAAAAGATGATTAAGAAAAAACAAACAAACAAAACGGATGGATAGAACCCTGGGACAAATGATGGAAGCAAAGCTATACAGAGAAAATCTCACACAGAAGCATGCACATACACACTCACAAAAAGAGGAAAAGGGGGAAAATCATAAATCTTGCTCTCAAAGTACACCTCCTCAATTTGGGATGATGCATTGTCTAAAGGAGGGAAGGAAGGAAAGAAAGAAAGAAGGAAGATAAAGTAAAATAGAATAAAGTAAGATAAGATAAAATAATGTTATTAAAATAAAAAATAATTATGAAGAAAAAATAAAAAAACAGACGGATAGGATCCTAGGATAAATGGTGGAAGCAAAGCTGTACAGACAAAATCTCACACAGAAGCATACACATACACACTCACAAAAAGAAGAAAAGGGGGGCATCCCTGGTGGCGCAGCTGTTGAGAGTCCGCCTGCCGATGCAGGGGACGTGGGTTCGTGCCCCGGTCCGGGAAGATCCCACGTGCCGAGGGGCAGCTGGGCCCGTGAGCCATGGCCGCTGAGCCTGCGCGTCCGGAGCCTGTGCTCCGCGACAGGAGAGGCCACAACAGTGAGAGGCCCACGTACCGCAAAAAATAAAAAAATAAAAAAAAAAAAAAAAAAGAGGAAAAGGGGAAAAAATCATAAGTCTTGCTCTCCAAGTCCACCTCCTCAATTTGGGATGAGTCATTGTCTATTCATGTATTCCACAGATGCAGGGTACATCAAGTTGATTGTGGAGCTTTAATCTGCTGCTTCTGAGGCTGCTGGGAGAGATTTCCCTTTCTCTTTTTCTCACAGCTCCGGGGTCTCAGCTTTGGATTTGGCCCCGCCTCTGCGTGTAGGTCGCCGGAGGGCGTATGTTTTTCGCTCAGACAGGACGGAGTTAAAGGAGCAGCCGCTTAGGCGACTCTGGCTCACCCGGGCCGGGCGGGGCGGGGAGGGCGGGGGGGGCGGGGAGGGAGGGGCTCGGAGGCGGGGCGAGCCTGCGGCGTCAGAGGCCGGCGTGACGTTAGTGCAACGTCACGAGGCGCGCCGTGCGTTCTCCCGGGGAAGCCGCCCCTGGATCCCCGGACCCCAGCAGTGGCGGGCTGCACAGGCTCCCCAGAAGGGGGGCATGGACAGTGACCTGTGTTCGCACACAGGCTTCTTGGCGGCGGCAGCCGCAGTCCAGCGTCCCACGCCCGTCTCTGGGGTCCGCGCTGTTAGCCGCGGCTCGCGCCCGTCTCTGCAGCTCCTTTAAGCAGCGCTCTTAATCCCCTCTCCTCGCGCACCAGGAAACAAAGAGGGAAGAAAAAGTCTCTTGCTTCTTCGGCAGATCCAGACTTTTCCCCGGACTCCCTCCTGGCCAGCCGTGCACACTAACCCCCTGCAGGCTGTGTTCACGCCGCCAACCCCAGTCCTCTCCCTGTGCTCCGACCGAAGCCTGAGCCTCAGCTCCCAGCCCCGCCTGCCCCGGCGGGCGAGCAGAGAAGCCTCTCGGGCTGGTGAGTGCTGGTCGGCACCGATCATCTGTGCGGGAATCTCTCCACTTTGCCCTACCCAGGTACGTGGGTAGTTTCTTGCCTTTGGGAGGCCTGAGGTCTTCTGCCAGCGTTCAGTAGGTGTTCTTTAGGAGCTGTTCCACGTGTAGATGTATTTCTGGTGTATCTGTGGGGAGGAAGGTGATCTCCGCGTCTTACTCTTCCACCATCTTCCCCCGAAGTCCCTCCTAAGTCCTCTGTGAAACATTCCCTAATCTTCTCAGATGGGAGCACTTATTCTTACTTCTGTATCTCTGTGACATTTTACCGTGCTTCTTGTGCAATGTTTTGTAAACACTAGCTCAAATAATAATTATTCCTGTATTGTCATGAAAGCAAGGACTGTGATATAATTACTAGAAGCCTAGAACAGTGCTTAGAATAAAAGTTAGAAATGGTAATGATGTTAGTTAAGTGAATGAAGTAATACTTTTAAAATATGGAAACAGGAAGATTTTATTCTAGTTGACTTTTGAAGCATTGCCAGTTCACTGTGTACTGGAAACTGGCCAATGATCATTAAAGGTAACAATAAATGGTAGTATATCAATGTATGAAGAAATGCATCCTACATAGTTCTGTAGGGAGCCAATCAGTCCGATTGATTTATTGGCCATGATAATTGATGACATGAGAAAGGAAACAGCTCATCAATCCCTTAGAATCTCTATTTAGAACTTCTGCTTTTTAGCCATGCTCTTGTGCATAAGTAAGAAGTACAGTTAGAAATACAAAATACTCTGTATTCAATTCAGAAAATTTATTTCCTTCATCCACCATATTCACGATGAAACTGAGAGACAGGGGATGCTTGGAGGAGAGGATGGAAATTCTATCAAGGTAAAATTTAATGAGATAGAAATTTGAGCTCACCGCTTAGCAGCTCATCCTATCAGGGAGGGGTGAACATAGGACTCATCAACAACAGTTGTTTTCTATCACCGTTGGCCTTTGTGATTATTATTGGTAACCTTGTTTGCCACCCTGTCTCATTACTTGTGTGGAAGGAGGATCATTCAGTCACAGCCCAGAGGTTGGTAAACTGTCCCAGCAAGCAGAGATTCTATGAATCCTGACAGCCTCAAATTCTCAGGACACCCATACTCATTGGGACTTGACCCCTAACTTCTGGTGCAGTATTGAGTGAACTGCCTATTATTTTAATTTAAAAATTACAAGAAATCACTTATAGAAATAGAAAGAGCTATATATTTTGTATGATGAAATTACACAGGACAGACTAAAATGTAATTAATTATGCATAACTTTGATATTATTTTAATCTTTTATACTCCTTCATCTTAAAGATGTTCCTAAAAGTAACCTAAAAACCTTAAAAAATCCCAAACATATATAGAGATTTCTAATGTTTCATGATGACCAACTTAGTTACATCGATTTACCCCCTAACCTTCCCGTTGAGATACTCGTAAAAGTACATGCAGTGGCAGAGACATAGTGTCACAGAAACGTGGAAATGATTTTCTGATTTGGCAACACCTGGGGGAATTGCCTCTAACCATCATGTGAATGATCAAAAACCTTGATCTGTGCATCACCAACAAGGAAGTAGTAGGGAGGGCAACTGCCCATGCCCTTTGGTGTGTTCCATTTAAGCCAACTACTGGAGTCAGGAGATTCCTTCCAAACTTGACCATGGATGTTTTCTAATGTGGCTAATGGCATTCCTCTGTCCCCAGTCAGAACCTTGAGAATACCTATAGGATGTATATAACCATTAGTCTGGGTTTTTTTGTGTGTGTGCCTCAGTTTTGATAGAGCACCAATATGCTAGGCAGTAACAGTGAGTGTGAGATGGAGTCTCTTCAGAGGCAGGTTTACAAGGTGTCCCACATCTCTTGGACTCCTCTGAGAGGACTTTGCAAGAGGATTACTGAAGAGTTTTGTCTAAACTTGTTTGTGAGAACAGTATAAATTTCTCCCCTAGTCTGGGGATGGGTGGGGCTTTCTCTAGAAAAGCGGCTTCACGAGGACCACTCAGGGAGAGGACTGTGCTGCATGCCTGAGAAAGCGAAAAAGATTGTGGACTGAACTATCAGAGGTATTAATATGAATTTGTGACACGTGTTTATATATATATATATATATATATATATATAAAGTTGACAGATATAGAAATAAATAATTGTTGCAGATAAGAATCATTGATGGGTGCTAAAATTAATGGGTGAAAGTATGATGAAAAGCAAGATATTTGCATAGTCTCAAAGTATCTCCCCAGAAGACACTTATTAGTTACAAAGTGGAAAATAGTAACTTTATAGAGGAATAATGCAGCAAACACGCCCTTAACCAACTGATCAAAGTTAACATCATCAGTGATAAGATAGGAACATTATGTACCTCCTGATATAGTGCACTGGGAAGCCACAACATCATTTCTGTGTCATTATTGCTAAAAATGCGTATTCTCAACCTAATCATTAAGAAACATCAGACAAACCCAAATTGAGGAAAATTCAACAAAACAACTGGCAGTACTCACCCCCAAAATTTTAAAGTCATGAAAGACAAAGACAAACTGAGGAACTGTCACAGATTAGGGGAGACTAAGGAGATATGACAGCTAAATGCAATGTTGGTTTCTGCAATGGACCCTAGAGCAGAAAAGGACATTAGTGGGACAATTGGTAGACTTCTAAAAAAGGTCTGTGATTAATTAATAGAATTGTATCAATATTAACTTTCTGGTTTCAATAATTGAACTAGTTAAGTGTTAATGTTAACATTAGGGGATACTGAGTGAAGAGTATACAGGAAACCTACTATTTTTGCAATTTTTTGAACTCTAAAATTATTTCAGTATAAAAAATGAAAAATGTCTATAAGAGAGTGAAAAAGTAAGCCACAGAGTGAGAAAAGATATTTTGCAGTACATATATCTGATGATGAACTGATATCTATAATATGTAAAGAGCATCTATAAGTCAATGAGAAGACAGACAACCCAACGGAAAATAGGAAAACCCTTGACACTTGACCAAAGAGGATATTCAAATGGTCAGTAAGCAAATAAAACAGTGAAATATCACTTCACACTTATAAGAATGCATAAAATAGAAAAGAAATTGATAATACTATAAGTTAGAAAAGATTTGGAACAACAGACACTCTCATGCATTGCCTATAAAACTATTTGGCAGAATCTGCCACAGCTGTGTATACACATAACTTATGGGTAAGCATATGTATCCCAAAAGATATACTTATATCTCCCAACAGGAAATAAGTCAAATGTGTATCAATAGGAGGTGGGGTAAAAAATTATGCTATTTTCATATAATGGAATACTACAGAGAAATGAGAATGAACATATTCTGACTATGTACAACATGAATGGATCTCAAAAACATAATCCTGAGCAAAGGAATTTAGACACAAAAGAATACATACAGTATAATTCCATTTACATAAATTTCAAAAACAGGTAAAACTAATCTGTGGTGATATAAATCAGAATAGTAATTCCCTTTGGGTAGGATTAATGACTGGAAAGGGGTACAAGGAAGGTATCTGGGTGCTGATAATGCTTTAATTTTTCATTTGGTTGGTCGCTATGAGGATATATCCACCAGGTAAAAATTCATCAAACTGCACAGTTAAGATTTATAAACTTTTCTCTACACATATTATATTTAAATTTAAAAGCTTATGTTAAGCAAAGAAAAACAAAACACCAATAAAAGGGGATAACATGGGACTGTTGTCTTTTTAGTACATCATGAAGCATACTGGTTCAATATAGGTTTTATGCACACATACACACAGACACACAGTGTCTGGGAACACATAAAAAGACTTGTACAGGATCAGATTATCCAGGAATTAATGCAGCTCATGGTAGAGGATTTGACAAGAAGAGAAGGTATCTCCTGGAGTATCTCCCAGAGAAACACCTGGAGGGGCTGTGCTCATCCACGTTCAGGGGAGGGCTTGAGAGGGAGACGCTGTCAGAGCTGGGGAACACTGAGTGGGAATAAAGGAAAGACTGCCCCTGCTGCTTGGTATTCACCAGTCCTGGTGAAAATTCCTCTCCATTCAGTTATGTGTAAATAAGGGGGAAAAAAAGCCCCAAACAGAACCTTTAAAAAAGCCCCATGTAACATAAAAAAGGGAATCCACTGCTACAAAGTACAATTAAAAAACTACGTGTGAAAGCTCATCATAGTAAAAGAAGAATATTTAAAATACACCTGCTTTGAGTTATTAAAAGGCAAAAAGGATATCTGTGAAAGAGTATTTGAAGTGGGAGTGGATAAAGATTAAAAAAGAGTTGCCAATGGTAAGAAAAGAATCCATAAAAATTAAAATACCACTGCAAAATTAGAATCCCCTTTAGGGACAGTTAATGTAGAATCTATTATATAATGCAGAAAAAAATAAAATTATAAAAAAGGATAGATTTGGGGAATAGAGCATGAAGCTATGAATAATTGGCATCCTTGAGGGTGAGACCGAATGAATAGAAAGTATAATTAAGTGTATAATCAAAGACATATAAAGAAAAGTTTCTGGATCTGAAAAAAAATGCCTGACACTATAGATTTAGGAAAATGTTTTAAATAAAATGAATAAAATGAGGAGTTCCAGGCATATTCTGGTGAAAATGTGAATTCCCCATATAAAAACAAAGTTTTCAAGGCAGGTTACTTGAAAGGATAAAAAAACCAGATTGTCCTAAAATATGACACAAATAAACTTATTTTTTAAAGTTTTTAAAATTTTTATTTTTTGGTCATGCCGCATAGCTTGCAGGATCTTAGTTCCCTGACCAGGGATCAAACCCGCGCCCTTAGAAATGAAAGTGCCAAGTCCTAACTACTGGACTGCTAGGGAATTCCCCAAATGAACTTATTGACCAAACAGAAACAGATTCACAGACATAGAAAACAAATTTGTGTTTACCAAAGGGGAAAAGTGATGGGGGAGGGATAAATTAGGAGTTTGGGATTAGCAGATACAAACTACTATATATAAAACAGATAAACAATAAGGTCCTACTGTATAGCACAGGGAACTATATTCAATATCCTGTAATAAACCATAATGGAAAAGAATATGAAAAAGAATATATATATGTATAACTGAATCAATTTGCTGTACACCAGAAACTAACACAACATTGTAAATCAACTATATGTCAATTTAAAAAATTAGATTATCCTAAAGGACCATGATGAGAGCACTGATGCCAGATATATGAATAGAGTGAAGCCCAAGTAATTATTTTAAATTGTTATCCAAATGAAATACAAGAATAAAAATTTAAAAAGACAGAATGAAAACTGATTTGATAATATTTTAGGTGCATAATCTTGGGCTGTACTGGCAAGAATTGGGAAGTAAAAGAAGGTTAAACTAATACTTATACTACTCTTGGATTTTGTAATTAGAAAAAATATAAATTCAAATAGGATTTTGAAAAAAAAACTTGATTGTATTATTTAAAAACTAGCTCTACCTTAAATCATAGATTTAAATCATAAATCATAGATAAATCATAGTCTAAATCATAGATAGGACTGAATATATAGAAATGACTGACTCATTAGCTATATGCATATATGTGTGAATTCAGCAAATTCTAACAGAGGTTATCTCTAGTTACTGAGACTGTAGATAACTTTTATATTATTCCTTGTGTTTTTGTATTTTTATAAAACAGTAAAATGATATTAAAGCTATAATTCAAAGTAAAAGCAAGCACTGTTTTCTGTTTACAAAGGGAAAAAAGCAGAATCAAGCTACTGTTCAAATATTCAGCAAGGTTTGTTTTCTTATTGCATCTTTGAATAATTATGGACACCAAACGGGAACAAGGCAGGAAAATCTCCGAACCCATTTCAAGGTTCTAATCATACTGACAGTGCTGTAAGTTTGTCTCTTCTTTATGAAGAAATAAAATCTTTTAGGGCCATTAAAGCTGCCTTATGTAATCCTAAAAGATGTGTCATTCTCCATCTCTACAAAGCCAGGTCCATTATCTTAAGTAGAGTATCATTATTAATGTCTCCTAACTCTGCATCAGATTGCAAAGGTGATATGTAAGAGATAAATTCAGGTACAGATAAACTATAAATAGCTGGAGGTTTAGTTCCAAGCTTAAATTTAGTTTCCTTGGGAGCTGAGCTGTATCACAATATGTCACAAAAATGTTTTTAATCTACAGCAGTCAGACCTAAGTGGATGAGATAAACTTTAACAAACACACTAAGAACCACAACCACCACTACAATATAGCAGTTGATGTCTGTCTCCTAAGATCACACACATGCTGGGTGAAAAGAGGAAAGGAAAGACACCCAAATGAGACTACTGAAGTCAGAGAGGAGAACGATTTGTTCCAAGGCCTACAGAAGTGCTGGTCTAAGGCTGGTCTAAGGTGGTCCCATTGCGAGGCAGCCCCAGGTCCATTTTATTGCAGCAGGTGCAACATGAGAAAAAGACAAGCAATTCAAAAAAAAAAAAAAAAAACAAAAATCCAAAACAACCTCTTCATTCTGTGGAAGCCTAAGTTCTAACTTTTCCCACATTTTTCCAAAAGCTCTCTTCTGGCTCAGTATGGCTTTGTACCTGACCCATTCTTTAAATATCCTACCCTCAAGTATAGGAATTCAACAAAAATAACTAAAGAACCCAAGTTCATTGAATGGTGAACATACGGTAGAGAGGATAACTCGATTCTAATGCCAGCCTGAGATTTGTCAGTGTAGAGAGTCTAGACGTGAGCATTTTACTTATTTCAAGTTAAATGAAGACATAGTTTAGCCTTCCTAGTCAAACGCAGTTTAATTTTCATGTTTCCACTTATTTTAAGAACAATCTCCATCCTCACACTGCATGATGGGCAAACTGACGTAGCAGTTTCAGGGGGCTTCAGGCAACGCCAGTGAAGGAGGAGAATTTGAAATTGTACTTGGTGAAGAATTATGAAAGATGGCGAGTGGAACCCTGCTTCCTTTGCCTCCACATGTGTGATGGAGCACATAGGTAGCTGGATCCAAGTGAGCCCTTGGGCTTTAGGAATCCCAGTGAGGAAACTGGGCGTGGGGGCCTTTCTCTGTTGCTGGGTGAGAAGTTGAGAAGCAGCACTAGAGACCCTTGAGGTGAAGCAGAGGCACTTGGGAAAAGCTTCACAGAGGTCTGTGCCCACCAACCTTGCCCAGAGTGGGAGAAGGAGGATCAAAATCAGCTTTGTATAAATATGCCAGATTTTCCAGCTCACAATAGGTCAGTGAATGAGTGGGCTGAGTCTTTCTATGCAGGAGGCTAAGAGAATGTTGTACATGAGCTCTGATGAGTCAACAAGAAGGACAGAAAAACCCAAAATAACAAAAAACACAAAACCCAACAAAATAACAACCAATCTAAAGACTCAGCAGCAGAAAGGTGAGTAGTGAGTACAAATAGAATGCACACTTGGCAAACAGAGTTGTAGGAATCAGGGCATTTTAAAAGAGTCAAGTATAGCACAAATACTTCCTGTAACTAAAAATCACATTTTCCAACTAATGAATTCAGTGGCTGATTGGAAGAAGAAGGTTACTTTTGAGATAGAAATTTGTGGAAAAATACCAAGAGATGGAAATCATTAGGGAAAAGAGAAGGTTGACTCTATAAGACCCACTGTACGCATTATGAGTTCTAGAAGGAGAAGGAGGAACTCTCTCTTTGAAGAGAGAATCAGTGATTAAATACTAGCAGGAATTGTCCCTGATTTGAAAAAAGATCTAAATCTGCACTCTGAAAGGGCTCCCCAGAAATTGGTAGGGTGTGTGAAAAAAGATATATTGAGGTATGATAAAAATTCTTGAGCTCCTGTTAGAAAAAAATGATCCCAAAGTTGGACTAGGTAGAAGGGATTATTGGGTGCTTTTTCTGTGCAGGGCTGGGCTTGACTTTCTGTTGACTAAACTATTTTATAAGTCTATAGTGGCTGAGATTAATATGCATATTTTTGTCTGGTAGAGATGAAAATAATTTGTGTTTGGTGGAACAGATAACCCCAAAGGATATAGTTTATGGCTCTGTAAGACAAAATCAATTTTATACTCAGCAATTTTATCTTAACATTCCTTTCTGACTCCACCTTCCTTTCTGCCTACCTTTTTGAATCCTCATTGAATTGCTCTCTCTCTCTTAAATATTTTACTGTTTTTCTCATTATTTAGTGAGTTAAAAAATCATTGACAAGTGCTCATATCACACGAGAATTGTGGTTTTACCTTTTTGAAAATGATTCTTGTAATAGTTTTGGAGATCTTCCATTGAAATACCTAAGTGCACTCACTTGAAGAGCTGCTTCTTTGGAGAAGTCACCTCAGGAGCTGCTTGAGCATTTCTTGCCCCCTGGAGTAAATGCCAAGCAGCAACAGAAGTTTAGCTTTGTTGATGCTCTGCTTCTTCAGATTTCTCTCTCTCTCTCTCTCTCTCTCTCTCTCTTGATTTTGTGTTTTTGCTTTTTCTGGTTCCTGCATGGTCAATAAAGCCATTCCCCATTGGTGGCAGCAGTGGTTGGGAATTTGGTTTTATGGTCTGACCATTGATGATCTCTGTCAAATGGATGATGAAGATCTAGTCCCTGAGGGGTGAGAGTTTGACCTGTTAATCTTTTTCTGTTTTCCTAAAGATCTGTTAATCTTTTTCTGTTTTCCGACTTTTCCACTCAAATCATTTGAAAAATATTTGTTGACCGTTGGGAAGGGCAACGACTCTTGAAATCTAGACTGATGAATTTTGGGGTTTCTGGGTTTACTTTTGACCTGCAGTTAAAATTGTACAACTGGGCTAAAAGCTGTGTGTTTGTAATTCAGAAAAACCTTTACCTCTTGCGTGTGAATGGGAAATATTTTCTTACTTCTGGAGGGTATTAATAAATTAGATTACAGTTTATAATAAATTTGAGGAACTCGGTTCTGATTGATTGGTTTTTAGAGATGAACAAATGCTTATATAAATTAAATATTCCTAGAGTTCACAGAAAATAAAGAAACTAACCTTTTACTACTTTAAATGCACTAGGCATCTGAGGAAAAAAAATCCTTCTTACAGAAACTGCTAGCTTAGGAACACATTAAGAATCCAAGTTTACATAATTAAAGTGAATCTTTGGATGAATTATACAGGTTTAATAATTTTTTTTTGATTTATCAGTGTCATTATAATGCAGTGTATTTTTTTAAAACACAATTTGGGTATGTTTTCTCATGAGGAGACTAGTTTAATATAAAATTCCTAAACTTGTTACTTTGACTTATTAATCGAATAAACTAATATTATAGATACATAATGCTTAATATTATAAAATTATAAATTTGTCTTCACAATTCTGACAAACACTTTTATAGCAGTAATTATTTTTGCAGTGTGTCAGTTTGAACATCATTTCCGAGATCAGTAGGTAACTTAAAACCTTGAAATTTAAAAAATTATGTTATTTAAAAGATAATCAGTAGATAACACAGATAATTTGTAAGTACTATTGATAGTAAAACATTGATTACTAAGCATAATTTCAAGTTCATATGCTTTTTGCATCTGATTTTGATACACTGTAGAGCTGCTGTATCTTTGGAATATTCATGTTAATGAATGTTCTATTTTTGCCACTTTATGAAGGTGTAAAGGATGTGTGTATCTGGAGAAAGTTTGTTATCAGTATTCATGAGTTTTGTTAGACTGATAAAATTCTTAAGTATGATACATTTCTCAATTTTCTATCTTCTAGTTTGCTTTGCGAAATAGAAGTTATTTAGTGGCTGTACCAATATAAAAGTTATAATTAATACGGATGCTTGAGACTATAGTAGGAGCCATAGTGTGAGAGAAATGCAACTGTGTATGTACTTTTGTTTTTTTAAGAAAAAAAGGAGTGATTTAATCTTACATTAAAGTGTGTTTGTTCCAGAATATTCTCAAGAGAGCACAGTGAAGGACAAAAATCTGAGTATGTACAGCAAGTTGTAGAGAATTTGAGGAAAGTGATTTTATTTGCCTTGAATTATAATAGTTTAGTCTGAAAAAAAAACTATGAAATGTATTAAAATTTTGGCACAGTTCAGTTTTGAAGAATTTATTTACAAGATAATTTAAGAAACAAAAAAGAGCTTGTGAATCTTTTACTGCCAAATATCATATTAATTAAAAAAACTAGAATTTAGCTTTCTCTCTGTGAAAATAATAAATTAATCTTAACAAGGGATAGAAAAATGTTATTCTATACCCTCTGTGAATGTTATTCTGTACCTCTATTCAGATAGTAGAGACTCCATATTTCATCAGAATAATTTTTTCTGTTTTGCATTAACTTTTTGTAATGTTCTTAATTATTTTTTAAAAAGCAAAAATAAAGAGCAAAGATCCTTCACTTGTGAAAGAGTTAAAATTCCTTACAATCATGTTACCTTGCTTAATGTTATTTTAAAATATCATATTTTAAAATATGTTATTTAATTTAACATATTTAAAATAACATTTTAAAATATGTTATTTTAAAATATGTTATCTTAATTAACTATGCAAATCTCTTCTAATAACTCTTTTGATTTAGACCCTAAAACTAGAAAAATAAAATCAGTACATCTTTTACATCTAAAACCGTCTTTGAGAGTTAACAGAGGGCCCTAGAAAATAAAAAAGATTTATTATTTTACCTTGTATTTATACCTTAACTTTACCTATACCTGTAAGAATGCTAGAAATAAATAGGAGTGTTTGGTATACTCCATATTTCACAATTAGTTTGACACCATTGTAAAAACTACATGGGAGTAATTGTTAAATCAGAAGACATGCTGACTCTTCCCTTTTTAAGTTTATATAGGAAAAATGTTATTAAGATAAATATTTCAGGAATTGTACATTTTGTGAGAAAACCCTTGAGATTTGTTGGTGCTCTCATTATTTCTATTCTCAGGAAAAACATTGATCAAACCCTTATGAAATAGTTATATACTGTACTCCATTAGAGAATATTATTTTCCTCCATTCTGATACTATTAGTCACTGTATTAAGTTGACCACATTCAGTTTCATTATTGAACAAGTTTCAGCTTCCCTTAGATGTTTGCCTGAAGGCTATTTTGTACACTACAGACTAGTATGATGTATCTTCAACAAAGAAGGACAGTTTTAGAGTCTCATGGGATGGACTCTATCAGACACTATATTGACACTTTAAAGAACAGATACTTGGATATATATTTCTGAGCTCTCAATGCTTAGATGACTTTCAGATTTTACCAATGGACTGTTAGGAATTCCAGGACTTTTTCCAGTCTTGAAGCAGATATATATGATGAAAGCAGACTCTTTGGCCCAGAATCCAGTGGAACAAAAGTGAATTATGTGTGACTAAACAAACTGATAAAGGAAATTAAATTGTGGTTATTTATTTGAAATTTAGTTGGCATGGTTTTTAATGTTCCATTTTTTAATGCAGATGAGTAAGTTCTTTCTCTTTGTTCTTAAAATATCACTATGCCCCAGTTTAGTAAATCTTGCTTTTTAAAACTGAAATAAATATTTTAATGGTAGCTGGTTCTCACTGACCCTTCAGAATTCATAAATGCTTCTATACTTAGTGTTCTTCCTTCAATAGCCATAATATTGTTTGCAGAGGTTCAGTAAAAGTCTGACCTCCTTTTTACTACAATATAATTGGACAAATTGTGCAACTGAATCCATACCTTTAGTGTCATATCTGAGAATAAATCTTATTTAATCAGGTATGACGTGCCCACCATTAATAAATAAGGTTTAGTTTTGTATAAGGAGCCGAGCTTATCCACTGTGTATTCCTTCTCAGAAAACCACTTGGTAAAAGACTCCAATTAAACAAGAAATGAACCATATCAGAAAGTAAAATAAGGGAAGATGAAGAGAGAAAACAGGGAGAATCAATTTAAATTATCCATTAAATAGAAAATGATAAGTTGTCTGGAAGAGCATAATGTAAGAGCTGAATCCGGACTCTGAAATGGAAGGAACCTACTAAAAGAAAAGTCTAATAGTCTAGGCTAAAAAAGTACAAAAAATGTAGCAAACTATCTCAGCAAAAGCAAGAATTGGCTTGGAGGGGGCAGAGTAAAAGTATTCCCAATGTCTCATGGGGCAGGGGGAGGGAACATGAAGTAGTCTAAAAGTATCAGTTTATTCAGAAGGAGAATGTTTATGAGGGAAACATTTGGTATTTTATTTCAAATATCAGTAGAGACAAAAATGCATCTGATTATAAAAGCAGGTAAATGGAAGGTATCTCAAATTAATAAAGGAAAAAGTGGAATAAGCAGTCATTTGATTTTACCAGAAAAAATGGGAAAAGGAAGCAACTTTAATGAAAAATTAGTAATAATCTTTTCATTTATATTTTAATTTTATGCCTCTTCTTACAAAAGTTTTTGAAATAACTTTCACTGTTTATGTGCCCATAAAATATGACAGGGATCATAATGTTCTTAAATGTTTCCACATTAACAACATACATAGCCTTATTTTAGGCTATGAATAATGCAATATCCTGTACTGAAGTAAGTATTCAAGACCACTATTTAAGGGCAGTCAAGGTTGACATATTGTTGCTTCTTTCAAGCTTATTAAGAAATTTTAAAGTGGAAAGTTCACGAGCAGTGGAGATTCTGTAACCAATGATAGTAATATTTTGCACCCCTTGTTTTTTCCCTTTAATTGAATATATTTTTAAAAAATTATATCCATCTTGGTGACTGCATGCTAAACACAATCTGAAAGTTAATAGGCACTTTGTTGTTTGATTGAATGATTGATAGACTGAACCAATGAATTAAACAATTCATTCACACTAAAATATTAGAGACACTGTGTTAGTGGGACTCTATGTTGAGAAATCTGTATTTTAAAGCAGATTAGTATGTATCACAAAGAGGAGAAAGGGGAGTGGTAGATATTTTGCAACATTTCTCTGGAAGGACTAGCTGTGAATTCTCTGATTACACCAGCCTGACAAATGTCTAAACTTTCTATGCCCTGCTATTCTTTCTACATTTTGGAGCTCCAGAATACTTGTCAGGTTTCTGTGGGTGTCTTCAAAGGATTCATCAACTATTTATATCCCCATGACTTGGGGGGGGAAATCGGTGGCCCCTTCCTAATCTTGACAGGGAAATCACTGGTTTGCATGCAAAAAAGCCTCCAGGTTCATGGACCTTTGGTTCTGGGAATCAAAACCTGGTACAACCATACAGAGCTTTATTATTTGGCTGTGTTCATTAAAGTAATTTAACCATTTGACCTCGTTAGCATAATTTTTAAGATTCCAGGAAACTCTTGCCGGGAAAGAGAAAGTTGCAAGTAACTTTATTATTTCAGGAACATTACCCAAATCCACTCATCTGAACACTAGACTACTCAATGTACCCTCATCAGAATAAATAGTCCTTTTCTGAATGATGGATAACATCAAATGATGGTTTATTCCTCACTATTCACTTTGAAACCCTTGCCTTGTTGTGTTCACCAATCCTAAACTATTATGTCAAAAGTCTGACTTATCCTAATCAAACTCCCCTCTCCACCTTTTACAAAAAAAAGAAAAAAAAAACAAAACTCTGCCTAAACCAGACCCTAAAAACCTTATAAATGGCCTATCTTTGCTTTCCTTTCTCTGAAATGCTACCAAGAATCTCTCAAGGAAGTGATCTCCCATACCTTAGTAAGCAATCAACTTAACGTTGCTCTTTTTTTTTTTTTTTTTTCTTTTTGCTGTATGCGGGCCTCTCACTGCTGTGGCCTCCCCCGCTGCGGAACACAGGCTCCGGACGCGCAGGCCCAGCGGCCATGGCCCACGGGCCCAGCCGCTCCGCGGCATATGGGATCCTCCCAGACCGGGGCACGAACCCGCATCCCCTGCATCGGCAGGCGGACTCTCAACCACTGCGCCACCAGGGAGGCCCAACGTTGCTCTTTTAACAGGTTATTTTGGTGACATTTTCAGGGAGTCAGTATTTGAAAATCTAGAAGGAGGAAATTGTGAAGCCTGATGACTTATTCAAGTTATTTAAATAAATGAATTTACTTTCTGAATGGAATTCTTAAGTTGTTTAATTATGTGATGCTGGTGTGCTGGAACTGACTTGTATCAACTCGCACTGGCTCTCAGAACTGATTTTCAAATAATCAAGTATTTGCAAGTTGTTTGTTAAAACATTGGTAGCTTTAACTGGCCGTGGTAGGAATATTTATAGCATGGAAACTACATCCTGTAGCAAATACTACAGATCAGGGCTTTTTTATTTGGAGAGCTGGTGTACCAGCACATCACTGGTTTATTGCTGGGTTAATTTCATGTGGGATCCTCAAGGGATCCTTTGCTCATCTTGGGAAATAGGGATGAAAAAATCCCCTCTTTTGAGATAATGAAAGCTTTAAAGCTCAGTTAATATCAGAGATATATGTATGTTTTTCCATTACAAAAATATTGTTATGGGGTGTGGAGTCAAGATGGCGGTGTGGGAAGATGCCGAGTTAGCGTCTCCCCACAACTAGGGTGCCTGCCAGCCATTGATGGGGGACCCTGACGCCCAAAGAGATGGGAGGAACCCCCAAGTGAACTGGTAGGACATGGGGGGACTGAGCGGGGAGAAGAAGTGGAAGCCAGACAGGATAGGCACCCCTGAGGCTGGGGAGATCAGGAGAGGCAGGCAGGAGGGGCCCTCCGGGAGGAGGGGGAGAGGAGCGGAGGGCGATCGCCTGGCCCACTCAAGCCTGGGGAGTCTGCTGAGCTCCCAGGCCAGTCCTGCCCTCCAAAGGCCCCTCCAGGCTGCCTGGGTCCTGGGGGCATAGGAGGCAGGCTGAGGGGAGAACAGGAGAGGTAGGCACGAGGAGCCCTCCCGGAGACACTGGAAGAGCAGGAGAGGAGAGGAGGGCATTTGCCCTCCCCACTCGAGCCCAGGAAGCCTGCTGGGCTCCCAGGTGAGGTCCCCCACCCTCTGAGACCAGGGGTGGGGGCATGCCTGGACCCCTTCTGTTCCGTTGAGCCTAAGCCCCACCCCGCACAGTGCCCAGGGCCTTTTCCAGCTCTGTGGGTCCTGAGCATAGGCCCTGCCTACCACCCAAACCTCGCCCTTGCTTAGGCCACGCCCTCCACAGCCAAGGCCTTTCCCCCCACTTTCTTTTTTTCCTTTTTCTTTTCCCTCCTCCTCTCTTTTACTATTGTGGTACTGTTGTACCTTCCAGTTGTTGATTCATCTATATTTTTATTTTTATATTCTTTCTAACATATCTGTTAGTTTCCTAGTCTAATTTTATTTTTTTACTTTATTATTGTTCTCTCTCTCTTTTTTTTTTAACACCCCACACTGATGAATCTATGCAGGGCAGGAATAAAGAAATAGACATAGAGAATGGACTTGAGGACACGGGGTGGGAGGGGGAAGCTGGGGCGAAGTGAGAGTAACCTTAACATATATACGCTACCAAATGTAAAATAGTTAGCTAGTGGGAAGCAGCGGCATAGCACAGGGAGATCAGCTCGGTGCTTTGTGATGACCTAGAGGGGTGGGATAGGGAGGGTGGGAGGGAGGGAGACGCAAGAGGGAGGAGATATGGGGACATGTGTATGCATATGGCTGATTCGCTTTGTTGTGCAACAGAAACTAACACAGTATTGTGAAGCAATTATACACCAATAAAGATCTATTAAAAATATTGTTATGGAGAATAATACATGTACCAACAGAATTTATTGTCTCAGATCTCTGGTAGCTATTTTCCTAAGTCCCTTACTTTTACTTTACTATAGATAAAATTATAAATGGGTGCACTGAGTGTATAAAAAGTTCTACAGTTAGGAGTTTCAAGTTATTTAATATCTTGCAGAAAATCAGCTTTGAAGGAGCAAATATATAAGGGTATACCCAAGTGGAAAAGGAATGCTCAGTTCTGTTTCAAGGGGCTGACTTCCCTCACTGTCCCAGATCTACAGGTCTTCACCTCAGCTTCCTGAGTCATTCCCTCTGCTCTTGATTCTTCAGCGAGGGCAAAATATCTGTCAGTTGAAGCAGGTTGGAACTTAAAAAAAACCTTTTACTAATAACGTTAATTAGAAAAGCAACAACAAAGTAAATAATATACAAAAGCATGGTCGTATGTGGTGCACATAATTCTTAAAATCAACCGTTTCTTTCCTCTTTGCCACGTTTCTCCTCCCCTTTTTTCTTTATGTTTGTTCTCTGATTTGAGGAAAGGGCTGGAGTGAAAATTGGTTAGATTCTTCCTCTCTGGTGGATGCTGGATAGTAAATAAATAGATGTGTGAAGTTGCATATATTTTATTATTACATATATTTTATTTATTCCCTTGGCTACATTGATCTTTTCTCTGGGAACATACTGACTAAAGGAATAGGTGACAACAACAGCCAGGAGAGCCATGTAACTCTGTCTTAGTCTGTTTGTCTTTCTTATTTTCTTTTTGTTGTAAGGTATTGAGTTATTGGAATGAGATCAGCACTAAACCCTGGGGGAATTTGATTGATAAAGGACTTAAAATTCAAACATAGTTATGGTGCCTATAACTCTCCTCAAGTTTGGCAGCAGAATGAAGCAACTTCTCTTTCACCGTGTGGGTTAAAAAACAAGTAAATAAACAACAACCTCTGAGATCCCTGGGTAGGTGCTCATTTGTAGTACTTTTCTTCACATGGACCCTTGGGTTTTTAATTGAATGAGAGGGAGAGAGCTGAGAAAACAGAGGATACTCGGTGCTTATTTGTAGAAGCTTATAAAATCATAGAATGTAAAGGGACCTTTGGGTAAACAACACTAGCGCCCCAAACTTATGGAAAAGAAACAGGAGTGAAGTTGCATTCTTAATGTCACATTGTTAGTGGTAGAATTGGAATCAGATACAGCAAGTGAGTGGACTCCAAACTTATGCTGGTTTTTGGCAGTAATGACTAATGTGATATTGGGTTTATATATATATATATATATTTTTTAACTTTTCCATTTCCCTCTTCCTATCTCTCTGCCTCACTTCCCCCCCACTCCTTTTAAAAAATTTTTTTATATAACAGGTTCTTATTAGTTATCTATTTTATACATATTAGTGTGTATATGTCAATCCCAATCACCCACTTCATCCCACCACCACCCCCCTCCCCCGCTTCCCCCCCCTTGGTGTCCATACTCCCCCCTTTTTCCTGTTTCTTCCATTGCTTTTCAAATATGTGCAAGTCTCACAATGAAAAGGAACAACCCTTAGAAATGAACAAAATAACTTCAGATTGTCCCCCTTATTTTTCAAGAGTCATTGGTGAGCAATTTAACAATCCTTAGTCTGGAAAGACACAGCCTGCTGAATTAATCTACTGCTCCCCAATCTGTGGTCTTAAAAAGTATTTAGTCATATTTTTCCTGTGGGCAAACTCTGCATGGAAACCTTCTTTTGGAATTAGCCACATTCCCTCTTTCTGGTCACTAGAGTATCATTCAGTAAAGTGCTTCTTTAGAGATCCTTAGTGGCTGGAAAGAATTAATGAAGTTACTAGGTAATTTCTGTGAGAATCTGGCTATAATTTGTTAAAAAGAAGACACTCCATACTGCAAGCATTTCTAAACAGTAATTCTATTTTTACATTTGTTCATTCATCCAGCAAACATTTGTTGAGTACCTACTCTAGGTAGGCTAGTTATTAGGCACTGGGGAGGGGGTGTGGGACAAGATGAACAAAAGCAGTCCCTGACACCAAAAAATAAGTCTAGTGAGAGAATAGCCAGTAACCATTAAATGTAGTGTGATATATAGCCTCATAAGAGACGTGCACAGGGTTACCTGAGTAGATCGTGCTGTAGTGGTGGTGGTGTCTGTGAGTGGCAGAAGCAACAATGATGGTGGTGGCAGCAGTGGTGGGTGGTGTCGAGGGATGCAGTGGGGATCACAGAAAGCTTCTTGAAGAAGGTAATTGCTGAGTTGAGGTCTGAAGGATAAATAGAAATGAGCAAAATGAAGGAGGAGCATATTTCCTTATTCCTGCCCCTAAGTGCCTCAAACATATATGCAATGCATTTTAATTCAAAATTCCAATTTAGTTAACGTGAGCACAATTTTGAGAGGTTCTTCAAGTTCTCACCTTACAGTTTGGCTTGGCTTTCCCTATGTGTGATACATATCTCATATATGCATCATCACAACTCCCCACACATTTGTAATTTATTCCATTGGTGAATGTATTACATGCCATAATTTTTGGCCCTGTGTCAGTGTTTGATTCAAAGCAATACCTTCCTCATCACCTTTGCTCTAGCAAGAAGTATGCCGTGCATCATCAGACCGCCTGGTAATATTGACATTTTTATGTATCCCTGAGAAATAATTTCTGCAGCTGAAAGGCCAAAAAGTTTGTAGAGTAGGATTTTGGAGAAATAAGCAAAATGAAGACAACCTGTTAAATTCTCTAGTGTTGATACACTTTACAAAAAAATGGCATTCTGGGAACTAAGGTCACTGGGGTGAGAAAAATGAGGCATGAGGCTGTCACATAAATCTCATCTGTGTCCTATAATTTTTAATCTGCACCAGACCAGTAGGGGTTTTGAATGCCTGGCCAGCAGGAGTGGGGCATTCAAGATATCCCTCAAGGGACCCTCTGAAGAAATACAGGTTATTTTATATCTTTCTTCCTGTGGGGACCAAGAAACCATGAGGTCCCTCTTGATACCCCAGGACATATTGTACTCTCTTAATATACCCACACGTCTATTTCTAGTCTCCTGAGCCGTTGTTTTCATTTTAGCTCTCACCAACATGTTCTCTGTTTCACTAACAAATATTATTCTCTTATAATGGCCTTCCTAAGCATCAGACTTATTTATTTATTTATCTCCCACAAAATTGGTTGGTGGTAGAAAACATTATCTATTTTTAGTACTGACTTGAATTGAAATGATGAATAATCAGGCAAGTTGTGGTAGAGTGCTTTCAAATACTGATAGCTATTATTTAGTAAGTGCTTGCTCTATGCCAGGTATTGTACGTATTGATTGTCATGTAACACCCCTACCAGGTGGGTATTATCATTTTACAAATAAACATATATGTTCATAAAGGTAAAGGAATTTTCAAAGATAACATACTAGAAAATAGGAAAAGTGGAATTTAAACTCAGAGCTAATGTTCTTCCTGTCATATTGAATAGATTTTAATCTTTTGTAGATGTACATGACTAGAAATTTTTTAATCAGCCTTCACTGTACTTGAACTATGGATGCTCTCTAATTATGAGACAGATACATTGGATCTTATTAAGATATTGAGACATAAGGCCTTTAGAATAGAAAGTCTGAAAAGAGTAATGCAGGAAACTTAGTAGTGGAGAGGAGGAGAATTTCACAGAGAAATGGAACTTTAACTAAAACCTTAAAGATATATGGGGCATATAGAAGAGAGAGGGGAGGATGTTTTAGGAAGTGGGATATTAGTTGAGGAAATGTTACAGATGAGGATATACATAAAGAGTGATGATAATCTGACTTTTCAATGTGATTGTTGTCTGAGACCTGGACAGGACCAGGATGGAAGTCAGGGCAGGTGAGTGAGTGAGTATTTATTGGTCAATGAGGAAATGGCACTGGATACTGAGATTATACTTACTTCAGAAAGAATAAGAATCAGAGAATTTCCTTGTTATAATTGCATTTCAACTGCACGTTCCCAAATCTCTATATGCAATAACACCAATAATGATGAGTACTTTTGGAAGGCAAAGTTCTGTGACCTTCATCAGAGGACTGATGTATGAATACTTAAAATATATATAATTAATTAATTTATTTATTTATTATTTTTGGCTGCATCGTGTCTTAGTTGCATCGCTCAGGCTCTTTGTTGCAGCATGCAGGCTTCTCTCTAGTTGAGGTACACGGGCTCAGTAGTTGTGGCACGTGAGCTTAGTTGCCCCATGGCTTGTGGGATCTTAGTTCCTAGACCAGGGATCGAACCTGTGCCCCCCGCATTGGAAGCGGATTCTTTACCACTCGACCACCAGGGAAGTCCCTGAAAACTTTTTTAACTATTACCCCTCCCCTTGTCTTTAGAAGAGCATCTAGTGCCCCAAGGTTCTCCTACCAGAAATCGTTCAAGGCATGAAGTTAAGAAATGAAAAATGCAACAGGTCTGACATTGGTATGGTCTCTATGGGAAATGGTAAATCAGCTAATGATTTCTAGAACTTTTGCAAGCTTCTAATAGAATTTTCACTTTCATTATTTCTTGGAAATAATGTTTTTTGTTTGTTTATCTTTCAAGTTCAGAACAAGGAATGAACAAAGATAATTTGATGAGATGGGGCAGTTTGGAGACAGTTAAGTGGGGAGAGAGAAAGCAGGATTGATGTCTCAGGCCTGAGGTAGTTGAGTGTACATCAAGGGATTCTATAATGTCACATGCTTCTCTAGGAAACTGTGTCACCTCAACAGAAAGCAGCAAGGCCACTATTCAACTGGTATGCTGCAGTTCTACATACCAATTAGCACCAATTTCTGATTGGTTAGGTACCTTTCCAATAAGTGGGGCCCATGCTGTACTTATTGTTAAGTATTTTGAACATCCACCCTGGGAACAGGGCCAGCTGTAGTATTTTGCACAGGGCCCTGTGCAAAATGGAAATGTGAGACCCCTTTTTCAAAAAGCAAGTAGAAGGGCTATTAAACATGCCAAAATATAAAGCTTTGTTCTTCTGTGGTCTCTATCTTGACTTGTCATGATATTTTTTTAACTTACTATTTAATGTCATTCTACATTTAGATAAATTAAAAATTTAATAAGTAAATAAAATTAAGAATTTCTAGATGGTGACAGGAGAGCATTAAACTGAGTGAGGGACCCATCTGAGTGTGGGACTTTGCAAACACATGTCCGTGAAGCTAGCCTTGTTTAGAAAGCAGTAGGCTAGAACTTTAGCAGCACCAGAATGAGCATTTGGTGATAGTGATTTCCTGTGGGTTAAAGAAAGAACTGAGGGTGTAGCTTAACAGAAAAAGTCATGTTAGCAAGACACAGGAATAGAATGTTGAAAATGTGGGTTCATAGTTGCACATGTGAAAAAGACCTGGAAGCTTCAGTATAATAATTACAGCAAATACTATGTGAATCAGCAGCATGAAGTAGCTGGAATAAGATAGCTAATTTGCTATTGAGCTACATAAATAGAAGTATAATATCTAGGACAAGGATGGCAATAATGAAATCCAACTCTGTACTCTTCAGACCACACCTGTGGTATTGTCTTCAGCTCTTTGCATCACATTTTAAAAGTGATATAAACAAATGAGACTATGATCAGTGGAACCGCGTAGGAAGAATGCAGGGACTCACAACAATGTAATCTAAGGAGCAGTGGGAAAATGGGGCTCTTCAGTTTTGCAGAAAGTAAAACTTGGTAGAGGAGAAGGGGTGAAATGAAAGGTGCTTCCGAATATTTGAAGAGCTTTCAAGCAGAAGAGGAATTAGCTTAACTAATTTAACAATGGGGTGAAACTAGAGCTAATGGTGACTACTAGAAGGGGCTAGATTTCAGCTCAATGTTAGAAGGAACTCTGAATTGTAAGAGCTTTTAAAAGAAAAAAGGAACTGCTTTGGGAAGTAATGAATTTTCTGTTGCTGGAGCTTGGGTGTGGTGTTATCAAAAAAGGTTAATTTTTGAAGTTAGACAATCGGGGTCACATTCAGGCCTTGACACTTACTATTGACACTAGTATAACTTGGTACACTGCCTAATGTTTCCTAGCTTCAGTGGCTGATGGAGGAGATGTCTAACTTTTCTAGAAGGCGTGCTTGGAGTATTAGAGAAAATCAATGTAAATCCCTTGATATAGCTTCAAATGTCATGCTCACAAGGTACTGAATGTACATCACAGGAAATATATATCGTTTGACACACGTACACGAACATATTTCTGGCTAGGGGAGGAACTTACTTTGACTTAGATCTCAAGATGTCTATCTGAAAACCTTTTAAAAAAGGAACTTACTTAGCATAGTTCTTATCAAACTTTTCCCTTAACTTCTTATATCATAGAAACTAAGATCATAAGAACCTGCCTAATAAATATTCTTCGAGTTTTCCTAGTGAAGTCTCAGTTTTGACAGGGGGTTATAAATATGGCATTGCAAATTTTGATAGTCAAAATGAAACATTTTAAAGTAAGTGGAATTTAATCTATTGCAATCCTTGTATAAAATATCTATATTCTCATCTTATCCTCCGATCTCCATTTCTCTGAAGCATCTTTTAAAAATCAAGGTGTTTTTCTGGACGGGGGCAAATGTATAATTAAAGGATTATGGGGATCAGTACTCTCACATCCAGCCAAGTTGGATAAGATAAATTCCATTTTATAGCTGGAAAAACTGAGACTATACCAGCGGTAAAACTTATTGTGCTCGTTCCACATGTCAAGTGTTGTGTCAGACACTTTGTTTCACGCGGTACTAGTGACAACCCCACCTGAAGCAAGCATTATTATCTTTAGTCATAGGTGCAGTACCGAGGACACTGCACTCACCCTGGGACCCAGCATAATGCTTGGCATACTAGGCATACGAGAAATATGTGTTGAGTTAATGGCTAGTTGAAAGAACAAATGGAAACATGGAATCTCAGAAAGAACAAATAAACGGACTGAGGTCATAAAGCTTTGTAAGTGGTGGAGATCGGCTCAGACTCAGGTCATTGTGCTGCCCTCTTCAAAGACTTGTGGAACCTACCTGTGATGACTATTGATTTCCAGGCACTGTATCAAGTGTGTAGGTGGTAATATGCATTTTCATACTGTAAGACCACTGAATATCTGGTAATTGACATTGTGCAAACCTGAGATAAATTATTTTTACAGATTTTTATACTTTCTAGGTGTATTGTTTTGTTTGCATTTTAGGCAGCTTGTTTTATACATGTTGATTCCACTATTTTTGCTATCTCAGGTACTGTTAAAAGTAACACAACAGGCCCCAAATGGAGTCACTTATGCTAAGCCACACATCACCAAACCCAGACTTAATTATAGTTTCAGCTCTCCCAGAAATGGAATCTTAAACCAGTAAATCAGGAATTGCCTGATCAGCACCTGCCATCCCCTAAAGGAAAGTAACCTTGCAGGGACCAATCCTTTTTTTTTTTTGCCTTGTATAACTTCCTTATTCCTAATCCCTTCTGCCTGTTAAAGTCTTTTATTTTGTACAACCCTTCAGAGCTCCTTTCTGTCTGCTAGACTGGATGCTGCCCGATTTGTGAATCGTTGAATAAAGCTTTAAATTGTTGAATAAGATCTTTAAAGTTTATGCAGTTGAATTTTTTTTTAACAGATACTGTTTTTAGAATAGCCCCTTTTCTCTGATTATGAAAACAGTACGTGGGGGACAGAATTAAATTCTGTAGACTTGGATTTGAATCCAGACTCTACCATATATTAGCTAAGTGATCCTTGGCAAGTTACCTAATGGGGTTAATACTTCCTACATAGGTTCTTTATTCCCCCTTTCAGTCAGAATTATATAAAATAACATGTGCAATTTTCTTAGCATAGTGTCATGTATGTTATAAGCATTAAACACATATTAAACCACTAATGATAAAATCCTAACAATATATGCTCATTGTAGAAAACTTGGAAAACACAAAAATATCGAAAAGAAAGTAATAAAGCACTCATAATTGTATCCTCAAAGATGACCACAGTCAGCGTTTTGTTGTTTTCCTCTAAAATATTTTCTTTTCTTCTAAAAATGTTATGTACATTTTTAAATAGTTGAGATAGCACTGCATATATAATTTTGTGAACAGCCGTTTTTGTTTTTATCTCAGCAGGAGACTGATTTGGTTAAGAGATAAACGGTGAAAAAAGTCAGGAGTGCCTTCCACACTAGAGCATTTTGATGGTATGTTCCTAGACACTAAATGAGCACTTCTTCGTCTTTTAAATTACTTTTTTGCTCAAGGAGTGATGAAGTTGAAGAGTTGCTTGCCAGGATATATGGGAAGCCATAATTATTCTGCTCTCTAATTGTTAGACTATGTTAGACTTGATCTGCATATTGGACTTCTGGATTTCTGACAACTGATTTTTCTGAGTAAGGATTTTTCTGACTTGATTTTCTGTTAAGCTGGTAGATATGGCATGTTGTGGGTTGAACTGTACCCCCCAAAAGATATTTTCAAATCCACACCTCCTGTATCTGAAAGTGATCTTATTTGGAAATAGGGTCATTATAGATATAATCAAGTTAAGAAGAAATCATACTGGACTGGGGCGGGAGCAGGGTGCTAAATCCCATGAGTGGTGTCCTTACAAGAATGCATGTGAAGATACAAGAGAGACATACATGGGAGAACTCCATGTGAAGACAGAGGCAGAGATTGGAGTGATGCAGCAGCAAGCCAATGAATGTCAAGGATTGCCAGGAGTCACCAGAAGCTAGAAGAGGCAAGGAAGGCTCCTTTCCTAGAGGCTTCAGAGGGAGCGTCTTAGACATCCATGTTTCAGAACAGTGAGCAAATACATTTCTGTTGTTTTAAGCCACTAAGTTCGTGGTTATTTGTTATTGTAGCCCTAGAAAACTAATACATAGTATGGATGAAGTTGACCTCCATCTATACTAAATAGCCCCTTTTCAGGAGGACTAGAGCCCTTTTATATTCTCAGACTGAGTTTTATACTGCTTCTTATTCTTCACTGCCTATCACAGTAGAAAATGGAGAAATAGGGTGTTTTTATAGTTCAGAGGGACTCACGGACACACGTATCATCTTAGGTTGGGTTTCCTCAGAAGCAGACACTGAGACAAGGATTTGTGTGAAAGTAGTTTCTTTGGAGATGATCCAAGGAAGGACTGACAAAGGAGTGGGGACATGAGATAGGCAAGAGAAGGAAGCAAGTATAAGGTGAGTCAATCAATTTACCACTGGGATTTAATTGTATTGCAAGCTCTGGGGTACAGTGTAGAACACCCCTCAGAATACCCCCCTGGAGGAGGGGAGTTGGAGGATAATACCTGGCTTTTTGCCACAGATGCTCCTTTATTTGCTTCAAGAATTTTATTCCTGTATATGTCCTTAGAGTACATGGTTTGCATTCTTAGAGTTTGCTTTTTACCTCTGCGAGGTTCACGTCTTAATCTTCGTAGTTGAATTCCAAAATCACAATGGGAAGGGCTTTTTTTTTTTTTTTTGCGGTACGCGGGTCTCTCACTGTTGTGGCCTCTCCCATCGTGGAGCACAGCCTCCGGACGCGCAGGCTCAGCGGCCATGGCTCACGGGCCCAGCCGCTCCGCGGCATGTGGGATCTTCCCGGACCGGGGCACGAACCTGTGTCACCTGTATTGGCAGGCGGACTCTCAACTACTGCGCCACCAGGGAAGCCCGGGGAAGGACTTTTTAAGCATAAAAACAAACCAAATTGTATGTAGTCTTAAGCTTCTTTCTTTGATAATGCTGGACCCTTCTAGCCTGTCACTTTTTCTGCATCATTCTGGAGGAAGTTTTGAGGGTATTTTATTTACATAAATATCTGTGTAGTATAATCCATAAATATATATTATCTTTTAGGAATTGTAGAAAAGTTTTAGTTATTGATATTGACTGGGACTACTTTTCCTTATGAATTATGGATTAATCTATAGCTATATCATATAAATAATATAAACAGAGGTCAACACTAATGCATTTTGTATTAAGCTATAAGATAATAGGTCATTTTTTTTTTTTTTTTTTTTGGGTACATGGGCCTCTCACTGTTGTGGCCTCTCCCATTGTGGAGCACAGGTTCCGGACGCACAGGCTCAGCGGCCATGGCTCACGGGCCCAGCCGCTGCGGGGCATGTGGGATCTTCCCGGACCGGGGCACGGACCCGTGTCCCCTGCATCGGCAGGCAGACTCTCAACCACTGCGCCACCAGGGAAGCCCTGATTTTTAATATAATGTGTGCTTCACAAAATTCATTTGCAAATAAAATTTTATTATTAAATATCATTTGCTGATGTATTTTAAAATTGTAGATTTTTCAAAGTAGGAAATTTAACTACCTTAAATTTATTATCTAAATTGCTAAATATAATATGCAGTATATTTAATAATTTTCCTTCAGCTATTTATTTGGCTGTAAATCTTTTTGGTGTTTTAAATAAAACTTATATTCTTTTTCTTAAATCTTCCTGAACTCTGCACACCACCTGTTCTATTATGAATACATAACAGACATAAAAAGAAGTGAAAATTGTCTAGTGACTGGACTGTTTAATAATTCCTTCCTGAAATTTAAGATTAGGATTCTGAAAATTTGGGGGATGTGTTAAGTTTGAGTTAAGGAACTAAAGAGGATATACTGGAAAATATAAGAGTGGGTCTCAAGTATGATTCTGAGATCTCTGATAAATGTATACGTACATCTAAGCCTATGTATACTTCATGTATATGTGTATGTTTTGTATTTACATCCCTATGTGTAGCTATCTATGTCTACACATTTACAGTAATTCAAACCATAGACAGCACATCAAATGGACTGTGTATTATATTTTACATATGTAAAAATTTTTCAAAGCCTTGAATTCAATACAATTAGTTCTAATTTCTTTGCTTTTTGGACGTCTGAGATGATGTTTGCTGATGTTGCTGATGATTTTGGTGATAAATGAAGAGAAGTAGAATTTCCTGGGAAGAATTGTCCTCCCACTCTTGGGTCTCCAAGTTCTTAGGTTTTCTTTGTTATACTCTGAACTTGAAGTTGTGAGATTATTTCTTGAGAAGGCTTACCATCTTTTGGGAGTGTTTGAATGGCACTGACTGAAGCCCCAAGAGTATCTTTTCTTTTTTTTTTTTTAAATGACATTGTGTGTTTGTTTGCTAATCATATTATAATATATAATTTAATTATAGGACATTTGGGGGAATTAAAAAGGATAAAGGAAGAAAATAAGTTATTCATAATCCCTATCATCCAAAAACAGCCGTTATTATCATTTTGGTACACATCCTTCCAAATATATAGTTTAAAGCTTTTCAGACATCATAATTCTAAAGGCATAAGTAAAGTTAAAGCAACAGTAGTTATCATAAACTTCACTGGCTTGAGGTCCCTCCAGCAGATGTAAGAGTCTAAGCCCTCTTCAGTACTACACCATGTTATTTTGGCATGGCCAGGAGAGACTCTTACGGCCTCGTTACATGTCCTCCACACCCTGACATCACCTGCAAAACCACTTGGATGACAGCTCTTCAGCTGCCTTGATATCGTGGCTTGGGCTTTCGGGTAATCAGCCCCCATCCACGAGCCCACAAAGAGTCACTGTTAGAACAAAAGCCATTTCTATTACCGAGGAAATTCCAAGGGATTTAGGGGCTCCATGTCAGACCCTCCTATCCCTCAGGAAATTATAACAGCCTTAGGAGTTCTGTGTCAGGAACAGAGGCAGAGACCAACATATATATTTACTATCATTCCACGTTTATTCACACTGGTTTTGACCTATTCAGAAAACAACAGTCTGCACTACCTAGGAGGTTCTGAATATACCTGCCCTGCCCAATCCTATTTATTTGCACACCTCGACTATCCCCCTATGATCCTATACTTTGTGTTCAGCAGAAGCTTTCCCAAATCATGTCCTGGTCTTTTGCCAAAGTCGCATTTGAGACTCTGCCTTGATTTCTGATTACTTCATTTGCATCTGTATCTTCAAATTTTAACGTTAGCACAAGACAGGGTGCCACTGTCTAATTTCAGCTTCACTGAATTCTCTGTCCATTTTATTAGCCTCCTTTCAGCCCAAGAGCCCAGGACCACAAATGCTTTGTGGTCTCCTTCTTTTTTATTGCATTGTTTCCCCCTAAAGTCTTGCTAACTGTGCAAAACTATTGTACTTTTTATTTTTGGGGGTCATGCCCACGGCTCGTGGGATCTTAGTTCCCTGATCAGGGATCGAACCCGGGCCCTCGGCAGTGAAAGCACAGAGTCCTAACCACTGGACAGCAAGGGAATTCCCTAAAACTATTGTATTTTTACTAACTAACCATGGTATCCTTCCTTTAACATTGTGGGTTTCTCTTCTGATCCATGCTACCCAGACAAAAGAAAAAATGAATGCTCACCGAGTGATTCTCTTTGAAAGTCTCTTTGCTCCTTATAAAACTGTATCAAATCACTGAAATCTCTTTCAAAGGCCCTGCCTTACTGTATGTAGTTTATGTACTAGATTCCTCTGTGTTGTCACTCCTAAGATGTAAAATGAGAATGATAATAATACTACTTATCTCATAGGGCTGTTATCAGCTTAAATGGGCTTACAGTATTACCTGGCACATACTAAGTGCTTAACAATATCATTTAAATAACCATTACTATAATTATTGCTACACTGCTTTTTTCTAAGTGTGGGTTTTATACTTTAGTATGAATACACTGGGCTTAATAAATGGGAGGGGGCTAGAACTCTGCAAATAGAATCTAAAGGATATCAAAGATGAATTACTACTGCCTTTTGTAATAACAATTAACTTAGATGGAAAATTTTATTTGCTTCAGTATGTTCTGCACAATTCTTGTTCGTGTTTTAATGATGTTGAGCTCTTCTGTATCCTCACTGTTCTGTATTTGTGTACCTTTATGGAGGCCAGCTCTCTTGCAGTCACAGTTGGTGTTCAGGTTTTCTAATGCTGAGAAGGACGTTTTAAAATCCTTTCTGAGAGTCCTTATTGGGAATGGATTCCCCATTGTGTGGCATCATAAGATTTCCTGTTGTTAAAAGATAAGCTGAGGCATATTAAAACTTTTAAGAGTTTATTTCATTAGAATCAAGCAACATCCAATCTAGCAAGTAGAAAGGACCTCTGAGGAACGGTACAAAATGAAAGACTTTTATAGGCAGAAGGGAGCAGGCACAAGGAAGTTATACTAAGCCATAAAGTGTGCTGGTTATTTCAAGTTTACTTTCCTTTAGGGGATGGCAGGGGTCTATCAGGCAGATTACTAACCAGTGCTATCAGGTGATTCCTGACTGATTGGTTTATGATTCCATTTCTGATAGAGCCAAAACTGTAATTAATGTAAATCTCAGTTTGTTGATGTGGGGCTTAGCATAAATGGTTCCATTTTGGGCCTGACTGTCTTGTTTTTAACACTGTGTAACACCATTAAGCCTGAGATCCGCAGCTGATGAGCCCTACTGTCTTGATGCTCACCATCTTTTGTCTTCCTAAAGCACTGCATAATCATAATATATTTTCACCAGATTAGGAGGCTGTTACCAACTGTGCAGTTGGCAAGAGGCAGAAGAACAAGCCTGGAGGTCAGTGATCCAGAGTTGCATTTCACTTCGTGAGGAAGTCATAAAACAAAGCAACGGATCCAAGATGCACACAGTTGTGGAAGAGATACGGACACAATTCCATCTGTCCTCAGTGAAGGAATACAGGTCCCCTTCTCCTCCCAAAGGTGAGCTCCTCAAGGACAGGAGACCTGTCTTAAGCATCTTTGTATCTCTGTGCGTGTCTAAGTGTAATCAAATGCCTCCCATTGACCTGAATCTGTGGCAAGGCACCTACCTGATCTCCTCAAATTCCCATCAGAGCCTGAGGGGTAGGCAGTGATAGACTCATTGAAGAGCCACGTTGGAGGAGCTCTGCTTGGTTAAATAGAGAGTGGCAGAATGAGAAGCCAGATTCAGGTCTGATGACCACAGTGCTTTGACAGGTAGGTAGTGGGGTCCTGGAGCTGGGCTGCCGGTTTCAGATCCTGGCTCGGTCACTCACTAGCTGTGTGAATTTAGGCCAATCTCTTAATCTCTTTGCTTCTCCATTCCCAAGATGTAAAATGGGGACGATAACAGTCTTCAGGGATGTTATCAGCCGAAGATGACAGCATTGCCTGGCATATACTGAGTATTCAAGAAATATCAGCTAGAGTAACTATTACTACTACTACTACTGTAGTACCTTTCTCTAAGTGCGCTTTATAGTTTAGCCTGAGGGCACTGGACTCAATAGGGAGCTAGAACTCTGAAAACAGAATCTGCAGGATATGAAAGATAATATTACTGCCTGACCTCTTCTAGTATCTCTTAGTATCTTTCCTTCCATTATGTTTGGATTTCTGGCTCAGTTTGAGTCATTCCCTAGAAAGAGACAGAATGTACTAAAATTCCACCTGGGTAACAGTTTCAACACTAAACAGTGTGTCTGTCCATAGGAAGTCATAAAAATTCATGGAAAATTTCATCTTAAGAGTATAACTGATCCAACAAAGGAAAAGCACAGGCAGTGATACATATTTGCTAACTTTTTCTGGGCATTCTGTTTCCCAAGATAAATACACAATTCTGAATATTTTAATCCATTAAGATTTTCATTTTATAAATTGCTGAATAAATTATGTATTTTCTAGGCAGAAAAGCTCAAGGAATCCAATCCTTCTAATTTAATTTACTTTCTTTAAATAATGGTTGGATAAATATTAAAATGAAAATATTCTTTTCTTTTAAGCAAGGAATGGATTTATATTTATTGCATTTCTTCCTTGACCAGATTAATTTTGTCCTTCCAGTTCAGTACTCAGTGGTGAAACTAGAGACACATGGTGTTGATCATTTCTTTTAGGGTTTACAACTGTTCTGTGGGTGTGCTCGGGTATTAAGAGAATGTGGGGACAGTGGGAGAGGTTGCTGTGTTTCGCATATTTTGTTTCTTTCATTAGAAAATCATTTTTAGAAGTGCACAGATATTCTGTACTTTTTGAAGATATGAAAGGTGATCTTTATATCCAGAAAAAAGTATGTGTGGGAAAAAAAACATAACCAGCTATGGCTTTTTAAAATGAATTTTAGAAATTTCCTTGTGTATTCAGATTTCTCATGCCATAAAGTTACTCTTTTTTTTTTTTACATCTTTATTGGAGTATAATTGCTTTACAATGGTGTGTTAGTTTCTGCTTTATAACAAAGTGAATCAGTTATACATATGTTCCCGTATCTCTTCTCTCTTGCGTCTCCCTCCCTCCCACCTTCCCTATCCCACCCCTCTAGGTGGTCACGAAGCACTGAGCTATCTCCCTGTGCTATGCGGCTGCTTGCACTAGCTATCTATTTTACGTTTGGTAGTGTATATATGTCCATGCCACTCTCTCACTTTGTCACAGCTTACCCTTCCCCCTTCCCATATCCTCAAGTCCATTCTCTAGGATGTCTGTGTCTTTATTCCCATCTTAACCTCTAGGTTCTTCATGACATTTTTTGTTTTTCTCTTAGATTCCATATATATGTGTTAGCGTACGGTATTTGTCTTTCTTTTTCTGACTTACTTCACTCTGTATGCCAGACTCTAGGTCCATCCACCTCATTACAAATAGCTCAATTTCGTTTCTTTTTATGGCTGAGTAATATTCCATTTTATATATGTGCCACATCTTCTTTATCCATTCATGTGATGATGGACACTTAGGTTGCTTCCATCTACTGGCTATTATAAATAGAGCTACAATGAACATTTTGGTACAGGACGCTTTCTGAATTATGGTTTTCTCAGGGTATATGCCCAGTAGTGGGATTGCTGGGTCATATGGTAGCTCTATTTTTGGTTTTTTAAGGAACCTCCATACTGTTCTCCATAGTGGCTGGACCAATACACATTCCCACCAGCAGTGCAAGAGGGTTCCCTTTTCTCCACACCCTCGCCAGCATTTATTGTTTCTAGATTTTTTGATGATGGCCATTCTGACCGGTATGAGATGATATCTCATTGTAGTTTTGATTTGCATTTCTCTAATGATTAATGATGTTGAGCATTCTTTCATGTGTTTGTTGGCAACCTGTATATCTTCTTTGGAGAAATGTCTATTTAGGTCTTCTGCCCATTTTTGGATTGGGTTGTTTGTTTTTGGATATTGAGCTGCATGAGCTACTTGTAAATTTTGGAGATTAATCCTTTGTCAGTTGCTTCGTTTGCAAATATTTTCTCCCATTCTGAGGGTTGTCTTTTGGTCTTGTTTATGGTTTCCTTTGCTGTGCAAAAGCTTTTAAGTTTCATTAGGTCCCATTTGTTTATTTTTGTTTTTATTTCCATTTCTCTAGGAGGTGGGTCCAAAAGGATCTTGCTGTGATTTATGTCATAGTGTGTTCTACCTATGCTTTCCTCTAAGAGTTTTATAGTGTCTGGCCTTACATTTAGGTCTTTAATCCATTTTGAGCTTACTTTTGTGTATTGTGTTAGGGAGTGTTCATACTTTTACATGTCGCTGTCCAGTTTTCCCAGCACCACTTATTGAAGAGGCTGTCCTTTCTCCACTGTACATTCCTGCCTCCTTTATCAAAGATAAGGTGACCATATGTGCGTGGGTTTATCTCTGGCCTTTCTATCCTGTTCCATTGATCTATATTTCTGTTTTTGTGCCAGTACCATACTGTCTTGATTACTGTAGCTTTGTAGTGTACTCTGAAGTCAGGGAGCCTGATTCCTCCAACTGTGTTTTTCGTTCTCAAGATTGCTTTGGCTATTCGGGGTCTTTTGTGTTTCCATACAAATTGTGAAATTTTTTGTTCTAGTTCTGTGAAAAATGCCAGTGATAGTTTGATAGGGATTGCATTGAATCTGTAGATTGCTTTGGGTAGTAGAGTCATTTTCACAATGTTGATTCTTCCAATTCAAGAACGTGGTATATCTCTCCGTCTATTTGTATCATTTTAATTTCTTTCATCAGTGTCATAATTTTCTGCATACAGGTCTTTTGTCTCCTTAGGTAGGTTTATTCCTAGATATTTTATTCTTTTTGTTGCCATGGTAAATGGGAGTGTTTTCTTAATTTCACTTTCAGATTTTTCATCCTTAGTGTATAGGAATGCAAGAGATTTCTGTGCATTAGTTTTGCATCCTGCTACTTTACCAAATTCATTGATTGCTCTAGCAGTTTTCTGGTAATGTCTTCAGGATTCTCTAAGTATAGCAACATGTCATCTGCAAACAGTGACAGCTTTACTTCTTCTTTTCTGATTTGGATTCCTTTTATTTCTTTTTCTTCTCTGATTGCTGGGCCTAAAACTTCCAAAACTATGTTGAATAATAGTTGTGAGAGTGGGCAACCTTGTCTTGTTCCTGATCTTCGGGGAAATGGTTTCATTTTTTCACCATTGAGGACGATGTTGGCTGTGGGTTTGTCATATATGGCCTTTATTATGTTGAGGAAAGTTCCCTCTATGCCTACTTTCTGCAGGGTTTTTTTATCATAAATGGGTATTGAATTTTGTCAAAACCTTTCTCGGCATCTATTGAGATGATCATATGGTTTTTCTCCTTCAGTTTGTTAATATGGTGTATCACGTTGATTGACTTCCATGTATTGAAGAATCCTTGCATTCCTGGAATAAACCCCACTTGATCATGGTGTATGATCCTTTTAATGTGCTGTTGGATTCTGTTTGCTAGTATTCTGTTGAGGATTTTTGCATCTATGTTCATCAGTGATATTGGCCTGTAGTTTTCTTTCTTTGTGACATCCTTGTCTGGTTTTGGTATCAGGGTGACGGTGGCCTTGTAGAATGAGTTTGGGAGTGTTCCTCCCTCTGCTATATTTTGGAAGAGTTTGAGAAGGATAGGTGTTAGCTCTTCTCTAAATGTTTGATAGAATTCGCCTGTGAAGCCATCTGGTCCTGGGCTTTTGTTTGTTGGAAGATTTTTTATCACAGTTTCAATTTCAGTGCTTGTGATTGGTCTGTTCATATTTTCTATTTCTTCCTGATTCAGTCTCGGCAGGTTGTGCATTTCTAAGAATTTGTCCATTTCTTCCAGGTTGTCCATTCTATTGGCATAGAGTTGCTTGTAGTAACTCTACAAGCTTGATCCTTGGTATTTCTGCAGTGTGAGTTGTTACTTCTCCTTTTTCATTTCTAATTCTATTGATTTGAGTCTTCTCCCTTTTTTTCTTGATGAGTCTGGCTAATGGTTTATCAATTTTGTTTATCTTCTCAAAGCACCAGCTTTTAGTTTTATTGATCTTTGCTATCGTTTCCTTCATTTCTTTTTCATTTATTTCTGATCTGATTTTTATGATTTCTTTCCTTCTGCTAACTTTGAGTTTTTTTTGTTCTTCTTTCTCTAATTCCTTTAGGTGTAAGGTTAGATTGTTTATTCGAGATGTTTCCTGTTTCTTAAGGTGGGATTGTATTGCTATAAACTTCTCTCTTAGAACTGCTTTTGCTGCATCCCATAAGTTTTGGGTCATCGTTTCTCCATTGTCATTTGTTTCTAGGTATTTTTTAATTTCCTCTTTGATTTCTTCAGTGATCACTTGGTTATTAAGTTGTGTATTGGTTAGCCTCTATGTGTTTGTCTTTTTACAGATCTTTTCCTGGAATTGATATCTAGTCTCATAGCGTTGTGGTCGGAAAAGATACTTGATACGATTTCAATTTTCTTAAATTTACCAAGGCTTGATTTGTGACCCAAGATATGAACTATCCTGGAGAATGTTCCATGAGCACTTGAAAAAAATGTGTATTCTGTTGTTTCTGGGTGGAATGTCCTATAAATATCAATTAAGTCCATCCTGTTTAATGTATCATTTAAAGCTTGTGTTTCCTTATTTATTTTCATTTTGGATGATCTGTCCATTGGTGAAATTGGGGTGTTAAAGTCCCCTACTATGAATGTGTTACTGTCGTTTTCCCCTTTTATGGCTGTTAGTTTTTGGCTTATGTATTGAGGTGCTCCTAGGTTGGGTGCATAAATATTTACAATTGTTACATCTTCTTCTTGGATCGATCCCTTCATCATTATGTAGTGTCCTTCTTTGTCTCTTGTAATAGCCTTTATTTTAAAGTCTATTTTGTCTGATATGAGAATTGCTACCCCAGATTTCTTTTGGGTTCCATTTGCATGGAATATCTTTTTCCATCCCCTCACTTTCAGTCTGTATGTGTCCCTAGGTCTGAAGTGGATCTCTTGTAGACAGCATATATATGGGTCTTGTTTTTGTATCCATTCAGCCAGTCTGTGTCTTTTGGTGGGAGCATTTAATCCATTTACATTTAAGGTAATTAGCGATATGTATGTTCCTATTCCCATTTTCTTAATTGTTTTGGGTTTGTTATTGTAGGTCTTTTCCTTCTGTTGTGTTTCTTGCCTAGGGAAGTTCCTTTAGCATTTGTTGTAAAGCTGGTTTGGTGGTGCTGAACTCCCTCAGCTTTTGCTTGTCTGTAAAGTTTTAAGTTCTCCATCAAATCTGAATGAGATCCTTGCTGGGTAGAGTAATCTTGGTTGCAGGTTTTTCTCCTTCATCAGTTTAATATGTCCTGCCAGTCCCTCTGGCTTGCAGAGTTTCTGCTGAAAGATCAGCTGTTAACCTTATGGGGATTCCCTTGTGTGTTATTTGTTGTTTTTCCCTTGCTGCTTTTAATATGTTTTCTTTGTATTTAATTTTTGACAGTTTGATTAATATGTGTGTTGGTATGTTTCTCCTTGGATTTATCCTGTAAGGGACTCTCTGTGTTTCCTGGACTTGATTAGCTATTTCCTTTCCCATATTAGGGAAGTTTTCAACTATAATCTCTTCAAATATTTTCTCAGTCCCTTTCTTTTTCTCTTCTTCTGGGACCCCTATAATTCGAATGGTGGTGCGTTTAATGTTGTCCCAAAGGTCTCTGAGACTGTCCTCAGCTCTTTTCATTCTTTTTTCTTTATTTTGCTCTGCAGTAGTTATTTCCACTATTTTATCTTCCAGGTCACTTATCTGTTCTTCTGCCTCAGTTATTCTGCTATTGATCCCTTCTAGAGTATTTTTAATTTCATTTATTGTGTTGTTCATCATTGCTTGTTTCCTCTTTAGTTCTTCTAGGTCCTTGTTAAATGTTTCTTGCATTTTCTCTCTTTTCTCTATTCTATTTCCAAGATGTTGGATCATCTTTACTATCATTATTCTGAATTATTTTTCATGTAGTCTGCCTCTTTCCTATTTTTATCTTGCTCCTTCATCTGCTGTGTGTTTTTCTGTCTTCTCATGTTGCTTATCTTACTGTGTTTGGGGTCTTCTTTTTACAGGCTGCAGGTTCGTAGTTCCCATTGTTTTTGGTGTCTGTCCCCAGTGGCTAAGGTTGGTTCAGTGGGTTGTGTAGGCTTCCTGGTGGAGGGGACTAGTTCCTGTGTTTTGGTGGATGAGGCTGGATCTTGTCTTTCTGGTGGGCTGGTCCACGTCTGGTGGTGTGTTTTGGGGTGTCTCTGGCCTTATTATGATTTTAGGCAGCCTCTTTTCTAATGGGTGAGGTTGTGTTCCTGTCTTGCTAGTTGTTTGGCATAGGGTGTCCAGCACTGTAGCTTGCTGGTTGTTGAGTGAAGCTGGGTGTTGGTGTTGAGATGCAGATCTCTGCGAGATTTTCGCCGTTTGATATTACGTGGAGCTGGGAGGTCTCTTGTGGACCAGTGTCCTGAAGTTGGCTCTCCCACCTCAGAGGCGCAGCACTGACTCCTGGCTGCAGCACCGAGAGCCTTTAATCCATAGGGCTCGGAGTAAGACGGAGAAAAAGTAGAAAGAGAGAGAGAGAGAGAGAGAGAGGGAGGGAGGGAGGGAGGGAGGAAGGAAGAAAGGAAGCAAGGAAGGAAGAAAGAGAGAAAGGAAGAAAGGATAAAATAAAATGAAGTAAGGTAAAATAAAGTTATTAAAATAAAAAATAAAAATAATTATTAAGAGAAAAATATCTTTTAAAGTAAACCAACAGCAACAACAACAAAAAACGGACGGACAGAACCCTAGGACAAATGGTGAAAGCAAAGCTATACAGACAAAGTCTCACACAGAAGCATACACATACACACTCACAAAAAGAGGAAAAAGGGAAAAAATAGTAAATCTTGCTCTCAAAGTCCACCTCCTCAGTTTGGGATGATTCGTTGTCTATTCAGGTATTCCACAGATTCAGGGTACATCAAGTTTATTGTGGAGATTTAATCCGCTGCACCTGAGGCTGCTGGGAGAGATTTTCCTTTCTCTTGTTTTCTCGCACAGCTCCCGGGTCTCAGCTTTGTATTTGGCCCCGCGTCTGCGTGTAGGTCGCCGGAGGGCGTCTGTTCTTCGCTCAGATAGGGCGGGGTTAAAGGAGCCGCTGATTCGGGGGCTCTGGCTCACTCAGGCCCAGGGGAGGGAGGGTTACGGAGGCGGGGCGAGCCTGCGGCATCAGAGGCCGGCGTGACGTTGCACCAGCCTCAGGCGTGCCATTCGTTCTCCTGGGGAAGTTGTCCCTGTATCCCGGGACCCTGGCAGTGGCGGGCTGCACAGGCTCCCAGGAGGGGCGGTGTGGATAGTGACCTGTGCTTGCAGACAGGCCTCTTGGTGGCAGCAACAGCGGCCCTAGCGTCTCATGCCCGTCTCTGGGGTCCGCGCTGATAGCCGTGGCTCGCGCCCGTCTCCGGAGCTCCTTCAAGCAGCGCTCTCAATCCCTCTCCTCGCGCACCAGGAAACAAAGAGGGAAGAAAACGTCTCCTGCCTCTTCGGCAGGTCCAGACTTTTCCCCGGACTCCCTCCCGGCCAGCTGTGGTGCACCAACCCCCACAGGCTGTGTTCACGCCGCCAGTCCTCTCCCTGGGATCCCCCCTCCGCAGCCGGAGCCTCAGCTCCCAGCCCTGCCCACCCCGGCGTGTGAGCAGACAAGCCTCTCGGCCTGGTAAGTGCCGGTCGGCACCGACTGTCTGTGTGGGAATCTCTCCGCTTTGCGTTGCGCACCCCTGTGGCTGTGCTCTCCTCCGCGGCCCCGAAGCTCCCCGCCTCCACCACCCGCAGTCTCCGCCCGCGAAGGGGCTTCCTAGTGTGTGGAAACCTTTCCTCCTTCACAGCTCCCTCCCACTGGTGCAGGTCCCATCCCTATTCTTTTGTCTCTGTTTATTCTTTTTTCTTTTGCCCTACCCAGGTACGTGGAGAGTTTCTTGCCTTTTGGGAGGTTTGAGGTCTTCTGCCAGCGTTCAGTGGTTGTTCTGTAGGAGTTGTTCCACCTGTAGATGTATTTCTGATGTAACTGTGGGGAGGAAGGTGATCTCCGTGTCTTACTCTTCCGCCATCTTCCCCGAGCTCTCCCTCCCATATTCTTCCATAAAGTTACTCTTTTTCCCCCTTTCCATATACTGTGGAAAGGAAGGGAAGAAGGAAGTCAATATTCACAGTCCACACTTAAGGGGTGGGGTTTTAGGCTCCACCTCTTTGACTGTGGCATATCTGCACAAATTATTTGGAATTCTTCTGCTGGGGAAAGTTGTCTGTTCTCCCCAACTTAATTACTCATTCAATCACTTACATCAGCATGGATTCATGAGTGCTCATGTGTATATATTTTATATTTTAAGTTATAAACTAATATTACTTTATTAATTTTGTTGCTCAAATTTTTCCAGCTTTGTTGCTCAAAGTTCCATTGGGAGCTCTTTCATTTGGTTCCTAGATCCCTTTGACATACCTACATCATTGTTATTTATTATTAGGCTTTTTTAAAGCACCTCCTTACTTTCTGATACTATAGGATGCTCCAGGCTCATCTTGTGTATTTCCTGCCCCAGTCCTAGAATCAGCCATTTCTCCCAGGAGCCCTGTTTTTTTCTGAAGAATGGTATTTAAAAGCAAGATCTGGGCACTGATTGTGCTCCTACTGGGCTCTCTCAGCTGAAAGAACAGGAGATATGTGTGTGTGTTCTAACCTATGTATATACACCTATCTAAAGATACTTGGATATGTAACCAACTGTATCTATATGATAAAGCTGATCCAGTGAGTTCATACTGATGTTTCCAACTCTATTATTTCATGGATCATTCTAGTTTTCTTCCCTTCCTTATCTCTAAGGTCCCACTCCCCCCATCTGTCATCCATTTACTTAAATTTTCACTTCTGGCATACACATACAGTGCTTTCAGAAGTGTTAACCCATAATCCAAAGAGAAACAACTTTATTACACTGCTATGTCCAGTTCCTATTGCCTTTACTCTTACAGACTCCATTCATTGCCAGAGTTACTTAGGTTGCCAACCTATTCCCCTACCTACGTCAGTGAGGGTATTTCATATATTTATAAGACATTTAGATTCTTTTGCCACATCCTGCATTCTCTGTTGTGATCCTACCACCTCCTAGATTGATTTTTTTAAATTTTGCATACATTGAAGTTTGCTCTTTTTGCTATAAAGTTCTATGGGTTTTGTCAAATGCTTAATATTTTGCATTCACCATTACAGTATCACACAAAATAGTTCTACCACCCTAAAAAGTAATCCTTTGTGCTATACCTGTATAATCATCTCCTCCCCCTGAGTCCTTGGCAACGACTCATCTATTTACCATTTCTGTAATTTTACCTTCTTCAGGCTGTCATATGATTGGAATCATACAGTATATAGCTTTTTTTAGACTGGCTTTTTTCACTTATCAATATGCATTTAAAATTCATCTATGTCTTTTTGTGGCTTGATAACTCTTTTCTTTTTATTGCTGAATAACATTCCATTTGATGTATATACCAGTTTGTTTATCTATGCTTATGGAAGGCATCTTGGTTGCTTCCAGTTCTTGTTGATTATGAATAAAGCTTCTATAAACTTTCACATGCATTTTTGCATGGACGTAAAGCTTTCAAATCAGTTGGGAAAATACTTAGAAGTGCAATTGCTGAATTGTATGGTAGGGCTGCATTTAGTTTTGTGAGAAACTGCTGAACTCTCTGCCAAAGTGTCTTCCAAAGTGGCTGTACCATTTTTCATTCCCATAAACAATGAATGAGAGGTCCTGTTGCTCCATATCCTCACCAGTCCTTGGTATTGTCAGCTTTTGGTTTTAGTCATTCTAATATGTGTTTAGTGGTATCATATTGTTGTTTTAATTTGAAATTGCCTAATGACAGATGATGTTGAGAGTCTTTTCATATACTTATTTGCCATCTGTATATTTTCTTTGGGGAGATGTTCAGATCTTTTGCCCATTTTTTTCATTGAGGTGTTTGCTTTTTTGTTGGCTTTTAAGAGGTCTTTGTATATTTTGGATACAAATCTTTAATCAAATACATGTTTTGCAAATATTTTCCCCTGGTCTGTGGTTTGCCTTTTCATTCTCTTAAGAGTGTCTTTCTTAGAGAATGCAGCTTTTAATTTTAACAAAGCCCAATTTATCAATTTTTTCTTTTGTGGATCATGCTATTGGTGTTGTGTTAAAAAACTTATCACCAAACCTAACATTGTGCAGTTTCTCCTGTGTTTTTCTGAAGAAGTTTTATAGTTTTGCATCTTACATTTAGTTTTATTATACATTTTGAGTTAATTTTTATGTAAAATGTAAGATCTGTGTCTAGGTTTATTTATTTTTTGCATAGGGACATCCAGTTGTTCTGGCACCATTTATTGAAAGACTGTTCTTTTTCAATTGAATTGTCTTTGTTCCTTTGTCCAAGTTCAGTTGACTATATTTGTGTAGGTCTAGTCTGGGCTCTTTATTCTGTTCCATTGTGCTATGTATTCTTTCGCTGAGATGATGCTATTTTGATTACTGTGACCTTAAAATAAGTCTTGAAATAGAGTAAGGTTAGTCCTCCAACATGGTTCTTCCTCTTCTCCTTCTTCCTCTCCCTCTCCTTTTTCTCTTTCTCCTCTTCCTCCTCCTGCATCTCTTCCCCTCCTCCCCTCTTCCCCTCCTCCTCCTGTTCCTCCTTCTCCTCTTCTTTCTTTGGTACTGTGTTGGTTGTTCTAGGTCTTTTGCCTTTCCATATAAACTTTAGAATCAGTTTGTTGACATCTACAAAATAGTTTGCTGGTATTTTGATTGGGATTGCATTATATCTGTAGATCAAGTTTGGAAGAATTGACACCCTAATTAACAATATTGAGTTTTCAAATCCATGAACATGGAATATTGCTCCATTTATTTAGATATGCTTTCATTTTTAAACAATTACTGTTTTATTGTTTTCTGTATACAGGTCCTCTACATATTTTGTTAGATTTAAACCTAAGTATTTCATTTTGGGAGGATGCTACTTTAAATGGTATTGTCTTATTAGTTTCAAATTCCAGTTGTTTATTGCTGGCATGTATATAGGAAAGTAATTGACTTTCGTGTATTAACTTCATATCCTGTGATTTGCTATACTTATTAGTTCCAGAAGTTTTTTGATCATTCTTTGAGATTTTCTACATAGTATATCTTGTCATCATGAATAGAGACAGTTTCAATCTGTACACCTTTTATTTCTTTTTCTTGTTTTATTCCACTAGCTAGTACTTATTGTATAACATTGAATTTGAGTGGTGAGAGAGAAATCCTTATCTTGTTTTTAGTGTTGGGGAGCAAGTGATCAGTATTTATTTCACCATTAAATATTATGTTAACTTTATGTTTTTTGTAGATGTTATCAAATTGGGGAAGTTCTCCTTCATTCCTAGTTGGCTGAAAAAAAATTTTTTTTTATTATGAATGGGTTGGATTTTATCAAATGCTTTTCTGTGTCAATTGGCATAATAATATGATTTTTATTCTGTAGTCTGTTGATTTGGTGGATTATATTGATGGATTTTCAAGTGTTGAACCAGCTTTGCCTACTTGGAATAAATACCACTTGGTCATGGTGTATAATTCTTTTTTAAACATTGTCAGATTCAATTTGGTAAAATTTTGTTGAGGATTTTTACATCTATATTCATGAGAAATAATGGACTGCAGCTTTTGTTTCTTGTACCATCTTTCTCTGCTTTTGGTATTAAAGTAATGCTAACCTCATAGAATGAATTAAGGAATATTCCCTCTGCTTCTGTTTTCTTTAGGAGATCAGTGTCATATCTGTTTCTGACACTTTCTTTCTCTCCTTAGACTATTTCTTCTTGCCTTTTGGTGTGCCTTGGAATTTTTTGTTGGAAGCTGTACATGTTGTATTGGATAATAGGAACTGGGGAAATAAGCCTTCACTGTGATGATTTATGTTAATATGCAGTTGGGCTGTATTTGCTCTTGATAAAGGTGCCAGACACTTTAAATTCCTCTTATCTCCCCTCTTGACTTGGGTGCCCTGCTCTTATCTCCCCTCTTGACTTTGGGTTTCCCTAAGTCCTTCTCCTCCAAGAGGATCTGTGTCTTGAAGTTTTTTCAGCTATAATCCACTGGTATCACACTGGAGTCTCCCTGGTGTGTGTGATATTTTGTGGGCTTGTGTCTATGGCCTGAGATCCTCACAAGAGTTTTTTTTTAATAGCTTCTCCTCTCTCCCACACCTCCCCTAGATGAGACAGGAAGGCTTTGAGGGCTGGAGTCCCAGGGCTTGGAAACAAGCTCTGGTAGAGTCTTTTGTTCTGGAGAGTAGGCCTTTGCTATATAGAAGACTCTGGATGTATTTCACAAGGATTCCTCTTCTTTTCCTCCTACCAGAGACACCAGGACATTTTTCTCATTATTCAGGGTTACCATTTAAGTGTTCTTACAAGTTTATAGCTCCAGTGGTTTCTGCTATAGATAGGCAGATTTTGACTGTCACTCCCTGGATTTGCCCATTTCTTCAGATTTGGGAGTGGTTGTTTCCCCTGCAAACTCAGTTCTTTCATGGGTTTAAGAAAAGTTATTAGTTTTCAGTTTCTTCAGCTTTTTCTTGTTGTAAGGATGGGGTAAAGAATTCTAAGCTTTTTGCATGTTGTAGCTGAAACTTCTAGTACATTTTTAGTGACTTATTATTTTATTCTGTTAATTTGTTGCTTCTTAATAGGGCATGACATATCTCTGCCTTGTCTTACCCATTCTTTCACTCCTCACTTCCAACTCCCCACTAACCCATGTCCACATATTGTACTTGTCCCCGTGGATCTCTGTGAGATTTTCTTTTCTATCTTGGCTTTTATTGTCTATTAGTTTTAGTTTTTTCTTCTTTACATTATTGATTCATCTTGAATTTATTTTGGTTGAAGGACTGAATTAGCCATCCATTTTTGGTTTTGCCGAAATGCCAGACCATTTTTTTTGGATAAATCTATCTTTTCCCCTCTGATATAAAAAATTTTACTTTTTGTATACTAAATTTAAAAAATATATGATCTATTTCTGAACTCTTAAATTTGTTCTGTTGATCTGTTAGTGTACTCCTGTGCCAGTACCAACTTTTTAATGTAGGTTTCATAGTGTAGTGAGTTACTAAGAAAACTAGTACTTTACAAATAGTAATGCATTAATGATATACATTATTTTAAGAATAACTGATGTTGGTAATATTTATTTTGTTTTTCTATGAACAGGTGTCTTTTTATTTATTCATCTTGCATTGTATCTGTTAGTAGAATTTTAAAAGTTATTTTTTTACATAGATACAATATACTTCTTATATTTATTTTAACTATTTTATCTTTTCATTGTATTTTCTCAGCAGTAATTATTTGTATACAAGACAGCAATCGATTTGGGGACGTTAATTTTATAACCAGAGATTTTGCTGAATTATCTCATTGTGTCTAATAGCTTTTTAGTTGTCTCTCTTGGGTTTATGGTTATGTAACCATATGATTTTCAAATAATGATAATTTTGCATTTTCCTTTTTATTTTTGCCTCATTTATTTCTCCTGCTTAATGACAATGGCCAATCTTTTAAAGAACAATATTAACTAATAGAACACACTTCATTGTAATAAACTTTTTTTTTAACCACAATTATCTCATTGTGTTGTTAAACTGTAAAATCCTTGGGGTAGGGACTTTTATTCCTAATGCTTAACATAATATAGGAATAAAAAATAAGTACTCAGTAGGCAGCTGTTGAATGATCTAGGGCAAGGTAAGGTGAGCTAGACTGAGTGGAGATACACCACTCTAATACCTTAGCCTATATGAAGTGAGTGTCCTTGAATGTCACAGAGATAGCTAAAGTACCTTTCATCGGGCCCATGAAAGTCTGGTGTGAGTCCCATAGCTAGAACCTATGATTTTTGGCCACAATTGAACCCTCAAAGATCTGTAGCCTTTGGGCCTGTCTCAATTCAGTTGGAGTGAGGGAACACTCCTGCCCAAGGTCAATCTTTTAGGCACACTGCCCTGGAAGACAGAACTTTGAATTTTTAAAGATGGTGTATACAGAGGAGAAGCAGAAGTCAAAGTACTTTGTAAATTCTACACACTGTCCTGCAGCACAAGTCTCATGACATACTCACAGAAGCAGCAGGAACCTTCCTGGCTCCTGAATGGGACTCCAACAGCCATCTTGTGTTGGGGGTAGGAAAATGGAGGCAGACGCTTGGCTTTTCTATGCAAAATAAGCATCAATACTTTTTGAAGAACATGAAGAGGCAGACTTTTGTACAAGGCAGCTTTGAGAGCTCTATCAGTGGGGCCTGCCTGGAAAATGGTCAGGGTAACAGAATGTCAGCAATGGGAACATGAAAAAGACAGCTCTTGGTTGGAATGGGACCAGAGAGAACAACAAGTGCAGTAAATAAACCAAAGACACCTGTATTCTTGGGTTATGAGTAAGAGCCAAAGTAGTTTAATGACCTCTCAAATTAATGGGCAGACTTGAAACCCAAAGATTTTGGCTTGTGGCCTGATGGACAAGTATCTCTGGCTTGGTACTGGCTCCTATAACCCTAATATGGTGGTCCAAGAATAGTGCTCTCCTTTTCAATTCTATTCCAGTAAGTTCTTTATCATGCATCCCTATTTCAGAGAAGATTGCTTCTTACTTTTCCATTAGAAAAATGAATATTATGATGGATTTCATTTTTCCATTGAAACTAATTGACCATGAACAATAATACCAAGCACTATATCTAGTCGAAAGGAAAGCAGTGGGATTTTGTTCACAAATTGCCATGGGGAAGCAGAGATCACAGCTCATTTGAGGAATCGAGGCTTCTGATTAGCTGTGCTCCTTGAGGCAGGCAGGGTGCGTCTCAGTTTCCAGCAACTTATTCCCAAAAGGAGTTTGTGCATTTGTTCTTCCATTCATTAAGCCATTCATTCTTTCATGAAACTTTTTTGAGGTATATCATGCACAGAACTGTAGATTCAAAGATAAATAGACCATCTTCATGCTGGTGTGGATAATGTCACTTGCCTTTCTTTATTGAGTATATAAAAATAATTTTGGTCATGAATCTCTATGGAAAACTTAAGGAAGCAATGATCCATCTTCCCAGGAGAAGACACATAAGCCCCTAATTTTCCATACAGTTTCGGGGGATGCACAGCCATATGATGCGTGTCCATGGAGCCCCTCAGGTTGAGATCTCCACCAGGAATGCAATAGATATCAGGATCGATGGCAGAAGACTGTGAGCTTCACACATCAGAGTAGTGAAGACCATGTTCTTTGACCAAGCTCCTCTTTGACATTCCTTTCACTTTTATAACCCGTCTGTCTCTGTTACTCTTTTAATTTGAACTCTTAAATTTTTCTCTCTCTACAGTAGTATAATATTACTGAACACTGGTGAGGGCTTGGCTAGGGTTGGACACTGAGTGTTTTGTAATATTGCCAGTTGGAAGTCTGTGTTTCTACAGCAGCGTTCCACCCCCAGAGAGCTGAAAGAGATTTTGGTTGGACTGATTCACAGTCTTGCCTGGGATTCCATGGCTTGTTAATGGTAGAGTCTGAACAGAGAATTCCTGATTCTCAGGTCTGCGCCTTCATCACTGGCTTAGCTCTTATTCCATACCCTATTCCATCTTTAGTTCTATCTTCTGGCCTGAAAGCTCCATGTAAGGTCTAACAGGCACTTTTTCTGAAGAGAGGTAAGAATTTGTTAGCCAGAGTTGTTAGAAACAAATATGGGGTTAGTGATGTATTTTCCTGATTACAGTGAATATGTTAATACAGTGCTCCATGCCCCACCCCCCCATCACACATCACACACAATTTCAAAGGCCGCCAAAAATGTATCTCAAAAGAAGCATTTTATCTTACTCAAGAGATAAAACAAAAAATTTTTTGTGATCCTAAATGAATACAGTTTTTTTTTCCTGAAAAGATAGTTTTCTGAACAGAGCTTTCCTTTTTGTGATGTAGGACACTAGTGTTGCCCAAATAGAACCAGAACTAGTATATGTTCAAAACTTTAAATAATTTTTTTCCTGTGTCAAAGGACCAAAGTCACCCACTGTAGTTGCTAGTAGGAAATTCACAGGGTTCACAATGGAAGAAAGAGTCTTGGCACAGCCTAGAATCCTGGTACATCTGCTGCTATGGAAACTGCACTAGGTAGGCATTTCTTGTTACATGTGTTTTCCTACCTCAGCTAAGAATAATCAATGCCATAAATCATCTTAGGTGATATATCCTTTTAGGGATCTTCCTTTGGGTTTGCTGATATGGTGTCATTTAGAATTCATTATATTTCAATTGAGACTTCATTAAGAGGAAGGCTTCCTCCAAATCCATATTTTGCTGCCTGAGAATAAGAGTGAGGGGCAAGATACGAGAAGGAACAATGTTTTGCTTGGGGTAAAGCACTATGGCAACTATGTGAACGAAGTGGTTTAAGCCTCAAGAAAGTCTAAATATAACCACCAACGCAGACGTATATAATGCAAGTTCAAGAATAGTTGAATATAAAGTGCACAGGGCTTGATATAGGAAAAGCATTCAATACAGTCAACTATTATCTACTAGTGTTCTTACTTCCTACTGCTACTACTGCTTTTCAAATCAGTTTATAAAATTATAGCTAACGTAATGGAAAAGCTGCTGAAGCTACTTTCACATTGTGAAAGATGCTTTAATTTCCAAATAAATACAGGTCATCCTAGTAAGAACACAAGAATAGAAGAACCTCCAATTTTAAGTAAACCTGCTAGCAACAATTTTTCAAGTTTTTTGGGCACATTGACAGCATCTCTTTGGAGGATTGTTAGTATTCAGGATTAGAAATAAGTATACTTGTGGGGGCTTCCCTGGTGGCACAGTGGTTGAGACTCTGCCTGCCGATGTAGGGGACACGGGTTCGTGCCCTGGTCTGGGAAGATCTCACGTGCCGCGGAGCGGCTAGGCCCGTGAACCATGGCCGCTGAGCCTGCGCGTCCGGAGCCTGTGCTCCGCAATGCGAGAGGCCACAACAGTGAGAGGCCCGCATACCACCCCCCCCCAAAAAATAAGTATACTTGTTTCTCAGAAGTTGATCTAGAGAATTAGGTTTGGATTAGAGGACAATCTAGGTGCTGTTGGTGTTTTTAGATGAGGGTAATAGTAGTGGTAGGGGAGTAGGGAGAGGGCCTGGGAATGATCAGCAGTTCTGAAATTTGTGTGCGTAAGAATCACTTGGTGTGTCTGTTAAAAATGTAGATTTCTAGAAGCGAGTCCCCAGTGATTTTGATTGAGGGGTCCCTCTGGCAGCCACCCCATAGGCACACGTCCAGGCACTTCTCCTGCCCCATGCTCCCTCCCTCTGCCTTTCACTTCCCAGCTGCCAAGATCTTGGAAGCTTTGAAGCTCACCAGGGAAGGGAAATCCATTGAGAACAGTCTGTAAACTGTCAAGCAATTTCCAGATGTTACATGCAGTCTGCCTGTCCCCTGCCTCAACCTGGGATTCTTCCATTGGGTGAGTGGTCCTGGGTCTCACATTGGCATTGCTCATTAGGTTGATGAGGACATATTGACAGAGTTGTTGCTGCTGACTGAGAAGTAGAGGATAAGATGGCAGAGTAGAAGGACTTGAGCTCACCTCCTCTCACGAAAACACCAAATCACCACAAACTGCTGAATAACCATCGACAAAAAAGACTGGAACCTACCAAAAAGATATCCTGCATCCAAAAACAAAGAAGAAGACAGTAGGAGGGGTAGGAGTGTTTGAAGACATAATAGCCGAAAACTTCCCTAACATGGGAAAGGAAACACTCACTCAAGTCCAGGAAGCACAGAGTCCCATACAGGATGAACACAAGGAGGAACACACTGAGACACCTATTAATCAAATCGACAAAAATTAAAGACAAAGAAAAACTACTAAAAGCAACAAGGGAAAAGCAACAAATAACACACAAGGGAATCCCCATAAGGTTATCAGCTGATTTTTCAGCGGAAACTTTGCAGGCCGGAAAGGAGTGGCAAAATATATTTAAAGTGATGAAAGGGAAAAACTTACAACCAAGAATACTCTACCCAGCAAGTCTCTCATTCAGATTCAACAGAGAAATCAAAAGCTTTACAGACAAGCAAAAGTTAAGAGAATTCAGCACCACCACACCAGCGTTACAACAAATGCTAAAGGAACTTCTCTAGGCAGAAAAGAAAAGGGCACAACTAGAAACAAGAAAATGGGAAAGTTCACTGGTAAAGGCAAACACACAGTAAAGGTAGGAAACCATCCACACACAAATATGATATCAAAACCAGCAATCATGAGGAGAGTACAAATGCAGGATATTGGAAAAGGATTTGAAATTAAGAGACCAGCAACTTAAAAACAATCTGGTAGAGAGAGAGAGAGAGAGAGACTGTTGTATCAAAACCCAATGATTTTTGTTTAACATCTTTATTAGAGTATAATTACTTTACAGTGTTGTGTTAGTTTCTGCTGTATAACAAAGTGAATCAGCTATATGCATACGTATATCCCCATATCCCCTCCCTCTTGCGTCTCCCTCCCACCCTCCTTATCTCACCCCTCTAGGTGGTTGCAAAGCAAATTAAACCTGCAAGGATTTTATTAGAAGTGCTTGTGTGAGAGAAAATAGAAAGGGAGTCAGATAAGACTGAGATAGCCATCATACCTCCATGCAAGACTGACCAGGAATGAGTCTGTCCTAGTATTATATTTTGTCTCTTTGGTCATTAGCTGGGGGCAGGCCTTGGGAGGTATAGCTTCAGTGCAGGTGGAACAATGGATTTCAAAATGCGGCAGCCAAGTAGGCCCTTGGTCAATTATATTTCCTGTAGTTGGAGGTCTATGGGGGACATTTTCATGGTCCCCACATTAAGGTCACATGGTTGTCCATCATATGGATAGATTTTTTTTTCCTCCAGTCTTTTCCAACAATTCTGCATCAGTGATTATTTTCTTAGTTGGGTTCCTAGAAATGAAGTTGCTGGATCACAGTACAAAATTTATGTCTAAATATTTTATAATATACTTAATATTTCTAAATAGTTTTTCCAAATGAATTTCTATATAAACTATGATTTTTTTACTTGAATCTCTGCAGTTATTTTGAAGGTACACATCATTCAACTAGTGGCTATTTTAAGTTTTCAAAATAATTTTTTTAGTCTGTGTTTGACACCAGCCTGTAAAAGTTATTGAAGACATTGTCATGCCCTCCTTCTCTTTAATTTTTCTTATACTAACTTCTCCATTTTCATGAATATCATACAGAGTTTGAGGCTAAGATTCTTGCTATTAAATTATGTTATTACATTTCAAAAATACTTTCTTTAGGTGTATATATATTTTACATTAGTGATTAGTATAAAATTAGAAAGAATAGAGTGTTACTACCATAAATAAGCTGAAATAAACAAGTAAAAATCCTTTTTCTAAGAACTGTACTTTGAAAGAGAATCACCTATTCTGGTTAACTAAGTATGTCTTTTGATACCGGATTTTATGTTAGCAGCAACATCGCAGGGGAAAGAGCTATCTTCACTGAAACACAATTTTCTTTAAAATTGATTTTGAACAAAGGAAACTTGGAGCTGATTTAGCATGTTGTGCTGTACTACTGTGATTTGGCCACAAAGAGCTTCTTCCTCCCACTCATCAATGAAGTTCACTACTGGGTAGGAAGGCTGCCTTCTGTCTCCAGCCGTAGGGTGGTATCATCATTCTAATGAAGGTCAATTTCCATTTCTCCCACCTCTGTGCTGCATAATGTTTCACAGCAGAAATACTGTAACACAATTGTAACATAATTCTTGTGGCCACTTTGATGATAAAATGCTGATTCCATGCTGAAAATATAATTCCACATCCATCTCTCTCCTGAGAAGAGCAAGTTTTAATCATCTCACATGAGGTATTAGCAGTGTGAGTAGACCCAAAACTGCAACAATCTGCATATGTTTCCAACATTGGGAAATGAATTCTTCTGTAAAATGTAATTTTCTTATTTACCTACTGACATTTTTTTACTCCTTGTCAGGGAAATATGTCTCACTGCATCTATATCCTAAGTGCTAACCTACAAAATCGTAAAGAGGAGGTGGAGCAGGGGAACTGGCAGGGGTGTGGTGGCTGATTAGTATCCTGTTAAAAGGATAACAGAATTGTCCTGTGCAATATTAACCACCCATAACACCATTTAGTCTGATAACAGCCAACCCTGTGAATATTTAACTTTCACAATATTTGCTTTACTGATAGTGGGTCACTTTCATATATGAAATATAGCCTATTGCTTATTATTACTTAGACCTGTGTTGACCTTCAGAATTTAATATTCTTTCAACAGTGATATGTGTAATTTACTATGGTAGCATACATTCCAAATGTGAGAACGTTAGGACTTAAAACATCATAGGCTTGGAAAGAATCTTGATGGGTCATCTTATTTTTCCATCCAACTGTCTATTGAAAATCATTTACATGCTAGGTGCTGGAGGGCATTCAGTGAAATATAAGATGCCTTCTAACCCCTTATGTACTCAGGCTCTACTTTCAGGGGAAAATGAAATGACCTCATAAGAATACAAGGCAGTGCTGGTTGACAGACAATGAGACTCTTTTGAGTTCAGAGCAGAGTAAGGGTGATGTGAGAAGCAGGCAAAGACCTCGTAGAGGAAGAAACAGTTGGAGTGGCCACGGAAGGAAGGGCGGGGCATAGATAGGCAGGCAAAGGGAACAGCAGGAAACCAGACAGCACCTGCTGGTGACTGCAAGGACTTCGTGGACAGGTCTGCAGGTCAGCCAGCCTCGCAGCTGGCTCAGGCCATGGTGTGAGGTTGAAAGTCCTGACCGCTTTTTAGAACTGCTGAAGGCTGAGGCAGGTGGTTACCTTTTGGAGGGACATAGAGCTTCTTTGATCTAGTGATTTATAGAAGGCCTCTGTGATATGAACACAGGCTTATCATCTATGACTCTTCTCAAAGCACCCCATATTTCAGTCAAACACACTGCTTCCTGTTTCTTGTGGCTCAAATTTATTAACTAACATTATGTGAGTGCAGGTGGAGAAAGATAAGCTAGAACTTGAGGCCAGTATGCGATGCGGTGTCACGTCACGCTTAAAAGTTAGGACTTTGATCATTAAAGTGTTAGAAAGCCACTGGGCTAGGGCTGGGCTTTTAATTGGGGGAATGCCATAATTAGATTTGCACTGTAAACAGATGACTGAGTACAGTGGTGATATCCACATCGTATGGTTGTTAATCACCAGAGTTCTGGAGGTAGACTGCCTGGGTTTGGATTCCTTCTCTGATCTTATGAGCTCTGACTTTATTAACTTCTCTAAGTCTCAGTGACCTCATCGATAGAATGGGGATAAAAACCATTGCCTGTCTTATAAATTTGTTGTGTGGATTAAGTGAGATAATGCATGTAACGCACTTAGTCTAGTACCTGGCATAGAGAGAGCATTTAGCATTATTGGCTGTTATTATTATTCTTATCTCTCCAGGAATAGTATAAAAGATGGTGACTCTGCTGGCAGCTCTAAGGAGAGGACTGGAGGACAAAGACCAGATAGAAATCCATTCATGGCAATATTTTAAGAAAGGCATGAAAACAATTAAGGCAATAGCATAAGGATTGAGAAGGGCAAACAAAGTTAACACTATAATGGGAGTAAAATCAACGGGACTTGGTGTCTAAGTAAAAGTGGGGGACAAAGAAGAGGGAGAAATCATGGATGACTGTTAAGACTTCTAGCTGGGGTCACTGATGGTGTGGCGCCATTGACCAAAACGCAGAACACAGCCTGAAAGCTGAAGTGCGCTTCCAACGCCTGAGGGCTTTCTCTGGTGGCAGAGGCAAAGGACGTGGGAAGTGCTGGAGAATTAATGTCCTGGTAACACCCTCAACCAGTGTTTGACGGGAGTTGTGGGTAAATGCCTTGGCATCTTTGCACCGCAGGTGGGGTTACTCTGAGTTTTGTATTCTATTCGCAGAGCTCCCCAGTGGGATATAGCTCTAGGTTCCCATAGTGGTAACTTGTTTGATAACTAAGCCTTTTTGGCTGCCTTTTCTCCCTCGTCTCGCTGCTCCAATCCCTGAGTAGTCTTTCTTGGATCATCATTCAGATAAACTATTTGCACTGACATTCTCGTCTAAGGGTTTGCCTCTAGAAGTAAACCTAAGAGATTAGGAAAGGGTAAAGGATAAAGGGGAACGGGAAAATAAATTCTGTTTTAGACATTTGAGGGGGACATGCCTTTGGGATATTCACCTGGAGGTGGTCCAGAATGCAACTGAAATAGGAAATGGAATTTTAATAAATAGCTGGGCTCTGGTATTCTAGATTGGTGAGTAAACTGCAAAAAAGTGGTAGCTGAAATCTTGGAAGAAGGCATTTCCTGAAGAATAGTTTGTAATTTATGGATTTAGAAAAAGCTAATGGAAAATGCAAAATGGACACAAAAATAATGTTCTTAGAAAGGTGATAGGAGAGCAAGAGGGTGATGTTGTGGAAGCCAGAAGACAAAATTGTTCAGGAAGGAAGGAATTTTTTTATTAAAGTACAAATCCTTTTAGGGAAGTCCATGTTTTATCTTGGTAATGGCCAAGGTGTCTCACAGTAATAATAATAATAATAGTAATAAAATATTTGTTGAATAAATATCACTTTTCTCCATCCCATTGTGAAGATACAGGAAAAACAGAGGTGGTGAAATTGAGGGACCAGGAGTAACTTAACAAAAATTCTCCTCTTAACACAATCTTTTTCTGTTCCTTGGTTAGTTCTCTGCCCTTGTTTGCTACACAATGGATTCATAGTGTGAAGAAATGGGTCCTATCATGTTCCCTTTACTAGCAGTTTTTATTCTACATGAGTTTATTCCCAGTATAACTAAGATCTGTTAATTTCTGCATGGGGTAAAAGTTCAAGGGGGAGAAGTCTTGAAGGAGGCTGAGGGAGAAAGGACAAGGAACTCCATGCTACATAGCTCCAGTTCTTGCTCACCCTCTTCTGCCATTACTGTTTCTCCAAAATTCTCCTTCACTACTTTATTATTGCTTCTTAGGTTGGAATAGGAAGCTGTAACATAATGTTATCATGATGTCATTACTTTCTGGCACTGAGTTTTGATATCACCTCATTTCTTTTCTTTCTCTGTGGTTTGAGACAGTACAGAGCAGTCAAAGCTTTCAGTGCCTCATATTACAACAAGCTCTTCTAAGTTATGAAATATTTCCAGTCTGTTGTCAGTGACCTATTTATTGTAGGTAGACTTAGATGCAATGAAATCCCTAAATGTATTCAAAATTTTCCACTGTCTTTTGGAGTTATAGAGGATTTAATTTGTAGGGCAAAGGGGCATTTACATTGTTTATGAAGGGAGGGGGAGTGCAAACACTTGTCTTAAGTTTCAGGCCTTTCCTGATTTCCTGCTCTCCTTTAATACTTTGGATCTAGTTTTGTAAGATTGTCCAGAGAAACTTTCTTCAGACTTTTCTAGAATGAAGAAAAAGTGGCTTCTTGTTGGAAATAGAAGAGATGGACTCAGTTGTTTGCTAATAGTTCAGCCAATATTATAAACTCCAGAAAAATCAGTGTTGTTTTTAAATACATATATCATCTAAAGAATAATTTCTGACCAACTCTTCATACTTTTCAGTGTTCAGCACCCTTAAGATTTCAGTATCCCTAAGATTGTACTTAATGCCCTGTTGCCTCCCGAAGTATCTTTTCTACATTGTCTACTGTTATACTAAGTCAATTACCAAGCTGTCTTTTCCCATTTATGTAAAGCCATTAAACCAATGTCCTGTCCTGTACAGATACAATAAGCAATCACTGACAGTTTTCCACTTGATTACATGCTTCACTGGGTGCTTCATGATTGAAAATATTCTCTCATGATTTCCTTTGTTTTATGCTCATGATCTTACCCCTGTAACATAAGGGATGATAAAGAAAGATCTGATTCAACGAGATGGCTTTTCTAGGTAGTAGCTGTACCTGTCACTCCAGTGAAATACATAACATCTTGCCCTTTACCTTCAGACTGGAATATTGGATCTGGGTCCTCCCCTGGGGGTTACTGAGTCTTTCATTTTACAAGAGGTATTACTCAGCCCTTGGGTTATGACTTCTCTGAAAGCTGCTCTTCAAAGGCCAAACATCTGCTTCCACTGGCCTTTTCTTGTGCTTGGAAAAAGCAAAATGGCTGTTACATTTCTATTCAGGATTCTTTTTTCAACTTCCTGACCTCTTGGCTATTGGACCAGTAATTAGTGAGCTCCTACAACCCCTATGACATGGAAGCACTCAAACAGTTTTTGAAAAAATCACAGAAATGCCTTTGCTCAACCAGTAGTGTTATTTATTGGACCCAGAAATAGAGTGAGACCAATGGATGCTTTGAAATGAAGGTTTTGCTTGATTTCTTGTTCTTATGTGCTTGAACTATCAACCCTTTTAAAAATGTTATAGTCGTGTTATTGCCATGGAGTGATAATCATGCCAGCCAGGTTGACCTCATTCACCTTTTTTTCCCTCTCCCAAAGTCTTTCTCCAGAAGAGCAGGAGAAATACAATTGTTAGCTTAATTTATTTTGCTTGAAGTGTTTGGTCTGCTAAAATAAAATTACTTCAAGAAGAAGTAACAACTTAGGACTTATTTATTAATCACTGGTTAATTAATCACCCTGTATATAGTACCATGTGTATAAAAATGTCAGAACTGGGAGGACTGAATGCAGAGTTCAATCTTGTTCAATTTCCTTATTTCATAGACAAAGAAAATGAAGCACAGAGTAGGTGAAGTGACTTCTCTTGATGTTGACTCCTTCTCTTAGAACTGGCACTAGAACACAGATCTTAGTACAGCTCTCTTTCTTGCTCATGAGGTCCTTCCATGAGAGCAAGTTTTGTTAGAAAAGGTAAAATCTTAAAGGTGGAAGGGAAAAAAGTCAGCCTGAAGGGCAAATGTGGCAGGGGAAGGGAAGGCTGAGATTGTTACTGTAATACTTTTTCTGGGAGCTGGCTTGGTAAGGCAGTGAGTTCTTGATTCCATTTGGAACCTGGGAGGTACCTGATACTGTCTCAAATATCTCACTTTCAAAAAAGTTTGTCTTTTTAAGACTGAGTCATTTCTTTTCCTTCTTTTGTTACTCTATTTTGGAAATCCAGAATTTACTAACAGAATTTATACAATAAAAAAGATAAAAGGACATTGGTTGACTTTTCACCTCTGCAACAGAGAAGGCAGAACCTTTTCTAAGCAGATTCCTTGGGCCTTGGGTGACCTGGGGAACCTGGCTCACTCCTGTTGACATCAGGGAAGGAACACTTAGGTTGAGTCACAATGGTCAGGAAAAGAGGTGGAACCTGAGCTTGTCCTTTAAGGCCAGGCAGAATTTGAGTAGATTTTCAATCGCTGGCAGGGTAGGGGTGCTTATTAAATGCACACATTTGGAAATGAGCCTTGGTTCTCACTCCTGAGTAGAGTGTTAAAGATTAGTGGGAGATGAGCTTGGAGAGCTAGAGTGGGCCTTCATTGGGGACCCCCTGAAGGTCTCCCACAGTTGTGGATAGGATCCAGTCCGCAGCAGGTTCCTGAGTAGGGGAATGGCTTTGGGAATGTAACACCGTAGGAAATTCAGCCTGATGTTCTGAATGGATTGGAAGAAGTGGAAGCAATAAAAGGAAGATGCTAGAGTACACAAGACAGGGCGTGATGACCTGGCAGCCTTCCAAAGAAGAGGAATGAACCTGTGAGACAAAACCAAAGAAGTTCGGATTGTACTTAGACTGATTGAATGCAGGAAAACATGGGAAAGACAACTTCAGGGTTTCAAAGTGGAGAGAAGGCTGGTGTCAGTGATGAATCTTATAAACATTGGGTTAAAAAATAGCAGCACTTGGTGAAAAGTTGAATATCAAGGATGAAGGAAAGAGAAAAGTAAACTGTGATCGATCACAGTGTGACACTTTTCAGACTTTGGCACCTACCCTCTGGTTTATTTGTCACTATCCCTGGCTGGACTGGGGACATGTTGGGGGTGAGGATTATACCCCACTTCTCTGGGCCCAGCACATATCATAGAGACACATATTAGGTGCTCAGTAGGATAACTTGAACCCTGGTATCTGGGAGAATGATAAGGTTATAAACAAACAATAGGGGCTTTAGATGTGGAAGGAATACCATTTAGAAATTCTGTGTTTATGGAAATGGCAGGAACCTCATATAGAAAGATCTTAACTATGGTTGGAAATACTGGATCACTGGGTGAAGTGTCAGGCCCAATGACAGAGTTGTGAATTGGCAGGATGGAATTTAGAGTTGAATTTTGAGATTGGATGAAGTCTCTGAGAATGGGGAATTAGGGAGGAAAGCATAGAAGGTTTGACTATAAACTGTCAGTTCCCACAAGAGTGATGTCTGAAAAAGATTATATGTAAATTCACTGTTCATTATTGAGTTTAGGAGCTTCTGTTTGCTCAGCAATGTTAATTCCCTAGTTTATTTGATATATTTTTTCTCTTTATTTCTATTCTCGAAAAGCAGAGGACAGCATCTCAACTAGGTCAAGAGGAGGACAGGAAGGGCCAGGCAGCTCAGTCCCTTTGCTGTCCTCAGTGAGGCTCATTAACCCTGAGGCATCAGCACTAAGGGGAGGACTTGGAGATTCATGGAACGGTGATGAAAGAGGAAAAAATACAAAACCTAAGAAAAGTTGCAAAAGAAGCCTTCTCAGCCAGAATAATGTAGAATTGTACATGAGGGATGAAATTTTTATTATAACTTTTTGTTCCTAATATATGAAGACAGAGTAAGCCCAGTAGAGAGCACAAGAGAGCAGATTATGGAAAAATGTCATCGGAATGTCTGAAAGATCAAATTATCTTTTCATTACTACATTTTAAAAAGAGGAACATTTCAGAGACTGAAATATGTTCTGTTTTTCTGGGGAATTATATTGTTAAAAGCCCATTATAGCTTCTTTCTTGATATTAATGTACTTGGTAGGCCTGGTGAATCATGGCCAAAGACATTGCTGCACAAATCAAAACACATTTAATGAAGATTATAGCTGAGTAGTGCAAGAGGGTAGAAGTGTGATGGCCGTGAGCTGTATGAACGTCTCTCAAAACCATGAGTGCTTGACTCATCTGGAACCCAGATCAGCCTCAGACCCTGAGTCTGTAGTATGACTAGTACTACATAATGAAAAGTGAGGCTGGATGGAGTGGTGAGAAATGTGACTGGGGAGATCACCAGTGACCTGGTTATGTAGTCCTTGCCTGTAAGTCTGTTTAAGGAGTTTGGACTTTCTTGAGGAAGTAAAATGATCCATTCTCCGTTTTAGACATCTCTGTCTGGCTGAAATTTGGTGATTGTATTGTTACAATCATTGGTGGAAGACAAATGGTGTAGGTGAGAGAACTAAGATAAAAGCAGTGGGGGGTGGAGAGAAGTTGGCAGATTTGGGAGTTATCTAGAATTACAGGGATGATGGATTGGGTGTAAAGTGGGAGCGTCAAGAATGACTTCCTAGACCCCTCCTTGACTTGAGCCGCTGGGTAGATAAAGGTGCTGCTCACTGAGAGAGGGAATACTGGAGAATATACCAGCTCTGGGATATTAAAGAATTTTAAAAGATTTTTTAAAGTTGGAAAACACCATCTTAATGTAGGTATACAGTTCAGTAGTGTTAAGTACATTCACATTGTTGTACAACCAATCTGCACAACTTTTTTCATCTTGCAAAACTGAAACTCTATATCCATTAGACAGCTCTCCATTCTTTCCTCACCCAGCCCCTGGAAACAACCATTCTGCTTTCTGCCTCTATGAATTTAATGACTCTAGGTAGGTACCTCATATAAGTGGAATCAAACAGTATTTGTCTTTTTCTGACTGGTTCAATTAGCATAATGTCCTCAAGATTCATCCATGTTGTAGCGTGTGTCAAAACTTCCTTCCTTTATAGGAAGACTTTGCAAAACAATCCTCTGTTACTACATAGGAATATATTCTATTCTATTCCATTTCATTAAAAATCAATTTATTTCATGGCCCATTAAATGAATTGATTTTATGACTTACAAGTAATTTACAATGTAGAATTTGAAAAATGCTCTTCTAAAATGCCTTTCTGCTTGGTAAAACTACTAGAATGCTAAAATTTTCATTTCCTGGACTCCTTTGATAAGGGCTCAGATGTGATTAGATTTTGCCAATCAAATGCACTTGCATGAAATTAGAGGCCGCATTTCAACTTTTCTTCCTCTTGTTTTCTCCTGGAAAACAGAGTTGTGGAGACCCTGGGTTTACCTAAAGTGGAATCCTTGTCTCCAATTATTAGCTTTGTAGGCGTTGTGAGGTAGGGCTTGGAGCATCACTAAGACGTACGTTCTTGAAGTCAAAATTCCAGTGGCAGCTTCCTGATTGCCCTATTTCCTGATTGTGGTCTTGGCAGGTCAGTTCTGCAGTGGTTTGATAGGAGTCATTCCACAAAGCCCAACCTAGAGCTCTACGTTGATTTTTTAAGTACCCAAAGCTCTTTTTTTAAACTTCTTTCTATGGAAAGTAATTTCCATTTTATGCAAATCAGCCCTGACTGGGATGGTATTATAACCCTATGGGTATAATCAGTGAGAAGATCTCTTTTAAAATACATGGGCAAATCACAGCTACAGATATGGATGGGACTGGGCCTGAGGGTAAACATAATGTACAGTCATATCAGAGATGCAGAATCTTTCTCTTTTGAGCAATTCTGATGTCAAATGGCTATAGAGCTCTTGGAGATGACAATGAACTCTTAGTGATCTTCATTGCTTTATTGAGTACCTAAAAATTACAGATATTAGTTATAGGCCATTAAATAAATAGGTACTTTGTATGATATATTTGTTTGAATATAGTTGGGATACATATTTTCAATTTGAGGGTAATATTCTTTGCATTCTTTAGTCTTTGAGGACCCTAAGGAACAAAGAGTTTTAAAAGCACAGGTTGACTGTATGTGTAAGCATATATACATGTGTATACTTATATGTAGGTAAAATATGAAAAATATTTAACTATTGGGGTGACCCAGTCACTGACAAATTAGACAGTGAGAATTGATGCTAGCCATAAACACCCTAGGCAGCTGAGCTTGTGCCCCATAGGCTGATCATCAGCCATGTTTATTAATGATAGGTTAGTTGTCCAGAAAGAAGTTTGTTTACAAAACTACAAAAAGATGAAATAATGTAAACATAGAAATGTAAAATAATTTGGCCAAAGGAAAAAAGAAAGTAGGAAAGATAAGATGAAGCAATGGAAAAAATGGATATACTATAACATGAGTATTGTAAGATCTTAGAGACATTTTAGGGACAGAAGGAAAAGGAGGGTGCCTTTCATCGTACTCCACCAGGGGGCACTGAACCTGTGATGTCCACTGCTTCCTTCTGCAGCATTTGAGGTCACCCACATTCTCCATAAGTCCAGATTGATCATGTATATGTTAACCATGGGTTAAAGAAATATCTTTCAATCCTTAGGAAAATTCAGAGCATTTTTCATTTCCTGACACAGAAATTCTCCTGAGCTCTCTCTTTTTCCAGAGGGCAGAGGGAAGAATAAATGAGAAATGGCCCCTCAGAACAGAAAGAGCAAATTTGAGTTCATCTTCATTATGGCAGATTGGATCTGAGTCACGGTGACCACTGAGGCATCATGCAATTGAGTGATAAAAGCAGGGTCTGTTTTTCAGCTTCAGCCTCTTAACTAGCTACGAACAATCCCTAATAATCACCAGGTTGACTGCTTCATGCACTGTTTCTCTTATCAGCCTAGTACACAGATTTGCTTTGTGGAATTGTATTTATCCTCTATATTCTTTGAAATACTTGGCCTCAAACACTTGCTGAGGGGAGAAATTCTAAGGAGTGAATAAAGTTAGTGCCTCTAAATCAGTAGCTCTGAATAGTACATAGTTAATGTACAAAGAACAGTGCTGGCATATAGCAAGTGCTATAAAAGTACAGTAGTCCCCTCTCATCCCTGGCTTTGTTTTCCACAGTTTCAGTTACTCTTGATCAACCACAATCCAAAAATAGTAAATGGAAAATACCAGAAATTAACAATTCATAGGTTTTAAATTGCACGCCATTCTGAGTAGTGTGATGGAATCTTTCACTGTCCGGTTTCAACCCACGCAGGACGTGAATCATCCTTTTGTCCAGCATATCCCGCCAGTTAGTCACTTAGAAGCTCTCTCGGTTATCAGATTGACTGTGGTGGTATCACAGTGCTTGCGTTCAAGTAACCCTTATTTTCCTTAATAATGGACCCAAAGCACAAGAGTAGTAATGCTGGCAATTTGGATATGCCAAAGAGAATTTGTGAAGTGCTTCCTTTAAGTGAAAATGTGATAGTTCTTGACTTAATAAGGAAAGAAAAAAAAATCATAGGCTGAGGTGCTAAGATGTATGTTAAGAACAAATCTTCGGTCCATGAAATTGTGAAAAAGGAAAAAGAAATTCAAGCTCGTTTTACTGTCACACCTCAAATGGCAAAAATTACAGCCACAGTGTATAAGTGCTCAGTTAAGATGGAAAAGTCATTAAATTTGTATAATATATCTTGAGAGAGAGAGAAGTTATAAAATAACTTTTATTACAGTATATTGTTATACTTGTTCTATTTTATTATTAGTTATTGTCAATTTCTTACTGTGCCTGATTTATAAATTAAAGTTTATCATAGGTATGTATGTGTAGGAAAAATCATAGTACATATAGCATTCAGCACTATCCACTGGGGGTCTTGGAATGTATCCCTTGTGGATAAGGGGGGGACTACTGTAATTGCTATTATGCTGTTCACAATGAACTATTAGAAATACTTCTCATTCCCCATATTAGTCCTTGCATCCAAGAGCCATATAGTTAAAGAGATAAGATCACCTACAATCCCAGCAGTCTTTATAGCTGTTTTTACTCTTCAGACAAAGGTCAGAAAACAGCAAGATTTTAGTGTGTTAACTGCTAATCTCCCACGTGGTTGAAACAAGAGAATCTGCAGGGCTTTAGGATTTAAACCTGAAACGAGAGATTAACGTCACATGCTTTTTTTCTCTTTTTTTTTTTTTTAAGCAGGTATTTTCCTCAGGCTAAATCATCAGCCCTGAGGCTACTGGAAAGTCATAGAAATTGAAATACAGAAAGATAGATTTAGAAGTCTCCCAAATAGAGGGCTTCATGATAAATTTTGACAAATAACCGCTTAAACCTCTTTGAGAACATCTAAGTGAAATTGACATCCTTAACCCTTTCTTGCTAATGATAATAATAATAATTAACAGCAACGACAGCCAACATTTATTGAACACCTAATTATGCGTCAGGGACTGTGCTAAGTACATCAAGTCTGTTGAATTTTGTAAACCTCACAACTACCTTTTGAAGTAAGTACAGGTTTTACAAGTGATGAGTACAGGTTTTACAAGTGATGAAACAGTACAGAGAAGTGAAGTAACTTGCTAGAAGTCTCATATATAGTGTGTGGTGGAGCAGGTTTAAAATCCAGATCATCTAACTCGTGAGGCACTCATAATTTCTATGCTTTCCTGTATCCATACAGCTAAAGAAACATGAATCAAGCAGCTCCACACTGTGGCTTCTGGGATGACTCAATGGTTCATGATCATTGGATCATATATGAAACCTATTTACCATAGTCAGAATTGGTAGTGGATAGTTTAATCTAAAAAGTCCATGTGTGTGGGGGAATCATGACAAATGATAAATACAGGTTATTTTGGTGTCCTTGAAAACAGCTTTTTATACACAATAAAGATTGTTTAGGGGTTACTTTGGATTTTTAAATTAACCTTTGAGGTATTAAAGTAATAATATGATGAATCTAATTTTTTCTTTAATATTTCAATTTAATTTAAATTTTTTTTTTTTTTTTTTTTTGCGGTATGCGGGCCTCTCACTGTTGTGGCCTCTCCCGTTGTGGAGCACAGGCTCCGGACGCGCAGGCTCAGCGGCCATGGCTCACGGGCCCAGCTGCTCCGCGGCATGTGGGATCTTCCCGGACCAGGGCACGAACCCGTGTCCCCTGCATCGGCAGGTGGACTCTCAACCACTGCACCACCAGGGAAGCCCAATTTAAAATATTATTATTCTACATAATAAATCTAGGAAATTTCAACAGTTACTTTTAAGGGAAGTTTTAAACTTCTTGTACAACTTATAGATGAAAATTCTCCTAAGCATTTAAAATATAAATGTGATAATAGTAGTATAATAAAAATGTCACTAATAAATTCTTTTTAAAGAATTTTGACAAAATTCCACTTCAGGTACTCAAATAACTCTCATACACTAATGAAATGAAGTACAAATATGGTAATTCTGAGTTCTCTTAACACTCCAATAGTATTATCAAACAAAAATTTTTTATATATTATACTAAAAATCAGACCAATCAATCAATTAATTACACATTTTTTATTGTGGTAAAATACAAAACAAAATTCAGCACCAGCCATTTTAAAGTGTACAGTTCAGTGGTATGAAATATATTCACGTTGTTATACAACCATCAACACCATCCATCCCCATTAACTCTTTTCATCTTGTGAAACTGAAACTTTATACCATTAAACAATAACTCCCCATTCCCCCGCTAACCCTCAGCTCCTGGAAACTACCATTATATTTTCTGTCTTTATGATTTTGACTATCAAAGTACCTCCTATAAGTGGAATCATACAGTATTTGTCTTTTTGTGACTGGCTTATTTCACTTAGCATAATGCCCTCAAGGTTCATCCATGTCGTAGCATGTGTCAGAACTTCATTCTTTTGTAAGGGCTGAATACTATTGCATTGTATGTATATACCACATTTTGTTTATCTATTTATCTGTTCAGGGACTCTGGGCTTGCTTCCATGGTTTAGTTATTGTGCATAACTGCTATGAATAGAGGTTTACAAATATCTCTTCAAAACTCTGCTTTTAATTCTTCTGGCCATATCCTCAGAAGTGAAATTGCTGGATTATATGGGAATTCTATTTTCAACTTTTCTGAGGAATTGCCATACTGTTTTCCACAGAGGGTGTACCATTTTACATACATTTCCACCAATAGTGCACAAGGTTTCCAATTTCTCCACATCTTTGCTAACACCTGTTGTTTTGTTTTTTAGATAGTTACCATTCTAATGGGTGCGAGGTGGTATCTCATTGTAATTTTGATTTGCATTTCCCTAATAATTAGTGATGTTGAGCATCTTTTTATGTGCTTATTGGCCATTCATATATCTTCTTTGGAGAAATGTCTATTCAAGTCCTTTGCTCATTTTTGAATAAGGTTGTTCTTTTTTTATTGTTGAGTTTTAGTGATTCTCTATGCATTCTGGATATTAATTCTTAGTCAAATATATGATCTGCATATATTTTCTCCCATTCTGCAAGATGCCTTTTTACTCTGTAGATAGTGTCTTTTGATGCACAAAATTTTTCAGTTTTCATGCAGTCCAGTTGGTCTATTTTTTCTTTTGCTACCTTTGCCTTTTGGTATCATATTCAAGAAATCATTGCCAAATACAGTGTCATGAATCATTTTCCTGTGTTTTATCCTAAGAGTTTTATTGTTTTAAGGCTTTAATTTAAGTCCTTGATTCATTTTTAGTAAATTTTTGTGTATGGCATTAGGTGAGTTCAACTTCATTCTTTTGTATGTGGCTATCCAGTTTTCCCAGCATCATTTGTTGAAAACACTTTCCCTAATTAATGGTCTTGGTGTCCTTGTCCAAAATAATTTGACATATATACAAGGATTTATTTCTGGACTCTCTATTTCATTGGTCTACATGTCTGTCTTTATGCCAACATCTTTATGCCAACATCACATTGTTTGGATTACTGTATTACTTTCAAAACTGTAAGTTTTGAAATTGTAAAGTGAGAATCCTCAAGTTTTGTTCTTCTTTTCTAAGATTGTTTTGGCTATTCAGGTTCCGTTGAGATTCCATATGAACTTTAGGATGGGTTTTTCTGTTTCTGCAAAAAAACAACATTGGGATTTTGATAGAGATTACATTGAATCTGTAGATTACTTTGGGTAGTATTGATATTTTAACAATATTAAATCTTCCAATCCATGAACGTGGGGTGTCTTTCCATTTATTTATGGCTTCTTCAGTTTTTCTCAGCAATGTTTTGTAGTTTTCACTGTACAAGTCTTTCATTTGCTTTGTTAATTCCTAAGTATTTATTCTTTTTGGTGCTATTGTTAAGTGGAATTGTTTTTGCAATTTTCTTTTCAAATTGTTCATAGTTTGTGTATAGAAATGCAACTGATTTTTGTATGTTGACTGTGTATCCTGCTACCTTGCTGAATTCATTTATTAGTGCTAAAAGTTTTTTTTGTGTGAAATCTTTAGGACTTTATACATATAAGATCATATCATCTGCAAACAGAGGTAATTTTACTTCTCCCCTTTCAATTTGGATTTTTTTTTTTTCCTTTTTGGCCTATTTGCTCTGGCTATTAGGATGTTCAAGTACGATGTTGAATAGAAGTGTTGAAAACAGGCATTCTTGCCTTGTTCTTGATCTTAGAGGAAAAGCTTTCAGCCTTTCACCATTGAGTATGATGTTTGCTATTGGTTTTTCATATATACATTTTATTATGTTGAGGTAGTTTCCGTCTAGTCCTAGTTTACTGGTGCTTTATCATGAAAGGGTGTTGAATTTTGTCAAATTGAGATGATCATATTTTTCCCCCTTCATTGTGTTGATGTGGCTTATTACATTTTTTTTTATATATGTCGAACAATTCCTGCATTCCAGGAATAAATCTCACTTGGTTTTGGTGTATAATCCTTTTTATATGCTGCTGAATTCTGTTTGCTAGTATTTTGTTGTAGATTTTTGCATCAATGTTCATAAGTGTTATTGGTCTGTAGTCTTATTTTCTTGTAGTGTATTCATCTGGCTTTGGAATCAGGGCAATGCTGGCCTCAGAGAATGAGGATTTCTCCCCTCCTCTTTAATTTTTGGGAAATGTTTGAGACATTCTTTAGATGTTTGGTTGAATTCTTTAGATGTTTGGTTGAATTCACCAGTGAAGTCATCAGGTCCAGGGCTTTTCTTTGTTGGGAGATTTTTGATTACTGATTCCATCTCCTTACTAGTTATAGGTCTATTTAGATTTTCTATTTCTCATGATTTAGTCTTGTGTTTCTAGTAGGTTTTGTGTTTCTAGAATTTTGTCCGTTTCATCTAGGTTACCCAACTTGTTGGTTCACAGTTTTTCATAGTGGTCTCTTATAATCCTTTTTATTTCTGTAGAATCTGTAGTAATGTCTACACTTTCTTTTCTGATTTTAATAATTTGAGTCTTCTCTCTTTTTTTCTTAGTCCATGTAGTTAAAGTTTGTCAATTTTGTTGATTCTTTTGAGGAACCAACTTTTGATTTCGTTGATTTTCTATTTTTAAGAATTTTTATTTTATTTATCTCTGCTTTAGTCTTTAATATTTCCTTCCTTCTGCTAGCTTTGGGTTTCTATTTCTATTTCCTTAGGGGGTTGATTGATGCTATATTTGAAAACAGCAGAAGTTAGGAAAAGCAAAGGGTATTGGGTGTATATGTGTGTGGGGGGGATCCTTATTACTCAAACAACCCTCACCTTCCATCATCCCAACCATGGGTCACTGTCAAAGGAATAACTGTTAGCCCAGTTATTTGTCTAATGTGTGTGTGGTGGGGAGAGGAGTGGGAGCACAGAGATAGTTGGTACTTTAATATACATTTTATGGAACATAAAGAATAACAACTTCCTGGGCTTCTCTGGTGGCTCAGTGGTTGAGAGTCCGCCTGCCGATGCAGGGGACATGGGTTCGTGCCCCGGTCCAGGAAGATCCCACATGCCGCGGAGCGGCTGGGCCCGTGAGCCATGGCCGCTGAGCCTGTGCGTCTGGAGCCTGTGCTCTGCAACGGGAGAGGCCACAACAGTGAGAAGCCCGCATACCACACACACAAAAAAAGAATAACAACTTCCTGCCTTGAAATCCAAATGTGGTCACAAGCCCAGAACCTATGAGTAGATAAATTAGGCATCTGGAGCCCAAAACCAAACCCAAAACCAAACAAACAAGCAAAGAAGCAAAACACAAAAACAAAACAAAATATACAACAAATTTATGTGAAAGATGTCCAGAATCTATGAGGTTGAGCCAACAAAAGATTCAGAGGAATTAAATTCTGATTCTTTTCTCTTTTTTTTTAAACATCTTTATTGGAGTATAATTGCTTTACAATGGTATGTTAGTTTCTGCTTTATAACAAAGTGAATCAGCTATACATATACATGTCCCCATATCTCCTCCGTCTTGTGTCTGCCTCCCATCCTCCCTATCCCACCCCTCTAAGTGGACACAAAGCACCGAGCTGATCTCCCTGTGCTATGCAGCTGCTTCCCACTAGCTATCTATTTTACATTTGGTAGTGTATATATGTCAATGCTACTCTCTCACTTCGTCCCAGATTACCCTTCCCCCTCCCTGTTTCGTCAAGTCCATTCTCTATGTCTGCATCTTTATTCCTGTCCTGCCCTTAGGTTCTTCAGAACCATTTTTTTTTTTCTTAGATTCCATATGTGTTAGCACACGGTATTTGTTTTTCTCTGTCTGATTTACTTCACTCTGATTGTTTTCTTTATCACCATATACTCTTCACGATAATTGTATGGAGTAGGTACTATTTTGCAAATGAGAAAATTTAGACTCAAATGTATAAAATAGTGTAATAGATTGCACAGAAAGCAAATTAGAAACTCAGCCCAGGTTCCCCGACTTCAAATCCAGTACTTCCACTCTGCCAAGATCTCGTACTTTTTGGCAAATGAGAGCCAGGAAAGAGAATTTCATGTTACTTAGCTACATACAATTTGGAAATGGTGCTTTGAGCACTGGCTGGACATAGAGTATAGCACCCTAGCGAGAATGTGTCTTCTGGGATTCCCTGTTGTGCTCATGAGTAAAACTCTATATTTTGGACAAAATAGAAATCTCTAAGCCTCAATTTCCTCTTGCAAGTGAAAATAAATTATATTTCACATTTATTTATTTTCTGTCTCCTCACTAGAATGTCACCTCTGTGAGGGCAGGGACTGTTATCCTCTGTAAGTAGAGGCAGTTATTAAATATTTGTTGAATGTGGGAAATGAATGACTATACCCTGTTCTTGTCACCTCTGTTAGTGTCCTAGGGCTGCTATAACAAAGGAACACAGATCAGATGGCTCAGAACAACAGAAAGTTATTGTCTCACAGTTCTGGGGGTCTGAGATCAAGATGTCGGCAGTGCTGGTTCCTTCTGAGGGCTGTGAAGGAGAATCTGTTCCATGCTTCTTTCCTTGATTCTGGTGGTTTTCTGGCAGTCTCTGGTGTTCCTTGACTTCTGCTACACAACCCCCATCTCTACCTTCATCTTCAAGTGGTGTTCTCCTTGTGTGTGGGTCTATGTCAAGTTTCCCTTTTATAAGGACACCAGTCATATTGGATTAGGAGCCCATTCTACTCCAGTATGACCTCATCTTAACTAATTACATTTGCAATGACCCTACTTCAAAATAAGGTCACATTCTGAGGTATTGGGGGTTAGGACTTCAACATATGAATGGAGGGGGCAACAATTCAACCCATAACATCACCCAAACACACACTTGAATAACATATAGTCCTTGCTTTGAGGACTTAAGAGGCAATTCCAGAGGATGCTCATGAATTTTGAGCAACAAATGGGTTTTATGCACAATAGGTTAAGGAACTTTTGAGTTAAAACATTTAAGGAGCATTCTTTATTTCAGACTTTCTCAAGACTTTAGAATGTGAATACATGTTGTGTAACACCCTTTTCATGGAGGATCTCACATGATCAATTTTGAGAAATGCTGGCAGAGTTAGAAAAACACTGAGAGTTAGGAAGTTGATCTTGGAAAATATTTGGTGTTTGCTCCTCAGCTTCTTCATTTATAAAACATACCAACCTTCTGCAGAAACTGCTACTGAGGGTTGTTTCAAGGATCAAATAAGATCAGGTTTCTAAAAGTGATTAAAATTAGTAAAGGATTATAGACATTTAAAGCATACTAAAATCATAATCAGGAATGTACAACTTGAATCAGGTGGATAAAGATATTAGCTTTAGTGTCTAGATTTAGAAATTGGTATAGCAGGAAATTTAAAAATGTATCTTAATTGCTTATTTGGAATAAACATGTAGCTTTTCTACTTCTTTGCTCATCCGGTATGTTTTGCTTCCTGGTCATTGTTGCCTGCAGCATGGACTGACACACTTGCTATGTGGGCTCCACGACAACACATTTCCATAGCTCACCCTGCCATTGCTGCACTGTAGCCAATTTGGTAAAGGACCCCTGACTTCTGTGGTGAGGGAAAGAGTGCAAATGGGAGGAAAGCTAAATGTCTTGATCTGGGGAGAGCAGCACCTTATTTATCTCAGAGCTACATTCTAATCTGCCACTCTTTTCTACTTACCTCCCAGGAAATAGCTGAAGATTACTCAGCTTTCTAGGAGCTTGGAGAAAACTGGTCTGAGTTTTAGTCTCTCTCATCAATAGGGATATGAAAATGCGTATGTGTGTTCCCAGTTGTTAATCCTGCCTGGCCAGAGTAGGAGAGAAAGCAAGTGGCAGATTATGAGATGAAAAGTACATCAATGCCTGTTTTTAGAATAGGCGTTGTTGGATTAAAAATGAAATGCAGGCATGAAAGTGAATGCTCTTCAGTCCTTTTCCTTAACAAAGGAGATGTGCATCTAATTCAGACTGATGGAATTTTTGGTGATAACCATGGTTACTAAAAATGGATCACTTTATACTCATTGAGAGAAAGCAGCATGACAACAGTTGCTCATTTCACAATAGTAAAACTCTTCATGGCAACTAAAAATGGAAGAGACATCTTACGTTTGAGAGCAACTTATTTCAGCCTGAGATTATCCATTTAAGCTAAACAACATGATGGGATGCTAAAATTTGGTAAACACTGAGACATGTGCTTGAATGAGGAAACATCATGATGTAAGCATGGCAAAAATGGTTTGGGGAGGGCTTCCCTGGTGGCGCAGTGGTTGAGAGTCTGCCTGCCGATGCAGGGGACACGGGTTCGTGCCCTGGTCCGGGAAGATCCCACATGCCACTGAGCGGCTGGGCCCGTGAGCCATGGCCACTGAGCCTGCGCGTCCAGAGCCTGTGCTCCGCAACGGGAGAGGCCACAACAGTGAGAGGCCCGCATACCGCAAAAAAAAAAAAAAAGGTTTGGGGAAGTGGAACAAGATGCTTTTCTTTAATACATTTATTAGGCATAGACTGGATCCAGATAATGGGACAATAGCACTAATCCCATATATAGACAGAAACAGAAATCTGAAATTCTATTTACTAAATTGTTCTCCAGTATTATGACAAGAGTTTTTATTTTGAGAATATCCACACACAAATACATCTGATGAAAGAAAATTGATGTTTAGATTCCTTCCACATTTTGATAATATAGAATACTGATTTGTATTATTTGACCTACTCCCTGAAAAGGAGAAAGCACTTACTTCTCAGTATTCAATACATTTATACTTGATTTTGATGTAACCAGGAGGAATTTATCTAGTAGCCACTGGAAACAGAATTCTTGGTTTTTAGGAGCTTCCCTGCTCTTGAGGAAAGCTTGCTCAGGATCCATAAAATATCTGCCCATTTTATAAAGCCCTTAGAAAGTTCCTTCCAATAGGATGCAAATACAAAGTGTAGTTTGAGTTTTTTGTCTTTATTCAATAACTTTTTCAATAACTATTTATTGAATGTCAGTTATGTGATAGGCAGTTTTAAAACCCCCTCCTTATTTAAATGTAAGGAACTCTCCTTCCAACTGATAAACAAATGTATTAAAAATTTTTTTCCGTGTTTACGTAATTTTATTTATTTTTAATTTTTTATTGAAGTGTGGTTTATTTACAACGTTGTGTTAGTTTCAGGTGTACAGCAAAGTGATTCAGTTATACGTATACATACATCTAAAGAATCTTTTTCAGATTCTTTTCCCATTTAGGTTATTACAGAATATTAAGTAGAGTTCCCTGTGGTATGCAGTAGGTCCTTGATGATTACTTATTTTATGTATAGTAGTATGTATATGTTATGTATGAATGTATTTTAAATAGTGGTCACAATGCACAAACCTTAGAATATTTAGGTTGAACCATATGGAATTGCCATATTTGACCACTATTTACTTATAAAATTCCATAATTTTTGACACACACACACACACACACACACACACACACACACACACACACTTCAGCTAAAGCAAAGTTTGCTTTTATAGCCCTGGCTTTATTATATATTCTTTTCATTGCTTATTCCTATTAATTTCACTAATGTATGGAATATGGCTGAATTAACTTGCTGCATAACAAACAAGTACAGAATCTCAATGGCACATAACAGTAAACACAGGAGGCACTCAGCTTATGCTCCAGATCTTCTGGTCTGCTTGATATATCTCTTAACCTCCTTGGCCCAGCAGACTCCCAATGCATGTCTGTGTCATGGCAGTGTTAGAGGTGCAAGAGGGCAAGCAAAATGTGCAAGACTTCTTTAGGCCTGGATGTGGAACTGGCACAATGTCACTTCCAACACTCCATTCCATTGGCCAAAATAAGTAAGTAAAACATGAATACAGAGAAGAGGTGAAGAATTGAGGTCAATAGTACAAATCTACACAATGACCTATCATTGAAAAGCAACACGTTATTTCTTTATGTCACTGAAGGTTTCTAGGACAGTACCTTCCTATAAAAAAGGAAAACGTCATCATAGTTGTCACCATCATCAACACCTTGATCTCAAACACATATCATGCTTTCTACATGTCAACACCTCTTCTAAAAGCTTTACATTTCATTTTTGCCACAACCCTTTGAGGTCGTCACTACTACTATTCCTCCATTTACAGCTAAGGAAACAAGGCACGGACAAACTAGTAAAGATGTTCATTGTTTTCCAAGAAATTGAGAATATTGGATGTTCCACACTGCACTATTGTAGCACAGAATCATCTATTGGAGGATGTGACTATGTTTAAGAGATTTTAGCTTCTTGTCAGGGCACTTATCTGCCCTCTAAGTCACAGAGAGGAGTCACCTCTTCACAATGGGTGGGGTGACCGCAGCCCAAAAGTAGGTTCTGTTGGCTACTCTCCAATTCAGTGGCTTAGTCAAACAGGTATTTTTCTGGAATGTTTAGTCCATTTTTCTACCTGGGAACGAGAGTCAGGACTACCATTCACCATTGTTCTTTTCATTCTTAGTGATTGTTCTGTTCATCCAGTGTAGTTCTCCTTTTAGCACACTGGTAAGATTCCACTTAAACGTATCATCAAAAGGCTTTTATGTACTTTTACATCCAATAAATTAATGCATCCACCAATTCTATCTGTGATACTTATCCCTTTGCTCTATAGAACATGATGAGTTTCCCTTTGGACTAACTTGACACAGAGAGAACCAGAGAGCCAGGGCCAGGGTAGAGCAGGAAAAAAATGGACTTCTGAAGCATTCATTTCCACTTAGAACCTAGATAAGAAACCACAAGCTAGTCTGGTCCAGTATGAGAAATCACTCTCAGTATTTTACATAAAGAAGAATCAAGGCTTCAAAGGAATGTGTGATAACATATACATTCACATAATTTTTGGTAAGTCCTTATACATCATTAATTTTTACAGGATTTAAAAAAATCCTTGAATTTAATTTTTTAGGTGTGCTCCCCCAATTTTTTGACTCAATATTTTTCTTGCCACAAATACTTTGTATTAAAAACTTTTTACTGAATATATTAAATTGTAGCTTTTCCCTATATTATTTTCATTTCTAGGCATTTAAGAATTATTTACACATTCAAGAATTAGGAAAATTCTTCCTAATTTGTTCATCAATAGTCAAGTTTCCCAGGATGCCTTACATCCTGGGTGCTGGACTGGCTTCTAGAGCCATGAGTAAACAAGGCTGAGGGCTCCTTGCTTCAGTGCAGTGCTTTAGGGTTTACCTTGGAAATCTGACCTTGACATCCCAGCATCTGCAGGGTGGATGACACAGGTTCTATTTGGAAATGAATGCTGTGAGTTTTAGAATAGTACCCAAGAGCTGCTCTTTCCAGGCTCTTCCCAAAGCATCAAAGAATTGCCACTTGCTAGAAATGTTCAGGAAGTGCATTTGGTAATGTTATCCTTTTGAGGAATCATTCCTGTCAGAAACTTTCTGGCTTCTCAGCTTTCACTGCAATGATATTACTGGATTACAAGCAAGCATCTCATTAGGGAGTAGAGGTGGTTGGTGTCTCTCATTTTACAGAGACCCCAACACCAAGTGTGGGTCTTGGCCAGCAGGGGGAGCGAGACAAAGGCAATGTGAGGTTGGGGGTACAGCCTCACCGCCTCAGCATTGATTTGTTTTGGCAAAACATTCATTCATTTTTTAATTCAAAAATGTTATTAACTGCTATTATGGGCTGAGAACTGTGCTTGGCACTGGAAGTAAAACAGGAAACTAGAGAAGTGTGATCCCTAACTTCCTAGAGTTTTGGGGATGGAGAATTATAATTGCTAATACATTACAAACAAACCGACACATAAGTAAAATAGTTTCAGATTGTGAACTCTGCTAAGCAGAAGCCAAGGGGACTGAGATAGGGAATAATTGGCAGGGGAAGAATTGAGAGAGTCACACTTGCTCCTCATGTTTCCTTTTCAGGGGTCTGTGAACAAGGCCCCCCTTCTCATGCTCAGAGAGGAAATCATCTAAAAGAGTTGCTTTAAAAAATGATGGATGAAACGATGGTTCATGTACAACAAGGTTCTCTGGAGACTTTGACATTCTGCTCTCTTACTCCCAGAATCTTGACTTTCTTGAATGCCAGGGCCCTGTTCAGCTGAAAAATCTTTCCTTCAATTTACATGACTTATGGTACAGAGACAATGCCTTCTGTGGAAATGTTCCGGAAGGCTCAATTATTAAAAGAAAAATGACTCTCAACTAGAATGTGTTATGCTTTTAGTTTTTAGTATTTGTATGTGCTCCATACTGAACTAGTTTTATACAGAGGGACTCCTATACTGATCAAATAGTAACATACAATTAACATAGCTAATTAATTCTTTCTTCCCAGAAGGATTATGAGGGTTTGGGTTAACTAGCAGGGTGCTAGACTCATAGAAGATATTTGAAAATATTTGTTGAGTGCTATGAAACCTGAAGAACTTGAAGAATTAAACCAATGAGCTGTAGCCTGTATACACCATTGCTGGTTGAGTTACTAGCAAACTTATATTTTTACAAACTCTTCTCTGAGAGAGATTTCTTCAGACAAGGAGTGTGTGTGCACACACATGCTATTTTTCAGGAATATCTGTATTATCTACAAAAACAGAGGATGTAGAGGAAAATGTAAGGAATTTTTAAAACATCGTGAGCTGATTTTATAACCTATTTCTTCTAAAGAGCGGATTTTAGCATTTTCCTTACAGTAAGAGCCACTGGGCTGTGTTGATGGCTGGTCACATGCTGTGTAGTCTGTTGAGAGTATTCACTGATATGCAGCCATGCTGACAGGACAGTGAGGGAATTGTCAGGGAACGGAAACCAAACTGTGGCCCAACACCCATCCCTTCTTTGCCTGAACGTATAAGGCTGGAAGTGAACAGCCTCATAAATGAATAGTGTCTGCCTGCCTAGGATTTACACAGGAAGAGGAATAAGCGTGGCTGAATTCTCCTACATATGAGGTGGGTCTCCAGCTCATAAATAAAGCCCTGTGTCTCTCCTCACCTACTTCCAAGAGGTTCTTTGGCAGAATGCCTCTCTTGCTTTATGATTAGTCCAGGATAGATTATAGAAGCACTGACTTTTCAACAGCTAGAAAAAAAGAGAATGATGGAAATGGGAGAGGCAAGTAAATATCCTGACAATGATTTTTATTTCCTTTCTTCCTTCATTCCTTTCCCCTCCTTCTCATCCTCTTTTCCCCTCATTCCTTCCTTTCTTCATTTTTGAAAAAGTATGACTTATCTACCTGTTTCTGTCATCCCTTAGGAATGAGCAAGGCTGTCAGTGATATTTCCAGGCAAATTGAGCTTAGCACCTTTCTCTGATTTTGCTGCCACACCAACAAAGCATTGTACTTACTTCCTCTCCTTGGAGGGGTAAACAGCAGGTCCCAGCAGCCAGGCTGAAGGATGTCAATATCCCAGCCAGAGTCTCAGCTTAAAGCAACTTCCAGCAAATTGGGCCTGAGTCTACGATAAACCTTTAGGTTTCTTTGGAATGTTTGGAATCGTTAGATGTCTATAATTGAACAGATGGTGAGGGCTGGCTTTTGACATTTTTTTCTTCCTCGAGTGGGTTATCAAACAGCAAAAACCCTCCCTGTAATTTTGAAGGTGAAATTCTTCTATCTTCCTTCCTATCCCTTTCCCTGATCACACACAAATTCTAGGACATTATAGGGATAACTTACTTAGTTGTGTTTCTCAAGTTTTATTGTGCACATGGATCCCCTGGGAGTGAACATTCTACCTCAGTAAGTCTTGGTGAGACCCAAGATTCTGTGTTTCTAACAAGTCCCCAGAAAATGCTGATGCTGCCCCGCCAGCACCACACTTTGAGAAATAAAGGGCTATTATGTTTGAACACCCATGGTTTAGAATGGACTCTCAAGTGTGGATTCCTATTTTTTCAAGGATTTTTACTTTAGCTAGATCCAATTTTAAAATGTGTCCTTAAGTGGTACTGAGTGCGATGTCTATAGTGAAACTCTGCAAATCAGCTTGAAAGATAACAAACTGAATACTGCAACTAAAGACTGCTTAACAGGCAGAGGTTGTTCATTGTCTTAACAAACCTTGTCTTTTTTTTTTTTTTTTTTTTCTTTTTTTTTGCAGTACGTGGGCCTCTCACTGTTGTGGCCTCTCCCGTTGCGGAGCACAGGCTCTGGACGCGCAGGCTCAGCGGCCATGGCTCAGGGACCCAGCCGCTCCGCGGCATGTGGGATCTTCCCGGACCGGGGCACGAACCCGTGTCCCCTGCATCGGCAGGCGGACTCTCAACCACTCCGCCACCAGGGAAGCCCCAGCTTGAGAGGTTTTTTATTGAGATTATACAATCAAACATGGGACTTACATACTACATAGTTCATTCAGAAGGATCTAGGAAAATGTGTTAAAATATAATTTTGAATAACAATACTTATTATGTGCCAAATAGTCCAAGTGCTTACCACGTAGTAAGTAATACATTTAATCCTCCAAACACTCCCATTAGGAAGGTATTATCTTCATTTTATGGTTAGAGAAATAGAGGTACTGAGACAATAAATAACTTTATCCTGTGTCAAGTCAAGCACATGGACCTTTTATGGTAAGAGGTTGCAAGTTGAGGGCCTACAACTCAACTTCTGATTGTTTTTTTTATCTGCCTGAAGATTTTTAAAAATTAAATTAGTTGTCAATATTTACAGGCTATTTCCTGCTTCCTAAAAAAGCCCTGGAGTATCTGGCAGCTTTAGGCTTGCATTCTTGCACAGGAAGCATCAGTTGGTGCCGAGTAGCAGCCCTGCCCTGAGGTGGGGTGTGAGCACTCCACCGTGTCACAGTTCTCACCTTAGTACCCAAGCCCTATGGAGTCCAGCAGGGTGATTTCCACACTGTGAAAGCTCAACAAAATACTAACAAGGGCGGTGATTCCTAGCTTTATAGAGATCTTTGATGATGAGTATGCACAGGGATTTCAAACTCAAATGGTTACTGGAGTCAGGAAACAACAAAGACCCAACACAGCCAAAAATAAATTAATTAATTAAAAAAAAATCTATCTTTTTTTTTAAAAAAGAAGTGAGTGGGCTGTTGCTGAGGGCAAGGTTATGGGGAGATTTTAAGGGGACTGGTGCAGAAGAGAGAAGCAAGAAAAGAAGGATTTGGCAAAGTGGACGATCCAGTCAACCAGTGCTTATTAGGCATGAGGGGAAAGAAATATAACTATAATAGCAATTTTTACTGAGCTCTCACTATGGGACTGGCTTTAAATACTGCTTTAATTACTATGAGGTACTAATATTCTCATTTTATAGAGGAGGAAGCAGAAACACAGTGAGATTAACTAGTTTGTCTAATGTCACATAGGTAATAAGTGGTATGTATAGATACCACTTTTTTTGTTCACTGTACAAATGCAGATTTATTGTTCTTTCCTTTATCCATAGTAGGAAAAAGGTTGGAAATTGTTAGGAAGCCAGCTTATATACAAAGCACTTCTGAAATTATGCTTTTCTTTGGAAAACAACTTATAAAAAATAATAAACATTTAAAAAATTCAAGTCCATAAGTGTTCTACACTTCTGAAGGCTAAAACTCCATGTGTTTCCTAAAATATAGAACAATTAAAAAAAAACTCATAAAGTGACATTGATTTGAATTCCACAGAATCCCTGACCATTAGAAATACATTCTTCCCTGTAAAGTGAATTTGTTCTTCACAGCCAAAGTTATAGTTAAAGTGTGTTTCTCTGACTAATTCATTGAGATTGAATTTACTCTCCAGCTAATGTCTACAGGAGACTAATGGTAATTTACAGTTTCTTCAAATAAGTTAACAAAACATATCCAAAATGTTTTTCCACTCCATTTTCCATTCCAAAATCCATGGGATGTGGCAGAAGCAGTTCTAAGAGGAAAGTTTATAGTGATACAGCCCTACTTCAGGAAACAAGAAAAGTATCAAATAACCTAACCTTACACCTAAAGAAACCAGAAAGAAAGAACAAACAAAGCCCAAGATTAGTAGAAGGAAGGAAATAACAAAGATCAGCGTGGAGATAAATAAAATAGAGACAAAAAAAAATCAATAGACAAGATCAATAAAACTAAGAGCTGATTCTTTGAAAAGATAAGCAAAATTGATAAGCCCTTAGCCAGACTTATCAAGAAAAAAAGAGAGAGGGCCCAAATAAATAAAAGACTTATTGTGGCAATCAATTCGTAATGTATATTAATGTCAAATCACTATGTTGTACACTTGAAACTAATATAATATCGTATATCAACTATATGTCGATTTAAAAAAAAAAACCTTTGCTCCACCACTTGTGAATGTGGCTCTGAGCCTCAGTTTCTTTATGTACAAACTATGCATGATAGAGTAAGAGCTTGTCAGGATTAAATGAAATGAGGTAGACAGAATGCACTTTGGGCATAATACTTTGTATTGGTGGAACAATAGGTGTTGAGGGTGTTTCTGTTAACAAAATGAATAGAAAGTGTAATCTGACCATTGCACCTGTGTGCACAATAAGTTACTTTCCTCCTGTGACACATATTCCTGATTGATGTCCCTGCATCTCTGCTGTTGGGTAGAGCTGTTGACTTCTTTATTTGGCTCTTGCTGCTCTGTTGATTTTTCCAAGTGTCTGAAAGGACATCAGATTTTCTTCTTTTTACAGGATCAGTGATCTTGGTCCCCTGAGCCTTTATTATTGACCATTCTGTTAGTTACTGCCACTGCTAAGAGGTATCAGTGGCAAAGTCACTGCTATGAACCTAACAGCCCCTTGGACTCCTAAGCGCCACATATTTCTGTCTTGCCATAGCAGGGTCATTTGCTCAAAGTCAAACACAATTGATTCTTCTATTTTCTTTACAGTGACTGATGGCCTCTCAGAGTTTACCCGTCCCTGCTGTCACCGACCCTGGTTGTTTAGAGGATGCAAAGTGGATGGAGGAGACAGGCTGCGCACAACTGGGAGAGGAGGCAGCAGTGCCGCCTTGTTTCCCTCTCACCTGTACATACGCTATCTCAACATGGCCCATCTCTGTCCAGGGTCAAGGTAGGTACAGAGTGACACAGGCAAGGCTTAGTGCCCTCTGGTCTTTCCTTTCAGGGATCTGCTCTGCAATTCACTTCCCCCTTCTACTCTGTTTCATTCGCTGCAGATGGTTAATTAATCTTTACTTGAAATGTCACCGCTTCTAGCAGTGTTTGGTTTTTAATAGAAAAATGGTGAAGAAAAGCCTGTAAGACCCCAAAGGATACGTCTTTCTGGAGGTAGAATTTCAGGTTTGGGCACAAGAATTCCTAGTTCCTGAAATTCCCAATCCCGGGTCTTTTCACTGTTGGCTTCTTTTGCTCAGCCTGTTCTTCTTCCTAATTAACAACTGGCTTGTCACCTCTCGTCATTCAGGTCCCAGCTAAAATATCACCTCCCCAGAGATGCTTACACTCGCTCCCTTATGTAGTCTATTATTCCCCACCAACACTGATCTTGCCTTAATTTTTTTCATAACATGTATCACTACTTGATACTATATTCTGTATTTTAATTGTCTGTCAGCCCTAAATAGAATGCAAGCCATGTGAGCTCAGAGACGTTGTCTGTTTCAGTCATCACCCTGTGCCCTAAAATAGTGTCTTATTAGGCACTATAAGATTTTTTAAAATTTAAGTGAGTCATTGGAAAATGTTTTTCTGGTGCTTCTTAATTTTATCAGATATGATATCTTTATATTCGTATATAATATAACTATGTCTTTAGCACATGGTTTACATGTATTCATTTGTTAATTTACCAAAAATTTTAACATCTACTAAGTTGCAGTCATTAGGCTGGTGATGAGAATAGAAAGATAAATAAGGCACAGTCTCAGCCTTGGAGCTGCTCGTGTCTAGTGGAGGAAGCATGTGAGTAACAGACAAGTACAATAGAGTGTTAGGTTTGGCAAGACAATATACATCTGTAGTATTTCAGCACGGTTATCAAGATGAATGAGAACTGCCGGAAGACCTGGGGGATGAAGATGTCTCTTCAGGCAGAGGAGATTAGTATTTGTAAGGTCAAGAAGGTGTAAGTGTTCATGGCAAATTCATTGAGGTGCAGGCAGTTGATAATGTCCATGCTGGATGGTACGAGCAAATATTGAGTGAAATAAAGATGGACGTAAGTGAGATAAGGTGGGAAGTTATAAAGAGTCATGAATGTCATTTTAAAAAACTTGATTTTTTTCTTCAAAGAGCTAACAAAGAATAGTTAACAAGAATGAGATGTAATTAGGTATGTGTTGATTTACCCTCCCTGCTTCCTCTCAGATTTCCTTCTACACCCAGAATTAACATCAGCCACAACAGGAGAGCAGTACAGGTGTATGTAGAAAAAAATTGTTTACTTACATTAAGTATGACCAGTGTCAGTGAGAGAGAAAAGAAGTCTATAGTACTCAATCAGTTCTCTGGTTGCTCTATCTCTTTTTAAAACTCTTTTAAATGGAAAATTTCGAACATATACAAAATAAGCAAATGGTATAATTAACCTCCATGAACTCATCACCCAGTTTCAAAACTTGTCAACATTCTGTCATTCTTGTTTCATCTGTACCTCTATCCACTTTTGACCCTAGCCAGTAAAAGGCAAGAGGTTTATAATGTGCAATCAGGTGGAGTCATAAACAAGGGAGTGAGGGAAAGATATAATTCAGAGTCCTGGGTGAAGGATTGGCTTCAGGCAAGCTCAGAATGAAGGAAAGAGGAAAGAAAGGCATGGATGTGAGTAAATGTGTAGGTGGAAGAAATGGTGAGAGTGTGGGAAAGCAAGCTTCTTAAACGCAGGGACTGTGTCCTATCTGTCTTTGAATTGCTTGCAGTCAACACAGTACTGCGTATGATAAACATGCAATAAGCATTTGTCCAATTGAATTGAGCTCATGTCCAGGGGTACCTGTCTTCTTATGAAGCCTAGGCTTGGTCACTGATGGGAATGAGACAGACATAGAGAAAAGACTAGGGGAGGATAAAGCTATGAACTAGCTTCATTGGTGCATGGAGTACATGCCATTGGCCCACACATGAAGATGCTTCTTTTTACATGCCCTGTAAAGTATGTGCAATATCAAGAGAGGATGTTTTCTTCCTCAATGTTTAAAAGAAGAGGGTAATGAGTGATTTAAGAGCAGGCGTTTGTATTCTTTGTGTTGCCTTTTACAGATACACCCTTAGAGGACTCTTAGAGGGGTTCAAAACGTTTGTAGAAAAGATTTTGGACTTTAGTTTTCTTATCTGTTTTTCCTTTCTTTTCCTTTATTTCTTATTTCTCATTATATGTCATGAGTGCCGCTGGTCCTTCTCTAGTCTAACAGAAGTATCTTTACTCAGTTTTCTGAAATGCCCGAGACTGAAACTCCATGAGTCAGAGATTCTACTCTATGTGCCACCTCTGTTCCAGAGAATAGAAGACAGGATAAAATAAGATAAAGCAGCAGATTTAACTTGGAGTTTATAAAATGTGATTGTGTGGAGCGAATGTAACACATTCAGTGCTAAAGGTGCAAACAAGTTGTAATGATCTGCTAGATAATGCAGCAGACTGGGTAAAATGCATGTTTCATGTTGCATATTTGTAATTATTCATCTAAAAACATATTCTGAAATGCAGTAACTATTCAAATATATTACTCTGAATGTCAAGGATGATGTATAGATGTTCCAGTTACTGGGCATTGTCATTTGATATCAAAGAAATGAGGGAAAAAAGGTTATTAGAATTTTTAAAGCTATTTTGCAAATGTTTTCATCACCATCATTCTGCCAAAGTTTAAAATCTTTAGGACTCAAATTTTTATTACACGAAGTTTATGTCCTTCACATGATGGTAAATTTTATGGTCATGAGGTATCCTACCCTTCCTTCCTTCCTATTTTCTGCAAATGTCATTAAATTCTAGAAAACTTATTAAACACCAATCATGAGAAAGCATGATTGCCACACTCAGTGAATTCACAGACTGGTTAACAGCACACAACTCAAAATCACCTAGTGTGTAAATGCTTTCCCAGAATTAACCAGTCACTGGTGTCTTCTGTACATTCCTGTTGCTTCCTAGTCTTACCCCTATTATAGAAATTCTCATAGTGTTTTATAATTATATTTTGGTTTTGTTTTCCTCGCTAGATGCATGGAGGGCCAAAATCATGCCACTTTATCTTTTGGGAGACAGTTTTCCATGGCATTTCTCTATGTCTCATATCAACTTTTGTCATGGACTGTCTTTTCAAGGATGTTTGTATAGCAAACAGCCTGAGAACATGTTGTGTCTCACATCCCTTAAGGGGCAGAAGATGTTTTTCTGAGCAGGATAATAAAAATATCTCCCTTGGGGGAAAGGTTGGGTAGATTTTCTAGCAACCCCTTTTGAAAGATGGGATTTCCTAAACTCCAGGTTCCTCAGCTGTGACACAAACCAGCCGTGTGTGCAGCCTCCACTTGAGACTCCTTCCACATCACCTGCAATCAACCTGGGTGGAGGAAGGGAGGAAGATTGATGTGAACGTGAAGCTCATCCTGCCTGCTGTGCTGTGAGTAGTCAGGTCTTTTTCTCGGAGCCCAGGGTCTTGTATCTTCTGCCAACAACCATGAAATGGGGTAGGCTAATTTGTTAGCTTGCAAATAGGGCACAATTGCAGACCCTTCACTGTTTTGTTGTTGTTGTTTTTTTTTTGTGGTATGCGGGCCTCTCACTGTTGTGGCCTCTCCCGCTGCGGAGCACAGACCCCGGACGCGCAGGCTCAGCGGCCATGGCTCATGGGTCCAGCTGCTCTGCGGCATGTGGGATCTTCCTGGACCGGGGCATGAACCCGTGTCCCTTGCATCGTCAGGCGGACCCTCAACCACTGTGCCACCCGGGAAGCCCCCTTCACTGTGTTTGAGTTTATCCAATATTGAGCATTTTGCCTGGCACAGTGTAGACGAGTGAACTAGCTGTTCAGTGCGAGTACACTTAATTTACTTATAATTTTAACTATAGAGTGAATGTTGTCATCAATATTTTTCAGTTACCAGCTGCATTATCTTGGTAAGTTTCTTAACCCGACTCACTTCAGCTTCCTTATGTGTAAAATGGAAAGAGTAAAAGTGTCAGCCTTACAGGTTTGCAGCAGATATGGAGCAGATATGGAGGTGTGCTGTCCAGAACCCCTTCTGGGAAGCACTTGTGGCCCAGCTGCAGGGACTGCTTTTAGGATCTGCCTCAGCTGCAGAGTCACCTCACCTGAGGTCACACCCTTCCCTGGGAAGTCTGCATCCAGTGTCTGAGCAGTGTGTGTATAGGTTGTATAAAGTTCAGCCATTTGGCCCCATAAGAGATAACTTGGCTAACTTTGCTGGGCAATCGTTGCTTCAAAGCCCCCTGCTGGATAGGCTGAGGCTTCATCAGGCCTGCATAACTATTCAATTTTTCTCTCTGTGCAGTTGTGCTTCCTTTTGCAGATTTCCCTTTTACGGGTTTTGAACCCTAATAAACATCTTACTCCCCTGCTGCCTCCTTTTCTCAAACTTTGTCCCAGCATCTGCTTCCAGAGAACTCAAACTGTATCAGGGTTACTGAGGTGGTAAGAGAGTTAGGGAATGTAAATCACTCAAAGCAGTCCGTGTATACATTTGGTACATATAGTTGTTCTCTTTAACATTATTATTATGATCAACGTATGGAGTACCCTAGAAGCATAGTTCTTGCAACTAAGGCTCTAATGGCACAGTGACTTATGTAAGCAAATCAAAATCCTGGCCTGTAAATGTCTCAAAGTTACAAAATCAAAACACTAAGGATGGGCTTCCCTGGTGGCGCAGTGATTGAGAGTCCGCCTGCCGATGCAGGGGACACGGGTTCGTGCCCCGATCCCGGAAGATCCCACATGCCGCGGAGCGGCTGGGCCCGCGAGCCATGGCCGCGGAGCCTGTGTGTCCGGAGCCTGTGCTCCGCAACAGGAGAGGCCACAGCAGTGAGAGGCCCGCGTACAGCAAAAAAAAAACAAAAAAAAAAACAAAAAAAAAAACACTAAGGACAACCAATCACAAATAGCCAACTAGGCTTTAAGCTACAGCCAATCAAATAATTTCTTTTCTTTGCTTCTGCAGTTTCTCTGTATAAGTATATCCCCTGGCTCCTGTGCTTCTAACCACTTCCAGTTTGGTACTGCCTTATTTGAATTAATCTTTGCTCAAATACACTCTTAAAAATTTTAATACAGCTCAGTTTATCTTTTAACACTGGTAAAGAGTAAAAAATAGTGGTGGAGTCACTCAAAACCATATGATAAGATGATTTGTTGAAACAATCAGAGATTTTCAACCTGGAGGAGGAAAGCTTTTGAAGAACCTGGGAGCTGCCGGCCAATACTCAAATGGCTGTGGACTGAGAGTGAGATTAGACTTACTTTGAGTGAACCCAAAAGTGAAGACAAGGACCAATATAGATATCGATAAGGGGCATATTTGGGCTCAAGGTAAGAGAAGCTTTTGAACATGGATGCTTACAATGATCCAGGCTCTCACTGGGGGGACTCTTGTCAGAGATGCTACCCAGGGGACTCAAGGTCTTGATGAGGATTAGCAGGAGGGGAATATACCTGATGACTGCTGAGATTACTGGTCAGAAGAAAATTGAGAAATCCATTATTTAAATTTTCCATAGAAAACAGAAAGCATATATTTACTCTCTCAGTCTTTCCAAAACAAATATCTTACAGTTGTTAGCTGTGTACTGTTGACTCAATATGAATGATGAACCAACTCAGTGGTAGAAATTTTAGTTTCTGCTCTGCTAGCTTAATTCATGTATTATAAGGTATGTGCTCAAACTAAACATCTACACTACTTCATTGTGTAATGGGATATCGGAGATGTGGAACTTTAAAAATATATATGTATTTAATAAGAGATCTTGTCATAAAAGTTCCTAGAGAGCAGGACATTCAGGGCACTCTGGAGAAGACCTTTTTTTGGGAGGGGGGGGAGACCACTTGAGTGGGTCCTTTTGATAATGTAGCTGTAAGGTAAGGATCCTACCTCTGACAGTTCTGGACTTTTTATTTCCTATCCCCATTTTAAAAGTTGCTGAGGAAGAGATGGGCAACTTTGTCAAGGGATCAAAGAGCCTTCCAGGGACATGGTACTCTAGGTTTTGATAATTTTCCTGTAAGTTTGAAAGTTATTAAACTCTATCTGATATACTGGAGTGGCCCTGCCTGGACTAGCCCTGAGATGAAACTGACTGGAAGGAAAGCCATGTTCTGGATTCTGAACTGGTAATGTAGGCCTTCAAGGGGTTCTAGAGAGCCAGTCCAAATCACAACATTCCTGGCATCATAAAGAGATCTGGGGGGGGGGGGGGTGGTGTGTGTGTGTGTGTGTGTGTGTGTGTGTGTGTGTGTGTGTGTGTGTGTGTGTGTGTGTGTCACAGAGTGAGGCAAAAATAGCATCCTTTTATCACAGGTTACCTTAGTCAAATATTTTTACCTTTCCTGAAGCCTGGCAATGCCTGCATCCCTCGATAGCCCTGAGGGTGATACGCTGTTGTCAACACCTTGATTATGGGCTCTCCCCTACGGCAGTAGGTAGGCTGTGTGGACAGCAGCTGGAAAGGATGGCTTCATCACCTGCAGCCAGTTTCAGCTGACATCAGGGTCAGCTGCTTTGTGACAATTTGTGTGGAGCAAAATTTTATATAATAAACAGTGATTTCTGTGTGTGTGTGTATTCACTGTCAAACTAGATGTTTCCAGTCCAAATCCAAAACTGATTTCTTGGGTCAACATAGGGACTTATCCAAAAAGCCCTTCTGTGGTTTTCTGAAGAAGCTCATATGTGTTTTAGCTGCAGGTACTGTTAGCAAAGTCTGACTGCAAGCTCATCAGGGTGTCTGCTCCAGGCGATACACACTGGCCCACCCTCTTTTTGTTTTTTTGGTTATGTTAACCTGACAGACACATTTTACTCCCCCACCCCCATATCTGCTTGATTTCTTTTGGGTGACAATCGCAAGATTTTAACATAAAGGGTCCATCCCCTAGGGAGACTTTCTCCAATTTCCTGTAATGCTTTGTGTGGGGAGACCAGAGGTAGTTAAAACACCAGGAAAAGAAACATTGCCTTTTTCTGGTCTCTTCTGAGAAACTGCCCCCAGAAAACCTAGTTTCTGTGTAGCCCATGCCTGGATCCCTAAAGTAGTACCGGACTCCGTGATTTTTGGTAGCAACGGTAGCAAATACAATTAAGGGGACTGATGAGACTTTCTGATGTTTTTTCTCTGAATCACTCGTAACCAGGACTGACCTTCTTTGTTTGAATAAACACCCCTGGGCTTCATAAACTTACTATGAAAAGGGAGTGAGACACTAGCGAGAAAAGGCAGATATTCTCCAGATAGGTGGGAGGGACTTAACCTGGATGAACACTAAAAGGGGTTTTAACCTTCTTTCATAGGTGAGATGTGCCAGATAACACTGGTTAAGATAAGTTAGTTCATTACAAAAGGCACAACCATGCACACCATGACATTGCCTGAATCAAATGAACCTGACTGGATTTAATTTTTCAAGGTAAATTTCAGACCCAGGTTAATATTAACTGTCATATCAGTACTAAATCTTTATGGGTCATTTGGGACCTTCTTCAGATGGTGAGTGTTCCCCTCTATTGGTGAGGCATTTAGTTATAAACTCAATAAATTTTAAGCACAAAGATACTTGTTCAAAAACCTCAGCCTAAAAGTCTGATGGGATGATGGTGAATAAAGGACGCAAGGACTTTATTTTTTCAAGCTGTAGTGAAAAGGGGAAATAAAAGTGCTCTAGCTAGTAATGACATCCCCTATGAGCCTTTCAGGGATAAAGGAAGCAAAAATGAGTTAAAAGTCATATGTCTGCAGGGGCTGATCATGAGACCATTTGTAGAGGAGCAAGAACAGAGGCTCCTGTTTAACTCTACCTGAAAGTGTCTTGCCAGGCATCGATCGTATAAATGTTTAACTCAAGGAAGCGGAAAAAATTGTGCCCACTATCCTCTGTGATAACACATGATCTGATGTTCTGATGTTTTCCCAAAAACCCTGTAGTTGAAAGTGTTAACTTGTCTGTCCTTTGAAGTAGCTGATAGAAATGTCTTTGAGGTCTTTAATTAAATGCTAAAAGCTGATTCCAGAAACTTCCTATTGTCTGGAACTATTCTGATTAAAGCTCAAGTAGCCACAAAGAGTCTCGGGGGGGGGGGAGGGGAAGAAGAAGGAGAAAAAACAGTTAAAGAGGCAGAAAGTAAAAAGAAAAGAAAAAGACAGGTATTTCATTCAATCTCCACTCAGCCTTGCTCCAGGTGTTTCCCTTTATGTGTAACCTTTAAGTTAGACAGTTCTCTCCCAAAGGGATAATATTCTGTCACTAATCTCCACAGAACACAAACCAGGGGAAAGAGGCAATAGTTACAATAATAGATTTGAGTCTCTGGATTTTTCACTTAACCATCATTAGGGTAGGCCAGATCAAAAAATAAAAGGGCCCAGACAAGAAAAATATCCATTTGTCCATAGAGAGACCATATGGACTTGATGGAAAGAAGTGCAGAATATACAAGATAGTCTTCTCATTTTTAAAGCAGTATTTTAAATATTCTGTAGTGGACTCATTCTACCTTGACCAAGCAAGCATATATGCATTATAGAGCTTCATATCAGCAGTGTTCATAACAGCAACAACAGGAAATAACCATATCCACCACTCCATGGCTGATTGTACAAATCAGGGGTCAGCAAACTATGACCTGCAAGCCAAAGCCAGCCTGCAGCCTGTTTCTGTAAAGTGTAGTTGGAGTACAATTACACACATCAATCAGGTGTTGCCTTTTGCAGAGTTGAGTAGTTGTGAAAGAGACCACATAGCTCACAAAGACTGAAATAGCTCACAAAGACTGAAATATTTACAATATGACCCTTTGCAGAAAAAAATTTGCCAACCACTGATTACATGGTTGCACACATTCACTGGAACACTCAGCTACCATTAAAAGAATACAAAAGATTTGTATAGATGATATGAAAAGATGTCAAGAAAAAAATGAATCAAAATAGTGTGGCTATAAATATTTCAGATGGTATTTGCCTAAAAACAAAGAATATAAATATACTTCAAATTTTCCTGGAAGGTATACAAGAAAGTTAACAGTGATTATCTCTGGGGTGCAGAAATAGAAAGTGGGTCTGGGGAGAGGGAGGGAGGGAGGAAGAAATATTTATTGTATACTCTTGTCTATCATTAAAAATTTTAAATTCCCTTTATGACATTTATATTTATAAGTAAACTAAATTAAATTTTAGAAGTAATGGGCGTTTGTTAAGAACACATTTATTTGTAGAATGGATTAGTGTACTGTTCAATGGCATAATAATAATGACAGTCTTCTTTTTCTTATGGATATTTTTGTTTGAACATCTATGTAATATCTTCTGTTTCTTTTGACTAGTAAGTAGGGTAGCTGTTGTCTCATGTTTAAATATCTATCTGAAATTTTAGATTCACTATTTGCTTTAGATGATTAGCATTTACCTCTTCATTAACTTAGTGAAGAAATCATTGACATTTTATATCTATTAAATAGTTTAGATTTTTAGTATGAGGAATTTCACACAGAGGTCCTGTTTTCCAATGTAATTTATAAAACACAATTTAAACTCCATTTGGGTCTTTTAAAATTTTTAACTTTTTTTGTTTCTAATTTGAGAAAAAAAAATTTGATTCTGGGCAGATTATTTAAATACTTCTTGATATGTTTTAATCTGCAAAATGGAATGAAAAATGCCACCTGCCTCACCAAATAAAATTTTGGTGTTATGAAGAACTTTTCAGTGTTCAGTCAATCATCAATTGTTTCAACTATATCATTTTGGCACAGCTTTGGTGCATTCAAAATGTGGATAGTCACAAGAAGGTTTTTGGTGTGTTTTTTATGGTATGCATGGAACAAATTCAGAGAGGCATTTAAAAAAAAATCTACAGTCTGGAATCTTAGACTCAGACCACAGATGATCCTGGGAAAGTCACACATCAGTTGTGAGAAATTAGAAAACTTGGGCTTCAAATAAAAACAGTGGCAAGGTCTCTTTTAGCATGAAAACTCTCTTTTTTGAAGCCAGTGCCCATTTCTCATCTTCAAAATGGGGATGGTTATACCTACTTAGCCAATTTCATAAGATTTTTGAGAAAATTAAATGAATGTATACTAGAGAAATTTGTAAATTGTAAGCTTGCATACCAGAATTTTCCAAAACCTGTTGCTTTGCAAGATGATTTTCAGGGGAATGAAAATTTTTTTTTTTTACATCTTTATTTGAGTATAATTGCTTAACAATGGTGTGTTAGGTTCTGCTTTAAAACAAAATGAATCAATTATACATATACATATGTTCCCATATCCCCTCCCACCCTCCTTATCCCACCCCTCCAGGCGGTCACAAAGCACCGAGCTGATCTCCCTGTGCTATGCGGCTGCTTCCCACTAGCTATCTACCTTACCTTTGGTAGTGTATATATGTCCATGCCTCTCTTTCGCTTTGTCACAGCTTACCCTTCCCCCTCCCCATATCCTCAAGTCCATTCTCAAGTAGGTCTCTGTCTTTATTTCTGTCTTAACTCCTCGGTTCTTCATGACTTTTTTTTTTCTTCTTAAATTCCATATATATGTGTTGGCATACGGTATTTGTCTTTCTCTTTCTGACGTACTTCACTCTGTATGACAGACTCTAGGTCCATCCACCTCATTACAAATAGCTCAATTTCTTTTCTTTTTATGGCTGAGTAATATTCCATTGTATATATGTGCCACATCTTCATCCATTCATCCGATGATGGACACTTAGGTTGTTTCCATCTCCGGGCTATTGTAAACAGGGCTGCTATGAACATTTTGGTACATGACTCTTTTTGAATTATGGTTTTCTCAGGGTATATGCCCAATAGTGGGATTGCTGGGTCATATGGTAGTTCTATTTGTAGTTTTTTAAGGAACCTCCATACTGTTCTCCATAGTGGGTGTACCAATTCACATTCCCACCAACAGTGCAAGAAGGTTCCCTTTTCTGCACACCCTCTCCAGCATTTATTGTTTCTAGATTTTTTGATGATGGCCATTCTGACTGGTGTGAGATGATATCTCATTGTAGTTTTGATTTGCATTTCTCTAATGATTAAAGATGTTGAGCATTCTTTCATGTGTTTGTTGGCAGTCTGTATATCTTCTGTGGAGAAATGTCTATTTAGGTTTTCTGCCCATTTTTGGATTGGGTTGTTGGTTTTCTTGTTACTGAGCTGCATGAGCTGCTTATAAATTTTGGAGATTAATCCTTTGTCAGTTGCTTCATTTGCAAATATTTTCTCCCATTCTGAGGGTTGTCTTTTGGTCTTGTTTATGGTTTCCTTTGCTGTGCAAAAGCTCTTAAGTTTCATTAGGTCCCATGTGTTTATTTTTGTCTTTTATTTCCATTTCTCTAGGAGGTGGGTCAAAAAGGATCTTGCTGTGATTTATGTCATAGAGTGTTCTGCCTATGTTTTCCTCTAAGAGTTTGATAGTTTCTGGCCTTACATTTAGGTCTTTAATCCATTGTGAGCGTATTTTTGTATATGGTGTTAGGGAATGATCTAATCTCATACTTTTACATGTCGCTGTCCAGTTTTCCCAGCGCCACTTATTGAAGAGGCTGTCCTTTCTCCACTGTACATTCCTGCCTCCTTTATCAAAGATAAGGTGACCATATGTGCGTGGGTTTATCTCTGGGCTTTCTATCCTGTTCCATTGATCTATCTTTCTGTTTTTGTGCCAGTACCATACTGTCTTGATTACTGTACTTTGTAGTATAGTCTGAAGTCAGGGAGCCTGATTCTTCCAGCTCCATTTTTTCGTTCTCAAGATTGCTTTGGGGCCTCCCTGGTGGCGCAGTGGTTGAGAGTCCGCCTGCCGATGCAGGGGATACGGGTTCGTGCCCCGGTCTGGGAGGATCCCATATGCCGCGGAGCAGCTGGGCCCGTGAGCCATGGCCGCTGAGCCTGCGCATCCGGAGCCTGTGCTCGGCAACGGGAGAGGCCACAACAGTGAGAGGCCCGCGTACCGCAAAAAAAAAAAAGATTGCTTTGGCTATTCGGGGTCTTTTGTGTTTCCATACAAATTGTGAAATTTTTTGTTCTAGTTCTATGAAAAATGCCAGTGGTAGTTTGATAGGGATTGCATTGAATCTGTAGATTGCTTTGGGTAGTAGAGTCATTTTCACAATGTTGATTCTTCCAATCCAAGAACATGGTATATCTCTCCATCTATTTGTATCATCTTTAATTTCTTTCATCAGTGTCTTATAATTTTCTGTATGCAGGTCTTTTGTCTCTTAGGTAGGTTTATTCCTAGATATTTTATTCTTTTTATTGCAATGGTAAATGGGAGTGTTTTCTTGATTTCACTTTGAGATTTTTCATCATTAGTATATAGGAATGCCAGAGATTTCTGTGCATTAATTTTGTATCCTGCTACTTTACCAAATTTATTGATTAGCTCTAGTAGTTTTCTGGTAGCATCTTTAGGATTCTCTATGTAGAGTATCATGTCATCTGCAAACAGTGACAGCTTTACTTCTTCTTTTCCAATTTGGATTCCTTTTATTTCCTTTTCTTCTCTGATTTCTGTGCCTAAAACTTCCAAAACTACGTTGAATAAGAGTGGTGAGAGTGGGCAACCTTGTCTTGTTCCTGATCTTAGTGGAAATGGTTTCAGTTTTTCACCACTGAGGACAATGTTGGCTGTGGGTTTGTCATATATGGCCTTTATTATGTTGAGGAAAGTTTCCTCTATGCCTACTTTCTGCAGGGTTTTTATCATAAATGGGTGTTGAATTTTGTCGAAAGATTTCTCTGCATCTATTGAGACGATCATATGGTTTTTCTCCTTCAGTTTGTTAATGTGGTGTATCACGTTGATTGATTTGCGTATATTGACAAATCCTTGCATTCCTGGAATAAACCCCACTTGATCATGGTGTATGATCCTTTTAATGTGCTGTTGGATTCTGTTTGCTAGTATTTTGTTGAGGATTTTTGCATCTATGTTCATCAGTGATATTGGCCTGTAGTTTCCTTTCTTTGTGACATCCTTGTCTGGTTTTGGTATCAAGGTGATGGTGGCCTCGTAGAATGAGTTTGGGAGTGTTCCTCCCTCTTCTGTATCTTGGAAGAGTTTGAGAAGGATAGGTGTTAGCTCTTCTCTAAATGTTTGATAGAATTCACCTGTAAAGCCATCTGGTCCTGGGCTTTTGTTTGTTGGAAGATTTTTAATGGCAATTTCAATTTCAGTGCTTGTGATTGGTCTGTTCATATTTTCTATTTCTTCCTGATTCAGTCTTTGCAGGTTGTGCATTTCTAAGAATTTGTCCATTTCTTCCAGGTTGTCCATTTTATTGGCATACAGTTGCTTGTAGTAATCTCTCATGATCTTTTGTATTTCTTCAGTGTCAGTTGTTACTTCTCCTTGTTCATTTCTAATTCTATTGATTTGAGTCTTCTCCCTTTTTTTCTTGATAAGTCTGGCTAATGGTTTATCAATATTGTTTATCTTCTCAAAGCACCAGCTTTTAGTTTTATTGATCTTTGCTATCGTTTCCTTCATTTCTTTTTCATTTATTTCTGATCTGATCTTTATGATTTCTTTCCTTCTGCTAACTTTGGGGTGTTTTTGTTCTTCTTTCTCTAATTGCTTTAGGTGCAAGGTTAGGTTGTTTATTCGAGATGTTTCCTGCTTCTTAAGGTGGGATTGTATTGCTATAAACTTCCCTCTTAGAATTGCTTTTGCTGTATCCCATAGGTTTTGGGTCATCGTGTCTCCATTGTCATTTGTTTCTAGGTATGTTTTGATTTCCTCTTTGATTTCTTCAGTGGTCACTTCGTTATTAAGTAGTGTATTGTTTAGTCTCCATGTGTTTGTATTTTTTACAGATTTTTTCCTGTAATTGATATCTAGTCTCATAGCATTGTGGCTGGAAAATATACTTGATACGATTTCAATTTTCTTAAATTTACCAAGGCTTGATTTGTGACCCAAGATATGATCTATCCTGGAGAATGTTCCATGAGCACTTGAGAAAAATGTGTATTCTGTTGTTTTTGGATGGAATGTCCTATAAATATCAATTAAGTCCATCTTGTTTAATGTATCATTTAAAGCTTGTGTTTCCTTATTTATTTTCATTTTGGATGATCTGTCCATTGGTGAAATTGGGGTGTTAAAGTCCCCTACTGTGATTGTGTTACTGTCGATTTCCCCTTTTATGGCTGTTAGTATTTGCCTTATGTATTGAGGTACTCCTATGTTGGGTGCATAAATATTTACAATTGTTATATCTTCTTCTTGGATCGATCCCTTGATTATTATGTAGTGTTCTTCTTTGTCTCTTCTAGTAGTCTTTATTTTAAAGTCTATTTTGTCTGATATGAGAATTGCTACTCCAGCTTTCTTTTGGTTTCCATTTGCATGGAATATCTTTTTCCACCCCCTTACTTTCAGTCTGTATGTGTCTCTAGGTCTGAAGTGGGTCTCTTGTAGACAGCATATATATGGGTCTTGTTTTTGTATCCATTCAGCTAATCTGTATCTTTTGGTGGAAGCATTTAGTCCATTTACATTTAAGGTAATTATCGATATGTATGTTCCTATTCCCATTTTCTTAATTGTTTTGGGTTCATTATTGTAGGTCTTTTCCTTCTGTTGTGTTTCTTGCCTAGAGAAGTTCCTTTAGCATTTATTGTAAAGCTGGTTTGGTGGTGCTGAACTCTCTCAGCTTTTGCTTGTCTGTAAACGTTTTAATTTCTCCATCAAATCTGAGTGAGATCCTTACTGGGTAGAGTAATCTTGGTTGCAGGTTTTTCTCCTTCATCACTTTAAATATATCCTGCCAGTCCCTTCTGGCTTGCAGAGTTTCTGCTGAAAGATCAGCTGTTAACCTTATGGGGATTCCCTTGTGTGTTATTTGTTGTTTTTCCCTTGCTGCTTTTAATATGTTTTCTTTGTATTTAATTTTTGACAGTTTGAGTAATATGTGTCTTGGCGTATTTCTCCTTGGATTTATCCTGTATGGGACTCTCTGTGCCTCCTGGACTTGATTAACTATTTCCTTTCCCATATTAGGGAAGTTTTCAACTATAATCTCTTCAAATATTTTCTCAGTCCCTTTCTTTTTCTCTTCTTCTTCTGGGACCCCTATAATTCAAATGTTGGTGCATTTAATGTCCCAGAGGTCTCTGAGACTGTCCTCAGTTCTTTTCATTCTTTTTTCTTTATTCTGCTCTGCATCAGTTATTTCCACTATTTTATCTTCCAGGTCACTTATCTGTTCTTCTGCCTCAGTTATTCTGCTATTGATCCCATCTAGAGTATTTTTAATTTCATTTATTGTTTCTAATCGTTGCTTGATTCATCTGTAGTTCTTCTAGGTCCTTGTTAACTGTTTCTTGCATTTTGTCTATTCTATTTCCCAGATTTTGGATCATCTTTACTATCATTATTCTGAATTCTTTTTCAGGTAGACTGCCTATTTCCTCTTCATTTGTTAGGTCTGGTGGGTTTTTATCTTGCTCCTTCACCTGCTGTGTGTTTTTCTGTCTTCTCATTTTGCTTATCTTACTGTGTTTGGGGTCTCCTTTTTGCAGGCTGCAGGTTCGTAGTTCCTGTTGTTTTTGGTGTCTGTGCCCAGTGGCTAAGGTTGGTTCAGTGGGTTGTGTAGGCTTCCTGGTGGAGGGGACTAATGCCTGTGTTCTGGTGGATGAGGTTGGACCTTGTCTTTCTGGTGGGCAGGTCCACATCTGGTGGTGTGTTTTGGGGTGTCTGCGGACTTTTTATGATTTTAGGCAGCCCCTCTGCTACTGGGTGGCGTTGTGTTCCTGTCTTGCTAGTTGTTTGGCATAGGGTGTCCAGCACTGTAGCTTGCTGGTTGTTGAGTGAAGCTGGGTGCTGGTGTTGAGATGGAGATGTCTGGAAGATTTTCACCGTTTGATATTATGTGGAGCTGGGAGGTCTCTTGTGGACCAGTGTCCTGAAGTTGGCTCTCCCACCTCAGAGGCACAGCACTGACTCCTGGATGCAGCACGAAGAACCTTTCATTCACAAGGCTCCTCAATTTGGCATGATTCGTGATCTATTCACGTATTCCACAGATGCAGGGTACATCAAGTTGATTGTGGAGCTTTAATCTGCTGCTTCTGAGGCTGCTGGGAGAGATTTCCCTTTCTCTTCTTTGTTCTCATAGCTCCCGTGTCTCAGCTTTGGATTTTGCCCCGCCTGTGCATGTAGGTCGCCGGAGGTCTGTCTGTTCTTTGCTCAGACAGGACAGGGTTAAAGGAGCAGCCTCTTCGGGGACTCTGGCTCACTGAGGCCGCGGGGGAGGGAGGAGGTCGGAGGCGGGGCGAGCCCGTGGCGTCAGAGGCCGGCGTGACGTTGCACCAGCCCGAGGCGCACCGTGCGTTCTCTTGGGGAAGCCGTCCGTGACCCCGGCAGTGACGGGCTGCAGAGGCTCCCTGGAAGCGGGGCGTGGACAGTGACCTGCGCTCGCACACAGGCCTCTTGGCGGTGGCAGCAGCAGCCCCAGTGTCCCACACCCGTCTCTGGGGTCCGCGCTTTCAGCTGCAGCTCGCGTCCATCTCTGCAGCTCCTTTAAGCAGCGCTCTTAATCCCCTGTCCTAGCGCACCAGGAAACAAAGAGGGAAGAAAAAGTCTCCTGCCTCTTCCGCAGGTCCAGACTTTTTCCAGGACTCCCTCCCGGCTAGCTGTGGCGCATTAGCCCCTTCAGGCTGTGTTCACGCCGCCAGCCCCCGTCCTCTCCCTGCGCTGTGACCGAAGCCCAAGCCTCAGCTCCCAGCCCCGCCCATCGCGGCGGGCGAGCAGACAAGCCTCTCGGGCTGGTGAGTGCCGGTCGGCACCGCTCCTTTTTGCAGGAATCTCTCTGCTTTGCCCTACCCAGGTACGTGGGGGTGTTTCTTGCCTTTTGGGAGGTCTGAGGTCTTCTGCCAGCATTCAGTAGGTGTTCTGTAGGAGTTGTTCCAAGTGTAGCTGTATTTCTGGTGTTTCTGTGGGGAGGGAGGTGATCTCCGCGTCTTACTCTTCCGCCATCTTCCCCGGAAGTCTCGGAATGAAAAGTTTTGTATTCTAGTGATTATGTATTTATTTCATATTTACTTTTTATTTATGGTGAGTGATTGTTATACTTATGGTAGCCTCCTTTGAAATTAATTTTCAGAAGTAAAACTGTGAGTCAACTTAGTGAAAAATCTCAACACTACAGGGGAAAGATATGACAAAAATCAGGATGATGCTCTGTGCAAGTCCAAAGTTCAGGAAACACTGCATTATAGAGATATAAATTTCACTTGAGTTTTCATATTTTGCCATGTGGATCTCAATTGGCATTGTTTAATATGTGTGGCTGCAAACATACTGTGATAAACCAAGATATATGGAGCCCTTTTGCAGTAAAGGAAGAAAGAAAAGCCACAGATGCCTAAAGCATTTAGGAAAGGAACCCCACTGTAGCTGAAATACTGGCCAGCATGAGGTCCCTAGTCCCAAGTTAGTGTGGGGTGGGCTGAGTCCACTGAAAGAAGAAGAAAAACAACCATCACCAAAGAACTGAAAAGTATATATTTAGAAAGGACTTACAGCATTTCTGAGAGATTAATTTTAGGCAGATTACAGTAAAGAATGTTTTGGAGAAGTGTGACTCTCATGCTGAGCAAACCCAACTGTATGTCTGATCTGAATCTCACGGAACTGTCAGCCCAGTGAGTCCCCATCATTAAAGCTGCTAGAATTTGGAAAGGGCAACAAATATGAGAGAGGAGTGGTGTTGGGAAACCCACCTCTGTGTTCACAGCCTAATGCTACTGGACTCTGCCTGAATATGGCTTTCGTGACTCTAGGTGACAGAGGCATGCCACGCTCAGGCTGGGAGGAAGTAAGGGTTGGGTCAAGGTACCTGTCTTCCTCTGTGACTTAGACAGCAAAAATGTCTTGTCATGACACAGTCACAAGCCCACTCAGGCCTTTTCTCCCAAGCCCTTCCTATTCTGCCCAGCAAACAGCTCTAAGGGCAGAGGGTCCTTCTCCTGGGTACCTCTCTGTTCCTCAAATCTGCCTGAGAAGAATACATTTTGTTCCCTCATCCAATTTCATGCTCTTAATTTAGGACTAGAGAAGCAAGCTATGACATTGAAAGTTGAGGACTCCCATGTAAGAAATGGGAACATCTTGGTCTCTGGTACCTGCCTGTGTAACTACTGATTTTTTTGTCCCTGCAAATTCAGATGAGTGAGGAAATGCTTATGCAGCAGTTCAGAGGCAAGATGGAGTATCTATCTTGATTATTTATTTTAAAAATTCTTTGAAGCTTACCATTTAACCCCAACAGAGGAGTTTGGATTTTTCAGCCACGCACAGTGATTTTGTTCCTCTGGAGCCTTATATGAATTATTAAGCTATTCAGAAAAGAGAGCAAATAGAGTTCTGCAAGGTAATCAAAAGTAAATATGCTAATGTGGGCCTATAGGACAGTACTTTTATCAGAAAGGGCATTAAATGTAGATCAGTTATTCATCTAAATTAAGGAAATTGAAAAAGAGAACAAGACTAGCAAATTACCTTTGCTGATGGTCGAAATCAGCCTTATCTTGGACTCTTTATTAATCGCTTTTCTCACTGTAAAACCTAGTTACTAGGATACGGCCATGTGGCAGCATCTTTATTAGAAATAGTGTGGGAGAAAAAAAGGTCAGAAGCTCATTTCCAATAACGGTTTGACAAGTAACACGGAGAAAAGGGCAGAAGGAATTGAAGTTTGTGGGGTTTCCCTACATCAAGATTTTGAGAGAATAGCAATTATGTGAATGGGAAGTTTCCAGGAGTATATTTTATTAATCTCAGGGCTGAAGGAAAAAGAGACATGATATCATATTATCTTCAATTAAAACCAGGAAGCCAGAAAGATACATAAATATCTTTTTAAAGCATCAGGTAAATATCAAGATATCAAGTAAAGAACAAAAATCCCACCATCAGTCACTGATAAAAATTTGCTTACCTTAATTCTGGCTAAATCCAGACCTCTACAATTACATAGATAGAAGTCACAGATCCAATTATCACGATTTGAAAATAGCCAGTAGCTTAAGGGTTTAAGCACTGTAGAAAACTTTACAAGACCCAGGAGGCTCTCTTTGAACGAAAGTCTTCAAAGAGGTCATTATTCTTCTCTGCACTAGTATATCCTTATATCAGAATAGGGATATATTAGTAAAATTACACTAATGAAAATTTCTTTGAATTAAACCCTATCTTACCATTGTCTTCTAACAAGATCAGAGCTGTACTAATAAATTACCAAAATTTATATAAAGATGAAAAAGCTCTACAGTAAAACATGTCTGAATATTAACAATACGATTTGCAGAGAGATAAGAAAGCCAAGAAAAGAAAAACACCTAACACCTCAGACACTGCCATTTTGTGCCTTCCCTGCTCTTCTCCCCCACCATCACCACACAAAGAGGCAGTCTGGGCTAGGATAGAGCGTCTATGTTTTGGCTTCCAATAAACCTGATATGGAAACTCAGATCTATCAATTTATTAGCTGTGTGACCTTGAGAGGATCACGTAGCTCATCTGAGGCTTAGTTTCTTCAGCTATAAAATGGACTTAATTTTCAGTCTTATTGTGATAATTAAATGAGGTCATATATTTAAGCTGTAGGTATTTAACAAACATTAACTAATTATTATTACTAGAGTTTTGAGGGGAAGTCATAAAGAACACTTGTACCCTGCCTAAGAATGGAACAAGTGAGAAATGGACATAGAAGGCTGACAGATGGACCTCAGATTACTCATAACAGCTGGATTGAAGTCATGACTAGGGCTACAGTGGGCTTACTAATAATTTCCCTCTAAATAAAATCTACCCATCTAGTCACTGGCATAGCTGGACAGGGACAGGTGTCTTGCATCATGGAAGAGGATAGACCAGAATATACTCTCCCACTAGGAGGTTGCTTCAAAAGAGAGAGCCCAGAGTACCTGAGTGTGATTCCCAGACACTTTTAAATGCACCTATCATTCCTTCTCCTGGGAGGAGTGAATGAGGTGTTTGAGGGAGGCTGGAAGTCCCTCCATGTGAAAACATAAGAGGGAGGGACGTTGAGATTTCTCCCCAAATATTATTATACTTTTGATGGCTATAATTTTAGAAAATTGATTTTTTTAACCAGCTGAAAAATTGACTACTACAATACTTATAAATTTATATGAGTGTGTGTGTATATAAATATAAATATATATATATATATATATATATATGTTTTTTCTCTTCCTTTTTCTTTGATATTTTCTCCTTCTGAAGAAAGTTGAACTATTGTTCCCAATTATTACCTTTCTCCCACTAGGAAGGATTTTACATGCTTGCCCTTTGCCACAGTTTTCTCAGTATCTTTCCTATAGGTGGACCATTTGCCCCTGTCCCATTAACTTTGGCCATGGTCACGTGACATGCTTTGGTTACTGGAATATGTGTGGATAGGAGGTAAACCATGTCTGAGCAGAAGCTTTAAATGATCTTGTGTGACTTGTCTCTGTCCACCCTTGACCATCTGCTCTCCATCACGAGGACACCAGGCCCTAAGCAGTGGCTGCTTCTTTAGACTAGATCCCAAGAAGAGTAGACATACGAAGCTGGCCCAGTGGAACCAGCTTAGCCTAGGTAAGCCCAAACCTGGTTACCTATGTAACCAATACACCTGCAGCTGACCTGAACTCCTTAGGAATAAATATTATTGTAAGCCACAAAGATTTTAGGGTTGTTAGTATCACAAAACAGTTTATTAAACAGTGCACAACTTGTTCTTAGTAGATGCTTGACCAGACAGCTTGCAGGGTCATATCTCAGGTGAGAGGTAAGGACAGCAGTCAAAGCTCAGGACGAGCCTATCTGAAACCTGTGGAATTGTGTTGAGTCAGCCCGACACCCATTCACCCGTTACTAACATAATAGTGACAGGATTCTCACCAATACTGTTAGCACTTTTTGAGCTTGGCAAGGAATAGGACATGGTCAGACACTGGCTAGGTGCTGAAGTGTTCTGTGAATGCCAGAGCCAGTGCCATCCTTACTGGAGGAATCCTATGTCTCCCAATCTGTATAGTCAGAGGGAGAATTATAAAAAAATGAACCTCTTTTAAATGCATGACAACCAGGAGTATACTAAATTGTCTTAGCCCTTCTGCATAGTATAATTTAACTTGTGAACTTTCCAAGTGTGCAGTTGGTTCTGTGAAAGTGAGTTATGGCAAATACTTAAATCTTATTACAATAAAACATTATAATGGAGTGCTGGTGACCCAAAAGATTTCCAAAATCTAGTAATCGCCAATTTTTTGGGGGAAAAATGTTAAAGTAAAATTTGATGTTTCCTCACTTTGTATGATAGAATTTGACTTATAAACGTTTTTCTTTTGGGGGGCAGTATACTACAAGTGACTAAGGGTAAAGACCAAAATGAACTAACAGGACGCATTTCAAATGCCTAGTCACCACAAGTCCTAACTTTATATTCTTGGGCAAGTCACACTGAGCTGTTTCCAGGCAGGAAGAGTAATATGCCTACATAATAAGGTTGAATAAGGATTATATGAGATTATATATTTAAGGCACTTAGCACATTGCTAGCATACTGTAAGCACTTGATATTTGTTAGACATATTTTAAATTCTTTGCCATAAATAATTATGTACAAAGCACAAACACTCAATATTTTCAAAAGTTTCAGTTGTTGATACTTCCAAATCATTAAAATATGGGTGAAATTTTATCAAAAAATGAGATTCTATCATGATAGAGATGATAACAGGAGAAAAAGGAAATTCTGTTTTGTTTGGACAAAAGACAAGGCAGCCATTTCCATAAATATTCAACAGCTAACACCAAGAGTTTGAACATTTCAAAATGTCACTGTCTTTTAGTAATACTACTTTGCTAGCTTTTTTTTCTTAATCTTTTTCGTAATCTTCCCAGCTATTTTACTATAAAAGTTATTTACATATTTCATATTCATACAATTCTTCTCTACCAAAGTCAATGACATTTCTAAAAACAATAAGTATTGAAAACTTCCACACCACTCTCAAAGTTTTATTTTATTTTTTTGCACTACTAATTCATTCCCTTTTTCTAGAGGTTTGCTCCTTTGACAAGACCAACCCAGATTTATAGATTGACTCATTTCTTTAAATCTGTTTTATTATGAAATTTCAAATACACAAAGAGATATATAAAAATATTAACATGAATACACATGCAACCACACCCAGATTTTTTATTACATAACATTTTCCCATTTAAAAAAAAAAGAGACTAGAGATAAAGTTGTGGTCCTCTGTGTAATTTTCCTTCCCTTGTTCTCTAAATGCACCTGCTATTTCTGAATTTGCTACAGTTTTGCATTCTTTTAAGCTTCACATAAATGTTGCATCTTGTAATTGCCATGATAAAAATTCCACTTTTCCTCAATATCATGTATTTAAATGTATCCATCTTGACTAATGTAGATCTACACTATTCATTTGAACTGATATGTAATACTCCTTTGTATGAGCAAATAGCAATCGATTCATTTTCAGGTTCATGTTTATAAATTTTGCTATTTAGCATATGCTGTAGTTTTTGCCCTTACAACCTTGGCATTCACTTCTTCAGGCTGAAGGCTGCTTCCAGTGACACTCTGCTGGAGGGTTTTTGTTCTGGTACACTAAGAGCACACTCAGCCTGCTCGCAGAGCAAGTTGAAATGCCAGAGAGCCTGAAGCAGTCTTCATTCAATGATAGGCAGGAATTTAGTGGATAAATAACCCAGCTCTTTTCATACCGCTTATGAGAGAACCCTGAGGTGTGTTTCCCACCAGTATTTGCCTCAATTGCCCACGGTTGCAATTTGTTGATCATGCACCCTTTGTTTTCCTGCCTGTCCCTGTGTCACATCTCCACTTCCTCACTTGTTTTTCCTGTGATCACCTTCCAGATAAACTATGTGAATGCAAATCCTTGTTTCCAGATCTATTCTTGGGAACCTAAACTAAGGCTGCTATTCAAAACACACTTGCAAGAGACATACTCTAGTTGTACATTTCTCCTTATCCACATGCAGGTGAATTTCTCTAGGGCAGAATCAGCAAAAAAACCAGTCCAGGAGTCCAAATCCAGCCTGCCACTTGTTTTGTATAGCTCGTGAGCTAAGAAGGGATTTTACATTTTTTAAAGGTTGAGAAAAATCAAAAGAAGAATGATATTTCAGGACATGTATGAAATTCAAATTTTAGTGTCCATAAATAAGGTTTTGTTGGAGTTCAATAATGCTCATTTGTTTACTTATTGTCTATGGCTAATTTCGCACTACCACAGCAAAGATGAGTGGTTGCTTCAGAGACTGGATGGCCTGCAAAACTGAAAATATTTACTATCTGGCCCTTTATAGAAAAAAGCTCATGAACCCCTGCTCTAGCGCAGCGGCCCCCAACCTTTTTGGCACCAGGGACCGGTTTCGTGGAAGACAATTTTTCCACAGACCGGGGGCAGAGCAGGGGATGGTTTCGGGATGATTCAAGCGCATTACATTTATTGTGCACTTTATTTCTGTTATTTTTACATTGTAATATATAATGAAATAATTATACAACTCACCATAATGCAGAATCAGTGTGAGACCTGAGCTTGTTTTCACTTGCCACTCACTAATAGGGTTTTGATATGAGTCTGCAAGCAGTTGATTTATTATGGTCTCTGTGCAGTGAAACCTCTCTGCTAATGATAATCTTAATTTGCAGCCGCTCCCCAGCGCTAACATCACGGCCTCAGCTCCACCTCAGATCATCAGGCATTAGATTCTCATACGGACCGCGCAACGTAGATCCCTCGCATGCACAGTCGCAGTAGGGTTTTCACTCCTATGAGAATCTAATGCTGCAGATATGACAGGAGGCAGAGCCCGGGCGGTAATGTGAGCGATGGGGAGTGGCTGTAAATACAGATGAGGCTTCACTGGCTCTCCCGTACTCACCTCTTGCTGTGTGGCCTGGTTCCTAACAGGCCATGGACTGGTACCAGTCCATGGCCCGGGGGTTGGGGACCCCTGCTCTAGGGTATGCATCTAGAAGTAGAATTTCTGTGTTCAAAATAATACATATATACATATATATATATACATATATATACACATATATATATACATATATATATACATATCTAAATATATTTTATGTATTTATATACATTATATATGTGTGTGTGTATATACAGACACACACATGTACACATACTGTAAATACTGCCAAATTACTCTCATAGTGGTTGTTCCCATTTATACTCCCATCCACCAAGGGTATTTGAGTGTTTCCATTTCTCCATGTCCTTACCAGCATGTTTTTCTTAACGCCTTTATAATACTGGCTAATCTCTCATTTTTTTTTTTTTTTCTTTTTGCGGTATGCGGGCCTCTCACTGTTGTGGCCTCTCCCGTTGCGGAGCACAGGCTCCGGATGCGCAGGCCCAGCGGCCATGGCTCACAGGCCCAGCCGCTCCGCGGCATATGGGATCCTCTCAGACCGGGGCACGAACCCGTATCCCCTGCATCGGCAGGCGGACTCTCAACCACTGCGCCACCAGGGAGGCCCAATCTCTCTTTTTTAACAAAGAAATGTTTGTGTCTCAGGCTCTTTTAAAGACAGTAATATCTAAAGAAATGTTTTGTATTAAAAGTCTTTATGTTTATGGTTACCTTTAAGTTGTGACAGATGATATTGGTTTTTCATTTAAGGGAGTGATATAAAATTTCCCTTTAAAATTTTTTTAAGGAAAAAGAATAAGTTATTGAAAGAGAAACAGTTAAGTGTATAACAGAAAAGTGATGTGCAGATGTGGCAAAATCATAAAGATGGATTCTGAATGAATGAAATTTGTGAATCAGTGAAGGAGTGGAAACTCGTGGCCTGTGTTTTAATCCTGGGGCAATCACTTGCTCATTGTGTGTTCTTGGACAAATGATTTATCCTCTCTAGATTTCAGTAAAACAGGAACAATTGCTGAAGCTTCCTATATATTCTCTCATAGTGTTATTTTGAAGATTTATTGAGATTAAGAGTTTAATAAAGGTGTAGAGCATTATGTAAGTGTAAGACGTTGCTATGTTGCACCATCTCCATGCATAACCTGTATCACAACCTAACTGGAGTTTCTACCTTTTCCTAAAGATGAAGAACATGGTCTACTTTTGGTGTTTGGTTTTTTGCTCACATTGATACCTTTGTTGATAGTACCAACACCAGGCCCTCTGTATCTTCTGGTAGAAATTCTATTGACTGTTCATCAAACCTTTTCCATGAAGTTTTTCGCAGATTCCATTTTCTCTTGTCATCTTCTATGATCTCTTCCTCTAGTAAATTTTATATTATTTAAAGATGTTCTCTCACAACATGGGGCACAGTCCACTGTCTATTAGTTGGGCTGCTTATGTATTATGGACACAGACAGTTGTACTCCTTTGGCATCTTTTTCAGAATCTAGCATTGTTCCTTGCAGGTAGCACTAGCAAATCAATATATGTTGACTTTAATTTTTTTATATGTACCTGTTACCTCTTTTTAAAGTACGTTTGCACAAATTTTGTCTGTATGGCTGAGAATATGAGCCCTTGGTAGGGTTTACAAGGCTTCCTTATGGTGGGCCTCTTCCTACCTCTTCAGGCTCATCTGAAAACAGCCTGTCCTTGATCACTCTGTGTCAGCCACACTGATCTGCCAGTCCCCCAAATGTATGTGCTCCTTCTGCCTCAGGACCTTTGCACATATTATTCCAAGTTTATGAATGATCTCCCTCTCCCTTCACTTAAGAATTCTACTCATTTTTCAGACTTGAAAATCGCCTCCTCTCCAGGGATACCCTGTCTTACCTTCTTGGCTATGTCATATTTCCCTCCTGTCTGAGCTGATAGTACCATAGACTTTTTTTTTTTTTTTTTTTTTTTTTTTTTGTGGTACGCGGGCCTCTCACTGCTGTGGCCTCTCCCATTGCGGAGCACAGGCTCCAGACGCGCAGGCCCAGCGGCCATGGCTCACGGGCCCAGCCGCTCTGCGGCATGTGGGATCCTCCTGGACCGGGGCACGAACCCATGTCCCCTGCATCGGCAGGTGGACTCTCAACCACTGCGCCACCAGGGAAGCCCAGTACCATAGACTTTTCATTGGCAGCATTTATCATGTAGAAATTTTTTATTTATCTGTATGATTATTTGACTAATGTTAATCTTATCCATTAAGCCTTATGCTTCATGAAGACATGGGAATATTTGTTTTCCCTTACTGTTATATATATAGCATCTAATACAGTGCTGGGTACATAGTAAATGCTCAATGAACATTTGTTAGATAACTTACTGAATGAATAAAGTGCTGCTCTGTTCCCTGCAAAATCAAATCCAAGGCACTGTTCTCCCTTGTTCCCGTCTTCCATTATCAACAAGGAAATACATATGAGCTTTAGCCAAGTAGTCTGGGAAAACTTTCAGGGTGTCAAGACCCCAGTCACAGCTTCCAGGAATCAGTGACTTCCTACAGCAGTTCTTAGTGACCTGTGGCTGCTGACCCCTGCCTTTTGAAAATTATATTTTCCTCAAGCAAATGCTGTCTGTGATAGTTAGATTCCAGCTGCAGGCCACTCTCAATATATCCAGGTGCCATTTTACTTTAAATTCCTATGTAAAAATAATCAGGTTATTGAACCACAGATGAATAATACACAATTTGAATTCAGGTGCCAAGTGCCACATTGATGTCTAAATGAACAGGTAATCTCACGTTTGGTTTCTGACATAAAAAGACCTGCCTTGCTGTGAGGCATGAATTACAGACAACCCTGCAACCTCACACATCAAACCTGACGCTAAGGGCAGCCTCCATATATATATAAACAAATGTGTGTAATTATTATTCAAACTCTATATTTTAAAACCTACTTTTATGGTCAACAACACTAGGCTTTCACCGCTTATTAGTCTTCATACTGTGGCAACAAATTATGGCATAGAGGATTTTGAAAAGTACTTATCAGTTTGCCACTTCACTAAAGCAGGTTCTTCGAACTCCATCCCCATCTCCTTTTTTTTTTAGATTTCTAAAATGATCTATGAGGTTATGTTTCAGTGGAGATTAAAAATAAAAAAAAATTTGGCTTCAGGGTACCATGTTCACATATCTTTATTATAAATGCCTTCATACTATAGCTCTGGCAAGGACATGGTCCATGAACAGATGTCAGCAGATATACAGTGGCACTGCATCTATGTAACTGGGCCAAGGCCCCCTTCAGCAGCATTGTCTGTTGTCTCTCCACAACCCAATTAGCATTTATGTGCTGCTCAGGGCCACACATTTGGACCATAAGGAATTGTATTCTCCCAGATTTCGGTGTGAACTGAGCATTACTTGTCTGAATCTAAACTTACCTCTTTACCTTTTCGAGCCCGAGTGAAAAAACAAATGCTTGCTTTAACCAAAGGAGGTGATCAAAGCGAATGGTCTGGATAATGTGGCTGTGAGTACTGGTTTAGTCAGTGATTTAATCTGGGAGTGAAATTATTGCAGAAAATGTTCCTACGCAGTCCTGGATTTTCTAAATTAATGAAGACTCTCATTTCCATTTTCAAAGAGTGCTGCTGGGTATCATTCCTGTTTAATGTTGCGTTGCTGCTGGGTTGGTAGTGGATTGGCCTACAAGTGGGGTAGAGAGAAGGCGCCAGTCAATACTAGAGTTGAAAGAGCGCCAGTAGAACATCTGGGTTAGAGGTATAGCTGCTTTGGGGAAGGCTCTGATCCAACTTATCATGAATTTCGTAATGACTTTCTAGCACAGGGTCAGAGTAGTGCCAGGACTGCTATTTACAGAGGAACCATTTGTGTTTCATTTTATTTTGCTTGGTTTCCTCCATTGCATTTGTGATGAAACTTATGCAGAAATTTTGATAAAGAAGACATTTAAACATTTTTAGTGGTGAAGTTTAGAAAATATATTGAAAATTGAGTATGTGGCAATGTAAAAATCTGTGTTTTGAATTAATTTTCTTTGATGGCATAAACAAACATTGATGTGAAAAGGAGTTTTTAACTACAAAATAGTATAATCCTATATCAACAGTGGTTATTTCTGGCTGGAGGGTTTTGGATGATTTAAAGTTCTTCCTTTTTTGTTCATCTTCATTTTCTAAATGATTTATTTGTATTATAAAAGCACACACACATATACATGAACATACATGTGTGTGTACACGTGTGCATACATACACAACATGTATACTTAAGTGGATATTTTCCTTAGGAGGAGCTGCTATTTCAAAGAAACATCTGTTTTCACCTCCCAGGATTCTATGTCAGAAGTGTGTGTTTATGGGGTAGGAAAAGTAAAAAGGGGATGAGAAAGGGTGGTCTAGAGACAAGCAGGAAACTCTAGCTCTTCCCTTGTCTGGGGATGGGTCTTCGAGCTCCCATTTTCCTCGGAATCATACCTGGTTTGGCTGTAGGACTGTCACTTTAGCTTTGCAACTGGGATGTTCAGGTCAGGAGAAATGAATCACTTGGCATGCTAATGACTTATGCTCCACTAAGACCTTCACTTGTACGCATTATGAAATTTCCTTAGGGAAGTTTGTGGTTTGTTGGTGTTATAGACCACTGTTTGCTTACAGAGCATCATCTGCTCTACCTCAACTATTTCCTTGTTAAAGAAACCCAGTGTATTGGGTGGCCATGTTTCATGTGCTCTTCTCCAGTTTCAAGCGGTGAGGATAGTGCAGGTTTTCTAGTCTAAGTCAGTTGTACTAATTCTTTTCCTCTTGCCAGTGATGGGTGTCAGCGTGGACATGTGACACAATCCCCGTTGATTAGATACAAATGAAAGTTCATTGGGGAGATTTGGGGAAATGTCTCTAAAAAGGGATATAAAGCAGTGGCGTGGGGTTTTTTTCTCTCTTTTTTTTTTGGATTTGAATGTTGTTGCATTAGAACTGCTGCAGCCATGTTGCTCTCATGGCAGAATGAAAGACAAAGTCATTCTTAAAGTGCTGAGGAAGGCAGGTAACTTGGGTCCCTGTTGATATTGCCCTGTTGCTGAAAAATCTACCTCTGAATTTCTTGTTGTGAGGCAATAAACTCCTTAAGAATTTTAGCCACTTTGTTTTTCTTGTTGTTGGAACTCTGTGACTTACAGCTCAAATCATCCTAACTGATTCAACCTATAATCAGATTTCAAAATGAATCTTTTTTTCGCCTTCCTATAGGAGATAAATAACTCAGCAACATGATAGCTCCTACTTGGATAAGTAGAGCTTTGATATCACTCCTTCCCCATATAATGATTCATTTTAAGGAGAAGGAGTACACACACAGACATGCACACATTCTGCCAAGTGCTTTAAAATAACTGTTTAGTGTTTCACTCACATTTGAATTAAAAGTTTGGAATGAATTTAAATATCTACCAATACGGCACTAGTTGAATATGGTATATAATGGACAATGGAATACTAGGCAACGGTTAAAAAGAATAAGATAGATCTATATGGATTTATCTGGATAGACCTTCAATATATATTTTATGTAAAAAAAGTTACATACTTATATATACAATATATTATTTCACATTTGTGTATATGTATAAATGTATATATATACAAATTATATTTTCACTGATATATATTTATAAATAGACAGAAAAGTTCCAGAAAATTTAACAACAAATGGATGGTGGTGGTTACCTTTGGGAAAAGGAGCTATACTGGGGGAATTGAAAGGAATATTACAATTTTTACTCTACGTATTTAAGTAATATTTGAATAAACTTACTGAATTTATTCCTGTGTTACTTATGTAATTAAACATTAAAAAAATCTACAAATCATGTTAAAATACTTACAGTTGCTTTTAACTCTGTGATTATTACTTCCCACCTAATCCGTTAAACATAAGTATGCATGTATTTGCTTTCTTTTATTGATATATTGAACAATATATAGAGATTTTTTTTTTTTTACTGTTGTGCACCTACTTTTCTCCCCCTTCCCCCTCCCAAAACACAGCTATTAGGCCCACATGTCCATTTTGTGAAACTTCTCTATTACGGGTAGTCCAAGAAGGATGGATATTCCCTGGCTTCAGACTTCCACTCTGGCCTCTAATCTGAGGGACCAAATCCCTGGTTTCGCCAAGAGTAGGAGGAACCTGCTCCTGGAACTTTTACGTGAGTGATTCAAGGTGAAAATAGCATTTGGGGGTCGGACTGGTCACAGAGAGTGGCCCGGTAACCAGATTTTTCCTGCCGTAGGGCATGGATCCTTTTGTGGCCCAAACTATGAAAGCTTCAGACCTCTTTGGGTTTCTGCCTGCTCTCCAAACCTCGCCTTGGGAACCCCCAATGTCCTTCCCACCTTTATGATTAGATAACTGAGTGCACTTTTCTTGTATGCAGCCAAGAACTGACTGATACAACTAATATTAACTATAATAGACCCGTCTCTTTTTCTATGTGAAATGATCAATAATCACTAGAACCATCCTACGGGAAAAGATTATTTTTGGAATATGAATGTCCATAACAAAGTTTTAATTTGTGATTTATACAGCAGCAAGCCAACTCTGGGGCTTTTTCTATTTAATCATAGTAATGATGATGCATTATTCTTTTATATCCCTCAGGCTGCATTTACTTTTGATTACATGGAGAAGGAACAGAATTCCTAAAGACATAATGAATCGAGATGTCTTTTACCTGGAGGTTGACTCTTTTAAAACATCCTATTTGTAACTTGCTTTATAGTTGTAAATTGTGGACCTACAGAATGGGTGTCATTGAATTTAGTCCCTGAAAGGAACTCAGTAATTATCTAGGAACATGCTCTTATTTTATAGCTAAGAAACCAAAGTTCTCAGTAAAAAGACTTACCCCAAATCACATAGCTATTTAAAAGCAGAGTTGGGCTTAAAATTCAAGTCTTCTGAATCCAAGTCCAAAGTTCTTTCTCTACGTGCCATTCTCCAGAGATTTCATGATAAAACAAAGAAAGATGGAGTTAAAATGTCACTTTGCTTTGAAAACAATAGTAAATATATTCATAATAATGCTTTTTAATGCTTTTATGGTAAACATTTACATTGTTTTGATTAACAAGTTTTAGGAAAATATGCCTTTAGATAAGAAATAAGAACAAGTAAAACCCATTTTTAAATGTTTTTCTTTTCCCGCCTTTTCCTTAATTCTACATGTCAAATATAGTCATTTCCCTAGAATATTCAAGGTGTAAATAAGCAGAAAACTCATATTTCACCTTTCTTTCTAAAAGTGTGACTGTAGCCTGGGGTTCTGCAGGACACAGCTAACTGGGACAGCTTTAGTACTCTGGGGACATTCTCCACATCTCCAGGCTTTACTACTTCATATTATTTTTCTTTTATGTGTGTGTCCTGACCCCTGAGTGAGATTACCTTCTCAGAGGGCCTTCGGCAAATACGTTTTGATGGTTTAACTTTCATTTGACAAACATGCACTGGGCATCTACAATGTGTCCTGCATTATGATGGGGATTAGTGACACAAGGATGAGAAATAACAACCTTTACCCTCAGGGAACTCTCTCTGCTCAGCAACCTGAATTTTAAAGTGACAGATGGTAAGAAATGATATACAATCAAAGTAGGGTGCTGTCATTCTTAAAAATATCATTATATCCTTAAGATATTAAGAACCTCTGTTACAAATTTCTAACTAGGTTTTACTTTGAGCAGTCTGCAGAGGGCTGTATAGTAGTCTGTGAAGGCAATTATAGTGGTAATTAAGACAAAATACATTTATTCCTATGGATAAGAATGAAATTATCCCAAATACTACAAATCGGTAATTTAATTTATGTTTTTTCCAGGACAAGAATACATGTTTTTAGCAAATATGGGCAAGAAAATGCTTAGAACAGATCATTGTGAGCCAGATGGGTAGAAAATGGGCTGAAACTTCTGTGAAGATTAAGGGAGAATGGGCAACATAAAAATTGTAGAGTGAAAGGGCTGACATGCTATGGACTTAGCATCAGCTTTGTCTTGGCAATGATACTGGGAGGTTCCATGTTTGTTACTGATGTATAGATACCTTCATTCATTCAGCACATCTCTTTTGAGCATAACTTTGTGTCAGACACTGTTCAGACACCTGAGATACATCAAAACAAAGATGCCTGATCTTGTGAAGCTACATTGTTGTCTTTCTTGCTTACGACATTTCAGATTATTCTCTATACGTTCAGGATAAAATCCAACAACATTAGTGCAGCATACAAGGCCCTGCTGATTTCTGCAACTCTCGACACTCCTTCTCTTACTCTAAGCTCCAGTCATGCAGAGCCACTTACAAATTCTGAAAACAAGGAAAAGAAGTTCTGTCCAAACTTCACATTTCACACATACTCTTCCTTCTACTGACATGATCTTCTCAACCCTTCTAACCCCCTACTCAACCTTCAGGTCTCAGCCAGCTCAAATGTCGTTTCCTCCAGAAGCTGCTTCTGACTTCCAGAATAGGTCTGGGCGTCTCTTCTGTGTTCTCATAATATCCTGTGCTTAACACACATCACACGCCATGGAATTTGCCTCTTCATCTCTTTCTCTCCAGAGAGTCCTTGAGATCAGGGACTGTGTCCTGTACACTAGCACATCCCTAGTGCCTCCCATGGTGCCTGACACCTAGATATTTGTTTAAAACTGACAACACATGGAGAGCCAATGAGAAGTTACCAGGCAAACAATTACACCAGCCATAGGACTTTTCTTCAAAGAATTCACAGTTGGTTGGCTGTCTACTACCTGAATCAAATAACAAATCTTTATCAAAATTTTCTTGCCAATGGATTAGATACATTGTGAATTCCAGTCATATGCCCAGCTAGAGTTAGATGCTCTTTTGTTTTTAGGGGGAGAATCCTGGAGTCGAAGAGAGAAAACTAATACAATTAGGGAGCAAGCTTGAAAACAAAACAATTAGAGAAAAAGCAGTACAAGATAGATACGGACTATCTAACTATGTGTGGCAGATTATGCCCATTGTTGGCACTCAGAGGAAACAGAGACCACTGAAAACTGGAACAGTCATAGAAGGATTCATTGAGGAAGTTAAACTTGAGTAATCGCTGTAAGCTCTCCATGTGTAATATTTCATCTAAATCTTACAGTTACTCTTCTTTGTGGTCATTATTGTTACCACTGTTATAGAGAAGAGGAGACATAAGCACAGAGAGGGTAAGGGTCTTGTTCAAGATCATGCAACTTACAAATAGTAGAACCAGAGTTGAATCCCAGACTTGTTCAACTCTAACCTCATGCTTTCTCTTGAACACTTCATTGGGGATGAGGACATACATCCAGCTTTTGAACTGTGACACTATTCTAAGCACCTATTTTAAAAAGGAACATACTCAGAACATTTGCTTCTGCACATGTTAGAGTAACTGGGATGAGACTTTACCATCAACAACAAGAAAACCAGAAGAAATGAGTGAAACTTTTGTAAACATTGGACATCAGTAAATGTGGGGAAATGATCACTATGGGAGAGGCAGTAAGTGAGGTGAACCCTACATTTTCCTTGGATTTAAGCCTGGAGGCATTTCTGGACTAAAGTACAGGGAAGAGACCCAACCAGAACACAGTGGTCTCACTGAGTTGAGAAGAAAAAATTGAGGAGTTGAGGGAGGCTGAGGTGGTTGGCATTTGCAGGGAAAATAGCAGAGAAATAACTCAGGAAATTTGCACAGGGATACTTTTGATTCTTTTGCTGAATATTCAGCCACAAATGATGCTAGAAAAGGAACAAATAGAAAGCTCTAAGCTGAAGCAATTCTCATAGTGTATGCCAGGGTAGAAGACATTCGAGTTCTAATTAGCCAGAGTAGAGGGTCCTCAATGAACACTTGGGACATTCAGTAAAGACTCTAGAAAGCTCATGTATAAGTGGTATGTTTAAACTAAACCCACCTCAGCAGAACTTTAAAAAAATAACCTCAGAATAATCAAGCTGAACAAGTAACTTAGCTACCTGACAGAAAAATGTTTAACCCTTTTTAAGAAAGAAAATAAAATCTGGCGCTCAAGAACATAAAATTCAAAATGTCCAGAATATGATAAATACAAAGAAATGAGAAAATGTAACCCATTGCCAGGAGAAAAAAAGTCAAGTCTACAAACAGACAAAGAAATAAATGAGATATAAAATTAAAAGACTGACACTTTAAAAAATAAGATAGGTAGACTGAAATTTTTAAAAGGTAATAGACTTTGAAGGAAAATATAACATAATGAGAGAAATGGAAAAAAGACCTAAATGGAAATTGTAGAGCTGAAAAATACAGTGCCATAAATGACAAATTCATTGGATTGGATTAAAAGAGGTAAACTTTGCAGAAAAAAAAAAGATCAGTAAACTTGATGACATAGCAATATGTATTATATATTATACAGTGTGAAGCACAGAGAGAAAAATGTCTGAAAAAAAAAAGGAACTGAACTTCAGTGACCTATGGGACAAAATTAAGTAGACTAGAATATGAGTAATTGGAATCCCAGAAGGACAGGAGGGGGGAGAGCAAAAAATATTTGAATAAATTAAGGCCTAAAATTTTTTCAAGCTATTCTGAAATTTTTCACTGATGAAAATTATAAATTGACTGATTCATTCAGTAAGACCAGTGAGCTACAAGGAGGATAACACAAATAGAATCACACCAAGATATACTAAAAGCAAAATGATGAAAATCTGTGATGAAGATAAAATCCTTAAAGTACTTATAAGGAAAAAAACCCACATTACATATAGAAAATCAGTGAATTACTGTAGCCATTCCATCAGAAATAATACAAGCCATAGGACACTAAAAACACCTTTGAAGTTTTCAAAGTAGAAATTGTTCTATCTGTAATTCTATATCCAATAAAAAGATTCTTGGAAATAAAGGGGAAATAAAGACATTTTCAGACAAACGTTGAAAGGAACCAACAGACCTGTTTGAAGATATAAAGGTAAAAATGGTTTCTCAGACAGTGCATGCAAAGAGGTGATTATAATGACTGGTCATGAAACTTAAGTTGAGTAAGGGAAGGAGAGAAGAAGTCAAAGGGACAGGGTAAAGGTGGATAGTCAATATACTGGCTATCAAGATGGTATCATGAGAATTTTGATACTGAAGTTCTAGAGGGAATGAGGTGGGAAAATAGGGTTATCAAAAAACCAAAATGTATAAAATTACTACTATTAAAGGATTTGTAGTTATTGGTAATGATGAGAGGTTCATGGTACGGACCATGGGAGTGGAAATTCTGTTAAAAATGGTTGCTTGCAGAAATGATACATAACAGAGATGTATCCACAAAGATGACATTTTAGCCACCATGACAGAAAAGAGGGGGCCTACATCTTTTTTCACGTACACAACTTCTGATTATCCTTACAGGTACTTCATCCCAGCCATGGTCTCCTACCCGACTTCTACTCACTGTCTCAGGCTCAAGGGTGGTGGTGGACCCAGTTCTGACTTCATGATAGCTATTTTTTCGTGAGTGATGAGCTTGACAATATAAGATAAGGGCAGAATTCTCTATCATTAACTGAAGTGTTGTTGTTAAAATTTAAAAAAATAATAGGAAGACATGGAGACAGAGGTGGAAGCAGCCTTTAAAAGCTCTTTAGGGGGAAATTGCCATTCCAGTTAGACCCATGGGCTGTCACCTCAGCAAACCCATGGCCAACCATTCAAACATTGTGTCACTAGGGACATGCTTGTCATTTTGACTAAGTGGTGCAAAGTGAGTCTTCAACTGCAGGTCACTGTGACGTTCTGTCTGAGAAACTGATGGGCTGCTAACATTGGCTGAAACAGGCAAATGCTGGCTGCATGGACAGCTCTGTTGAGTGTTGCTGAAATTCTCCACTTTCAGAATAATTATCCTTAGACTTCTTCAGGATTTATGTAGGTTTTTTCCTAAGCTAAATAACAACATAATGCAGGAGGAATAGGAAGACTATGATAGGGTGAGAAGAGAGAAGAATGAATCTGCTTGAGAATTTAACTAAGAGTGGATTTCAAATTGGGTTATTCCATTTCCCGAAGACTATGATTCTAATCTTTCTGAAAAAGATTTTTTATCCACCAAGATAGGGTAAACTGAATAAAATGACAGATGGCCCTCTTTTTGGTAGCTCACAAGAGTCCCTCCTAAATGTGACCAGTCTAAGTTCTGTGCTTTGTTCTAGAGATTGCTCAAGATTATCTTCCTCAATGGATCCTTCTATGACTGTTCCAGTTTTCAGTGGTCTCTCTTTCCTCTGAGTGCCAACAATGGGTATATCTGCCGCACATAACTAGGCACTTCTACACTATCCTGTTTTGCTTTTTCTCTAATTGTTTTGTTTTCAAGCTTGCTCCCTAATTGTATTAGTTTTCACTCTCCGACTCCAGGATGGTCTCCCTAAAAACACAACAGCATCTAACTCTAGCTGGATATATGATTGGAATTCATGATGTATTTAATCCATTGATGAAAAACATTTTTTTAAGGATTTTTTTTTTGGATGTGGACCATTTAAAAAGTCTTTATTGAACTTGTTACAATATTGCTTCTGTTTTATATTTTGGTTTTTTGGCCACGAGGCATGTGGGATCTTAGCTCCCCGACCAGGGATCGAATCCACACGCCCTGCATTGGAAGGTGAAGTCTTAACCACTGGACTGCCAGGGAAGTCCTGATGAGAAACTTTTGATAGAGATTTGATATTTGATTCAGGTAGCAGATAATAGCTAACCAACTGTGAAATCTTTGAAGAAAAATCCTATGGCAGGTGTAATTGTTTGCCTGGTAACTTCTCATTGGCTCTCCATGTGTTGTCAGTTTTAAACAAATATCTAGGTGTCAGGCACCATGGGAGGCACTAGGGATGTGCTAGTGTACAGGACACAGTCCCTGATCTCAAGGACTCTCTGGAGAGAAAGAGATGAAGAGGCAAATTCCATGGCGTGTGATGTGTGTTAAGCACAGGATATTATGAGAACACAGAAGAGACGCCCAGACCTATTCTGGAAGTCAGAAGCAGCTTCTGGAGGAAACGACATTTGAGCTGGCTGAGACCTGAAGGTTGAGTAGGGGGTTAGAAGGGTTGAGAAGATCATGTCAGTAGAAGGAAGAGTATGTGTGAAATGTGAAGTTTGGACAGAACTTCTTTTCCTTGTTTTCAGAATTTGTAAGTGGCTCTGCATGACTGGAGCTTAGAGTAAGAGAAGGAGTGTCGAGAGTTGCAGAAATCAGCAGGGCCTTGTATGTTGCACTAATGTTAGATTTTATCCTGAACGTATAGAGAATAATTTGAAATGTGGTAAGCAAGAAACCACTGTGGTCCCATTATTGAAAGAACATTCTAAATGGAATGTGAATGGAATGGAGGGCAGGAATAGATGAAAGGAGAGAAACTGGAGGTGAAAAAGTACAGAATTTTGCTCTATAATATTTTTTCCCCACATTTTATTATTTCTGAAGTCTGCATTTATCTTACCATTGGTGGCATGTTTTAGATTAACCTGAAGATTTTATTTTCTTTCTCGGTGATGCAATAAATAATAATGCAGTTTACGTAGTATGGAGGCTTAGATTCCAGTAAACAAAGTCAGGAATTATTGCCCTCTTAACTAAAATAGTAGTAGTGTGATGAAGAAAAGTGGATGTGAAATCAATGGGTATTTTAGAATTTAGATCATCGGGATCTGATGATTGATTGCATTTGGAAACGTGAAATTGAGGAAGAAGTTGATTAGTTCTCCTATTTTCATTTTAATTTTTTCATTTGGGCAGTTGAGGGTGTGATAAAGAACTCAATAGGGTTTATGGTGGTGAGGAAGGGAAAATATGGGATAGAGGAGATAAAAAGTACAGTTCTGTACATAATGAGTGTGAGGATTCTGGGGACCATCCAAGTTAGAATGCTCCATTAGGGTCTGTATCCACACCTCTGTTGATGAAACAAACCTGAACGAGAGATGTAGGCTCTTCTGAGATGTTTTTTAATCAGCAAACCCATTAAATAATCGCAGATGCCATGCACTGCGAGGGAAACAGTTTCCATTCAAAGACTACTCTTTCATTAGGTCTCATTCCAGAACAAAGCATCTCTAAAGCATGAACTCTGATACTGAGTTCTCCATCTTCTGCATGTTGGGTAGATTTCCCTTAAGAAAAGTCTTATCTTCTCTTTCCTGGATCCTCCACATCTTCTAGCTGTGTTTATTTTCAGATTAATGTCACACTTTGTAGAAAAGTCAAATGTATACTCATCCTGAGTCCAGGAACCTAAATTTGAGAGAAATTATCTGTTAAGTCTTATCTTCATAACTTCAAAGACCAGGAAGGAGGTGTATAATTGTCTGTAGGAATAGTAAAATGGTAGGGGAACAAATAGAGTCTGTATTCTGATCATGTCTCTACCTGCTCTCTCTCCATAAATTCTTCCTAGACCACCAGCATCATCCACCTCCTGATTAGGCATCTGACAAGAACTTTGCCAGGCACTGGTCCTCCTTTCCCTGTGGTAGGGCTCAGAACCTTTGCAGGTACTGCCGGGTACATGGGTTTGCCTGATGGGTATGATCAGGAGACTCTGGGCTGATCTCCTGGATCTCAAGTGCTTTTTGGATCCTGAATGGGGCTTTGGAGTGAGGACTGAAAAATCGCATATGGCCTTTTTCATTCTTATGGTATTTACATTTTATCAGAAGTTTTCTTATGCATTATCTTATTTGCTCATCATAAGTACTCAAATAGATTGGTTTGGTATTTTTACAGTCATTATATTTCCATCAAGAACCTTGAGTTTCAGAAGAGGGAAAGTTCAAAGACAGGCAGTGATCTGGCATATTAGAACTCGAGTCTCCTGAATTCCAGTTCAGTTCTCTTCTTACTGGGAAGCTCTTGAGAAGAGAGGGAAGGTCTTAAGGTGTTTTATGTTACCTTATCTGGTCTGGAGTGGAGGTCCCTGAGATAGGCCTAATATCCCGGTGTCTCCCATGTGTTCAGAGTCATTTCATCAAACCTGACATCCCTTAAGTTAGTGATGATACTGAGGGTGCCTTTGCCACTATTTAATTCAGACCAGTAGATCAGGGAGGCCTGTTGAGGCTCCCGAAAGGCAGGAGCCATGCAGAGAGGATTTGTTTGCTCCCAGATGCTAGCAGATACCCTGTGATTGGGTCCCTTGATTTTGACAATGAACCTGGAATGTGGTTTCCCTGATTATTCCTGGGCTCAGAAAAATATCCAGCTGAAAGAAGTAGAATACTGGCCATTGCCCTGGGCATTGTGCATAAAGTGGGGGACTTTCTGGTTTGGTACTCCAAAACTTGCTCCAATGCACCATTCAGATCTGGAGTTTCACCTTAAGACAGGCAGCTCTGTGGAGTGAGATCACAGAGTTCAGCAATGAAATATGTTAGAAAGGGAAACACTTTCTTGTGTGTAGAAACATGCCCTTCAGCAAATCTGTTAACTTCATTTTAACCTGGACCTTTTTCTTCTTGAATGTAATAAAACCTCTGAAATGACTGCACTTGGCAAGAGGGTCTCTTCTGTCATTTACAGCAGTGGAGAATTCACAGAGTAAGTGAATTACTTTGGTTTTCAATAAAAATGTTAATATCTACCTTAGATATGAACAAAAGACACTGCATTTCAATAATGAGATGATCAAATCCATAGGGGTTGAGAAAGAGAGGTATGGAGTTTGTGGAGCTGCTGCTACTCAGCTCCAGACAGCAAAGGAGAAAGAGAGACAGAGAAACAAAGAGAGACAGGGAGAGAGAGAGGGAAAGAGAGGACGGGGGTGGGGAGGGGGAGGGGGAGGGAGATATTGAGAGTGCACAAGATCTCAGAGAGGAAGAAACAGAGAGGAGATGGCAGGCCTTTAGAGGAACTCGATGTGCAAAATGGGGTTAAGAAAACAGCAAATCAAACGACTCTCATTTGACAAGAACACAGCCGTTTTCTCACCAGGAGTAAGAGGTGACTGCATGTGTCTTTCTTCTCTGACTCAGATTGTTGCCCCCTGAAAATTCTCTTTGGACTTTTTCAGCAGTCATGACACAGAAACTTTAGAAAATAACTTTTTTTTTTCAATTGTGTAAAATGCAGGTACCGTTTAAAGAAGAGCAGTATAATTTTATCATGTAGAGAAATGTTTACATCTATCAGCATTGTTATTTTGTATTTCAAGACTCAAACCGTCTCCCTTCAAAACCCACAAATGAGATAGCAGAGACTTGTCCACACAAGATTCTGACTTAATCTTTTTCTATATAGTGTTATTTTAATAGCATTTAATGAGCACTTACTATGTACATACAAGGCACTGTGTTAAAAACAATTGCATTACAATATCTCTTCATATTTGGAGAACTTTATAGGTTGTACAATTACCCATATTTTACAGATTGTAAGTAACCTGCCTAAGTTCAAAAAGCTACTGTGGAAGAGTTGAGTTTTAACTCAGGTAGTATGAGCAGGAATCTATGGGGAAAATTCACTGTAAATGGCATTTTCAGGATATGTGCTTCCATTTATCTATCTAAGACCCAGGAATAGGCAATCCTAGCATTTGAATTTTATTTAAGGATTATTTAAAGATAATTTAGGTACAGATAATGTCTTAGCTTTATCTTGGAATTTCACTCAAATGTCAACTTCATTTCTAAGTAGTGCAATCATTGTTTTGTATGTGACACCTTAGCATTTGTATAGATTGGATCCTCTGATCTCAGATGTTATGGGGCCTTCAAAGTACCTCCCAGACTTTGTTCAATCTTGCAAAAACAGGAAGGAAAGCCACATATGGAAGTGTTCTCATTCACTGAAGTCTGTATGTATTTCCTTCATATCTCTGTTGGAAATGTTTGGCCTATTTAAGCCTGTGCTTTCTGTAGTTCTCAAGGGTAAGCTATGCACATACTTAAATTGTGCTTATAAATAAATACGAATTATTAACCAGCCTATAATAATTTCCTACAGAAAGTGAATTTAATCATTACTTTTTTAACCATCTTCTAAGCAAAAAGTGATACTTACTCTGGGAAGGTGACTAATCATTTCCTCCAGGGCTCAATTGAACTTGATAAATTCTAATCTCTCTCAAATAAATTCAGTGACTGGAGAAAAGAGCATGTCTCCAGAGGTGACTGCAAAGGAAATGAGGAAGCGATAGGGAGGCCCAGTAGCCTATAAGCACCTATGCCCTTGGATATCATTTCCCGACCTATTTCTGAACAGGTGGCTGCCATCTTCTGAATGTCAGGGTTTGAAGAAATAACATTTTAAAAAAACACCAAAAATTTCCCAGAGAGATTATATCCAAATGTCAGGTGTGAGTTGTAGTAGAAAATGGATACTTTCTGGAAGCATGGCCTTTTTGTATGTGTGTGTTTATTTAAAAATGTACCTGCTGGCATAGAAGGCAAAAATCAAAATGGTTTATGGAACTGTTTATGGAACATGACCATCCAAGTATTTTTCATCCACTAAAATATTTACTTACTGGGCTTCCCTGGTGGCGCAGTGGTTGAGAGTCCGCCTGCCAATGCAGGGGACACAGGTTTGGGCCCCAGTCTGGGAAGATCCCACATGCCCCCGGGGAGCTGGGCCCGTGAGCCATGGCTGCTGGGCCTGTGCGTCCGGAGCCTGTGCTCCGCAACGAGAGAGGCCACAACAGTGAGAGGCCCACGTACCGCAAAGGGAAGAAAAAAAAAAAAAAAAAAATATATATATATATATTTACTTACCATTTTCTAACTACCACATAGCGTATCAACCAACATCATCACACTGTAGGCTCTGCCAGATGTTGGCATTTGTAAGTATATCACATTAAATTATTTTATTTTACCCCTTATATCTTTAATAATAATAACTCTCAGACTTTCCTGACTGGCCTTTCAAGTAGAATGCCAAGGCAGACACACCCCAAGATCACCCCAGGGAGGCACACCTTTGTGTAATCCTTCCCCTTGAATGCAGGATGAATGTGTAGTTACTTCTAGCCAATAGAATATGGTAAAGGGATGTCACTCCCTTGATTAGGTTACGTTATATGGCAGAGGTGCTGGGATGTCACTCCTGTGATTATGTGAGGTTATATAAGCCTCCTTCTCAGCAGACCAGAGTGAGAGCTTCTTCTGCTGGCCTGGAAGAAGTAAGCTGAATACAGTGGGACAGTATATGGAGGGGGACCTGTGGCAGGGACCTAGGGAGTCCTGTAGGAGCTGGGAGCAGTATACAGCCAACTGCTAGCAAGACCTTAATCACACAACCACTAGGAAAGACATTTTTCCAACAATCTGAATCAGCTTAGAAGAGGAGCCCAAGCTCCAGATGAGAACTTGGTCCAGTTGACACCTTGATTGCAGCCTTGTGAGATCCTGAGCAGAGGACCCAGCTAGGCTGTGTCCAGAATCCTGACCTATGGAAACTGTGAAATAATAAGTGTGTATTGTTTTTTTTGGGGGGGTCCATTTGTTACACAGTGATAGGAATGAATATAGATGCTATGTCCTGCCTATCCTATTCATTTTCATTTCCCTGTTGAAAGAACTGAGTGCTAACAGAATTGTAGAGTATTAATATAATTTTAAATGATTTCAACTTTTAATAAACTTTAATAGCTCACTTAAGGTTACTAGTAAATAGTCAGCCTTTTAATTGTATGCAAAAATGGAAGCCTAAGGAAAGGCAAGTCATTTGTGCACTCAGAGGGGATTCCGTATAGGAACCAATTGTGGGATGTTTGAGCTGAGGATTTGTGCTTTCTATTATTGCTTTCTATTTTCAAGCTTGGAATTTTTTTGGATATCTCAGCTGTTAAGCATTGTAATCACAAAACACACAGGTGTTTTCATGACACTAATTGCTCTGTTTTCTGGAGTTATGATGGGTAATGTAATCAGAGGGGCATCCAATAGAAAAAGGAAATTGTAGACTGTTACATTATTCCTGAATAAGGCTGAGAACTATAATTTAATGTGAGGACCTCTCTAATTTGCTCTTTGTTTCAGTTTCTTTAAAAAGAAAATAACAACCTAGATTTTTAAATTACAAAATTAATGTAGTTCCAAGGTAGAAATGTCAAGCCATGCAAGAGTACACACTAAAATATCTGCTTCTGACCTCAGATCTTGAACTCTTTCCCCATGGGCAACAACCATCAGCAGTTCCTTGTGCATCCTGTGAGGAGTGTGGGATGCATTTAGATGTTCACATATCATTTTGGAGATTTACGTGAACACATATCTTTTTGGACATACTTAGGAGCACAAGACCCACTCTGTTTTCTCTTATTTTTTTGAGTGTAACAATATATCCTGGAGATTTTTTCATATCAACAATGAGCTTACAGTGTTTTAAAATAATTTTAAAATGTGACAATTTAAAATAATTCAAAAATATAACAATTTTAAAATATCACAATATTGCAAATATAATTTTTAAAATATGACAATATTATAATTTAAAATATCATATATACCTTTATATATGTATGATACAAATTGTGTCATAAGAACCTTATATGTATTAACTCATTTCTTCTCAACAACAATTCTATGAAATAGAGACTTCTTTTAGCACCACCTTACAGGTGAGGACACTAAGGCACAAGAGCTTAAGGCACTTGTTTGGGGTCACAGAGCTAGTAAGTCTTTGAACCACCCCGACACCAGCCGAGGCAGTAGAGTCCCAGGGCTCATGCCCACTTAACCCTCTAACTGTATTGATACTTAGATTGTTCCCGGTTGTTTTTATTTTTTTTAATATGTCAAACTGTGCTTCAAAGCCTTTTTTGGGGTACATTTACAGTTGCACAAATATGAAAGTCTATCTGTAGGATAAATTCCTCAAGATCAAATTTCTGAGTTGGCGGATATGCACACTTCTAGCTTTCATAGATACTGTCAAACTGCCTTCCAAGGAAGTTATGTCACTGTGTACACCCACTGCCAGCGTGTGATAATGCCTTTTTCCTCACAACCTTGCCAAGACTGTATACTATCAAACTGTTGCCAATCTGGCAGCTAAAAACTGCTATCTTTAGTTTGCTTTAATTTGCATTTATTTATGAAAAGGATTGGGCATCCTTCCATCTACTTATAAGCCATATGTGTTTACTTTTCAGTGAAATGCTAATTAATCTATATTTTCCTAAAGGATTTTGGGTATTTTCCTTATAGATTTTTAGGACAGTTTTATATTTTAAGGAGAATAGCCTTTTATTTTTGAATATATTACAAATATTCTCCCTCAGTTTGTTTTTTTGGCTTTTGTCTTTGTTTATACTATTTGGTTTTAACCACACAAAAGTTTCAGATTTTCATGAGGGCAATTTACCAGCATATTCTTTTATGGCTTCTGGATTTTCTAGTCTTGATTTAAAAAGTTTTTCAACTTCAGAATTTTGAAAAATTGGGATATATTCTTTATTATGGTTATAATCTCATTATTTTTCCTTCCAAGTTTAAACCAGTTGAATTTATCTTTGTATCGAGCGAAGGGAGAATTCGGCTTTACTCTTACTTTAAATAGCTAACTAGTTTATATTTCTGTACTCTTTGTAATCCCTCCATAATCTGGCTACCTAGGCTTCCCTCTGCTCCCCACCCCTGCCCCTTCATTACTGGGGCTTTTTTTTCAGAATTTTCTGGCTATCTTCACATATTTATTTTTCCAACTAAACTTTATTTAAAATTTTATTTTTAAAATAAAAATTGTATATATTTGAGGTATACAGCATGATGTCTTGGTATACGTGTACATAGTGAAGTGATCACTACAGTCAGGCTAATTAATATATCCATCTCCTCACATGGTTATCATTTGTGTGTGTGTATATGTGGTGAAAGTACCTGATAGCTACTCTTATAGCAAATTTCCAGTATGCAATATGGTATTATTAACTATAGGCACTATGCTGCACATTAGATGTCTAGAATTTATTCATCCTACACAGCTGCAACTCTGTACCCTTTGATCAGCATCTCCCCATTTTCCCCACCTCCCTGCTTCTGGAAACCATGTTATACTCTGCTTTTATGAATCAACTTTTTTAGATTCCACATGTAAGGGAGATCATACAGTATTTTTTTTAGTGTCTGGCTTACTTCTCTTAGCATAATGTCCTCCAGCAATTAAAGTTGAAAAATAATTTGTCTCTTTACAAAAAAATGTTGGTATTGTTAATGATATCACACCAAATATTTAGATTAATTTATAGGAAACTGTAATATTTATTATTGAATATTTTAAACCAAGAATAGGTATGTATTTCTAGGAGTTCATATCTTTTATGACTAAGAAAATTTTGAGGTTCCCTACCCATTTCTTTTTTTATTATCAAGTCATACATGAATGTTTGTGTGTACATGAGTGTTGTTATTGGTAAATAGGATCTTCCCTTACACTGTGCTATTTTTCAAATGGTTATAGTTGTTTCTTTTTTAAAATTTTATTTTTGGCTGTGTTGGGTCTTCGTTGCTGTGCTCAGGCTTTCTCTAGTTGCGGCAAGCGAGGGCTACTCTTTGTTGTGGTGCGCGGGCTTCTCATTGCGGTGGCTTCTCTTGTTGCAAAGCACTGGCTCTAGGCACGTGGCTTCAGTAGTTGCAGCACGTGGGCTCAGTTGAGGCATGTGGGCTCTAGGGCGTGCGGGCTTCAGTAGTTGTGGCACACAGGCTCAGTAGTTGTGGCACACAGGCTTAGTTTCTCCTTGGCATGTGGGATCTTCCCGGACCAGGGATCGAACCCATGTCCCCTGCATTGGCAGGTGGATTCTTAACCACTGTGCCACCAGGGAAGTCCCAGTTATAGTTTTCATACAGGAAAGCAATTGGATTTTTAGGATACCAATTTTGTAACAACTAACAAATATTTTGTTGTTTCTTTCCTTTCTTCCTCCCTCCCTTCCTTTCTTCCTTCCCTCTCACCTTCCTTTTCCCCTCCCGCCCCCGCTTTCTTTCCCTCTTTCTCTCATTCTCTTTCTTTTCTTCCCCTCCCCCTCTCTCTTTCATTCATTCATTCTTTCTTTCGATTCTCTAGTGTTGTTCAGATAACAGTTATATCATCTGTAGATAATTTTGCCACTCTTTTCCTCTAAAACTCTTATTTTTTTCCTCTTAGATAATTGAATTGATTGGTACTTTCAAAACAATGTTGAATAATACATTTAAAAAAATGTTTACCTTGTTCTTGACTTAATGGGTAAGCTGTTGATGTTTAACCACTAAAAGACTCTTTGCTGTAGGCTTCTAGTAAGTCTGTTATCAACTGTATACCAGTTGTTATAGGATATCTTCCAAATTTAGCCAGGAATTTTTGAATTTTACTAAACAGTATTTTTTATTATGTACAGAACTGATAACATGTTTTTCTACTTTACCTATTATGATGAATTATATTAACTGGTTTCCTATTATTAGTTTCCATAGATCATGCTTATGTTTCTGAATAAAACCTACTTACTTGTTTATGGTGCATTGATCTTTAAATGTGCTACTGAAATGTAGTTGCTAAGTTTATTTTGAATATTTTTCATTGTTATTCATTGTAAATGAGATTGGTCTGTTGTCTTTTTTTTTTTTTTTTTTTTGCGGTACGCGGGCCTCTCACTGTTGTGGCCTCTCCCGTTGCAGAGCACAGGCTCTGGACGCGCAGGCTCAGCGGCCATGGCTCACAGGCCCAGCTGCTCCACGGCATGTGGGATCTTCCCGGACCGGGGCACGAACCCGTGTCCCCTGCATCGGCAGGCGGACTCTCAACCGCTGTGCCACCAGGGAAGCCCATGGTCTGTTGTCCTTTTTGTGGGCTGTTTTGTCTAGTTTGGGTGTTAATATTATGCTGCCTTAGGAAAAAGTATTTTGAGATGTTATTTCACTAGTTATGTTCTGGAACAATGTAAATAACACTGAAATAATCTGTCCCATTCACAGATATATTCAACTTTCTGGACTTTTCTCATTAGAGGGCAAGTTCTTATCAGACTCATCAGAATCTGATTAGATTCTCAAATGTAACTAGTCAATTTTAGCTTTCTGGAATTAATTTTAGCAATATTTCTCTAAAATTGTTTAGAAGTGATACTTAGTTTTTCCAGATATTTCAAATTTATATGAGGAGTTTTACAAAATATTTTTGCTAATTATTTTCCATTTATTATTTCTAAGTTTGCAAATTTGTGCTTTTTTCCTTTTTTTTTTTTTTTAGATTTGCTGGCAGTTTATATAGTTTCATGTTGTTTTCTCCACTGCTCCAAGAACCGCCTCTTGTTTTTGTTCATTATTTCTCTTATTTTATTTACATTATAGAAATAATTTTTACTTTTATCTTACATTTGATATTTTTTTCTGTATTGATTTTTTAACTTTATTAATATATTTTTAGTATTTATTCTTGAATAACATGGTATAAATTTCCACTGAGTATTGCTTTAGGTATATTACAAAAATTCTGATTAGTGGCATTATAATTTTCATAATTTTGTAAAGTAATTTGGGGGTATTATCAATGCTTTTTTTTCTTCTATATTTTTATTTTTTTGCTTTTCCTGGGAGTATATTTATACATTTGAACATCCTTAAGTTACCATTACTTTATCATCCACAGATAGAAGCTAGTGACTCTACCCTATGAAAGATGAAGAAATCTCAGTCTTTTCCTCCTATCTTCTGGAGCTCATTTCCTAAATTTTGTTAGTTAAATTATAACTTTTAATTTTACTTCATAATACTGGTATAATTATATTCTGTATCTATAATTTATTTAACATATATCTGTTTTCAAAATAATTCAGTGCTTAGTGTCTCTCATTTTTAAGTGCCTTGTCCAGTTATTTCTTGGGGTTTTTTGGATTTTGTAATTCTGTTTTTCTCCTCAAAATACATGAATGTCTATTTAAAAATCAAACTATTTTATTCATATAATTTTCTTGTGTCTTGTTTCCTTTTCGAGTGTGCTCCACTATCTTCTTCTTATCTGTTTTTTATGACTTTGCTATTTTATTTTTATTTTTAACAACATTTTATTTCTACAAAGCAATACATACACATTGCAGTAGATTAGAAAATAAAAATAAGCAAAAACAAAATCACAAGATCACATTCCAACCCCCAAAGATCACCTGTACAATACCACTAAATGGATACGGTACATATCCTTTAGATATTTTCCACACATACATAAATATACACATACATAATAGTTTCCTTATCGTCTAAAATATAAAAGTCCTTTATTAATAATCCAAGGCCATCCTGTTTGTATTCAGCCTTTAGTAGCTTGCTTTTTGGCCTGGATCATAGTACATTCTCAAACTTGAAGTCTAATAGTTTTACAAAGTGTGTTACTGTATTGGTTATTCTATAGTTTTCCCACCAGGGTGTGAATTCCCTTTTAACTTGCAGATTCTGGATTTTCTTTATTTCATTGTTCTGATATTAGAGTCAGAAAACAGAACAGTTAAAGGCTTCAGGTATCTCTGAAAATAATCTTAAAATACAGTCATCCCTCGGTATCTGCCAGGGATTTTTTTCCAGGACACTCGCATGGATACCAAAATCCTCGATGCTCAAGTCCTTTATATATAATGGCTTAGTATTTGCATATAACCTACACACATCCTCCCACATACTTCAAATCATTTCTAGATTACTTGTAATACCTAATACAATATAAATGCTGTATATATAGGTGCTGGGCTTGTAGCAAGCTCAAGTTTTGCTTTTTGGAACTTTCTGGAATTATTTTTTTTGATATATTTGATCCACAGTTGGTTGAATCCTTGGAAATAGAACCGGGGATACAGAGCACCAACTACCTTGGACCATGGAAGGAGAACACACTGAAACCCTCCACAATGTTGGCAGTGTTGGCATTCTAAACCATATTTAAAGATGATCTCGCAGACCACTTTATTCATAGAATTTTAACTTTATTGATAGTTTTACAACTATTTCCATGTTAAGAAGAACTACCAGTTCTTATTCAGTTCATTTCATTTATTTAAAAAAGAAGTCATTTCCAGGTCTTTCTCTTTTTACCTCATGGTGAATTTCTACCATAAATTTCAATTGGTGTAGAGTAATTCAAGAAGGATTTTTGCTGTATTATTTTTTTCGAATAGTTTCCCCACTTACTTCTTGTTTTTCTATTTCTTTTTCTCTTTTTTTTCTGTCTCTCTCTACATGTGTGGCATGGAAACACACATGATAACACACTCATGCACACCCACACAGGCACATACGTTTTCAGTCTTCCACTGTTTTTGTCATGAGTGTGGTGACAGTCTGAAAATTAATACCATCATATGGTACTGCATATGGACCCATATGGTCATTGTACAACTATAGAAAGTGTGCTTGTGAGGTAAGAGGAGGTTGGAGTTTCTGTTGAAATTTCCTAGGGAAAGTAAGTGAAGGGTCCAATATAATCCATTATATTTAACAATAGTCCGAAACAATGTTTCGGGTTTCCTTTTTCTCTCTTCTCATAAAGATTCCAAAACAATCATGGAACACCGATAACAACATGAGGTTATATGACAGAGGGTGGAGGAAAAGGATTAAAACAAAGCAAACTAGTTTTATAACCTAACCATCCTTGGAAAACCAGGCTAATGAAATGCATTTCCCTTCTAATGGTTTTCATTTCAGGGTACTGTTCATTTTTTCCCAAAAATGTGATGAATTCTTGCTTTACAAATCATTTCAATTTCCTCTTATTGTCACATTCTGTGTAATTTTGCTGAGTTACTGGATGTAATTGACTACAGTGATGGAAAATTATCACCACCAGTATTACCAGGGATCAGAAAATAGGACTGAAATCATATCTTTCACTAAGAGTTCTGTGACTTAATTTTCCCGCAGCTTAACTGATACGGAAAACAGAAAATGACATGTTGCTTTATAATCTCATAGACTTGACTGTGAAATGCCCTGTATAGAATCTTCTCAGGGTAGGTGCTCAGTAAATATTGTTGTGTTATTGAATGAAAGAATGATGGACAAATAAAAGAAAGAGATTTTAAGAAATAATCATGAGGTTTAGACTCATTAGAAAGGACAATTTATGACTAGGATAATTCAGTAATTTCTTCCCTGATTATTTGGCCCAAATCCAAAACACTGTCCATATTGTGGAGACTTGCAAACCTCTGCTATTGAGAAGGAGCAATTCTGAGTCCTTGGATGGAGATCTTTTTGCACAATGGTACACATACACATACTCATTCACACATATGCAGTCACACCCAGTGCAGAAACATCGTAGATTAAATTAATGTTGCTCTTGGTATTGTACTGTAATGATGGGAAAGACTGGGAAATGGATCAACTTTCTATTTTATTGTTCATTATTGGCCAGCTCAAGCTTAAAGCTAAAAAGCTTAACTCCCAGGCAGTCCCTTCAAAGTTTGGAGATTTATTCAGGATAAACATCTGGAAGACTGGAGGCTTATCTACATTATTCAGTCCCATCCAGCTCCAAATGTGGTTAGAAACATAACAAGATTCTTTCCTGTGGGAGAAAGTTGGACTTTTCTCTTGTCAGCAAAACTAGAACTGTTAGTTTTTTTTTTTAATTTAAGCAATTTCACAGTTTCTCGTAATCCAGCTGTGTCCAGGAAGTGACAATTACAATCAAAGTATAATTCATATGTTTTCCACTCTTTCCAAAACCTTAGGAAATTAGGAGATGATGAAGATTTATGTGTATTTTTCATTCCTAATAAATTCAAATGTGATTGGACTGGTTTTTTGGGAAAGAGGGAATTGAATACCTTGAACCTATCTCTGTCAAAACAGAGACTTTTATTATATCAGCTAGAACCACTCAGTAGAGTGCAAATCATTTTTGTTCTTTTGAGGAGATAACAGATAAATGATTTGAAGGATATTTTCCAGAACTGAAATAATGGCACTATCTTGTTGTAAAGGGACAGAACTTTGGGTGGCCTGAGGACTTTCCTGGGCTACAGGCATCAGTGAGTCTTGCTCCAGGGATGGTGGCTTTGGTATGTCATATACAGAATTCATCTTACAGGAGGTGCTAGTGCAGGATAATTTTTAAAGCCCAGGATCTTACAAATCACTCATGATTTAGGGATTACCCCTGTACCCATTGGAATCACAGATTTTAATATAATAAGAAATTGAGATAATCTAGTCCAGTGGTTTTCTTAAAATAAAATTTTAGTGTTCAAATTTGAAATTCTTCAAACACACTGAAAATTATGGAAAATAACAACCTGCATTCACTACCAGTATTAAGCAAATGGTAACATTTTGCTATATCTGCTTCACATCTCTTTTTAAAAAATAGGAAAAATGCCTGATACAGCAAACCACCCCTCTTCCACTCCCCACTCCTTTTGCATATTTTTTCCCCAGAAGTAACCGCAACCTTGAAATGCATACAGGGTTTTTAATCTTTTCTACATATGTCTTTATTTAGTAACACTATATGGTATTGTTTTACATGTTTTAAAGTTTACATAAATTGAATCACATTATGAATGCCATTTTGCAAATTGGTTTTTCACTTATTATTGATTTTTGAGATTTTTACTAACATGGTACATTTGCCATGTTGGTAAATGGAGATCTAGTTCATTTATTTTAACTGCTGTATTGTATTCCATTTTACATTTGAGAAATGGTCAAGTTATTTCCAGGTTCTTATTATTCTGAACAGTACTTCAGTGAGCATCCTTGCACATGTCTCCTTGTGCACATATCCCCTGTGCTTCTCCAAGGTCAGGAAGGTGGAAATAAAAGTGGAATTTCTGGGTCATAGACTACTTACATTTTAAATTTTATTGGCTCTAGTTCAATTGCTCTCCATCATGCTTGTACCAATTTATATTCAATTTACATTCACAGCTATTTAGTAATAGCTACCTGGCTAAGAGTTTGTACTCTTAGATTGATTAATTTTTGCTAATATGACAAGTGTGAAATAGTATTGCGTTGTAGCTTATTTTGCATTTCCCTGGTTTATTAGTGACATTGAAAGACCTTCATCTCCCCTTCTGTGACTTGTCTTACTGTATGCATTGTTTATTTATTTTTACTGGTCTGTTATTTTTCCTTACGGTTTTCTATGACTTCTGTATGTACCCTGGATTCTTTGCTAATTACATGGGTTGCGTTTGTCCTCTTCTAATTTGTGTCTTACCTTTCACTTTGTTGGCTATGTCTTTTGTTGAAGATAAATTTTATCTTTATATTTTCTGTGTCTTAAGAAATTCTTGTCTTCTCCAGTGTCATAAATATTATAAACTTTCTTTGAAAGTCTTCATGTTACTGATTTTCTTCTTTACTTCTTTAATTCATCTGCATTTTATTTTTGTGAATGACATAAAGTAAGAATGGCTCATCTTTTTCTGTATAAATAGCCAATTTTCCAGAAGTATTTATTGAGTAGTCTACTCACAACCCATTGGCCAGATCTAGTCACATGGCCCCACCTAACATGAGGGGGCAGGAAATTCACTGTCTGCAGTCTGCCCAGAGTCAGGGAGAATTGCACATATTGATGAACAGCAATAATTACTTACATGGATGCAATGGTTTTAACATATGTTCACAGATTCTTTGACACTCCACTTTTCAGAAGGTGGAGTCTAATTTCTCTCCTTTTGAATGTGAGCTAGACTTAGTGATGTACTTATAATGAATAAAATGTAGAAGTGATGGTGTATGGCTTCCAGGATAAAGTCATAAAGAGCATTGTGGATTCCTCCCTGCTTTCTTTTGGATGACTTGCCCTCCAGGAAGCCAGCTGTCATACCCAAAGGATGCTCAAGCAGCCCTATGGAAAACACATGTGGAGAGGAACTGAGGCCTCTTGGCAACAGACAACACTAACTTGCCAACCATGTAAACAAGCCACCATAAAAGCAGATCCTCCAGTCCCAGTCAAGCCTAAAGTGGACTGCAGCCTTGGTCACAATCTTGACTACAAACTGATGAGAAGTCCTGAGCCAAAACCACTCAGCTAAGATTTTCCTGAATTCCTCATGGACTGAAGTCCTATGAGATAATGAATGCTTATTGTTGTTCTGAGCCAATATATTTTGGAGTAATTTTTTACACAGCAATAGATAATTAATAAATTGAGTTTTTCCGAACTTGAGAATTAGGTTTGGTTTAGTATGACTTAAAATACAAGCTATGTGACATAAATTATATCTAATTTAGTAATTCTACGAGATCATCTCAAAGAAACTTAACCACCAGAGCAAATTAACTGATGGACTACCAGAGGCCTGGAAACACACCTATGCCTGTTAAGATGCTATGGACAGAAAAAAACAAAAAACAAAAAAGTAAACACTAAGAGGAACCTCGAATAGAAAGTTGTAACTGCGAGTGCTCCAGATTGCAGTGACTAACTTGCTATTCATCTGCTTTTTACACAGGCAACTCCATGGAACTATGCTTCAAATTGACTAGAGATTTGTTTATTTAATGTCATGTTATTGGGGAACAAGAGAAGGATCCAGCTAGTCTTTAGCATAGAAATATCACCACTGGCCTCCACACTTCATATCGTTTTGGGATGGTCAAAGTAAATAATGTGAGACAAGGTTATGGGAGCACAAAAGAACTGTGCAAATGTATCACTGGAATTACAGATCCGCCAGAAAAGGTTAGGTTTTGCTGTGGTAATGGAAACTCCAAAATCTCAAAGCCTCATGTTAGTCAGTTTCAGGTTGGCTCTGGCTTTGTCATGTCATCTTCACTCTGAGACCCGGAAGGCAGAGCAGCCTCTGGCTGGAGCAGTGACACTTATCCTGAGAGAGGAGAAAAAGCTGTGAAGGACTTCCTGGAAGTGACCCTGTGTCAGGGGTCCCCAAGCTCACCTCTAGATATGGTGACTCACTAGAAGAACTCACTAAACTCACAGCATATACTCATATGGTGGTGATTTATTACAGTGAAAAGATATGAAGCAAAATCAGCAAAGGAAAAGGCTCATGATGCAAAGACTGGAGAAAACCAGGCACAAGTTTCCAAGAGTCCTCTCCCAGTGGAGTCACACAGGATGGGCTTAGTTCTTCCAGCATCAAATTGTGAAAACATGTCTGAAGTGTTGTTTGCTAGGGAAGTTCATTAGAGACTCACCACCCAAGAGTTTTACTGGAAGATAGTCACATGGGTACCCTCTGCCTAGCATGTACCACAATTCTGGACTCCAAGAAGGGGACCCTGTGTTCAGCATAAGCCACACTGTTTGTGCAAACAGTTTGGGTACAGTGAGCTTGTCTTACCAGAGAATGATGGGAACATTCCTGAAACCAAACTCCCCAACACCAGCCAAGGGCCAGCCTTGAAAGTGGGCCTTTCTAAGCCTACCCACCTCAGGTCTGCTATGTTTACTCACTTCTGCACAGATACATATCACTTCTGCTCGCATTTCATTGGACAGAGCAGGTCACATGGCTAAACCTGAAATCAATGCAATGAGAAAGTATAATCTTCCTGCAGGGAGTGGCAGGCAGTCCATAGTTTTGAACAATAATATAAATCTACTACAGATTATTACATATAAATCTTCTAACGAGAAAACAAGAAGAAGAAGGAATTTATACTTCCTATACATGTGTATATGTATACCTTATACATATTTTCATGGCCTGGGTTCAAGTAATTTAAATATTTTTGTTGAAATGAATTGAATTACATAATGACATGAAGGAAAAATGTAGCAACAGATATTAGAGAGACACTGAGTACTGATAAATAAAAAAGCAATCATTCTTCCTACATTATAATTTTCTTTTTTTTTTCCAGATCAGAGGGGTCTCTGATTCCTTTTGGAGGCAAGCACTTTCATTTTGCTTTTGACTTTCTCTGAAGCAGTGCTATATTTGTTAAAGCTCTAATTGTCTTGGGCACTTGTGATTAGACCCTGAAGGGCTGTTGCATGCCCTTTACTATGTTTTCTTATCGCTCTGTCTTTTGAGCTTTCAACTGTATTTCCCAGTTCTGGCCTGCCTATGGACTTCAGCATCAATTCCATCTGCAAAGTGGTTTGCTCCAATGCTTTCCTCATCTCTCTCAATTGTTTTTATGCTTCTTGTTATTATCTTTCCTCAGCTCTTTGACCTTTTATTCATTAGCTTAAACTACATGAAATACATTTTTTTTTGGTTAAGGGTTAAGTCAGAAAAATGGAAAAGTGGTTGGCTTTTGGCATATGTATATTTACATTTTTAACTTTTCTATTTTTGTATTTCTTGTATAGTTTGTTTTCATTAAAAAAAATCTTGTTCCTCCTTCAAAAGAGAAGCAAGTTTAATTATCTAGAACTAGAAATAAAAATCTCTGTTTTAAAAACTGCAGCTTTTAACCTCTGCCTCTGCCACCAAAACAGTTATTTAATAGGAACTCACAATGTATGGAGGCAGCGATATTTTGCAGCTTAGTTTTAGAAGATAACATCTCCCTTTTCAATGAAGGGAGGACTTTATGTGAGTCTCTTCTTTATGGTTAGATGGCAGAATGTTTTATTGCTATTCATAAAAGCCTGCATTAAAAGACTGCAATTGATTCTCCCAGAGTGGGATCTGTTTGGAAAACTAATTATCTCCAAAAGGCTGCAAATTGTCAAGAATCTGCCAAGAAGACAAATCAAGAATACCATCTAAATGACTTACTGCAGTAAGGGATACTTTGGAGCTTTTGGGATCTCACCAGCAGCTATTTAAAGCCCTCCTGCTCCCTTCCTCTCCTCCTCCATTCCAACCTCTGCAGACTACCTCAGTTCATATTTCACAGAGAAAATAAGGACCAACAAGGGAGACCTTGCTCAGCTCACTCTCCTGCCCTACCTACATATCTATCTGCTTTTATGGCTTTCTAATGCTCTTTCCTCCCACCTCAGTGGAGGACTGTGCTCTGCTCCATCAGAGGCTGATCCTGCCACGTGAGTTCCTGCAATTTCAAGGTTCTTGTTCCATCAAACACCTCTCCCTCATCTGCACTTTCCCCACTGCCTCTTTTTTGGCTCTTTCCTTTCAGCCTATAGATCTACTCAAGTTTTTTCAACTTCAACAACAACAGTAACAAAACACACACACACACACACACACACACACACACACTTGCTCCAGCTACTCTTTCTCTTTCTCTTAGAGAGGTTGTTACTGTAACCATCCACCACTCTGTGCCATGGCAGGCGAGACATTGCATGAGGGATGCTGCTGCAATCTGAGTGCAGTTGTAATGAGGGCTTCATCACGACCACTTCTACTTGCTTTTCATTTCTCATTCCACAATATATGCAGCACAGCTTGGTTGAGCATTTATTTTTGGTAAATACCTCAGCTAGTAAGTACTTAAAAGGCAAAGAAATGATCTCCTTACTTTCTCCCGATGGGGTAGATAACATGTACTGAGAACTTATTATGTGCTAGACACTGAGCAACACTGTTTATGTGGATGATCTCATTTTATCCTAATGATAACCTCGTGAGACAGATAGTATTATCATTTCCTTTTTTCAGATGGGAAAATTGAGACACCAACTGTTAAGTAACTTGCTCAAGCCTCAGACAAGTTAAGTAACAAGTTAAGTAACAAGTTAAGTTAAGTAACTTGCTCAAGCAGGCAGCACAGCCAATTGTTTCCTTTCCAAGACTCCAAGATCATCATTATCTGTCTTTGGGGGTTGGACACTGTGTCCCTAGAATAATGCCAACCCTCAGATGACAGGAGTGTCCATTCTCTGCAGTTCTCCCAAGGTCATTGAGATACCTCATGTGCCTTCACGTCTGCTTGTTCATTCTCTTATCATAGTGGTTTTCAACCTAGGTTGTGCATGAGATTCATGCCTGGCCCCAATCCAGACTAATTTAATCAGAAGCCCTGGGTGGAGTGTGGGTACCTGTGTTTTAGAAAAGCTTCCTCCCCCGACAAATGATTGTGATGTGCAGAGCAGGTTGCCAGCTCTCTCTTCCCTCCATCATCCTACTTCCTGTTGCCTTTCTTCTTCTGTGTTATGCTTTTCTGTGTGGAGAAAAACATTGTATTTTGAACAACAAAATCGTTTGATAATCAGCTTCCTGTGGATAGTGTTACTGGGAATAATTTTATAATTGTGTTTATTTCACTAAAAATAAGTGCAGCTCATACTTGATTGAGTAAATACTTATGGTATTGTTAAAAGATTTTTAAAAGCTCAATTTTTCTCCTGGACACTAGAAAAAACATGAATCAGATGTCCTCAGGCTGTTTCTAGTCCAAGGTTCTACTAAGTCTTGGAAACATTCAGTGAATCAATGTTACCTTTTATTTTTTATTTTATTTTATTTTTTCTTTTTGCTGTATGCGGGCCTCTCACTGCTGTGGCCTCTCCCGTTGCGGAGCACAGGCTCCGGATGCGCAGGCTCAGCGGCCATGGCGCACGGACCCAGCCGCTCCGCGGCATGTGGGATCTTCCCAGACCGGAGAACGAACCCGTGTCCCCTGCATCGGCAGGCGGACTCTCAACCACTGCGCCACCAGGGAAGCCCAATGTTACCTTTTAGTTCCTCTACTCATACCACAGTTTCACACCAAGTATTCTGTCGAATCTCCAAGCTACTGAATGTGCTATATTGTAGGGAGGTAGAAAAGAGTTATGAAGTGACTGGCTTCTTTTCTTTGCCAATTTCAATTTAACTCTGATATCCTATGAAACAAAACGCCAAAACTAAATTTGAAAAAAAAGCTAAAAATTTAAAAAATTCTGTACAACTTTGTAGAGGGAAAATAATTATTTTCAAAAAGCATTTCTTACTTTGCTAATTTTGAGGATAATCTGTGGCTCTCTGCTGAGATTCTTTTTTTTGTCCTGGTGGGGGTATCGATCACCAGAAAATTGCTGTACTGCCTTCTAAATATTGCACTTCATCCTCAGAATATGTACAGTACTTCTAAGATTTACTACACTAGTGGAACTCTCCTGGCAGCAGTGTGATCCATTTTGCTGATATACAGGAAGCAGACACAACTCTAATCTACTGTTGCACATATCCAAAGACTGAAGAAATCAGCATCTTAATTAGTGTGGAAACAAGAGATGTGGAAGGCTTCAGTCCCTTAATTAGTGTGGAAACAAAAGATGTGGAAGTCCTGTAGTAGAGCCATATAGAAAAGAATTAGTCTTGATCATGTTTAGAAAAAATTTGAAACAAGCTTTGGCCATTACCTGCTACATCACTTTAACCAAAGGGCATCAGAAAATAAATTCAATTGGGATTTTAAAGGGCAACCTCTATTTCATAAGATAAAGTTTGTGACCTGCAAAATAACTGTATTTATAGATTTTCCCATAGCAAGAAATAACTTGTACATTAAAAAATATAACTCTGAAATATGAGTGTGTCAGAATTAAAGAACACTAAACTGAAGTCAAATTGAATTTCAATCCCTGTTTTTCCATTAACTAGCTGCGTGATCCTGGGTCAATTACTCTGTTTTTCAGTGCCTCACTTCCTTTGCTGGACTAGATAATCTCCAAAGACCTTTCCAGCTCAGTCATTTTATGATTTCATTAGGTTTCCCATAGTAGAAGCTACCAAGTGAGCTGGAATTGTAATAAACAAGACTACTCTTCTCTAGTGAAAAGGATTACATGACTATAAGTAAAAAGAACTGCATTCTACTCTCTGCAGCACCACTTAAAAACCACCTGACCTGGGCAAGTTCTTAATTTCCTCATCTGTAAATTGGAGATAGTGGTACCTCAATGCATTGATAGGAGTTTTAAATGAAATGCCATATCTATTATTCCGTTTGGGTTGTCATAAAAAAACACAAGTTGCGCTACTTAAATACCAGAGATTTATTTTCTTACAGTTCTGGAGGCCAGAAAATCCAAGACCAAGGACCAGCGGGGTTGGTTTCTGGTGAGAGCTCTCTTCCTGGCTTGCCAGAGGGCTGCCCTCTCACTGTATCCTCACATGGCCGAGAGAGAAAGAGCCCTGGCGACACCAACCTTATCAGATCAGAGCCCCGCCCTTATGACCTCATTTAACTTTTATCGCCTCTTCATATGCCCTGTCTTCAAATACAATCACATTGAGGGGTAGGTTTTCAATATATGAATTTTGGGGGACACAACGGAATTCCTAGCATCATATATGAAAATTCTTTGTAGATACCTACTACTAATGTCTAATAAGAATAAGGATCTGTAGCTAAATAGTCCTGTTGTTGGTGGGACTACTCAAAGTTATAACGTTTTTGAAGGACTATTTATCAATATCCATTAAAATGTAAAGTGCTCATATCTTTTGAACCAGTATTTGCATTTTAAAAATTTCTACTCCCGAAGCACTCTTAGAATTACACAAAGATATATGTATGGAATAGTCATTTAAATATTGTTGAAAAATGGAAACAATCAATAAATAATTTAATACGTTATAGTAGATCATACAATGAACATTTTATGTGTGATATGTACCCAGAATATGAAATATTATATCCGTTAAAACTATAAACACTGACATGAAAGGATGTCCAAGATCTGTTAGAGAATAAAGAAATTCAAGTTGCAAATTTTCTATAATATGATTGCTTTTTCGGGTAAAAAAAATATTTTGGAGGTATTATACATTAAACTGTTTATACTGCCTTTCTCTGCGTGGTGTGGAATTCCAGCAGACTTTCACTTTCCAAGTTATACTTTTCTCTAATTTTTAATTTCATTTTAAGGACATATATTACCTTTGTTTTAAGAAAATAAAAGATTAAGAGACTGTAAACTATCGCTAGCTCAGACTCTATCAAATCTTCAGTTTATATTTGAAATACTTTTAAAATTAATTTTTATTTTTATTGACAAATAAATATATGTAGTTTAAATGATTACAAAGCTTATTACAAAAAACAGAAGTCCCTGGCTTTGCACCTTCCTACTCCTGGTCACCTGGGGAAAATTTATTCTTCTGTGTCAGCAGTTTCACTGCATATTTACCTATGTGTTATGAAATAACATGCATATATTGATATTTGTTGATGGTTTCATTTTGGACATTATCTGCTGATTTTCACCCACAGAAATTTTAGATTTCTGTCTTTGCTTTTTGCCTCCACCTCCCCCAAAATCACTCCCCAGCCTGTCACTTTGTGGATATCACAACTTTGGCTTAATTAATATTCAGGGTTTACATTAGTATTACTGTGTCAATATTGTTCATAGTTGTGCTACATACTCTTGTATTCCTGTAGTTACTAATTACCTTATATTTTGTCTGTTTAGTTTTCCATGCAAGTATCATTATTTCATTCCCAAATTTTTCCTTCAGAGTTCTAAAAATTCTTTCAATATGGTCAAACACAACAGATAATCTATTAGTTTTATTATAGGTGGTGTCATCTCTCCTGGTTTGTCATACAGAAAGCCAGCAGATAGCAGTGTTTGGAGAGCTAATTCTCATGAAATAGTAACAGATTTCCCCCTTGCCTTTTTCTTTAACTTTCGGAACATTCTGTTCTTATTTTCTCAGGTAAAAAAATGACAGCAAAAAGGTAGAAGAGGAAGAGGAGTCTTTTCCTGACTTTGAATTTCAAAGCTTATACCCTGAGGAAATGAAAAGGACTTATGGTATGTAAATCAAAATATTTTGGATAAAACCCCAAGAGTAAGAGACAAATGTCCCCAACTCCACTCCTCCTGCCAGACTAAAAGTCAGAGGGGAAATGATGGAAGAGAGGAGTCTGGGGTGACTGGGTCTGAGGACATAGCAGAGTCAGTGTTGACTGATGGCCTATTGTCCACTCCTGTGGGTACTTCAGACCCCCACACCTCAGGTTTAAGCTAACAATTCTTTTATCAGTTCCTGGTGAGAACATTCCTCAACAGCAGCCAGCATATCTTCCACAGAACACCTCAGGTATGAGATGCCTGTGACTTTGTAAACACCGCCCCCCCCCCCGCCCCCAACTCCCAATGACACATTAAACTTGCAAACCTCAGAAGAGCTTGGAATCTGGATTCCTAGCACTTGGTGGTGCTGAACAAAACCAGCTTGATCTTCTTCATGACTTGGGTCAGTGCAAAAGCACAGTTGTATTATAAGTGCAAATGCTTTAGGACAAATCGAATTGTTACATAGGCTGTCTGTTAAAATTGTTGAACCAATGAGTTAGAGAATAAATGTAATGAATAGCTCCCATAATGGCCCAGTGGAAGGAACAAGAAGCCTAAATTCAGGCAAGTCAGTTAATTACTGTACCTGATTTCTCATCTGTAAAATGAGGCAAGCAATAGCTTTCTACTTCTTAGAATGGTTCTTTAGCTGTGGTGTAAGTAAAAGCATATTGAAACTTTAAATGCATAACACTAGATATTATTTTATATATATGCCAAATATTTGATCCATTCACTGATTTCATAATTCAGCAAACATAATTAGGGTATAGACACTAAATTTGAGCAGAACAGCAAGAGCATATTTTCACAAGTAAGCCCATTATTAGTATTGCAGCATTTCATTTTGCAGCAGTATCTCATATTGCCTCTCCAAGTGATTACACCAGAGAAAGGTCACTCAAATGTTACATATTAATTCTAAATACTTCTCTAGGCTATTTAATCTGTATTTCAAACTCAGTGCCTACTTGTCAAATATAATCTGTAAACACTGATTAAGCCCCTGTGAGTACCACTGCATGCTTGTCACCCACAGCGCAAGTTATGAGACCTTGTCCTGTCACCTGAAAGCATTCAATCTGACCATGACTGAGTGCCACTTTTAATAGTAGAGGATCTCTAAGAGTCTAAACTTAAATAATATCATGGTGCCTCATGAAAAGCAAACAGTAAATTTTTAGGGACAGTTCTCATCCACTGTAGAGTTTTTCTTTGACAATGAGAAAGAAAGCAGAGAAGGGAAAGCTACTTACAGAAGAATTCCAATTAATAAATATAGGAGGAGTGAGGAAAATAGAAAGTCATCACTAGGCAAACATAACTGTTGCAGGGAAGGTCCACAGATGGATGCCAAATGGAAGTTTGAGGAGAAACTATATTTGCATAATCTCTAAGGGCAAGCTGGGTGAAGGGTATATGGGGACTCTCTGAACTGTTTTTTTGGTTTGTTTGTTTGGTTGTTTTTGCAAATTATATGTAAGTCTGAAATCTTTTCAAAGTAAAAATAATTAAAAATATGGAAAAAATTTGTATTATAAATTTCTATACCCAAAACATCTTTTTTTGGTTTCTTAATTTTACTTTAAAACTCATGCTTCATCCCTTGTTGACCTACAACAGCATTCACCTTCCTTACACAAATCTTTCGTATTGTTTCCATAGTTGCTCTGAAGTCCTCCCCACTTACCTTCTAGTACCAGTAGAGGAGTGTAAACATTCAAGAAAGACTTATTCAGGTATGTCTTGAATATCTACTATTTTCATGGAAGTGTGCTAACAGCTGCAAGGGACTAAAACTCAGTCTATAATCCAGTCCTTCCCTTGAGAAGGTAATAAACATGTTGGGAAGATAATAGTATGAACATGAAAGAATAAAATAGCAACTTGTGAAATTATGTACGGTCATGCTTTATTTTCATGGTATTAGTTACAGGAGTTGATGGAGACAGAGAAAAGTGACACATTCATGAATAAGAGCAAGCTGGACCTAAAAAATATGTAGGTCTTGTATGGTGAGTGGATACAGAGAGTGTGTACAGTCTTTGTGGGAAGCAGTCATAAGACCCATCTGAATGGGGTGGAAAATTTGAGGTGATGAGAAGAGGAATGGGCCCAGATAGAGCTGAGCCAGATCACAGAGGGTTGTGAAAGCTAGATTGAAGAGTTTTTGGTCCAGATAGAAAAGGGAGGCTATTTTAAGGGCTTTGTTAGGGTCAAATTACTTTTCTAGCACGAATGTAAACATGTATGGTGGATCTCAAGCCAGAACCAGCTCCATTTTGAAAATCATATATCTAATAATGGAACTTTGAGAAATCTTTTCTGAAATGCAAATTAAATTGTCCTCATCTTCTCCACCCTACCCCACCCTCTTTCTCCCTAAAACATTCTAGAGGTTTCCTTTTACTTTTCGGATAAAGACCAAAATCCTGAACATGGCTCTAGGAGATTGGACCCCTCCCCATATGCCTAGATTTCTCTGTACCCTATTCGCCTCAAGGCTTGCCTTCTTTTGCTTCCTTCAGAGCTCTCTTCTGTTATAGTTTGCATACGCTCTTCCCTTTGATTCATCCTTATCTCTTGACTAGTTTACTCCTTTTCATCCTTCAGATATCAGTTCAACACCCCAGTGATCACCTCCAATGCAGAAACCTTACTCTCTGCTCTGACTGGAACTATTCATAATACCAAGTATCTCAGTCTGTAAAACTGTCCACATTTGTGTATTTACAATATGGATTATTTGATTTAATTATGTGATTATTTGATTAGTGCCTTTTTCCCTCATCAGACTGCAGACTTCTGAAGGCAGAGACTATTTTCATTTGTGTTTCCCATTGTATCTCCTGTCTCTTGCATATAATAGGTACTCAATAAGAATTTGTTGAATAAATAAGGAAACAAAAATATTAAAATACATTCATTTTCTCCATTCCTAAGACACTATTCTATTCCAAAAATATGATCTTCTGAATCATGAGAAAAATGTCCTATCTCAACTTTGAAGTTATAAAACAGGGAACTGTGCTCAATATTATATAACAACCTAAATGGGAAAAGAATTTGAAAAAGAATAGATACATGTATATGTATAACTGAATCACTTTGCTGTACACCTGAAACAAATACAACAGTGTTAATCAACTATACTCCAATATAAAATAAAAAGTTAAAAAAAAGAAATTGTAGTATAGTCCCAGTATTTTATAACTTTTGGAATGTGGGCTCTAAAAGTGTTATTCAGATGATTACACTGGATTGAATTACTAGAGCTTAAATAGAACTTGTTGATCAACAGATCGATATCCATGTGCAGGGCACTTTACTGAGCACTGTGAATTATTCCAAGCTAAATAATATATGGTTTCTTCCTAGCTTATAATCAAGTAGGGGATAAAGCTACCTATATTATATGATAGACAGTGAGGGTGCTAAGTACTATAGAAAGATGGAAAGGGGAAGAGTTATTCTTACTGAAGGAATCGGACAAGGCAATAGTGAAAAATAACATTTGAGTCAGGTCTCGAAGGATAGATGTGCTTTTGACAGCCAGACTTTGGAAAGATAAAAATTCCATGCAGGGGCTTCCCTGGTGGCGCAGTGGTTGAGAGTCCGCCTGCCGGTTCAGGGGACACGGGTTCGTGCCCCGGTCAGGGAGAATCCCACATGCCACAGAGTGGCTGGGCCCGTGAGCCATGGCTGCTGGGCCTGTGCGTCCGGAGCCTGTGCTCTGTAACGGGAGAGGCCACAACAGTGAGAGGCCCGCGTACCGCAAAAAAAAAAAAAAAAAAAAAATTCCAGGCAGAAGGAAAATAATAACTAAAACTACAAAGCACAAAAAGTGTAGAGCACTGTAGTAGAAAGGCAAGAGGGGATAGAGCAGAGGGTGAGTCGGCTGCACGTACGTTGTGGTAGGGAATAGATTAGGAAAGTGAGGTTTGAACTAATATGCTCCACAGTTGGTACATATTTGATGGGTAATGAGCAGTGACCAAGGATAATGAACAGAGAAGTGCCACAGTCACATGTGTGGGGTCCAGTGGTAATGTGATGTGATAGATTAGAAGAGAGCTCTACAGATTAAAGAGGGTGGGAGACCAGTGGCAAGGAGAAGAGAAATTTACAAGGGCCTGGGGCAAGCTAAGCAGGACCTGACTGGGTTAAGTAGCCGTGGGAAAAGAGAGGATAGTTGACGGAAGCATTCAGAATGTGGAAGGAATAAGATTCAGCAAACATTTAATATGAAAATTGAAGAATAGAAAGTTGGAAAGTTTTGATCTCATGGCTTAACTGATAATTTAACTAAATGCAAAACTAGTTTTGTGCTGTCACACTACTAGTTTTGCATTTAGTTAAATTATCAGTTAAGCCATGAGATCAAAACTTTCCAACTAAATCTTCTTGTAATAGTAATATTTTTAATATTATCCAAATCTCTTGTTGGTGAGTAATTACATCATTCACATTTTTACATTATCTAATAATGTATTTGTCTGTAACTTTTGTTCATACTTGTCAGCTGTTGAGTCTTTTCTGATTTAAAATCCTGCAGAATTTATTGGTATTTATTCCTTTGCATGACTCCTTTTCACTGCCTCATTTTTCTAGTTGTCTGATTTTATTTATAGCAAAACATGATTATGCTTTACATGTGGATCAAAGGATAACACCTTCTTTCTGCTATCTGAAACCCTCTCACTTCCATTATTCTTTGAGCAATTCAACCCAATGGATGCTGAGTTTTTAAAAATATCTATTTATTTATTTACTTATTATTGAAGTATAGTTGACTTAACAATATTATATTACTTTCAGGTATAAAATATAGTGATTCAATGTTTTTATTGATTATACTTCATTTAAAGTTATTACAAAATAATGGCTCTATTTCCCTGTGCTGTACAATATCCTTGTTGCTTATCTATTTTATATATGGTAGTTTGTATCTCTTAGTCCCCTCCCCCTATCGTGCCCTTCCCCCCTTCCTTCTCCCCACTGGTAATTGCTAGTTTGTTCTCTATGTCTGTGAGTCTGTTTCTGTTTTGTTTCATTCATTGGTTTGTTTTATTTTTTAGATTCCATGTATAAGTGAAAGCATAGAGCATTTGTCTTTGTCTGACTTGTTTCACTAGGCATAATGCCCTTTAGGTCCATCCATGTTACTGCAAATAGTGGACACTGATTAAGTAACTATCTGCCCAATATCCTGGGAGTCTCAGATGATTAAGGCACTACCTTCAAGGAACCCGTATAGATGTAGAACTTCAAACCCAGTTAACTATAACATGATATAGAATATTATAGCACTAGTACAAATAATTATTATTATAATTATTCAATAATCATAATAATACCAACAACAAAAGCTACCCCTTACATCTCCTTTCCTTTCATTCCTTCCTTCCTTTAACAACTGTTCTGAGAGCCTCTGCCCAGTCTTTAGCTGGGAACAGGATTTAGAGCAGTGAACAAACCTGAGCCAAAATGCGCTCCTGTGGAGCTTATTATAGTGAAGGAAGCTTACACTAAAAGGTAATATGCAAATAAATAAATATAACGACTGTGTAAATACAAGCTGAGGACATATTGTGAAGCACTGGTAATAATAATGCTATCATAGGACTAATAGCAATATTTGGTTAGATCTTAGTTCTAAGTGCAGGTACTCTGGTTCCAGAGCTAATCACTTTATATTACATTATGCTACAATTACAGAAAATATATTTTCTCAGGTGGCAGTATTTACTTATATAGTGTGATAAGCAAAGGCTTGTCTAAGAAGATAATGTTTAGGCTGAGATGAGTTGGATAAAAAGGCAAAACCTACACAAAGATTCAGGGCAGAGCATTTCAGGCAGAAGAAATAGGTTGTATAAAACCAGAAGAGAGCTTCGTATTTTCTAGGAATAAAAAATAGGTTAGTTCGAGTTGAAATAGTGAGCCATGGGAGAAAGGATTTGGATGGGATTGAAGAAATAAACAGGAACCAGATCATTCAGTAGGTCTTGTCATATACAGAAGAGAGTTTGGCTTTTATCTTAAGAGAAATGAGAAAACATCATGTGCTATTTATATTTTTAAAGTATCCTTCTGGCTCCTATATGAAAAATGAATTAGAGAGTGCAAAAGGGGAAGTTAAAAGATAAGTGGCAAAATCAGGATTTGAATTCAAATTGTGACTATAAAGTCAAGATTTATACCCACCACATTACACTATTCCCTAAGCTGTAGTAGATTTGCAACCTGGCGGGGGGCATTGTCCTTCCAGACATCAGAGATCCATAAATTGTACCCTTTCTTGAACTCTCCTTGCCTCTGTGACCCCCACTCTGTCTTTTTTAGGTCCTGGGGCAGGGACATATTTAAAGGTTTTCTTGAGAAAAGAAGAAGTGATGGATGTTAATGACTTTTTAGCTCATCTTTACTCTCTTCTTGTTTGAACATAACTTCCCATCTCAGCCACACTGGCATACAGTAGTGGTTTTTAGAGTATATAATTTAAAGTAGCTTTTATAGTACATAATTGCCTGGTGGGGTGGCGGTGGTCAAAATGCAAATATGTGGGGCTTCCCTGGTGGCGCAGTGGTTGAGGGTCTGCCTGCCGATGCAGAGGGCACAGGTTCGTGCCCCGGTCCGGGAAGATCCCACATGCCACGGAGCGGCTGGGCCCGTGAGCCATGGCCGCTGAGCCTGCGCGTCCGGAGCCTGTGCTCCGCAACGGGAGAGGCCACAACAGTGAGAGGACCACATACCGCAAAAAAAAAAAAAAAAAAAAAAAAAAGCAAATATGTGACTCGCACCCCCAGAGATTCTGATTCAGTATAACTGAATTGGGGCATTTTAAATAAGCACTCCAGTTAATTCTGAGCCAGATGATCCAAAGACTACATTTTGTAAGGCACCGGTTTATGGTGAAAAGGTTTAAGATTTTATCCCAAGCATAGTATGATAACGTGGACATATCGATTCTGTTAATATTATCAACATTAAAAGCCATCAATTGCAAGTAACCCCAGAATTTAGTAGCCTATATATTTTTGGTAGACATTGCTCCCCAGTGCAATATAATACAGTACACGGATCATCAATTTGATCCCTTCCTTCAAGCAAGAGACCAAAAAATTTATACAAACAATTTCCTGACTGGTCAGTCCCAATGTGGGCTAAATATATCATGCAGATTAATGATAGAAGGGTTTCTCCAGCTGAGTAGAAACAGAATATTGCCTTCCCAATGTTAATACAGGGTTACATACAAGATTCAAATAATTATTGCCCAATAACTCTTTTGAAGGTAGTTTTGTAATATAGACAGCACAAAGAAGTAAATAATAAATGAAAGTGAATCAAACTTCTTCACTACAGATCTTGTACAAAATAATTACTAACCTATATAAGTGGTTATTTTAAAAGGCAATAATAATAGCCAATAAGATGAATCACAATTATAAGTCATTCTAAAAATCAGCACCCTAATTATATTTTGGAATCATATTCTGAAGAACACTCTTTACTGTAGGAATCACCCAGCTTGCTCCTTATAGCTGTGCCTTTTGTAAAAATGGCTTACATCATTAGTGATTTTCCTGCCATCTTAAATCTTTTTCATGGTTAATATCATGCATAATTAGGCCTTAGGACATCTAAAATATATGGACTTTTTACCTTTTACATTGGTCTTAACTAGTCTGCATTTTACATTCTCTAAATGAATGAGGTAAAGAATCAGGACACATGTCTGTTCTGATGATGCTCAAAATTGCTAATTATTAGAGAAATGCAAATCAAAACTTCAGTGAAGTATCACTTCACACTGGTCAGAATGGCCATCATCAAAAAGCCTACAAACAATAAATGCTGGAGAGGGTGTGGAGAAAAGGGAACTCTCCTACACTGTTGGTGGGAATGTAAATTGGTACAGCCACTATGGAGAACAGTATGGAGGTTCCTTAAAATACCAAAAGTAGAGCTATTATATGATCCAGCAATCCCACTCCAAGGCATATATCCAGAGAAAACCATAATTTGAAAAAATTTAGGCACCCCAATGTTCATAGCAGCACTATTTACAATAGCCAAGACATGGAAGCAACCTAAATGTCCACCAACAGAGGAATGGATAAAGAAGATGTGGTACATATATACAATGGAATATTACTCAGCCATAAAAAAGAATGAAATAATGCCATTTGCAGCAATATGGATGGGCCTAGAGATTATCATACTAAGTGAAGTAAGTCAGAGAAAGACAGATATCATATGATATCACTTATATGTGGAATCTAAAAAGATGATACAAGTGAACTTATTTACAAAACAGAAACAGACTCATGGACTTTGAAAACAAACTTATGGTTACCAAAGGGGAAACGTTGGAGGGGAGGGATAAATTAGGAGTTTGGGATTAACATATATACACCACTATATATAAAATCAATAATCAACAAGGACCTACTGTATAGCCCAGGGAACTCTACTCAGTATTCTGTAATAACCTATATGGGAAAAGAATCTGAAAAAGAATAGATATATGTATAAATGAATCACTTTGCTGTACATCTGAACCTAACACAACATTGTAAATCAGCTATACCCCAATATAAAATAAAAAAAATAAAAAATAAAAAGAGTCAGGACATGTGTCTGTTCAGGACCAGTTCTGATTTTGTGTCAGCTCCAGCTGATCTCTTGAGAACAGCAATATTACTCCCAAATCTTAATAGTCTGAGTTACAACAAATATATAATAACTGAAAGATATCTCAGTATATACTCTATAGAGGCAGGATTTTATTAACCAAATTTACAGATGGTTTTAAGAATTACTCATATATTTCATGAAAAAAGTATTCATTGAGCACCTAGTAAGTATCAGGCACTATTCTACCCTCTGGGGCAACAGAGATAAAAAAAGAAAGTGTTTCTGCTCCTGGAAATTGCACACTAGGCAGTGAGATATACAATATATAGAAAAACAGTATAATATGATAGATAAGTACAATGCAGGAAAATGAAGGTTAGGGGAATGGAATGTGACAGAAGTGCTCAAGGATGACCTCTCTAGAGATGACAACATATATGTAGACACTTGAATGAAGTAGACAGTGAGCTATTCAATTATCTGGGGGTGAGAACTCTAGGCAGAGGAAATAGCAAATGAAGAGGCCCTAGATAGGAACATAACTGGTACATCTGAGAAACAGATAGGAGGATAACAAGGGGAAGAATAATAGAAGATGGGATTGGAGAAGTAGCAGGAAACAGGTTGTATAGGGCCTTAAATTGCCTTGGTAAGTAAGGACTCTGAATAATATGAGAAGTGTGGTCAATTAAAAATGGCCAAATATTATTTGCTAATCCCTCCATTGAGAGGTGGAGTCTAATTCCCTCCCCTTGAATCTGGGCTGGCCGTAGTGACTTGTTTAACTAATAGAATGCAGCAGAAGTGATATTCGGAAACAAAAACAGGTCATAATAAATCTTGAAACTTCCACCCAGATATCTTGGAACCTACCAGCTGCCTTATAAGGAGTCTGACATCTCTGAGATCACCAGGCTGTGAGGAAGTCCAAGCTAATCATGCAGAGAGCTCTGTAGGGAGAGAAACATAAGACGATGTCCAGCCAACCCAGCTGTTCCATCCATTCCAGCCTAGCTACCAGATATGAGTAAGGAAGTCATCTGGGTCAGTCTGACCTCAACAGATGTCAGATGAAGAAGAACCAAGGCCCCAGACATATGGCCCTAGCAGAGCTGTTCTAGCAACTTCCAGCCATTCAAATGGCCACAGCTGAGGCTCACTAGGGAGCAAAGGTGAACAATCTCCACTGTGCCTTTTACCATTTCTTGACTTACAGATCATGAACATAATAAAATGGTAGCTATTTTATACCTCTAATGCTTGGATGATCGATTTTGCAGCAATAGATGACCAGCACAGGATAGATGAGAACAGGAAAATGTAAACTGGATCTAAAAGGATGCCTCTAGCCACTGAGTAGGATCTAGACTTTCAGGAGAACAAAAATGAAAACAGGATGATCAGTTAATTCAACTGAAATCGAAGCAAGATAAAATAGTGATTTGGATTAAAATAGTGGCATAGGAGACAGTAAGAAGTGGTTAACCTTGAGATACATTGTGAAGATAGTTGACAAGGGCTTCCCTGGTGGCACAGTGGTTGAGAGTCCGCCTGCCGATGCAGGGGATGTGGGTTTGTGCCTCGGTCCCGGAGGATCCCACATGCCGCGGAGCAGCCGGGCCCGTGACCCAAGGCTGCTGGGCTTGCACATCCGGAGCCTGTGCTCCGCAACGGGAAAGGCCACAGCAGTGAGAGGCCCATGTACCGCAAAAAAAGAAAAAAAAAAAAGATAAGGTGACCATATGTGCGTGGGTTTACTTCTGGGGTTTCTATCCTGTTCCATTGATCTATATTTCTGTTTTTGTGCCAGTACTATACTGTCTTGATGACTGTAGCTTTCTAGTATAGTCTAAAGTCAGGGAGCCTGATTCCTGCAGCTCCGTTTTTCATTCTCAATATTGCTTTGGCTATTCGGGGTCTTTTGTGTTTCTATACAAATTTTGAAATTTTTTGTTCTAGTTCTGTGAAAAATGCCAGTGGTAGTTTGATAGGGATTGCATTGAATCTGTAGATTGCTTTGGGTAGTAGAGTCATTTTCACAATGTTGATTCTTCCAATTCAAGAACGTGGTATATCTCTCCGTCTATTTGTATCATTTTAATTTCTTTCATCATTGTCATAATTTTCTGCATACAGGTCTTTTGTCTCCTTAGGTAGGTTTATTCCTAGATATTTTATTCTTTTTGTTGCCATGGTAAATGGGAGTGTTTTCTTAATTTCACTTTCAGATTTTTCATCCTTAGTGTATAGGAATGCAAGAGATTTCTGTGCATTAGTTTTGCATCCTGCTACTTTACCAAATTCATTGATTGCTCTAGCAGTTTTCTGGTAATGTCTTCAGGATTCTCTAAGTATAGCAACATGTCATCTGCAAACAGTGACAGCTTTACTACTTCTTTTCTGATTTGGATTCCTTTTATTTCTTTTTCTTCTCTGATTGCTGGGCCTAAAACTTCCAAAACTATGTTGAATAATAGTTGTGAGAGTGGGCAACCTTGTCTTGTTCCTGATCTTAGTGGAAATGGTTTCATTTTTTCACCATTGAGGACGATGTTGGCTGTGGGTTTGTCATATATGGCCTTTATTATGTTGAGGAAAGTTCCCTCTATGCCTACTTTCTGCAGGGTTTTTTTATCATAAATGGGTGTTGAATTATGTCGAAAGCTTTCTCTGCATCTATTGAGATGATCATATGGATTTTCTCCTTCAATTTGTTAATGTGGCGTATCACGTTGATTGATTTGCATATATTGACGAATCCTTGCATTCCTCTAATAAACCCCACTTCGTCATGGTGTATGATCCTTTTAATGTGCTGTTGGATTCTGTTTGCTAGTATTTTGTTGAGGATTTTTGCATCTATGTTCATCAGTGATATTGGCCTGTAGTTTTCTTTCTTTGTGACATCTTTGTCTCGTTTTGGTATCAGGGTGATGGTGGCCTTGTAGAATGAGTTTGGGAGTGTTCCTCCTTCTGCTATATTTTGGAAGAGTTTGAGAAGGATAGGTGTTAGCTCTTCTCTAAATGTTTGATAGAATTCGCCTGTGAAGCCATCTGGTCCTGGGCTTTTGTTTGTTGGAAGATTTTTTATCACAGTTTCAATTTCAGTGCTTGTGATTGGTCTGTTCATATTTTCTATTTTTTTCTAGTTCAGTCTCGGCAGGTTGTGCATTTCTAAGAATTTGTCCATTTCTTCCAGGTTGTCCATTTTATTGGCATAGAGTTGCTTGTAGTAACTCTACAAGCTTGATCCTTGGTATTTCTGCAGTGTGAGTTGTTACTTCTTCATTTCTAATTCTATTGATTTGAGTCTTCTCCCTTTTTTTCTTGATGAGTCTGGCTAATGGTTTATCAATTTTGTTTATCTTCTCAAAGAACCAGCTTTTACTTTTATTAATCTTTGCTATCATTTCCTTCATTTCTTTTTCATTTTTTTCTGATCTGATCTTTATGATTTCTTTCATTCTGCTAACTTTGGGGTTTTTTTGTTCTTCTTTCTCTAATTGCTTTAGGTGCAGGGTTAGGTTGTTTATTTGAGATGTTTCCTGTTTCTTAAGGTAGGATTGTAATGCTATAAACTTCTCTCTTAGAACTGTTTTTGCTGCATCCCAAAAGTTTTGGGTCATCGTGTCTCCATTGTCATTTGTTTCTAGGTATTTTTTGATTTCCTCTTTGAATTCTTCAGTGATCGCTTCGTTATTAAGTAGTGTATTGTTAGCCTCCATGTGTTTGTATTTTTTACAGATATTTTCCTGTAATTGATATCTAGTCTCATAGCATTGTGGTCGGAAAAGATACTTGATACAATTTCAATTTTCTGAAATTTACCAAGGCTTGATTTGTGACCCAAGATATGATCTATCCTGGAGAGTGTTCCATGAGCACTTGAGAAAAATGTGTATTCTGTTGTTTTTGGATGGAATGTCCTATAAATATCAATTAAGTCCATCTTGTTTAATGTATCATTTAAAGCTTGTGTTTCCTTATTTATTTTCATTTTGGATGATCTGTCTGTTGGTGAAATTGGGGTGTTAAAGTCCCCTACTGTGATTGTGTTACTGTCGATTTCCCCTTTTATGGCTGTTTGTATTTGCCTTATGTATTGAGGTGCTCCTATGTTGGGTGCATAAATATTTACAATTGTTATATATTCTTCTTGGATCAATCCCTTGATCATTATGTAGTGTCCTTCTTTGTCTCTTCTAGTAGTCTTTATTTTAAAGTCTATTTTGTCTGATATAAGAATTGCTACCCCAGCTTTCTTTTGATTTCCATTTGCATGGAATATCTTTTTCCATCCCCTCACTTTCAGTCTGTATGTATCCCCAGGTCTGAAGTGGGTCTCTTGTAGACAGCATATATATGGGTCTTGTTTTTGTATCCATTCAGCCATTCTGTGTCTTTTGGTGGGAGCATTTAATCGATTTACATTTAAGGTAATTATCGATATGTATGTTCCTATTCCCATTTTCTTAATTGTTTTGGGTTTGTTATTGTAGGTCTTTTCCTCCTCTTTTGTTTCCTGCCTAGAGAAGTTCCTTTAGCATTTATAGTAAAGCTGGTTTGGTGGTGATGAACTCCCTCAGCTTTTGCTTGTCTGTGAAGGTTTTAATTTCTGCATCAAATCTGAATGAGATCCTTGCTGGGTAGAGTAATCTTGGCTGTAGGTTTTTCTCCTACATCACTTTAAATATGTCCTGCCAGTCCCTTCTGGCTTGCAGAGTTTTTGCTGAAAGATCAGCTGTTAACCTTATGGGGATTCCCTTGTGTGTTATTTGTTGTTTTTCCCTTGCTGCTTTTTATATTTTTTCTTTGTATTTAATTTTTGATAGTTTGATTAATATGTGTCTTGGCGTGTTTCTCCTTTGATTTATCCTGTATGGGACTCTCTGTGCTTCCTTGACTTGATTAACTATTTCCTTTCCCATATTAGGGAAGTTTTCAACTATAATCTCTTCAAATATTTTCTCAGTCCCTTTCTTTTTCTCTTCTTCTTCTGGGACCCCTATAATTCAAATGTTGGTGCATTTAATGTTGTCCCAGAGGTCTCTGATACTGTCCTCAGTTCTTTTCATTCTTTTTTCTTTATTCTGCTCTGCAGTAGTTATTGCTACTATTTTATCTTCCAGGTCACTTATCTGTTCTTCTGCCTCAGTTATTCTGCTGTTGATCCCTTGTAGAGTATTTTTAATTTCATTTACTGTGTTGTTCATCATTACTTGTTTCCTCTTTAGTTCTTCTAGGTCCTTGTTAAATGTTTCTTGCATTTTCTCTATTCTATTTCCAAGATTTTGGATCATCTTTACTATCATTATTCTGAATTCTTTTTCAGGTAGACTGCCTATTTCCTCTTCATTTGTTATGTCTGGTGGGCTTTTACCTTGCTCATTCATCTGCTGTGTGTTTTTGTGTCTTCTCATTTTGCTTATCTTACTGTGTTTGGGGTCTCCTTTTCACAGGCTGCAGGTTCGTAGTTCCCGTTGTTTTTGGTGTCTCTCCCCAGTGGGTAAGGTTGGTTCAGTGGGTTGTGTAGGCTTCCTGGTGGAGGGGACTAGTGCCTGTCTTCTGGTGGATGAGGCTGGATCTTGTCTTTCTGGTGGGCAGGTCCATGTCTGGTGGTGTGTTTTGGGGTGTCTGTGGACTTATTATGATTTTAGGCAGCCTCTCTGCTAATGGATGGGGCTGTGTTCCTGTCTTGCTAGTTGTTTGCCATAGAGTGTCCAGCACTGTAGCTTGCTGTTCGTTGAGTGAAGCTGGGTCGTGGTGTTGAGATGGAGATCTCTGGGAGATTTTTGCAGTTTGGTATTACGTGGAGCTGGGAGGTCTCTTGCAGACCAGTGTCCTAAACTTGGCTCTCCCACCTCAGAGGCACAGCAGTGACTCCTGCCTGGTGCACCAGGAGCCTTTCATCCACATGGCTCAGAATAAAAGGGAGAAAAAATAGAACAAAAGAAAGAAAGATGATAAAATAAATTAAAAGAAAGTAAGATAAAAGAAAATAAAGTAATTAAAATAAAAATAAAAAATTATTAAGAAAAAAAATTTTTTTAGTAAAAAAAAAGAAAAAAACACGGACGGACAGAACCCTAGGACAAATGGTGAAAGCAAAGCTATAGAGACAAAGTCTCACACAGAAGGATACACATACACACTCACAAAAAGAGGAAAAGGGGAAAAAATAATAAATCTTGCTCTCAAAGTCCACCTCCTCAATTTGGGTTGATTCGTTGTCTATTCAGGTATTCCACAGATACAGGGTACATCAAGTCGATTGTGGAGATTTAATCCGCTGCTCCTGAGGCTGCTGGGAGAAATTTCCCTTTCTCTTCTTTGTTGACACAGCTCCCAGGGTTCAGCTTTGGATTTGGACCCCCCTCTGCGTGTAGGTCGCCTGAGGGCGTCTGTTTCACTGCCCAGACAGGAAGGGGTTAAAGGGTTAAAGGAGCAGCTGATTCGGGGGCTCTGGCGCACTTAGGCCGGGGGGAGGGAGGGGTACGGATGTGGGGCGAGCCTGCGGCAGCAGAGGCCAGCATGATGTTGCACCAGCCTGAGGCACGCCCTGTGTTCTCCTGGGTTAGTTGGCCCTGGATCACGGGACCCTGGCAGTGGCGGGGCACCTCCCGGGAGAGGAGGTGTGAATAGTGACCTGCACTCGCACACAGGCTTCTTGGTGGCTGCAGCAGCAGCCTTAGCATCTCATGCCCGTCTCTGGGGTCCACGCTGTTAGCTGCGGCTCCTGCCCGTCTCTGGAGCTCCTTTAAGCAGCGCTCTTAATCCCCTCTCCTCGTGCACCAGGAAACAAAGAGGGAAGAAAATGTCTTTTGCCTCTTCTGCAGCTCTAGACTTTCTCCCAGACTCCCTCCCGGCTAGCCATGGTGCACTAACCCCTTCACGCTGTGTTCACACCGCCAACCCCAGTTCTCTCCCTGCGATCCAACTGAAGCCCGAGCCTCAGCTCCCAGCCCCCGCCTGCCCCGGCAGGTGAGCAGACAAGCGTCTCGGGCTGCTGAGTGCCGGTCGGCACCGATCCTCCGTGCGGGAATCTCTCCGCTTTGCCCTCCGCCACCCCTGTTGCTGCGGTTTCCTTGGTGGCTCCGAAGCTTCCCCCTCCGCCACCCACAGTCTCTGCTCATGAAGGGCCTTCCTAGTGTGTGGAAACCTTTCCTCCTTCACAGCTCCCTCCCACTGGTGCAGGTCCCATCCCTATTCTTTTGTCTCTGTTTTTTCTTTTTTCTTTTGCCCTACCCAGGTGTGTGGGGAGTTTCTTGCCTTTTGGTAGGTCTGAGGTCTTCTGCCAGCATTCAGTGGGTTCTATAGGAGCAGTTCCATGTGTTGATGTATTTCTGATGTATCTGTGAGGAGGAAGGTGATCTCTGCGTCTTACTCTTCCGCCATCTTCTCAAATCCCCTCCTACAGATGATATCTTTATGTCAATTTCAATCTTGAAAACATTTTTAAAATATACTAATATTTCTTGTATTACACTTAGAAATACCCAGAGCATATGACCAATCTCAGGTCTGTTAAATAAATGAAAATATATTGAATCTTTCTTTGATTCAGAATCTGTCTGTAGGTCTGGTTAATCATTAGGAGCATCGAATAATATCATATTTCATTGTAGAAACTTTTATTCACCCAGGGCTTGCCCTAGAAGCTTTTAGTGTGTGCCTTTTTTTTCTCCACAGAACTCATTTATTAATTTTTTTAGTTCTTTCAACAACTATTTATGAAGAGCCATGTATGGATACATTGCTAGGTATTCAAGATACAGTTGTGAACAAAAGCAGGCATAGTTTCTTTTGATGGAAGGTAGACTTTTTTTGAAGGTGGATTTTAAACAAATAACCATCCAAATAACTATGACAAATGCTATATCCACTGTCAGGGTGATAATAGGAAGTTTTGACTTAGCAAGGTGAGCAAAGGTTTTCCACAGGAAATTGAAGAATAAGTTGAGATCTGGAAGCAAAGTCAGAGTTAATTACTGTAAAGTAATTAACTTCACAGTGCAAGACTACTCTAGACAGAAAACCAGTGCAAATGCTCTATTGTCTAGAGCATGATATACTAATGAAACTCAAAGAAGAACTCTCCAACCTCTGCAGTTTGGTCTTCTCACTGAAACTAGAATGATCTTTCTGAAATCTAAACACAGAATCTCCTACTTGTCTCTTAAAATGCTAGATGGCTTCTCTTCCTAAGTGCAACACAGATGGTGATTCCATTTACTGCTTTCAGAAGCTTTGGAAGAGACAAAATAAGTTAAGTTTTGAGGAGAAGAAAATGAGTTAAGTTTTGGACGTATTGGATTTAAAATGCTTTTGAGACATGCTAATGGATATGTCAAAAGTGAATTAGATATATAGGTAGGAAGGCCTGTCTGGAGATGTGTAAGTTATCAGTCTATAGGAGATACTCAAATGGCATGGACGAGCACTCTCTCACGGAGAGATCATGAAAAAAGAGGAGACTGAGGACCACACTTTAAGAAACCCCAGTGGAGAAAAATATACATCTAAGAAAGAGACAAATAGGAGTTGCCAAAGAGGTAAGAGAAGAACCTGGGGACTATAGTACCATAAAGGCCGAGGGAAGACAATCTGTCAAGCAGACGTGCATGGTTGACTACATGGGACACAGCTGAGGGTCAAGAAAGCTAAACAGTTTTTTTGGATTTAGGACACATAGGGAGTAACGGGTGGTATAAGGAAAGAACATTGTTCTTGAAGTACAAGAACTGATGTCTATTACCTATACCACTAGGCAGACCTGTTGGCCTGTTTATCCATCTTCTCTGTGCTTCATTTTTTCACGTAGAGCCTCTTGAGCCCTTTCCCAGATTTACTTACAGATCCAGCAACAACTTATTGAACTCCATGAATTATAAAACATATGCTGATCTTCTTAAAGTTTTCAACTATAACTTCCTTAAGAAACATAGCAAGTAAACACATGAAAATATATTCAACATAATTGGCCATTAAGGAATACAAATTATAAACACAGTGGGATACCACTACACACCTATAAGAATGGCTAAAATAAAAAATGGCAATAACACCAAATGCTAGTGAGGATGCAGAGCAACTGAATTACTCATGTATGTTGCTGGGAATATAAAATGGTACAGTCTCTGTGGAAGAAGTTTGGCAGTTTCTTAAAAAGCTAAACACGTAACTATCTTGCAACCCAGAAATTGCACTCCTGGGCATTTATGCCAGAGAAAAGATGATTTATGTCCATATAAGAACCTGTACATGAATGTTTATAGCACTTTAATCTATATTTGCCCCAAACTTGAAACAACCCAGGTATTCTCCATTGAGTGAATGATTAAACAAACCATGGTGCATTCATACCATGGGAGTATTTTTCAGAAATAAAAGCAGTGAACAGTTGATAAATTCAACAATTTGGATGAATATCCAGATAATTATACTGAATCAGGCTAGTGGGAAGCCACCACATAGCACAGGGAGATCAGCTCAGTACTTTGTGACCACCTAGAGGGGTGGGATAGGGAGGGTGGGAGGGAGATGCAAGAGGGAGGACATATGGGGATATATGTATATGTATAGCTGATTCACTTTGTTATAAAGCAGAAACTAACACACCATTGTAAAGCAATTATACTCCAATAAAGATGTTAAAAAAATTCAATCACAAGTGGTTACATACTATATGATCCCATTTATACCACCTTCTTGAAGTGACAAAATTATAGAAATGGAGAACAGATTAGCAGTATCCAGAAGTTAAGGAGGGGGTGAAGGCAGGAGTGAAGTGAGTATGGCTATAAAAGGGCAATATGAGGGATCCTTGCAATGATGGAAATGTTCTATATCTTAACCGTATCAATGTCAATATCCTTCTTGTGATATTGTACTTTAGTTTTGCAAGATACTATCGTTGGGAAAACTATGTAAGAGGTTAACAGGATCATTTTATATTATTTCTTACAATTGCATTTGAATCTACAATTATCTCAAAATAAAAATTTTAATTAAAAAATAAACATGTTCAGGAAAGAAACTGTGACATAAACCAACATGTCTATAAAAGAGAAACATGGATGAAATGTTACAGTATAGGGAGGGAGAACTTATTTAGATGGGGAACTTGGGAATGATTTCATGTAACAGATGGGTAGGATCTGAACATTCAAATCTAGGGGAGGACGTTCCAAGCAGAGAAAATAGTGTAAGATATGAGGCCAGAAAGCTTGTGACATATTCGGAAGCCATGTTTAATTTCACCGGCATCCCATGTTATTGTAGGACAGCAGTGAAGTAAGATTGGAAAAATAGATTGGAGAGAGGCTGTGGAAAGTTCTAAATGTTGTACTAAGGGATTTGTATTTTTGTGTGTGTGTGCACCCTCTAGAGGGTTTAAGGTGGGAAACAATGGCTGACACTTTGTTTTGGCATCAGAATGTTGGAAATGGTTGGGGGCAGGTAAAGGTATGGGAGGCAGGAAAACCAGTTGAAAGGGATGGTGATCGTTTAGGAGTTTAGGTAAAGGAGTACAGTGGCAGTGGGAAAAAAGAGGTTGTTCAGACCCAAAGCTGTTTCACAGTTGTGTCTTTACCTGTACTAAGCACAGCACCTGACCCACAATGTTTAATAAATATTTGTTAAACACAAACATGAATGGATATATAAAGAAGCAATTTATGGATATTAATAGAAGCATCCTGGGCTTCTACTTGTGGCACTTTTACTACCTGGCATACTTGCTGTTTGAAGCCTCCAGCCTATGTAGTAGACATTTTACCTTTTCCAAAATTCTCACATCTGCCGTGAGAGTTTCAGAAATTTACTCTTTGCTCAGAATAATCCCATGTGCCCTGTTGAAGTCCATGGTGTATAACTTACTTTTTGCAAATTGTTGATAATATATCCTGTCATTCCTGTCTACACCTTCATGGAACATGTTGAAGATCTCTTAAGTTCAGTCTCACAGTTCCTCATCTTTGAATTTAACTTCCAATGCTCTCTAGCCAAAGACCTCCGTAAACACATTTGTTGTATGTTACATTCATTATTACCTGGATTATTATGAACTAACAATTTAGGTTAATTACCATAGCAGCAAGGGAAATGAAGGTGTTAGAAAAGGATTTGGGCTATGATTGAATATCTTAATAAATCTTATCTAGGAAGAAGGCAAACTAGATCCAGGCTAGCACTGTTAATTGGTAAAGCAGCAGCAGTCACTCTTTATAGGGTAACTAGCATGGGAAGCTGTGCAGGACAAACCACCCAGCTTCTTTAACAAATAAATTACAAAAGAAAGAAGGGCAGGGGGAAGCAACAGTCACTCATATTGGCCAGACACGGAACGTGTTGTCACTTTTGCGGCTTGGACGATGTTCGTGTTTTGCTTGTGTTCAGACATGCTGGCAGAGTGGTCTTGGTTTTGCCTCGATCTATCACAGCCTTGTGGAGTGGCCCTGTCTGATGTTAATGTTCTGTGAAATTGTTTATGCTTGGCAGGAGGACATCAAAGCCTTACTGTGACTGCAAATACAACTTATAACAGCACCAAAGCATGATAATACCAGGCAAGCTCCTGGGTGCCAGGGGATACTTTTTTCTTTCTCACACTAAACACGCATTAATTTCTTCTCCAAATTATGATATTACTACATCTTATTGTGAGATCTAATTAGATGCATCTTCCTTAGTCATTAGACTACAAGGGTACTGTCTCTCCTCACAGACAGGATAAGCATTATAGGGTAGTGACCACAGCTTAGAGCTTTTGGTCTCAGTCTTGGTATTTAAAATCCTCTAGATCCAATTCCAGTAATAGATGTTTACTATTAAGTTTTTAAATGAATGAATGAATGAATGATTTAGGCTCAAAACTCATTTCAGAGTTTTTCAATTCTAAAGAATTAAAGGAAAAGAAATCAATTCTTGTTTAAATCAAATAAAAAGATGTTTTCCCTTATATGATAAATCAAAGAAGAATTGAGCTGAAAGTAAAGTTGATCAAGTTGATGCAAATATTTGAGTGAAGAAAAGGCTTGCTAGTGCAGTTGAGACATCAGTAATAAAAATCTTCAGCTAGATATGAGGCATTAGTCAATAAAAAATGGAAATTGCTTTTTATTTCAAAACTTTATGGAATATTTTACCTGCCAAAAAGAAAGTTTATTCATTTGGATATTATCTTCTAATACACGACTAAATCTTCTCCCTTCCTCTAAATGCTAAAGTATTCACTATCTCCATGAGTTTCTGTGAATTTCAAATTTAATTCATAGATGCATAAAAATTGATGTTTCATTTTCATTTACATGTTTTTATTTACTTTCTTTTGAACTAGGTATATTCCAAACAGTTGGTAATCCCTAAAATAAATACCATAAATAGAGCACTTAATAAAATCAGGGGGAAAAGATACTAACATTTTTAGAGTACTGTGACTTAAAAATATCTCTCTGCAAATAACTCAAAATATGGAGGTAATATCACTAGGATAATAAGTTATATCTATATATTGTTTATATCTAGAGAGATTTTGAGGAAGTGGATCACATGATCATGGCAGCTGGCAAGTCTCAAATCCATAGGGCAAGCTGGCAGGCTGGAAATTGAAGTAAAATTCGATGTTGTAGTCCTGACTTTGAAGGGTGAAAACTCAGGCAGTCTGGAAGCAGAATTCTTTCTTCTTCAGGAAACAGTCTTTGCTCTTAAGGCTTTCAACTGATTGGATGAGACCCACCCATATTATGCTTTACTTAAAGCAGTTTACTGTAAATGTTAAAGTTACTCATGCGTTAAAAACACTTTTGCAGCAACATCTAGAGTTTGACTAAGCAACTATTCTCTATAGTCTAGGCAAATTGATACATAAGATAAACATCACAATATATTTTTGACTAGTCATTGACCTGATGCAAAAATCTTATATTGAAAGTTTCCCTCTTGTAAAACAGTCAATTTTTTAAAAAATCAACTTTTCAGTGATATTTTAGTAGCAGATATAATCACTCTGTTGTATAGATGAGGACACAATATTTGGGGGTTTGAATGATTTGCTTGAGATCATTAGTAAATCTGTGATGTAGCTTTTTAATAAAGAATCCAACCTTCTGTTCTCAATCCAGCATATCAAGGTCACCCTATTTCTGTGAGACCTTGGTATGCATGACAATTACTTACACATTTTAAATGTCTCCTTTGGTTACCCACTGAGGCATTAACACCAGCCATCCGTAGATGCTTTCATTATAGTCCCCAACTAATGGCAGTTTTTCTCCAAGCTAACAAATGTCTTCCTACTTCTAGATAATGTAAAGGTAACCCCCATTCCCAATCTATTAGAACATTGGACTATCATCATTGCTTCTTATCTCTACTTTGGCTCCTTTGATTTATGATAGTCACAATTCCTATTTTAAAGAAGAGTCAGAGAGCTAGATAGAGGGCTCTAGCAATTGGTACTTTCTCTCCTCAACTTCTACCTACCCGAATCTAGTTTCTTACTTTAATACTGTACTTTCCAAGGTTCAGATTCAGACTTCTAATGCTGTCACATGCCACGTCCTTCAATTTTGTACTGCCGCTTATTCAATATTCCCATTGATTCTGAATCCTGTGTTGGCCATTTAATAGCTTCGTGACTTTCTGAGATTCAATTTTCATCTTTTGTAAAATATAGGCGCAAATTCTAACCTCACAAGATTTTTTTTAACATGAAGTGTGCTATATACATACGTCCCCACAGTGTCTGGCACCTATTTGCTGTTTGATAAATGCTAATTACCTTACCACCCACTTATGATATTCTAAATCTGCTTACATAACTCTTAATCTGCCTCTAGCCCCATATTCTCTCTTCCCTGATCAAATTGAGAAATGCCATTTTCTACAGTAGTTAGGATCACGATAATAAAGAGTGACAGGGAGAGAGTGAAAATATTATTTTGCCCCATTGTAAAAGCTTTCAAGCTAATCCTGAGTGATAATGACAAGCTCTGAATGGATCCCCAATCAAATTCTACCACTTGGAGTTAGAGCAGCAGGTTGCTGTTGGGAGGTAGAGGGTTGGCTTGAAAGAAAAGTGAAATAATGAGGAATCCAAAATTGAACTCTGAAAAATTATTGAATCAAAGCGGAACCAAACTTCCTCCAGGGCAATTGCTTGTACTATTTAAACTTCAGTTGCTAAAAATGTGATAGATGGAAATGATCGGTGACTATTTCATGTACTGCTCTCATAGGTAAAACCTGAAACGAGGAATAGTCATAATTTTTCCATTTGTCAGGATAAATATTCTGTGAAATGGTGTATTGTTTAGAGTACATGACATCTGCCATCATGAGATTGAGTATTAAATGGCGCCTAGTCACCTATCTTCCTAACAATTGTCACAACCGTATCTTCCACAATTATTTGTCAAGAGGTGCATGAAGAGAGCGTTCAGTGCCATATAAAATAGTATACACACTGGTGTGTTTAAACATGTATGCAGACCTTCATATTGTAAATATCAGAAAACCTATAAAGTTACATTCTAATCTTATAATACTTGAGATAATTTTTACTTCTAAATATAGAACATGGATAGTGATGTTTGTAGTGATGATGATGATAAAATACATTGCTGTTGTACTCGGGTACCTACAGCAATTTATACCTCCTTCTCTTAGAGCACATAGCACATATTTGTAGTTAATTTATTTATATGCCTGTCTCTTTCACTAAACTGTGAGCCCTTTGATGGCAGACTCTATGTCATCCATCTTATCTTGCTGCTGGGCATCTGCCTGACACATAGTAGACAGTCACCGTACATTTGATGGATTGCATTTTGTTAAATGATAGAAGGAAAGAACTCCATCATATCATGATTTTACCGTTTACTGCACTCGAGGCACTATATGAAGTCTTACGTTTAGCTAAAGCCGTTTAGACACAGACTCTATCCTCATGCTTCTTATAGTGGCTGATTTAGAGAGTTTTAGTATTTAGTGCCCCTTGACTCTGAGCTTCCCTTTCCTGATGGTCTGGGTGTTTGAGAGCTGTTTCCTATTAGGCATGTACCTGAAGGCTCACCCATGATTTTGAGCTTGGGAAAGCTAACTGTAACCTAGTCATAAAGCCAGCTAAGATATCCAGATTGCATCTAAAACATGTATCAGCTTGTATACAGTCTCATGAGAATTTGATTTCCAGGTATAGTTTTATAGACCAAATATCCACTGTGCTAAAGAATTTAGTCATCCAATTTGAGATTACCAGAGGGAAAGAAGGAACATTATTAAATTGTGCACCCAGCTATATGCTTTAATTACACAAGCAAAAAAAAAATGAAGTTAAAAGCTATACTGTGTCCCAAAATATTGGTAAAGTCATGTCCATTAAATGTTAGAAAATGATGTGATTTACTGTACTGCAGAGAGCTCTCAAATCATCTTATTCATTTTTGCTGTTTGCTATAAAAAATCACAAGGAAGTCAATTAAATGACAGATTGCTGGGATTTTAAAACAACATATGCTTTAGTTTCATTTGGCTTTTAAAATCTTAGGCATCAAAAATAATTTTAAAATATCATGGACTATAAAAAAGTAATTGATTTCACTCAATTCCAAGTGTCAAATTATGGACAGTAGTAAGATATTCATGAATTGTGGCCATTCTGCAGCAAATATGCAGAGTTGGCAACATTTCTACCAAAGACAGCTCAACTAATGTTCTCCATGCTAATCAACAGAAAACTATTTGAACTGTGATAAGGATCTTCTAGAAGTAGTTTTGCATTTTTAAATTTTAATAACTTAGGTTATATGTATATTAGAAGGAAAGATCTATTAATGACACCTAAAAGCAATTATTGTAAAGTTCAGGACCATTTTAATATGTACCTTTACACAATATATTTTCATTTCTGGCCTGGAAACTAACAACAATAATAACAAAATAGCTGACACAAAGCCCAAGGCTACCAGAATATCAACTCTCAGGAAAAAAGGAAAAAGACAAAGAACTACAAAACCAAGTATAGACTTTTGTTTTTTGTTTTTTGTTTTTTGTCTGCGGTACGTGAGCCTCTCATTGCTGCGGCCTCTCCCGCTGTGGAGCACAGGCTCCGAACACGCAGGCCCAGCGGCCACGGCCCACGGGCCCAGCTGCTCCGCGGCATGCGGGATCCTCCCGGACTGGGGCACGAACCCGTGTCCCCTGCATCGGCAGGTGGACCCCCAACCACTGCGCCACCAGGGAAGCCCCAAATATAGACTTTATATTAGATTTTTAAAGTAAAAAATTAAAACTACTACTGACTTATTTTTCAAAATAAGCTTTACTAGATGTAGAGTCAAATAAAGCATGGGTGGGAGAGGTAAAGGTGAAAAAAATTAAAAAGAACTGACTTGTAGATATCACTGTGCTATTTCCAAGTGTTATTGTGGAAACAATTGTTTAAATACAACCAAATCTCTAAATGTATGCTTGTCTTATTTCCCTCCCTCTCAGTTTAGACTGTAAGCTCTGGAAGAGCAAGAATTGTGTATATTACTGTATAATAATATACGTCTGTATATCCTTAGGGCTATTTGCTAAACAGAATTGTGGGTACAAAAAGCCTTCCACAGTTTTATAAGGAAAGACCTGTGGCCACAAATCAACACCTTCAGTCTCATGCACACACTGAAAGTGAGCTATATTTGTTGGTTGCATTTTTAGGTAAAGGACAAAAATAAAACAGAGAGGGTGCTTAAAACTATTTGTGCATTATGTGAAGGAAATGTGATTCTGTTGTTCATCAGCATACTTAACTAGTCTTTTAGTTGCTCATATATTCTTCTGTATTTAATGAACTCTTATCTAGTGTAAGAGGTCCTGTGTTAACTGGAAGAAGATCTTCAGCATGAGAGAAATGTTTTTCAGTGGCTGATGAATCACTCATTTTACAAACAAGTAAAAATAAATGGAAAGACATCCCATGTTAGTGGATTGGAAGACTTAATATTGTTAAGATGTCAGTAATACCCAAAGTCATCTATAGATTCAAGGCAATTTCTATCAAAATCCCAGTGACTTTTTTGGGGGGCAAAAATAAGAAAAAGTCCATTTTACAATTCGTATGGAATCTCAAAGGACTCCAAATTGCCCATACAATCTTGAAAAAGAAAAACAAAGTTAAGCATCTCACATTTTCTGATTTCAAAACTTACTGCAACGTTATAGGAATAAAAACAGTGTGGTACTGGCATAAAGACAGACATATAGACCAATGGAATACAATAGAGATCCCAGAAATAAACCCTCACATATACTGTCAAGTGATTTTTTTAAAAAACAACTTTATTGGAGTATAATTCCTTTACAATGTTGTCTTAGTTTCTGATGTATAAAAAAGTGAATCAGCTATATGTATACATATGTCCCCATATCTCCTCCCTCTTGCGTCTCGTTCCCACCCTTCTTATCCCACCCCTCTAGATGGTCACAAAGCACTGAGCTGATCTCCCTGTGCTATGCGGCTGCTTCCCACTAGCTATCTAGTTTACATTTAGTAGTATATAAGTCCATGTCACTCTGTCACTTCATTCCAGCTTACCCTTCCCCCCTCCCTGTGTCCTCAAAGTCCATTCTCTACCTCTGCTTCTTTATTCCTGTCCTGCCCCTAGGTTCTTCAGAACCTTTTTTTTTTTTTTTAGATTCCATATATATGGGTTAGCATACATTATTTGTTTTTCTCTTTCTGACTTGCTTCTTTCTGTATGACAGACTCTAGGTCCATCCACCTCACTACAGATAGCTCAACTTCATTTCTTTTTATGGCTGAGGATTATTCCATTGTATATATGTGCCACATCTTCTTTATCAGTTCTTCTGTCGATGGACACTTAGGTTGCTCCCATGTCCTAGCTATTGTAAACAGTGCTGCAGTGAACATTGTGGTACATGACTCTTTCTGAATTATGGTTTTCTCAGGGTATATGCCCAGTAGTGGCATTGCTGGGTCATATGGTAGTTCTATTTGTAGTTTTATAAGCAAACTCCTTACTATTCTCCTTAGTGGTTGTATCAATTTACATTCCCACCAACAGTGCAAGAGAATTCCCTTTTCATGACACACTTTCCAGCATTTATTGTTTGTAGATTTTTTAATAGTGGCCACTCTGACTGGCGTGAGGTGATACCTCATTGTAGTTTTGAGTTGCATTTCTCTAATGATTAGTGATGTTGAGCATCCTTTCATGTGTTTGTTGGCAATTTATATATCTTCTTTGAGAAATGTCTATTTAGGTCTTCTGCCCAATTTTGGATTGGGTTGTTTGTTTTTTTGATATTGAGCTGCATGAGCTGCTTGTATATTTTGGAGATTAATCCTTTGTCAGTTGCTTCATTTGCAAATATTTTCTCCCATTCTGAGGGCTGCCGTTTCAACTTATTTATGATTTCCTTTGCTGTGCAAAAGCTTTTAAGTTTCATTAGGTTGGTTCCATTTGTTTATTTTTGTTTTTATTTTCATTTCTCTGGGAGGTGGGTCAAAAAGGATCTTACTGTGAGTTATATCATAGAGTGTTCTGCCTATGTTTTCCTCTAAGAATTTTATAGTGTCTAGCCTTACAATTAGGTCTTTAATCCATTTTGAGCTTATTTTTATGTATGGTGTTAGGAAGTGTTCTAATTTCATTCTTTTACATGCAGCTGTCCAGTTTTCCCAGCACCACTTATTGAAGAAGCTGTCTTTTCTCCATTGTATATTCTTGCCTGCTTTATCAAAGATAAGGTGACCATATGTGCATGAGTTTATATCTGGGCTTTCTATCCTGTTCCATTGATCTATATTTCTGTTTTCTTGCTAGTACCATACTATCTTGATTACTCTAGCTTTGTAGTAGAGTCTGAAGTCAGGGAGCCTGAAAACTCCAGCTCCGTTTTTCTTTCTCAAGATTGCTTTGGCTATTCGGGGTCTTTTGGGTTTTCATACTAATTGTGAAATTTTTGTTCTAGTTCTTGAAAAATGCCATTGGTAGTTTGACAGGGATTGCATTGAATCTGTAGATTGCTTTGGGTAGTGTAGTCATTTTCACAATGTTGATTCTTCCAATCCAAAAACATGGTATATCTCTGCATCTATTTTTATCATCTTTAAGTTCTTTCATCAGTGTCTTATACTTTACTGCATACAGTTTTTTGTCTCCTTAGGTAGGTTTATTCCTAGGTATTTTATTCTTTTTGTTGCAATGGTAAATGGCAGTGTTTCCTTAATTTCTCTTCCAGATTTTTTGTCATTAGTGTATAGGAAGGCAAGAAATTTCTATGCATTAATTTTGTATCCTGCTACTTTACCAAATTCATTGATTAGATCTAGTAGTTTTCTGGTAGTGTCTTTAGAATTCTCTATGTATAGTATCAGGTCATCTGCAAACAGTGACAGTTTTACTTCTTCTTTTCCAATTTAGATGCCTTTTATCTCTTTTTCTTCTCTGATTGCTATAGCTAGGACTTCCAAAACTATGTTGAATAATAGTGGTGAGTGTGGGCAACCTTGTCTTGTTCCTGATCTTAGAGGAAATGGTTTCAGTTTTTCACCGTTGAGAATGATGTTGGCTGTGGGTTTGTCATATATGGCCTTTATTATGTTGAGGTAGGGTCCCTGTATGCCTACTTTCTGGAGAGTTTTTATCATAAATGGGTGTTGAATTTTGTTGAAAGTTTTTCTGCATTTGTTGAGATGATCATATGGTTTTTCTCCTTCAATTTTTTAATATGGTGTATCACATTGATTGATTTGCATATATTGAAGAATCCTTGCATTCCTGAGATAAACCCCACTTGATCATGGTGTATGGTCCTTTTAATGTGTTGCTGGATTCTGTTTGCCAGCATTTTGTTGGGGATTTTTTGTTTTGTTTTGTTTTGTTTTTGCGGTATGCAGGCCTCTCACTGTTGTGGGCTCTCCCGTTGCGGAGCACAGGCTCCGGACGTGCAGGCTCAGCAGCCATGGCTCATGGGCCCAGCTGCTCCGCGGCACACGGGATCCTCCCGGACCGGGTCATGAACCCGTGTCCCCTGCATTGGCAGGCGGACTCCTAACCACTGCGCCACCAGGGAAGCCCTGTTGGGGATTTTTGCATCTATGTTGATCAGTGATATTGGTCTGTAGTTTTCTTTTTGTGTGACTTTTTTGTCTGGTTTTGTTATCAGGGTGATGGTGGCTTTGTAGAATGAGTTTTGGGAGTGTTCCTCCCTCTGCTATATTTTGGAAGAGTTTGAGAAGGATAGGTGTTAGCTCTTCTCTAAATGTTTGATAGACTTCACCTGTGAAGCCATCTGGTCCTGGGCTTTTGTTTGTTGGAAGATTTTTAATGACAGTTTCAGTTTCAGTGCCTGTAATCAGTCTGTTCATATTTTCTATTTCTTCCTGGTTCAGTCTCGGCAGGTTGTGCTTTTCTAAGAATTTGTCCATTTCTTCCAGGTTGTCCATTTTATTGGCATATACTTGCTTGCAGCAATCTCACCTGATCCTTTGTATTTCTGCAGTGTCAGTTTTTACTTCACCTTTTTCATTTCTAATTCTATTGATTTGAGTCTTCTCCCTTTTTTTCTTGATAAGTCTGGCTAATGGTTAATCAATTTTGTTTATCTTCTCAAAGAACAAGCTTTTAGTTTTATTGATCTTGGCTATTGTTTCCTTCATTTCTTTTTCATTTATTTCTGAAATGATCTTTATGATTTCTTTCCTTCTGCTAACTTTGGGGGTTGTTTTGTTCTTCTTTCTCTAATTGCTTTAGGTGTAAGAGTAGATTGTTCATTTGAGCAGTTTCTTCTTTCTTCAGGTAGGACTGTATTGCTATATACTTACCTCTAAGAACTGCTTTTGCGGCATCCCATAGGTTTTGGTTCATTGTGTTTTTATTGTTATTTGTTTCTAGGTATTTTTTTTATTTTCTCTTTGATTTCTTCAGTGATGTTTTGGTTATTTAGTAGTATATTGTTTAGCCTCCATGTGTTTGTATTTTTTATAGTTTTTTCCTGTAACGGATATCTAGTCTCATAGCGTTTTGGTTGGAAAAGAAATTTGATATGATTTCAATTTTCGTAAATTTACTGAGGCTTGATTTGTGACCCAAGATATGATCTATCCTGGAGAATATCCCTTGAGCACTTGAGAAGAAAGTGTATTCTGTTGATTTTGGATGGAACGTCCTATAAATATCAGTTAAGTCCATCTTGTTTAACATTCCATTTAAAGCTTGTGTTTCCTTATTTATTTTCATTTTGGATGATCTGTCCATTGGTGAAAGTGGGGTGTTAAAGGTCCCCTACTATGATTGTATTACTGTTGATTTCCACTTTTATAGCCGTTAGCATTTGCCTAATGTATTGAGGTGCCCCTATGTTGGGTCCATAAATATTTACAATAGTTAAATCTTCTTGGATTGATCCCTTGATCATTATGTAGTGTCCTTCTTTGTCTCTTGTAATAGTCTTTATTTTAAAGTCTATTTTGTCTGATATGAGAATTGCTACCCCAGCTTTCTTTTGATTTCCATTTGCATGGAATATCTTTTTCCGTCCCCTCAATTTCAGTCTGTATGTGTTCCCAGGTCTGAAGTGAGTCTCTTGTAGACACCTTATATATGGGTCTTGTTTTTGTATCCATTCAGCCAGTCTATACCTTTTGGTTGGAACATTTAATCCATTTACATTTAAGGTAATTATTGATATATATGTTGCTATTACCATTTTCTTAATTGTTTGGGTTTGTTTTTGTGGGTCTTTTTCTTCTCTTGTATTTCCTACCTAGAGAAGTTTAGCATTTATTGTACAGCTGGTTTGGTGGTGCTGAATTGTCTTAACTTTTGCTTGTCTGTAAAGGTTTTAATTTCTGTGTCGAATCTGAATGAGATCCTTGCTGGGTAGAGTAATCTTGGTTGTAGTTTTTTCCCTTTCATCGCTTTAAATATGTCCTGGCACTCCCTTCTGGCTTGCAGAGTTTCTGCTGAAAGATCAGCTTTTAACCTTATGGGGATTCCCTTGTATGTTATTTGTTGCTTTTCTCTCACTGCTTTTTTTTTTCTTTGTATTTAATTTTTGTGTCTTGGGTTGTTTCTCCTTGGATTTATCTTGTATGGGACTCTCTGTGCTTCCTGAAGTTGATTGACTGTTTCTTTTCTCATGTTCGGGAAGTTTTCAACCATATTCTGTTCAAATATTTTCTTAGACCCTTTCTTTTTCTCTTCTTCTTCTGGGACCCCTATAATTCGAATGTTGGTGCATTTAATGTTGTCCCAGAGGTCTTTGAGACTGTCCTCAATTCTTTTCATTCTTTTTTCTTTATTCTGCTCTGCAGTAGTTATTTCCACTATTTTATCTTTCAGGTCACTTATCCGTTCTTCTCCCTCAGTTATTCTGCTATTGATTCCTTGTAGAGAATTTTAAATTTCATTTATTGTTTTGTTCATCATTGTTTGTATGCTCTTTAGTTTTTGTAGCTCCTTGTTAAACGTTTCTTGTATTTTCTCCAGTCTATTTCCAAGATTTTGGATCAACTCTACTCTCATTATTCTGAATTCTTTTTCAGGTGGGCTGCCTATTTCCTCTTCATTTGTTTGGTCTGGTGGGTTTTACCTTGCTTCTTCGTCTGCTGCATATTTCTCTGAATTCTCATTTTTCTTATCTTACTGTGTTTGGGGTCTCCTTTTCGCAGGCTTCAGGTTCGTATTCCTGTTGTTTTTGGTGTCTGCCCCCATTGGGTAAGGTTGGTTCAGTGGCATATGTAGGCTTCCTGGTGGAGGGGACTGTGCCTGTGCTCTGGTGGGTGGGGCTGGATCTTGTCTTTCTAGTGGGCAAGGCCACGTCCGACAGTGTGTTTTGGGATGTCTGTTAACTCTGTATGATTTTAGGCAGCCTCTCTGCTAATGGGTTGGATTGTGTTCCTTTCTTGCTAGTTGTTTGGCATGGGGCGTCTAGCACTTGAGCTTGCTGGCCATTGGGTGGAGCTGGGTCTTAGTGTTGGGACAGAGATAACTGGGAGAGCTCTCACCGATTGATACTACGTGGGGCCTGGGAGGTCTCTGGTGGTCCAGTGTCCTGAGGTCGGCTCTCCCATCTTATAGGCTGAGGCCTGACACCAGGCCAGAGCACCAAGACCGTGTCAGCCACATGGCTCAGAAGAAAAGGGAGAAAAAAAGAAAAAAAATTTTTTTAAATAAATAAAATTTAAAAAAATTTTTTTAATTATTATAATAAAAATATAAAGAAAAAGAGAAACCAATATGCAAATCCACCAGTGATATCAAGCGCTAAAAACTAAACTAAGATAAACATAAAAATCAGAAACTAATCAGTCACAGACAGCAAACCCAAGTCTACAGTTACTCCCAAAGTCCACCGTCTCAATTTTGGGACAATTCGTTGTCTATTCAAGTATTCCACAGGTGCAGGTTACATCAAGTTGATTGTGGGGATTTAATCTGCTGCTCCTGAGGCTGCACGTTGAAATTGCCCTTTCTCTTCTTTGTTCCTGGGGTTCAGCTTTGGTTTTGGCCCCGCCTCTGCATGTCGGTCACCCTCAGGCTTCCGTTCCTGCCCAGACAGGATGGGGTTAAAGCCACAGATGATTAGGGCACTCTTGCTCACTCAGGCCGGGGCGAGGGAGGGGTATGGTAGTCCTAATTGGAATTCGGGGCGAGCCTGTGGCAGCAGACACCGGTGTGACATTTCAACAGCCTGAGGTGCACTGTGTGTTCTCCCAGTGAAGTTGTTCCTGGATCACAGGACCCTTGCAGTGGTGGGCTGCACGGGCTCTTGTGGGGGGTGTGGATAGTGACCTTCCCTTGCACACAGGATTCTTGTTGGCAGCAGCAGCAGCGTTAGCACTTCACGCCCATCTCTGGGGTCTGAGCTGATAGCCACATCTCACGGCTGTCTCTGGAGCTCGCTTAGGCAGTGCTCTGCCTTCTATGGGCACACAGGGAAGGAATCCCCTCTCCTCGCACACCTGAAACAATGGTCTCTTGCCTCTTAGGCAGGTCCAGACATTTTCCCGGACTCCATCCCGGCTAGCCATAGTCCACTAGCCTCCTCACACAGCCAACCCCAGTCCTCTCCCTGGGATCCGACCTCTGAAGCCTGAGCCTCAGCTCCCAGCCCCCACCTGCCCCAGTGGGTGAGCAGACAAGCCTCTCGGGCTGGTGAGTGCAGGTTGGCCCCGATCCTCCGTGAGGGAATCTCTCTGCTTTGCCCTCCACACCCCTGTTGCTGCGCTCTCCTCCGTGGCTCTGAAGCTTCCCCCACCACGTACCCCATCTCCGCCAGTGAAGGGGCTTCCTAGTGTGTGGAAACCTTTCCTCCTTCACAGCTCCCTCCCACTGGTGCAGGTCCCGTCCCTAATCTTTTCTCTATGTTTTCTTTTTTCTTTTGCCCTACCCAGGTATGTGGGGAGTTTCTTGCCTTTTGGGAAGTCTGAGGTCTTCCAGCAGCGTTCAGTAGGTGTTCTGTAGGAGTTGTTCCACATGTAGATGTATTTCTGATGTATTTGTGGGGAGGAAGGTGATCTCTACATCTTACTCCTCCACCATCTTGAAGGTCCCCCAGTCAGGTGATTTTTGACAAGGGTGCCAAGATCAGTCAATGGGGAAGGAACAGTCTTTTCAATAAATGGTGGTGGGAAACTATATCCACATGCAAATAAAGTTGGGCCCTTAACTTATACCATATACAAAAATTAACTCAAAATGAATTAAAGACCTAAACATAAGAGCTAAAACTATAAAGCTCTTAAAGGAAACGGGAGAAGCTTCACGACATTGGATTTGGCAATGATTTCCTGGATATGAGATTAAAAGCACAGGAAACCTAGAAAAAGTAGTAAGCTGGACCTCATCAAAACTGAAAAATTTTGTACATCAAAGAACAATATTAAAAGAGTGAAAAGGCAACCCATAGAATGGAGTAAATATTTACAAATCCTATATCTGATAAGGAGTTAATATTCAGAATATATAAAGAGCTTCAGCTCAACAACACAAAATCAAACAACCCAGTTGAAAAATGGGTAAAGAGCTGAATATATATTTCTTCAAAGAATATATACAGATGGTCAATAAGCACATGAAAAGATGTTCAACATCACTAGCCATTAGGAAAATGCAAAAACCTAACAGAATTATTGTAAGATTCAGCAATTCTGCTTCAGCAATATATACCTAAAGTAATTTAAAGCAGAGACTCAAACAGATATTTGTACATCAATGTACACAGCAGCTTTATGCACAACAGCCAAAATGTAGAAACAATTCACATGTCTATTGATGGATGAGTGGATAGACAAAATGTATTATCAACATATGATAAAATGTTATTCAAACTGAAAAAGGAATGGAATTTTCACACATGCTACAACATGGAGGAAAATTGAAGACATTAAGCTAAACGAAAGAAGCCAGACACTAAAGTACAAACACAGTACAATTCCACTTACATGACGTACCTAGAGCAGTCAAATCCATAGAGGCAGAAAGTAGAATGGTGGTTGGCCAGGGGCTGCAGGGAGGGGAAAATAAAAGTTATTGTTTAATGGGTACAGAGTTTCAGTTTGGGGAGATGAAAAATGTTCTGGAGATGGAGGACAGTGGTGTTTGTACAACACTGAACTGTACACTTAAAATGGTAAATTTTATGTTATGCATATTTTACCAAAACAAGCAAACAGACAGGCAAACCATCAGTAGCCTAATGGATGAAATAAAGATTTAAAATCTCATGGAGTTTCTCAGAAGAAAAGGTCTCCACAATAGTAAGTGAAAAGGCAAAACATTGTTCAGATTCTACCATTATCAGTTAAGAAGGAGGTATCATCACTGAAAAGACAATATTTCACAGGTTTGGCTTGAAACACCAGGATTGTCAATTTAAATACAAAAGCCCCCATTCTAATGTATGTACTGTAATGCTGCTGAAGAAAAAAAGAAATCAGCAAAAGCTTATTTTTTTCTCTCTATTTTAGTTGCATGCAATTTTCAGAGCTCTTACAGATTCCCATGAGAAATAGCTTTTGAATTTATAGATTTACATCTATATTCTTCTTCCATGTTCTTTTAAGAAAGCAATCAAAGCTGTTGCTGAGAAGTGAAAAATGACAGATATCACTAAGAGAGGTTTTTTCAAGGACAGGGAACTGGTTTTTATTGAAGGGTAAGCTGTGCGTGTGACCTAGAACATGGTTGGAAATCTTTGGGTACCACTAATCTAAACTACTAATACCTTGAAAGGTTCCTGCTCTAGTAATTAGCTAACCCGAGAACTCAGAGGTGACTTAATCAAATAGAATGTAATGCTTGTATAATGTATGTTATAAAATTAGATCTTAATAAACATTTGCAGTGGTTCCCACTTCCGCAGAAATGTAAAGCAAACTGTAGAAAGGTCAGTCTATTAGCACAAACAGCTTTTCTTAGCAACCCGGCGTTGAACTTGGAAGGCAAAAAAGAGCTCTGCCTGAAATCAAGGCAGAGACAGACTTTTCCTAAGGAGAAGCCTTGGGACTCTACTCCACCGGACCAAAACACCGTTGTTCTATAGTTCAATCCAAGTCTGTTTTCCTCCCACCTGCAATATTGCTGTAACTACTTTGGGGAGAATAAACCATAGGAGAGGAAAATTAGTTGTTTTTGTTTTAAATTTAATTAAATGTATATTTCTATGTGGGTGTGTTTGTTTTGCTCTTTATTTTCCCCCTAGTATTCCTAGGTATTTTCAGCTAAATTATGTGATGAGTAGGAAAGATTTTAAAAGTCTTTTGCAATATATATATATATAGTACCCTGTACCCTGTGGGGTGGAAGGAGAGACACTGGAGTTATATAGATTCTTTATTAATTTTTTTCCCAAAGAATAGTTTTGTTTCAAAAGCAATAATGAGCCCTGAAAACCCTCAGATCCTGAGGGGAAAATACTACCATTCTAAGAGTACTCTTTATTTTCTGGAAATAAATTCATTATATAAATCACTACCTATCATTTAGAATAGTGCTTCTCAATTTTTCTTAATGTATTAGGATCACCTAGGAAGCTTCAAAAATACTGGTATCCTGGCCCTTAAATGTGAATCAGCATCTATGGGTTCCTGACATTCATGGTTTTAATAATTTCTCTAGTGATTTTGATCTGACCCAATGCCTCAGAACTATCAACACTCTGGAAGACAGGTAGTTAACATCGTTGTGCAAATTTTCCACTCTAAAGCTAAATGGAGTTTTTCTGGTCCCCACCGTTTCTGTTGACATCAGTTAGTGGCTCCTTGCATCGACCAAAGTTCATGAATTTGTAATAATACCAACTAGTGAGCTCTTGAACTACCTAAAGAAATTATATAAGCATCTTATACTTTTATTTGGAAGCTGTGGACAAACTAAGCAACAAGAACAAAGAAGCCGATAACAGTTTCCTTGCAGTGGTAGTAGAGAAACCCACTACGTCATATGGTAAATGGAGAACCTACCATATTCGACTTCCATATGCAAATCCTAAGGGCTTTTCAGTAAGCCTAAGTAAAGAGGGAAACTCTTGGTTATGGAAGTTTTCTTGAAACAGGTTGAAAATTTCTGGCAACATCTAAACTATTGAGTTTCCCAAGATTAATTAGTACTTTTGAGGTAATTGGGAAGCATAGGATCTAAACTTTATCTTATGTTATCTATCATGAAGACATAGATTTTTCTTTTGACTAAGAACATTTCCACATAAGCACATATGAAATTAACTCTCATTCTCTATTGCCTTAACTCTTGCTCTTCAAGAAGTTACCAAGTTGCATGGCATCTCCACAATTACAGATTTATAACAGGGAGAGAAGGAACATGTTAACACACAAAACCCAACCTCTAAAAAAAAAGTAAGGCAAGTTTATTCCCATTTTCCAAGCAAGGCCTATGGCAGAGTCTTAGAGTAAACAAAGAAACAGGATTATTTTATTTTTCCAAATGTTAAAAAGCACGAGATCAAAGTTATTGCATTTCTTTGCTTTTGCTTTTCTATTTATAAAATGTTTGCAAAATGCCAAATTTAGGCTCTTGACTTTTTGCACAGGGCATGGGCTCAATTCAGCCATCATGGTGCTCTGAGATGGCAGTGTTAATTCTACAGTAGCAATAACAACAGTTGGAGCTCCTGGGAACGCCTTCAGCATCAGTTCCTTCTTTCCTGCTACAGTTAGCATTATGATTCTGTCTTAATGACTCCACGTCCCTCAGTGGCAGAGTCAGGGCACATTGCTGACTCCACCCAACAGAGCAGATTAGCACTGTAAATCTCAGGGCACAAACTGCTTACAGACATCTTCTGTTGAGTTGTTTCTCTGTTGTAATTACAGATGAGCATGCACTCTAGGCTCCTTTATGCTCTGGGGAAATCACGTGTGTGTCTGAAAGGCATTGTCACTCTAGGTTTACATTCACTTCCTATCAAGGCTTTTTTTTTTTTTTTTCTCAGATTGTAGTAAATTCAGCTCTTTACTAGAGAATTCATTGGTTTGATGATGTCAAATGGAAAGTGTGATCCCTGGACTCCACACTTTCCATTTACTAAAGAGCAAGTGAACAGGAAGAGGGAAGTCCAGAGTAGTTTCCTAATATGACTAGATTCTTGGTTAAAGTGGATGCAATATTAATATGGGATCTAACTGTTCTGCTACTAAGAGATTAAGCAGTTATGTATAGATTATTATAAATTTGTCTCTTAGCAGTGTGTTATTTTATCACACATACATGAAAAGTAATCTTTTTATTGGGCTATTTTATATTATGTTAGAATTTATACTGTAGAATTAACATTTTATATTATTTTATATTATATATTAATAATAAAAAATTATTTTTACGTCTTCCTTCCTTTTCTTTCTTTCTCTCTCCCTTCCTTTCTTTCTTCTTTCTTCCTTTCTTTCTTCCTTCCTTCCTTCCTTCCTTCCTTCCTTCCTTCCTTTCTTCTTTTCTTCCTTTCTTCCTTTTTCTTCTCAACTTCAAATACTCTAGCTTTGGGAGTGTACTGATTTCCAGAATTACAGGAGAGATGTTTCCTCCAAATTAGGGACACCATCAGGATCATCATTTTATCCAGCATTAAAAGTCAAGTTCAAATACATATATAGTTCTTAAAAACTTAGCTCAATCAAATAGTTAATTAAGCAGAAATTTTTCTACATATATTAAATAGGATATATATTTGACAATACATTTCCAATAAATATTTTCAATTATTATTTTTATTTATAACCTGAATTACCTAGTCCTTGACTCCAAATATTACTCAGCTTCAGTTTTCTTCCAAACTTGGAAACTTCTTTGTTTTTTAATTCTTATTATTTTTTATACAGCAGGTTCTTATTAGTCATCAATTTTATACACATCAGTGTATACATGTCAATCCCAATCGCCCAGTTCATCACACCACTACCTCCACTCGCCCGAGGCTTTCCCCCTTGGTGTCCATACGTTTGTTCTCTACATCTGTGTCTCAATATCTGCCCTGCAAACCAGTTCATCTGTACCATTTTTCTAGGTTCCACATATATGTGTTAATATACGATATTTGTTTTCCTCTTTCTGACTTACTTCACTTTGTATGACAGTCTCTAGATCTATCCACGTCTCAACAAATGAATCAATTTTGTTCCTTTTTATGGCTGAGTAATATTCCATTGTATATATGTACCACATATTTATCCATTCGTCTGTTGATGGGCATTTAGGTTGCTTCCATGACCTGGCTATTGTAAATAGTGCTGCAATGAACATTGGGGTGCATGTATCTTTTTGAATTGTGGTTTTCTCTGGGTATATGCCCAGTAGTGGGATTGCTGGATCATATGGTAATTCTATTTTTAGTTTTTTAAGGAACCTCCATACTGTTCTCCATAGTGGCTGTATCAGTTTACATTCCCACCAACAGTGCAAGAGGGTTCCCTTTTCTCCACACCTTCTCCAGCATTTGCTGTTTGTAGATTTTCTGATGAAGCCCATTCTAACTGGTGTGAGGTGATACCTCATTGTAGTTTTGATTTGCATTTCTCTAATAATTAGTGATGTTGCGCAGCTTTTCATGTGCTTCTTGGCCATCTGTATGTCTTCTTTGGAGAAATGTCTGTTTAGGTCTTCTGCCCATTTTTGGATTGGGTTGTTTGTTTTTTTAATATTGAGCTGCATGAGCCATTTATATATTTTGGAGATTAATCCTTTGTCCATTGATTCGTTTGCAAATATTTTCTCCTATTCTGAGGGTTGTCTTTTCGTCATGTTTATGGTTTCCTTTGCTGTGCAAAAGCTTTTAAGTTTCATTAGGTCCCATTTGTTTATTTTTGTTTTTATTTCCATTACTCTAGGAGGTGGATCAAAAAAGATCTTACTGTGATTTATGTCAAAGAGTGTTCTTCCTATGTTTTCCTTTAAGAGTTTTATAGTGTCAGGTCTTACATTTAGGTCTCTAATCCATTTTGAGTTTATTTTTGTGTATGGTGTTAGGGAGTGTTCTAATTTCATCCTTTTACATGTAGCTTTCCAGTTTTCCCAGCACCACTTATTAAAGAGACTGTCTTTTCTACATTGTATATCCTTGCCTCCTTTGTCAGAGATTAGTTGACCATAGGTGCATGGGTTTACATCTGGGCTTTCTGTCTTGTTCCATTGATCTATGTTTGTGTTTCTGTGCCAGTACCATATTGTCTTAATTACTCTAGCTTTGTAGAATAGTCTGAAGTCAGGGAGTCTGATTCCTCCAGCTCCATTTTTTTCCCTCAAGACTGTTTTGGCTATTCGGGGTCTTTTGTGTCTCCATACAAATTTTAAGATTTTTTTGTTCTAGTTCCGTAAAAAATGCCGTTGGTAATTTGATAGGGGTTGCATTGAATCTGTAGATTGCTTTGGGTAGTATAATCATTTTCACAATATTGATTTTTCCAATCCAAGAACATGGTATATCTCTCCATCTGTTGGTGTCATCTTTTATTTCTTTCATCAGTGTCTTATAGTTTTCTGCATACAGGTCTTTTGTCTCGCTAGGTAGGTTTATTCCTAGGTATTTTATTCATTTTGTTGCAATGGTAAATGACAGTGTTTCCTTAATTTCTTTTTCAGATTTTTTTGTCATTAGTGTATAGGAAGGCAAGAGATTTCTGTGCATTAATTTTGTATCCTACAACTTTACCGAATTCATTGATTAGCTCTAGTAGTTTTCTGGTGGCATTATTATGTTTTTTTTTTTTTGCGGTACGCGAGCCTCTCACTGTTGTGGCCTCTCCCGTTGCGGAGCACAGGCTCCGGACGCGCAGGCTCAGCGGCCATGGCTCACGGGCCTAGCCGCTCTGCGGCACGTGGGATATTCCCGGACCGGGGCACGAACCCGTGTCCCCTGCATCGGCAGGTGGACTCTCAACCACTGTGCCACCAGGGAAGCCCCTGGTGGCATTATTTAGGATTTTCTATGTATAGTATCATGTCATCTGCAAACAGTGACAGTTTTACTTCTTCTTTTCCAGTTTGTATTCCTTTTATTTCTTTTTCTTCTCTGATTGCCGAGGCTAGGACTTCCAATACTATGTTGAATAATAGCAGTGAGAGTGGACAACCTTGTCTTGTTCCTGATCTTAGAGGAAATGCTTTCAGCTTTTCACCATTGAGAATGATATTTGCTGTGGGTTTGTCGTATATGGCCTTTATTATGTTGAGGTAGGTTCCCTCTATGACCACTTTCTGGAGAGTTTTTATCATAAATTGGTGTTGAACTTTGTCAAAAGCTTTTTCTGCATCTATTGAGATGATCATATGATTTTTATTCTTCAATTTTTTAATATGGTGTATCACATTGATTGATTTGCGTATATTGAAGAATCCTTGCATCTCTGGGATAAATCCCACTCGATCATGGTGTATGATCCTTTTAATGTGTTGTTGGATTATGTTTCCTAGTATTTTGTTGAGGATTTCTGCATCTATATTCATCAGTGATATTGGTCTATAATTTTCTTTTTTTGTAGTATCTTTATTTTTTTATTATTTTGGGCTGTGTTGGATTTTCATTTCTGTGCAAGGGCTTTCTCTAGTTGTGGCAAGCGGGGACCACTCTTCCTTGCGGTGCACAGGCCTCTCACTATCACGGCCTCTCTTATTGTGGAGCACAGGCTCCAGACGCACAGGCTTGTAGTTGTGGCTCACGGGCCTAGTTGCTCCGCGGCATGTGGGACCTTCCCAGACCAGGGCGTGAACCCGTGTCCCCTGCATTGGCAGACAGATTCTCAACCACTGCGCCACCAGGGAAGCCCCTAGTGTCAATTTATAATAACCTGTTAACTACTTGAAGGTGGTTTGCATTTAACTGTACAGCAAATTTGTTTCATTTTCTTTTGGAAAAGAAGATAGAAAACAATGACAAAATGGATCTCTGGGGCAGGCTTGGGATAAATTTGGTTTACAGGGTAGCAAAGAGATGAGAGAGCAAACCAGGGAAGCAATGAGGAGGTGGAGGAGGAGGATAAGGTGGCTATGGGCTGGAGACAGCAGATGCTGGGGGCTGGACCTTAAACAAGACGAGGAGAAGGGGCTGCCCCCGAAGATGGCTTGTTACTTGGGGCAACGAGATTGGTGTGGAGAAATGAGGGAGAATAATGGGTTCCTGGTGCCTATTCATGAGACCTTTTGGTTATCACAGATCATGGTCTAGGAGGTTTGTGAGATCATGTATTTTACTGCCCTCAAGTTACAAATGAGAGAATCGAGACCTCGGGAGCTCATCTTCCTAGCTCTTGTACAGACATTTCAAACAGTGGTTATACTTATGGGAAGTATGGCTCTCTATCCCTTCTTTGCAGGGCAACAGGTGTGAGGTTTTCAGAGCCTGGGGTAATGCACAGTTCTATGCCCCTGAGCTGATAAGAAAGTAGCCACTTCTATGGAGTAACTAGTATTTTGATGATTCTGAACCCACCAGGGAGACATAGGTGGTACATGAAATACCCTTTTCTGATGAAAGAACTGAAACATCATTGCAGATCAGAGGGTTATTCCTGTTAGGTCTGAGTTGAGAGATCCTGTGAGATGCCACAAGATGTCATATCCGAGGCCAGGTTTATGGACCTGAACCTGAGTTAACTGGTCAGTAGGGAGTAATCTCAGCATGACATGAAAGGTACTTTCACAAATCTCTTCCTCCTTATCCACTTGAAAAAGTTGTCTTGCTACTGAATCCCCTGACAACTGGTATTTCTTACCGCTGTAAACTTTTTGAGCTTTTGCGCTTTATTTAAATCTGTTTGTGTTTCTTTGTGGGCCTTATGAATGCCAGGCTGGAAAGGACGGGTAGCTTAAAAATTATATTCTCTAAATCTTCACCACCAGGCTGAAAAGGAAGTGAATGTCAAGATCTGCGGTATAGGATAATAAATTTGATTAGCAGAAAACGCTCATGGGTGAGAACATTGGAACAGGAAGCAGCAGTATACCATGGCTGGTGAGGCACACCTGAATGTCAGCGCTTAATTGCAAAGCAGGAGGCCATTATCCACTGGCAGCAATTCCCCTGGTGACATTGTTTGTTTTACAACAAATTATTAAAGCAGTGGGAGAGCAGTGCACTCAGTAGCAATGCACTGCCTCTGACAGGGGCTCTCTCCTGCACCACCCCCAACCCCAGGGTGCCGCAGCTTCATGATGCCTGCCTGCCTTTGTGGACTGGGGAGTCTGGAGTGAGAGGCAGAACACAGAAGGGGGCTGTGCCCAGCATTGGGCACCTCTAGGCTTCTGATCATATATGTCTGGATGTGTGGCGATAGGACTTGGATTGACAAGTCTTATTCCTTTGCCACTAGCTAGCTGTGAGATCTGGAGCAAATTAAGTTGACTGACCTATTGGACATCCATAAGAAGGAGTCTTGCAGACGTCCTACCTCAAGAAGAGTAATGGACACAGGGTCCCAGCACCTGAAATCCATCACAAGGCTATTAAGGCAGACACATCCCTGGGAGATAAGGGGCAGCTTGGTGACCTTGGCTCAAGGAGCTCCCTGGTTGAATATCCTTAGTTCGGGGCTGAGACAGTGGCAGAAGACACATTCCCCCACCTACCTCATGGGCTCTGACATATTGAGAAGTCAAATACACATTTGACTCATTTCTAGTATTCTGGGCAGTTGTGTTTTTTTCCAGGATGATATAGAAATATTCAAAAAAGGTTAAAATCTCTTCTGTGAAGTATGGAAGAGGGGATTAGTTCTCTGGCTCTTTGAATTCCAGTGAACACATCACCTCTCTCAGTGATACCTGAATTTAAGCTGTACTTCTAGTTGTGTTCCCTGTTAAAGGAATCAATGAGCAAGCAGAAGAAATTGGAGAAGGAAGCCAGGCTTCCCTGTTCATGGAGTGAGTGCATGCTAGTGCAGACCGCCATCCAAGTGCTCGTCTTACTAATAAGCAAAGCGCAACAGTCTCAGCCTGGCACAGGGAGCGGGAGTCTTGTTTTTAATCAGATTTATTCAAGACACGTGGGAGCCATAGAAATCTATATTTAATTAAGGAAAAGTAATCAAATTCAGAGGTGTGAGTTTATCTCTGAAGCACAAATATATGATGAATATATATAACAAGGGCTATACTTTTCCAGGCAAGCAGACATTTTCCAAAGGCCAACTGGCAAAAATGGAATCTAGTGATAGTGACCAGCAGTGTTAATATGATCATATCAGGGATCAGGAATATTTCTGAAGTCATCTCTTACCAGCCGTTCTGAAGGAAGATGGATTTTCTAAAGGACAGTTAAACCTTCACCATCACCATAGTTATGCTTTTAAATCTAAGCTAAAGACTTTCTTTATTGAAGTCTAACCTATGAACTTTCCTACTTCAGCCATTTAGCTTCACAGACATAATTTTCATCAGAAAAAGGTTTTATTTTGTAGTTCTCAGAGTCCAAGTGTTTTTCAAATTTCTTTGGTTTTTGACCTTGTACCAATCACAGTATCTTTTTATGCATGCGCCTGCCCAGCAGGATGTTAATAAAAATGTTCTCCGTGCCCAGGTGGGGAGCAGCACTTTGCATAACTGTCCTAGGGCCAGATGGTCGAGGGACTTACCATTCAGTTTAAATGTGTCAGAAAATTTAAACCCACTTATACACCCATTAGGAAAAGACTCACAGATGCTGGTTCTTTTTTTTTTTTTTTAACATCTTTATTGGAGTATAATTGCTTTACAATGGTGTGTTAGTTTCTGCTTTATAACAAAGTGAATCAGTTATACATATACATATGTCCCCATATCTCTTCCCTCTTGCATCTCCCTCCCTCCCACCATCCCTATCCCACCCCTCTAAGAGGTCACAAAGCACTGAGCTGATCTCCCTGTGCTATGCGGCTGCTTTCCACTAGCTATTTTACGTTTGGTAGTGTATATATGTCCATGCCACTCTCTCACTTTGTCCCACTTAACCTTCCACCTCCCCATGTCCTCAAGTCCATTCTCTAGTGGGTCTGTGTCTTTATTCCCATCTTCCCCTAGGTTCTTCATAACCTTTTTTTTTTTTTGATTCCATATATATGTGTTAGCATACGGTATTTGTTTTTCTCTTTCTGACTTAGTTCACTCGTATGACAGACTCCAGGTCCATCCAACTCACTACAAATAACTCAATTTCCTTTCCTTTTATGACTGAGTAATATTCCATTGTATATATGTGCCACATCTTCTTTATTCATTCATCTGTTGATGGACACTTAGGTTGCCTCCATGTCCTGGCTATTGTAAATAGTGCTGCAATGAACATTTTGGTTCATGACTCTTTTTGAATTATGATTTTCTCAGGGTATATACCCAGTAGTGGGATTGCTGGGTCACATGGTAGTTCTATTTTTAGTTTTTTAAGGAACCTCCATACTGTTCTCCATAGTGGCTGTACCAATTCACATTCCCACCAACAGTGCAAGAGGGTTCCCTTTTCTCCACACCCTCTCCAGAATTTATTGTTTGCAAATTTTTTGATGATGGCCATTCTGACCGGTGTGAGATGATATCTCATTGTAGTTTTGATTTGCATTTCTCTAATGATTAATGATGTTGAGCATCCTTTCATGTTTTTGTTGGCAATCTGTATATCTTCTTTGGAGAAATGTCTATTTAGTTCTTCTGCCCATTTTTGGATTGGGTTGTTTGTTTTTTTTGATATTGAGCTGCATGAGGTGCTTGTAAATTTTGGAGATTAATCCTTTGTCAGTTGCTTCATTTGCAAATGTTTTCTCCCATTCTGAGGGTTGTCATTTTGTCTTGTTTATGGTTTCCTTTGCTGTGCAAAAGTTTTAAGTTTCATTAGGTCCCATTTGTTTATTTTTGTTTTTATTTCCACTGCTCTAGGAGGTGGGTCAAAAAGGATCTTGCTGTGATTTATGTCATAGAGTGTTCTGCCTATGTTTTCCTCTAAGAGTTTGATAGTGTCTGGCCTTACATTTAGGTCTTTAATCCATTTTGAGTTTATTTTTGTGTATGGTGTTAGGGAGTGTTCTAATTTCATTCTTTTACATGTAGCTGTCAAATTTTCCCAGCACCACTTATTGAAGAGGCTCTCTTTTCTCTACTGTATATTCTTGCCTCCTTTATCAAAGATAAGGTGACCATATGTGTGTGGGTTTATCTCTGGGCTTTTAATCCTGTTCCATTGATCTATATTTCTGTTTTTGTGCCAGTACCGTACTGTCTTTTTTTTTTTCTTTCTTTTTAAAATATATTTATTTATTTATTTTTGGCTGTGTTGGGTCTTCACTTCTGTGCGAGGGCTTTCTCTAGTAGCGGCGAGCGGGGGCCACTCTTCATCGCAGTGCGCAGGCCTCTCACTATCATGGCCTCTCTTGTTGCGGAGCACAGGCTCCAGATGCACAGGCTCAGTAGCTGTGGCTCACCAGCCCAGTTGCTCTGTGGCATGTGGGATCTTCCCAGACCAGGGCTCAAACCCGTGTCCCCTGCACTGACAGGCAGATTATCAACCACTGCACCACCAGGGAAGCCCCATACTGTCTTGATTACTGTAGCTTTGTAGTATAGTCTGAAGTCAGGGAGGCTGATTCCTCCAGCTCCATTCTACTTTCTCAAGATTGCTTTGGCTATTCATGGTCTTTTGTGTTTCCATAAAAATTGAGAAATTTTTTGTTTTAGTTCTGTGAAAAATGCCATTGGTAGTTTCATAGGGATTGCATTGAATCTGTAGACTGCTTTGGGTAGTATAGTCATTTTCACAGTATTGATTCTTCCAATCCAAGAACATGGTATATCTCTTCACCTATTTGTATCATCTTTAATTTCTTTCATCAGTGTCTTATAATTTTCTGCATACAGGTCTTTTGTCTCCTTAGGTAGCTTTATTCCTAGATATTTTATTCTTTTTGTTGCAATGATAAATGGGAGTGTTTCCTTGATTCCACTTTCACATTTTTCATCATTAGTGTATAGGAATGCAAGAGATTTCTGTGCATTAATTTTGTATTCTGCTACTTTACCAAATTCATTGATTAGCTCTAGTAGTTTTCTGGCAGCATCTTTAGGATTCTCTATGTATGTATCATGTCATCTGCAAACAGTGACAGCTTTACTTCTTCTTTTCCAATTTGGATTCATTTTCTTTCTTTTTCTTCTCTGATGGCAGTGGCTAAAACTTTCAAAACTATGTTGAATAATAGTGGTGAGAGTGGGCAACCTTTTCCTGTTCCTGATCTTATTGGAAATGGTTTCAGTTTTTCACCATTGAGGATGATGTTGGCTGTGGGTTTCTCATATATGGCCTTTATTATGTTGAGGAAAGTTCCCTCTATGCCTGCTTTCTGGAGGGTTTTTATCATAAATGGGTGTTGAATTTTGTTGAAAGCTTTCTCTGCATGTATTGAGATGATCATATGGTTTTTCTCCTTCAATTTGTTAATATGGTGTATCACATTGATCGATTTGAATATATTTAAGAATCCTTGCATTCCTAGGATAAACCCCACTTGATCATGGTGTATGATCCTTTTAATGTGCTGTTAGATTCTGTTTACTAGTATTTTGTTGAGTATTTTTGCAGCTATGTTCGTCAGTGATATTGGCCTGTAGTTTTCTTTCCTTGTGACATCTTTGTCTCGTTTTGGTATCAGGGTGATGGTGGCCTCATAGAATGAGTTTGGGAGTGTTCCTCCCTCTTCTATATTTTGGAAGAGTTTGAGAAGGATAGGTGTTAGCTCTTCTCTAAATGTTTGATAGAATTCACCTGTGAAGCCATCTGGTCCTGGGCTTTTGTTTGTTGGAAGATTTTTAATGGCAATTTCAATTTCAGTGCTTGTGATTGGTCTGTTCATATTTTCTGTTTCTTCCTGGTTCAGTGTTGGAAGGTTGTGCATTTCTAAGAATTTGTCCATTTCTTCCAGGTTGTCCATTTTATTGGCATATACTTGCTTGCAGTAATCTCACATGATCCTTTGTATGTCTGCAGTGTCAGTTGTTACTTCTTTTTCATTTCTAATTCTATTGATTTGAGTCTTCTCCCTTTTTTTCTTGATGAGTCTGGCTAATGGTTTATTAATTTTCTTAATCTCCTCAGAGAACCAGATTTTAGGTTTATTCATCTTTGCTATTGTTTCCTTCATTTCTTTTTCATTTATTTCTGATCTGATCTTTATGATTTCTTTCCTTCTGCTAACTTTGGGGTATTTTTGTTCTTCTTTCTCTAATTGCTTTAGGTGTAAGGTTAGGTTGTTTATTTGAGATGTTTCTTGTTTTTTAAGGTAGGATTGTATTGCTATAGACTTCCCTCTTAGAACTGTTTTTGGTGCATCCCATAGGTTTTGGGTCGTTGTGTTTTCATTGTCATTTGTTTCTAGGTGTTTTTTGATTTCCCCTTTGAGTTCTTCAGTGATCTCTTGGTTATTAAGTAGTGTATTATTTAGCCTCCTTGTGTTTGTATGTTTTTACAGATTTTTTCCTGTAATTGATATCTAGTCTCATAGCATTGTGGTTGGAAAAGATACTTTATATGATTTCAATTTTCTTAAATTTACCAAGGCTTGATTTGTGACCCAAGATATCTATCCTGGAGAATGTTCCATGAGCACTTGAGAAGAAAGTGTATTCTGTTGTTTTTGGATGGAATGTCCTATAAATATAAATTAAGTCCATCTCGCTTAATGTATCATTTAAAGCTTGTGTTTCCTTAATTATTTTCATTTTGGATGATCTGTCCATTGGTGAAAGTTGGGTGTTAAAGTCTCCTACTATGATTGTGTTTTTGTTGATTTCCCCTTTTATGGCTGTTAGTATTTGCCTTATGTATTGAGGTGCTCCTATGTTGGGTGCATAAATTTTTACAGTTGTTAAATCTTCTTCTTGTTTTGATCCCGTTATCTTTATATAATGTCCTTCTTTGTCTCTTGTAATAGTCTTTGTTTTATTTTATTTTTTTATTTTTATTTTTTTTTCTTTTTCTTTTTGCGGTATGCGGGCCTCTCACTGTTGTGGCCTCTCCCGTTGCGGAGCACAGGCTCCGGATGCGCAGGCCCATCGGCCATGGCTCATGGGCCCAGCCGCTCCGCGGCATATGGGATCCTCCCAGACTGGGGCACGAACCCGTATCCCCTGCATCGGCAGGCGGACTCTCAACCACTGCGCCACCAGGGAGGCCCATAGTCTTTGTTTTAAAGTCTATTTTATCTGGTATGAGAATGGCTACTGCCGCTTTCTTTTGATTTCCATTTGCATGGAATATCTTTTTCCATCCGCTCACTTTCAGCGTGTATGTGTCTCTAGATCTGAAGTGAATCTCCTGTAGACAGCTTATATACAGGTCTTTTCTTTTGTATGCAATCAGCCAGTCTATGTCTTTTGGTTGGAGCATTTAATCCATTTACATTTCAGGTAATTATCAATATGTATGTTCCTATTACCATTTTCTTAATTGTTTTGGGTTTGTTATTGTAGGCCTTTTCCTTCTTTTGTGTTTCTTGCCTAGAGAAGTTCCTTTAGCATTTGTTGTAAAGCTGGTTTTGTGCTGCTGAATTCTCTTAACTTTTGCTTGTCTGTAAAGGTTTTAATTTCTCCATCAAATCTGAATGAGATCCTTGTTGGGTAGAGTAATCTTCGTTGTAGCTTTTTCTCCTTCATTCCTTTAAATATGTCCTGGCACTCCCTTTTGGCTTCCAGAGTTTCTGCTGAAAGATCAGCTGTTAACCTTATGGGGATTCCCTTGTGTGTTATTTGTTGTTTTTCCCTTGCTACTTTTAATATTTTTTCTTTGTATTCAATTTTTTTTTTTGTTTTTTTGTTTTTTTGTTTTTTTGTTTTTTTGCGGTATGCGGGCCTCTCACTGTTGTGGCCTCCCCCGTTGCGGAGCACAGGCTCCGGATGCGCAGGCCCAGCGGCCATGGCTCACGGGCCCAGCCGCTCCGCGGCATATGGGATCCTCCCAGACCGGGGCACGAACCCGTATCCCCTGCATCGGCAGGCGGACTCTCAACCACTGCGCCACCAGGGAGGCCCTGTATTCAATTTTTGATAGTTTGATTAACTTGTGTCTTCACATGTTTCCCCTTGGATTTATCCTGTATGGGAGTCTCTGTTCTTCCTGGACTTGATTAACTATTTCCTTTCCCATATTAGGGAAGTTTTCAACTATTATCTCTTCAAATATTTTCTCAATCCCTTTCTTTTTCTCTTCTTCTTCTGGGACCCCTATAATTCGAATGTTGGTGCATTTAATGTCATCCCAGAGGTCTCTGAGACTGTCCTCAATTCTTTTCATTCTTTTTTCTTTATTCTGCTCTGCAGTAGTTATTTCCACTATTTTATCTTCCACGTCACTTATCCATTCTTGTGCCTCAGTTATTCTGATATTGATCCCTTCTAGAGAATTTTTAATTTCATTTATTGTGTTGTTCACCATTGTTTGTTTGCTCTTTAGTTCTTCTAGGTCCTTGTTAAACGGTTCTTGAATTTTCTCCATTCTATTTCAAAGATTTTGGATTATCTTTACTATCATTCTGAATTCTTTTTCAGGTAGACTGCCTATTTCCTCTTCATTTGTTAGGTCTGGTGGGTTTTTGCCTTGCTCCTTCTCTTGCTGTGTGTTTTTCTGTCTTCTCATTTTGCTTAACTTAGTGTGTTTGGGGTCTCCTTTTCACAGGCTGCAGGTTTCTTGTTCCCATTGTTTTTTTTTTGTCTGTCTGCAGTGGCTAAGTTTGGTTCAGTGGGTTGTGTAGGCTTCCTGGTAGAGGGGACTAGTGCCTGTGTTCTGGTAGATGAGACTAGATCTTGTCTTTCTGGTGGTCAGGTCCACGTCTGGTTGTGTGTTTTGGGGTGTCTGTGGCCACCTTATGATTTTAGGCAGCCTCTCTCTTAATGGATGTTGGTGTGTTCCTAGTTGTTTGGCATAGGGTGTCCAGCACTGTAGCTTGCTGGTCGGTGAGTGGAGCTGGGTCTTGTCGTTGAGATGGAGATCTCTGGGAGATTTTTGCAGTTTGATATTACGTGGAGCTGGAAGGTCTCTTGTGGACCAGTGTCCTGAAGTTGGCTCTCCCACCTCAGAGGCACAGCCCTGATGCCTGGCTGGAGCACCAAGAGCCTGTCATCCACACGGCTCAGAATAAAAGGGAGAAAAAATATATAAGAAAGAAAGAAAGAAGATAAAATAAAGTAAAATAAAATAAAGTTATTAAAATGAAAAATAAAAAAATAATTATTAAAATTTTTTTTAAAGTAATAATAAAGAAAAAGAAAGAAGAGAGCAACCAAACCAAAAAACAAATCCACCAATGATAACAAGTGCTAAAAACTATACTAAAATCAACAACAACAACAACAAAACGGACAGACAGATCCCTAGGACAAATGGTAAAAGCAAAGCTATACAGGCAAAATCACACACAGAAGCATACATATACACACTCACAAAAAGAGAAAAAGGGGGGAAAATATATATATATATCATTGCTGCCAATGTCCACCTCCTGAATTTGTGATGATTCTTTGTCTATTCAGGTATTCCAGAGGTGCAGAGTACATCAAGATGACTGTGGAGATTTAATCCGCTGCTCCTGAGGCTGCTGGGTGAGCTTTCCCTTTCTCTTCTGTGTTTGCATAGCTCCTGGGGTTCAGCTTTGGATTTGTCCCCACCTCTGTGTGTAATTTGCTTGTGGGCGTCTGTTCTTCACTCAGACAGGAGGGGGTTAAAGTAGCAGCTGATTCGGGGGCTCTGGCTCCCTCAGGCCGGGGGGAGGGAGGGGTACGGAATGTGGGGCGAGCCTGCGGTGGCAGAGGCCAGCGTGACGTGGCACCAGCCTGAGGTGCGCCGTGTGTTCTCCCGGGGTAGTTGTCCCTGGATCACGGGACCCTGGCAGTGGCGGGCTGCACAGGCTCCCAGGAGGGGAGGTGTGGATAGTGACCTGTGCTCGCACACAGGTTTCTTGGTGGCGGCAGCAGCCGCGTTTGCGTCTCATGCCCGTCTCTGGGGTCCGCGCTGTTAGCTGCAGCTCGCGCCCGTATCTGAAGCTCCTTTAAGCGACGCTCTGAATCCCCTCTCCTGGTGCACCAGGAAACAAAGAGGCAAGAAAAATTCTCTTGCCTCTCTGGCAGCTCTAGCCTTTTCCTGGACTCCCTCCCGGCTAGCCGTGGTGCACTAACCCCTTCAGGCTGTGTTCACGCCACCAGTCCTCTCCCTGCGCTCTGACCGAAGCTGGAGCCTTAGCTCCCAGCCCCGCCCGCCCCGGCGGGTGAGCGGACAAGCCTCTCGGGCTGGTGAGTGCTGGTCGGCACCGATCCTCTTTGCGGGAATCTCTCCGCTTTTCCCTCGGCACCCCTGTTGCTGCAGTTTCCTCCGTGGCTCCGAAGCTTCCCCCCTCCGCCACCCGCAGTCTCTGCCCGCCAAGGGGCTTCCTAGTGTGTGGAAACCTTTCCTCCTTCACAGCTCCATTCCAGAGGTGCAGGTCGTGTCCCTATTCTTTTGTCTCTGTTTTTTCTTTTTTCTTTTGCCCTACACAGGTGTGTGTGGGATTTTCTTGCCTTTTGGGGGGTCTGAGGTCTTCTGTCAGCGTTCAGTAGGTGTTCTGTAGGAGTTGTTCCACATGTAGATGTATTTCTGATGTATTTGTGGGGAGGAAGGTGATCTCCGCGTCTTACTCTTCCGCCATCTTGAAGCTCCTCGTCCTATAATCCAGGTGCTGGTTCCTAATACTCATTTTTATTCTAATTTGGCAGTTCCAAGTGGAACCTAACTGCATTTTTTCTGAAGGCAAGAGCTTTGGGCTATCAGTGTAGAAATGCAAGGACTCACAGGTGCCCTGGAAAAGAATTTGGTTATCCTTTCCCTTTACGAATGAACAAACCAAGGTGCAGGGAACATGGCCCGTGGGGCTCAGAGCTGGCTAATTTCCTCAGGCCCCATTCTGGCCATCCTAGAATATGCTCTGCTGGCTTGCAAAACTTAAGGAGTAACTTTCCACTTGGAGCTGTGCTGTGTGACCCACCCTGCCACAATTTGGAATTAGAGAATTCTAGAGCTGCCTGAGAGCTTTTAGCCTCACCTGCCCAGTTCGCACAGGTAGAAATGAAGTAAGGCTAACAAAGTGGTTATTTTCTGGGGGTCTCACAGCTGGATTAATAAGTATCTCTGAAGTGTTCCACACACCCAGAAAGGTGAAGCCAAGAATAAAGCCCACTTCTCCCAAGTATGGTATTCATCACAGACCAGGCTGCCTTCCTATTCTGTCACACTTCAATGAAATTAACTTTGGAATAATTTTGATCAATATTTAATTTTACTAATACTTACCTTAGTAATAACATTTAATTTCATCAACGGATAATTTGATAAATACTTAATTCTTACTTTTAAATATATTAATGTTTGAATTTTGGTGGGGGCAGAGTATTTGCATTAGATTCCTCTCCCTTTCTATGTGCTCTTTCTTATAGCAAAGATTTGTAATTAGTTTCTAAGCCAGAAAGAAGTCAGATCCTCCCATGAGGAAGACCTTTGTGCTGTAAAAGGTGTCTGTTCACTGGGGAAAACATGGCTTTGGTAAATTTTCATAACAAGAATCATTCCCCTGGTTTTGAAGCTTTTAGGTACAGCTCTGCTTGTCCCATAGTGGCTGGATTAGCTGGATTAGTTAGAATTACAATCCATTTTGCGCCTAAGGGCACTTCTTCAGCTGTATCCTTGGAACCAGAGGACTCAGCAAGGCATTTCTGGTTGTTTCTCGAAGCTTTGAAAGTATTTCATAATGTGTGCCTGTGAGTGTATGTATATGTATTTAGCTAACATTTACTGAGTACTTTATTCTGTACCAGACACTGAGCTAAGTACTGTACATTGCTTAGTTCACCCTTAGAAGAATGTGTTATGTTCACCATTTTAAGGATAAAGAAACTGAGGCCTTTGAGAGGTTAGGGGACTTACCTAAAGTTGCATGGATAATTAGTGGCAGAACTTGTCTTCTGAGTCCCAAACCTGCATTTTCAAGCTGAGCGCTCTACTGTTCTCTTTTTGAAGGAGGCATAGCCTGTCTCACATTCACGTCTGGAGTTCTCAGAGGAAGCTTTCCAATTTCTAAATCTTTAAAAATCGCTTCATCTTCCACAAAGAAAGCAAGTACCCACCTGCTGCTGCCTATTGTGTCCAGAAAAGATAAGAATTTTCTTCTTGTGCAGAACCAATTGCTTTAGTGTTTCTTTCATCTGTTTTCTAGGAGCAAAGGAGATTTTTCAAAAAGCATTAATCTCACAGAAAACATACCTCTGCACTGAGGGGAAAATAGGTTTTTCCCTTTAGTCTAATCTCTCTTAAAAAATGATGGATGAGACTTTATGCTTATGAGCTGTCCCTTCTCACATCTTGAATTTTCCTATGCAGAGAGGTAATCTTCTAAGCTGAGGTTCCATAAGTTAAGAATCTCCTAAGAGTAACATTCTCATACAGTTATTATACTTCATTTTATTTTGTTTCATGGATCTAGATATTGTTAGTGACTAGGGAAATAATTCACTAAGAAATGAACATTTGACAGACAAAAGAAGAAAGAAGCATGTACTAGTATTCTTTTTACAGATGATTCTAAAATTGGTTCAGTGGTTTCTGCTATATTACAGCACAATTTTGTCTGGTAGGATTAAGTAAAATTTTTTTTTGTATTTACAAAACTGTAATAATACTTGTTAGTGTATATTTTAAAGTAGCCCAGCATGGTCTGTTATGAAATATAAGTATGGTTCAATAATAGAAATGTTCATTAAATATTAACATTAAAGTAGTTAGAGTAGAAAAAGAAAGCTATGACGATAAGTACCAAAAAAGCATTTAGTAAAATTCAACAGTCATTCTTAAAAAATAATGTTGAAAAGAGGAAGAGAAAGAAATACCCTTAGCATTAAACACACACACACGCTCACAATTCAGAAATTAATGTCAAATACACTTAATAGTAAAACATGAAAAGAATTCCATTAAAGTAAGACCAACACTAGGCTGATCACTGTCAATGCTGTTTTTTAAGTTAGCCTGAACTTTTGGGGAAAAAAAAGCACAAGTAATCTTAGACATATTGTGCGTTTGGTTTATAGGTTAGAGTGACAGCATTTTTGGTGGTGTTAGTATGTTTTACAAATGCAGCAGTTTATTAAGGACTTGTGGAGGGTCATGAAATTGGGGGCATCATCAATCACATGGATGTTGGGATCAACTCCTCGCTATTCCCCGCCTTGAAAGGGCCCCCGACACCTGTTGGGCATCACTGTGGCTGTACCTGGTGTAACTGCCATTTTGGTTTCCTGTAACAGACATTGCACTTCTGCTTCCCCAGATCATATTAGCAACCCTGGTTTAACTTCTCAATAAAGTTATTGACCCCACATCAATGTCTCAGCCGGTCCCAAGCTCAGCACACCCACAACTTAGCTTTAGCAATGAGATCTAAACAAGTTCCTCACACAGCCCAGCAGAGAGGTGGTACAGCACAGTGGTTAAGCATGCACGTTCTCTGGGACCTCACAGTCGGGATCCAAATCTTGGCTCTGCCATTTACTAGCTGGGTGACTCAGGGCTTATTGCTTAACTTCTCTGTGCTTCAAAGTCCTTGTCTGTAAAATGGAAATGACAATGCTAATAGTATGTACTTTATAGTTTTGTTGTGAGTATTAAATGAGTTAATGTAAGTAAAGTGCTAAGAAGAGTTTGCCACGCCTGCTAATGCTTTTGTAAAATGTGACCTATCCAGGTAATGTAGTGAATTTGTGTAAAATGTATAAACACACCCTCATACAACTTCTATGAGTAACCCTCACTACCCACCATCCTTCCTAAACCAGGAGTCAGGTCAAGTCACTCCTTCGCACCATGTTCCAGCCGCATAGGACACTAACGTTGTCTAATCTGACTCCCTCATTTTACAGATGAGGGAGCTGCAAGCTAGAGGTGAAGTCAACTTGCCCAAGCTCGCAAAGTTAATTGGTAGCCAGTTCAGAGCTCATATGTCTTTGGTTATATAAAGAACAAACAGTCTGAATGTTATTTTATTCCCACTCTTTTAATGAAGTTTATGCTCATAAAACAACAATAATAATGAACAATAAAACCACCCAATCTTACCAGGGTATTTCCCTTAAGGGACAGTTGAATGTGACATATTTTCTAATTCTAAATTATTTCGAACATATAAGCAAACAAAATGATGACATGGCATGTTTGGATTTTCTTTACCACTTATTTATTTGAAGTTCTTGAAACTATGAATGCAAAGTGGAATAGTCCTCTTACTCACATCTCCCTGAGTCTCCTACAGGGTCAAACTCATTTAATATCTGATGAATATTGAAGGGAAAGTGACTCTGTCACCTACAGTTCATGACATAAAGTTTAAGTTCAGTGTTCCAAATCTTGAAACAGAAAAATAAGCCCAAACTCTCTATTAATAATTCTTCCCAACCATCATTTCCCAAGAGACTCTTACATCGTTCCCATGTCACACTCAGTTTGCTTCAATAATCATCAGATTTATTTCCAACCTTATTCTCCATTTTGAAAATTAGATGCTGACTTCCAGCACAGGTTCCTTTTCAAATTAATCACTAGGGATTAGCTTCTAACTGATATGTTAAATGGTCTTAAATAGAAGTTGTTTTAATGTTCGTAGCTATATTCAGTATTAAGGGGCAGGAAATGCTAGGTCTCTGTGAGAGGTCCATCATTTATTATTTGTTAATTATAAAGCTAGTTAAAATGGGAAATTGAAAGGCAGATCTCAAAGATGATCAATTACAAGTATTTTATATGGAAATCACAAATCACGTTATCCTAGTCCCCTGATTCCCTGCAGTAAACAATTTTAAAACCATCACCACAACCTTATGCCACCTTGTCAGAAAGAACCTTTGACTCATTGATGCCTGAAATCTATAATTAAAAAGTCATTCCTTAGGTCGGTGTTTTCCAAGTGGGTTAATTTTCAGAGTCACCTGGGTTCCTTGACCCCACCTGAGATCTACTGAATCAGAATCCTCAGGAGTGGGATTTAGGAATGTGCACTTCTCACAAGGATTCCAGATGTTTCTGAGAGTTTACTACACTTGAGAAACTCTGCTTTGATTTAAGATTTATATTCTCTTATTAAGGGGCACATCTCTGCCAAATTCAAGATATTGAAGCTCTGTAGTGAGCTGTTTACATCTGAACCTATGTAATTTTTATACGAGAACAATTCTGAAGCAAGAGCTGTGAGTAACACCACTGAGGAAGAAAAAAGAGAGTACAAAGAGGGAAGACAAATTTCCATAATAGTGCCCAACAGTGGGCTTTGTACCCACTCCTTCTTTTTTCAAATTTATTGAAGTATAGTTGACTTACAATGTGATATTAGTTTAAGGTGTAAAACATAGTGATTCACTAGTTTTATAGATTATATACCATACAAAGTTATTATAAAATATGGATTGTATTCCCTGTGCTGTACATTATGTCCCTGTAACTTATTTATTTTATAATTGGTAACTTGTATCTCTTAATCCTCTTCACCTGTTTCACCCCTCTTCCCTCTGGCAACCACTAGTTCTTGTATCTGTGAGTCTGTTTCTGTTTTGTTATATTTGTTTGTTTGCTCTGTTTTTAAGATTCAACATATAAGTGAAAGCATAAAATATTTGTCTTTGTCTGACTTATTTCACTAAGCATATTAACATTCAGGTCCATCCATGTTGTCACACATAGCAAGATTTCATTCTATTTTATGGCTGAGTAATATTCCACTGTATATATACCACATCTTCTTTATCTATTTATCTGTCAATGGACACTTAGGTTGTTTCTGTATCTTGGCTATTGTAAATAATGCTACTGTGAACATTGGAGTGCATATATCTTTTTTGAGTTAGTGTTTTCATTTTCTTTGGATAAATAACCAGGAGTGGAATTGCTGGATTGTATCGTAGTTCTATTTCTATTTTTTTGAGGAACCCCCATACTGGTTCCCATAGTGCTGTACCAGTTTACATTCCCACCAACATACACAAGGGTTCCCTTTCCTCCACCTTTTAACCAACACAATTCTTGTCTTTTTGATCGTAGTCATTCTAAGAGGTGTGAGGTGCTATCTCATTGTGGTTTTGATTTGTATTTCCCTGATGATTAGTGATGCTGTGCATCATTTCATGTACCTGTTGGCCATCTGTATGTCTTCCTTGAAGAAATGTCTATTCAGGGCCCCTGCCCATTTTTTTAGATTGTAAAAAATTGATTTGGGTTAGTTCTTAATATATTTTGGATATTAACCTCTTATCGGATATATCATTTGCAATTTCTCCTATTCAGTAGGCTGCCTTTTTGTTTTGTTGATGGTTTCCTTCACTGTGCAAAAGCTTTTTAGTTTGGTACAGTTCCATTTGTTTATTTTTGCTTTTATTGCCCTTGCCTGCTTTTTCTTCTAGGAGTTTTATAATTTCAAGTCCTACATTTATGTCTTTAATCCATTTTGAATTTATTTTTGTATATGATGTAAGAAAATGTTCTAGTTTATTATTTCACATGTAACTGTGCAGTTTTCCCAGCACCACTTATTGAAGAGACTGTCTTTTACCCATTTTATATTCTTGCCTCATTTGACATAGATTAATTGACCATACACGTGTGGGTTTTTTTCTGGGCTTTCTGTTCTGTTCCATTGATATGTGTGTCTGTTTCTGTGCCAATACCATACTGTTTTGATTACTACAGCTTTGTAGAATAGTCTGAAGTCAGGGAGCATGATACCTCCAACTTTGTTTTTCTTTCTCAAGATTGCTTTAGGTGTTTGGGGTCTTTGGTGGTTCCATACAAACTATAAGGCTATTTGTTCTAGTTCTGTGAAAAATGCCATTAAAATGTTCACTGAACTTGGGAAAAGAATAAAGGAACACATTGAGAACATCAACAAAAAAATGTAAAAAAGAACCAATTGAAACTGAAGAATACAATAACTGAAATGAAAAGTACACTAGAAGGAACTTTGAAGGCCAGAAGGGAGTGGAATGATATATTTAAAAAGCTCAAAGGAAAAATAACCTACAACCAAGGACACTCTATCTGGCAAAGTTATCGTTCAGAATTGAAAGAGACATAAAAAGTTTTCCAGACAATCGAAAACTAAAAGAGTTCATCACCACTAAAGTGGGCTTACAAGAAATGTTAAAGTGCTTTAAAAAAAAAAAAAAAAAAAAAGAAAAGGGCAAAATAAGAAAATATATAAAGAAAAATATCTCACTGTACCCAGCCTTGATAGCATCAGGGTAGGTGGAAACTAAACTCTGCTCTGTAAATATGCTCTTGTTTCTGAGCTTTGTGATAAATTTCTGGAGTAGAAATGACTGGATTGCTTAAAGTGTATATTTTTGTCAGAGTTTATAGCAAAATGGATGTTTCTTTTTGGAAAAGGACAAGCAGAATAAACTAATTGTTACGTATGCTTTAAATGCACTGAAGATGTGACTAACTTGACTGCTTAGGTATATTATATTCTAAAATTTATTTTTTCTTAGATTAAAAAAAATAATACCATAGGGCAAAATAGTTTCCAATGTATCTTAGTGTGTTGTTTTCTAAATTTGCATGCAGGATATATTGAAATCTAAAGCATACATTTCCCATTAGTAATTATGGCAATCTAGGATTTTGGTTCCCTTTAGACTAGGTTTAGGGTGTATGAGTGAAGTGAACCTCTCAATACTGAAATGAGAGAATAAAGATCATACTAGAGAATCTAGCACAGGCTTCTCCAGTAACAAACAAATGGGTGGCTAATCAGACAAACATTAGGCATCTGTGTCCACGTCTGTACTACTGTAAGAATATCTCATTTTATTTGGACTTTTTATAATATGATAAAACCAGAATTACTTGTACATGATGTGTGAGAGGTTCATTTTGAAATGACTTACTGTGTTGTATTTTTAAAAAATTATGTTACAGGCATGAGTTTATTTAATTTCAGGTAATTGTATCCAAATCCAAAATCTTGAACAGATCACAAAATGGTTAATGCAGTTGCAGGCCTTATCATCTAATATAACTTTTCTTTAAATTATAGAGAATGGGAAAATGTCTGTTTAATTTTTTATTCCCTCCTTGTTTTATGACTTGTACTGTCTGCACTTTGGATCATACAAGTTATTAAATAATAAACTATAGAGCTGTATTATAAATCAAAACCATTGAAATGACCTGAGACAATATAATAAAGAATAAATGGGGCTTCCCTGGTGGCGCAGTGGTTGAGAGTCCGCCTGCCGATGCAGGGGACGTGGGTTTGTGCCCCAGTCTGGGAGGATCCCACGTGCCGTGGAGCGGCTGGGCCCGTGAGCCATGGCCGCTGGGCCTGCGCATCCGGAGCCTGTGCTCCGCAGTGGGGGAGGCCACAGCAGTGAGAGACCCACGTATCACAAAAAAAAAAAAAAAAAAAAAAAAGAATAAATAGTTAAGTGGATGAATGCATAGATGGATGGATGGATTTGAAGCAGAAGAGAGACACAACATCTTTCATATTTCATAAATGTCACTTTACTGTTGGTGCGAATAATGGACTCAAAAAAAAGTTAGAAGACCAATAAAAGAATGACTTGATAAAGAATGAGTAGTGTCCCCCTAAAATTGATGGCACAAGAAGCATTTTGAGCAAGAGGACCCACTGGCGACCTCATTGATAGGTAACCTCACTCTGTGCTCTAGATGTAAGGACTAGTGTTTATATTTTACAGCAACTACTAGGTTCCTTGACCTCTCATAGTGAATTAGTGGTGTCTAAAGGATTTTAATACAGGTTTCTCTGACTCTGAAATCACAGCACTGTGCATGTGTGCTTTTGTGTGTTTTTACATCTTATGTACATTGTATGGTATTCTAATTAAACCCTGGGAATTGGTAAAGCTGTTAGTATTAGTAACTAATACTTTAGTACATGAACCCACTGCAAATGAGAAGAAGGATGTGACTACATAACATAAAATTTTACTGACAATTAGTATGACTCTTTAACATAAACAATGAAAATAATATCAAACACTAATATGAATCTGAGCTTGGCAGTTATTTCTGTTAACCACAGTTAATGTTAAATAAAAATATGTCTTATGTAAAATAAATAATACACGTGGAGAGATTTTCTCTGGGATCAAAATCAAAAGAGAAAGCCTATATTAGAAATGAATTTTTCAATGTAGAAGCTATTTAAGGAAAATAATATCCCTGTACTGAAGGTGTAGCTGAGAAAACTATTACACCAGTGATTTCTTTGCTCTATAAAATTATGTGAGTACATGCCCTTTATTGAGCAGATTTATATTATGGTAATATCATTATTATTGTCATGAATATAATTATTCAAAGCTAGTCTTTCAGTCATGACTAAATTTGTACTGTGGTGACTCATATGTCTCAACATTAAATAAGGAAATGTGTACTTTTAGATTTTTTAAAGGTAACTAAAGCTAAAGGTTTGCATAGTTAAACTTTAGTTATATTTCTGTTTACTTAGATATGTTCAGCTAAATATTATAAATATAATGTATGAACTGTTTTGGCATTATTTAAAAAGATAAAGTGACAATTGATAATGACAGAGATCTCTGTGCAATGCTAACCCTCAGGTTTACTTTCACCAACTTGAAGTCTCATCTTGGTGGATAAATTGCCAACATCATGACTCGGTCACACAGACTGGCCTTGAAACTGGGTCATACATTTGTAACTCTAACAAAAGTGAGCCCTTTGGACTAATCTTTCTTGCCCTGAGAATCAAGGGTGTACCAGAAGTCCCCAAACAAAAAAGAAAAACTGATTTCCATTCTGGTGGAATATTTGTCCAATAACAAGTGTCTCAAACAGTCATGTATAAAATGAAGTAATACTAATGCCTGACCGTCTCATTAGGTCTGGTAGGTTCTGGCTGGCATAAAACCTACACAAAAGAAATACTCAATAAACATTAGCTTCCATTTTAACACAGAGATATTATTTCACTAGAAAAACAAGCCATTCTCATGCCTCAGTTTGGTTTAAATTTCAGAAAAGTTTTGTGATTCATGAAAACACAAGATGATGAAATTATAATAAAGATTTTGGAAAAGACCTTCTAATGAGTAAGAGTCACTTTGATACTATCAGAGTTGTGCAATGACTCTCATAATGGGAATTTTTTTTTTTAAGAATGGATATAGGCAGTCACCAAACTGACTTCTGTTGGTCTACTGAATAACTCTATCAGTAAAGTTAGAATTATTATGACTATTTGCTTAAATCTGTTTTTGAATAAGATTGCCTCATTATACTAATACTAGATATTTAGAATAGGGATAAGACTTTGCATATGGAAATTATTAAATAGGAAAATAGTGATTTGACATCTGCAAGTGGCTCTGTGGTTATAGGTTAGGATTCTCCCTACTTTCCAAGACTCACTATTGGGACCCACTGTTTGATTGTTCAGTCATTTCTACTCCATTTTAGAATCATTGCCTTTGGACTGCTTAATGATCCAGGAAAACTCTGTTTGCTCAGCCGAGAAATAAGAAACACGCTTGTGGAAGAGTGGTAAGGTCTCTTGGAGATGCTGTAGTTTTGTTCAACCCTCCAATACACTGATAATGAAGTCCAGAGACTTATTCAAAATCCCACAGAGAATTAGTGGCAAGGTTTCTTGACCATTAGTCCAGTGGATGTCTGCAACAGACATCCCATTACTTCTTGTTTAGTGTGTACAGGGTAAAGGACCTCGATGTGACGACCTTTACCCAATGTGTAATCTTGCATGGTCATCACTGAATTTAAGTGCTGAGAATATGAGTCTGGAACAGACCTTGTCTCACACTGTGAACTAGAGATGCACCAGGCATCCCAACGTGGAATTGAGGATCCATTTTAATCTAAAGCATTGTTATGTATGACTGCTTAGCACTTGATCATGCGATAGGCTGTTTAAGCCCTACTGAAGGCACCAGCACAGCTATGGCACAAGAAATGAAAAGAATTCATCTTCATGTTGGATATACTTATCTAAAATGTTTGCAGTCAGAAAATTTAAAGGGTTATTTTAATTGTTGGATGTAGACAAATTTTCTGTCTTTCAAAAAAGGCAATGTATTATCTTGAATCATGTGTAAGGGGATCACAATCTTTACAGTACTTAGGTCTTAATAAAACCTAGTGGTATTTCATGTAAACTACACTTTAAAAACTTTTTTGTGGATAGACCTGTGGACCAACCCAATGTAAAACATTATCTACCTGCGGAAATTCATTCTGAGCTCCAATCAATCAATTTATAAATTTGCTAAACTATTAAAAAGTTAAGGACTTCCCTGGCAGTCCTGTGGTTAAGTCTTCGCCTTCCAATGCAGGGGATGCAGATTTGATCCCTAGTCGGGGAGCTAAGATCCCACATGCCTCATGGCCAAAAAACCAAAACATAAACAACAGAAGCAAATTGTAACAAATTCAATAAAGACTTTAAAAATGGTCCACATAAAAAAAAATCTTTAAAAAAAAGTTTAACGACTGCCTCTAACCTATAAGATATTCTATCTTTTCAATTCAGATGACTTGAAAGTACTCAAAGAAGCAATATATAACTTGATTTTTCATTCCTAAGTGAAAAAAGTTAGCCCTAATGAGAAAAATCTATCGAAAGCCAATTGGCAATAAATTATTTTTCTTATGTAAAATTGATTGTTACTATGCAAGTATATTATACATCTTTAGTGTTGTATTGTTCTCATCCAAATCCACTATTCTCTTTTCTAAATAGTGCTCTAAAAGTTGAATTTAAAAAAAGCAGACTGAATTTAAATGTTTTTTGTTTTGAAAACTGTTCTCTGACATAACTGGCAATGTCTTGTGTTGCTGGAAACCCATGGTTAGAAATAAGCAGCTCATGTAAAGGAGAAGTAGAAACTTCTGTTTTCCTGTCAAATTCTTCCATTTGCCTAAGTGACATAGGATCACCCTTCAGTCACTGGTGTCCTCAAATACTAAGACAAGGTCCATAAGGCAGAACTCTCTTGACTCAGGAAAACTGCAGAGGTGATGCAGGGGTGAGCCAGGGTGGGCGTGATGATGGTGAAAAAACTATACCTGCTCCTCCTACCTACCAAGAGATAATTGCCAGCAATATTTTAAGTGCCAAAAATGATCTCATAAATTCCCACAGATGAATCAGTAAGGCAGGAAAATGGCAGAATTTTGATAATCAAATTATGTGAAAACAGATGTCATTAATTAGCAGACCTAATTTTTAAGGTTTGGGCTTCAAGCTCACTTTCTACAATTTTCTTGTAGAAAAGATATACAGACAATTAAACTGTTTTTTGATAACTAACACTTAAACTGTTCTTTGAACATAATATTTGAAATGATTTGATGACAGAAATGATGGGAAGAGGTAGTATTTGCATCCCTGATTGCACATGCACGTCGTGGCCCATATCTAATGTATTTATATATTAATGATTCCAATAACTTATTACATTGTGGATAAATCTCTTCTAGCTGCATATTCTTTCAAATTTGGAGCAAGAAGCTCTGTGTAGACCATGCCTTATACAATTCTATGGTCATTTTAAAAGTAATAATCGAATTGGCTTTTTTATAACACATTTATCTCATAGAACACTTAAAGTGATAAAAAAAAATGGTCTTCTCAAAATGTGTCAAAATAGAAAAGATTTAAAATTTAATAGGGGTGCTTGAGGGTTTGTGTGTGTGAGTGTGTGTGTGAATCTCTAATAAACCTCACTGTAGTACAGCATGACCTGTTCATGTAGACATAAGATTTTTAGAGCTAGAATAAAGTTGGGAATTAGAAAGCTGACAAAAACGCCTCCTGAGATAAATGCCTTAAAGCCATGGGCTTTTCTCCATCAGAAGGTGACACATTAACTTGCCTCATTCAGTCACCTAGCCACCTATTGTCTACTGAGCACCTACGATATGCTAGGCATTGCACTGAGGGTAGGATACTCTGTCCTCAAGAAGCTCAGAGTTAACTGGAGGAATAAGTGGGAATAAATAGCTATGATAAAATATTAAAGTTACATAATAAAAGTATGCATAAAATTCTAAGAGGGCATAAGAGAGGCAGTTAATTATGCCCTAGGAAGGCTTCAAACGGGAGATGATACTTAAATGGGAGCTTTAATGATGAGTAGGCATTGAGAAGACAGGGAAGAAACAGTTGAAATTTCGAGCCACTGGAAGAATGTAGCACAAGGTGTTTTGCTCAGAAAAGGGCAAGGGGTCTTATGTGGCTTGGACTTGGGGTGAATGCATGGTGCAGGGATCCTTTCTAAGCAGTGGTAACTAAAGAGTAGCATTCTCTCACAAGAAGTCACTCATCGTTCATTCACCAAATATTCATCAAATATCACCAAATATTCATTGAGTGGAATTTTTTGGCCAAAGCCCTGTCTTATGTACCCAGAGTAAATTTGCTTCTTGTCTACCAAAGATTTCAGTTTAGATGAGAAGTCAATATGTAGTGTGTTAACTGACCAGTCTGGGCAGGGGGATGGACAGAGTTGAGGGCAGAAGTATACAAACTAACAGCAAAAGCACCAAAGCCTGGAGCAAGGCATTATAGGGAAATGCAGCTGAACTCACTTCACAGACCCTGAGGACCTCACTGCATCATTGTACAGTACAGTCATTCACATTCATCATGTTCCTCTGAGTCATCAAGAAAAAGTTACATTATAGAATTTTATAGTCAGAATAGAACTTAGAGGTCATCACATCCTCTCTGCCCCAAATCACTGCTGAAAACTAAGATCTAGCTTTTCCTCTCTGGCTGAAAGTGAAGTGAATTTCCGTATTTGAGAGGCAATTCGTTTACTCTCATTTTAGACAGCTCTGAAGGTGGTAAAAATCCCCATATGTTTCCCTAAATTCTGCCTCCCTGTTAATTTCTTCCCACATGGAGTTCCTGAGAGAAGGGGATAAAACTACTCTCTTCTGCTCTTCAAAACTTGGATTCTATTTGATATTGGAGAGGGGATAGGCAAATGTGTCTGTAAGAGCTTTCAGCCCTCTAAGGCCTCTGAGGTACAAGGAACTTTTAAAAATACTGAACAACCATAGCGATACCCCTGCAGGTATCCTATCACTTGTTTTATACCTGATGACCCATATGCTGAGCTACAGCCATGCCAGCCAGGTTCCACAGTAATGCGTCTCCTGTGTGGTTATGAATATAACTCACAGTGGTATTTTCCCTTCTTGAAGATGGAAAACCAGTGTGCCAAGTGACACACAGCCAATCAGAGGCCCATCCTAAGATTCATCTTGTATAATTCATAAACACAAGAAAAAAATGGCACAGCTCTTCCTAGAATAGGAGTGGTGCTCACTTCACCCAGAATCTCCTCACATGATGAGGGAGGGGATAAAGCTACCTTCAACTTCTACTCTCAGTAAAAGAACTGGGGTCAACTGTGCAAACCGGTTGCGATCGCTTACTAAGCACAACTGTTTCCTAATTTTTCCTCATTCTAATCATCTTGAAGATTCCCTTCCTTATTTTTACTTACTCAGATTCATGGAGCTTCAGACCAAGCTTGTGAAGTGGATGTGTTCACTCTCTGAAAACCTTTCAGCATCTTCTCCTCTCTTCCATATATCTCAGGGCCCTTTTGCTGCCTCTGGCTGCTCAGGAACATGCCTTCCCTTTCCCATAAACTACTTCAGTGGGTACAGTGGGCTGTACCTTAGTCAGTTATAATGTGTCAAGCATTGAGTTAGGGTATAAGAGTAAACAAGAAAACCTAAAAGCCTGTTCTCCATGGGCTTAATAGTCTAATGGCAGAGGCAGATAAATAAGCAAACAATTTTAAGGGTGCGTGACAGCTTTATGATTAAAGAAGTATATGCTGGGCTATAAGGAACCTAGAAGTTGCCTGGAAGACTTTCTAGAAGAAAAAGCTAAGACCTGAGGATTAATCCTCATAACAATCTCAAGAGGTAGGAACAATTGATGTTTATATATTATGCCCATTTCATATCAAAGGAGGCATCACAGATCAACAAGGAAGGAAGAAGCAGACTGAATATTTCACCTGTTAGAGCTGGAATGGCTTACCATAACTTGATTCTATTAAACATTTAGTTCAACTCACTTTGTTCAGATACCATGCTCTGGCAGAGACTGTCCTTTGAGTAACAGAACCGCTCACCTCTGCTGTACAGCTGAGTTTTAGCAGGACACATGGCCACCTCCTTAGAGACTACATTTTCCAGCTTCTCTTAAGGTTGGTCATGTTACAATATTCAGGGCAATGGGATGTGAGCAGAGTATTTTGTGAAACTGCTGATCATAGCTTTAAAGCAGAAATGCACCTCCATCCCCTCCCCCACATCTTCATTTTGCTCCATTGCCTCCGGCTGGAAGATGTGGATGGTTGTGAGACAGCTCCCACCAGGTGGACAAGGGCAGCCCTGAGGGATAATGATATGCCACCGCAGCAGAATCCGGGTCACTAGACGGCCTCCTGGAGCAGAATAGCTTGTCCAGTCCGGATGGTTATGTGAAAGCCATGGTATTCTGGCATTTGTTAAAGTAAAATAAAATGGAGACCAGACTTAAAAATCCCCCAAGCAGACAAAACCATTTGAACCATGTAAACAAAACTAAATCTAGCTTATTTCATGAACGTTAAGTGAAACTAAACTTAGGTTATTTCTTATAGATGTCTCAGATAATCATAAAAGATACTTAAGTCATCTTCCTAAAATGATGTAAGATAATCACTTTTAACCAATCTCCCACCATCTGGAACCCACATTGTAATAACTCCACATTAAACAACTCCTCATTTTCACTTTATAAGCCATCCTGTAACGTCGTGCCTCTGAACTCCATCTCAGCTTTGGAAGACTCCCAATTTGTGAACTATTCTTTTGAGCATACTAAACTCTCATTAAATACTATTTTACTGATGTGCTTTTGGTTTTTACTGTTTCTGGATTTTTGACAGGTTTTCTGTGATATAATATATTAGCCTATACCATAACAAATAATAGTCAACTTTCTAATAATTAATTGACTTCCAATGTCATTGTTCCAATAGAAAGAGAATTAACATTTTTAAGGATTTTTGTCCCTGTAACAGGAATTAATAATTATTAACTAATAGATTAACCTTGTGATTATAATTTTATTTCCCATGTAATTCTGCTTCTGGAGAAAGATAGGCTGGTCTTGCATATGTAAGTGTTCTGGGTTGAGATCATTATCTTGCAAGCTTGGTTAATTGTCAGTTCACCTCTTGGTACACAGGTAGGCAAAATTTAGTCTCTCATTCTGCAAGACTGAGAGCCAGACTTGACTACAGTAAAAAAAAAAAAAAAAAAGAAAAAAAGAAAAAAAAAAGAAAAGAAAAAAAAAATCACTAAAGTTTTCTTTCAAGGGACAATGAACTCACCCTTCTTTGATGGACCAGTTCAACTTCCTCAAAGGTTATAGGTATCACTGAGTAGCCATTGTGTGAGCTATGATTTTAATTTGAGTTTCTATGTAAATAAAGCAGAAATAAATAAAAGAGACAATATTGTGTTAGTAAAATCTCCATTATAAGCCTTTTATTTTTTCATGACAAAAGCAAAGGCTGAGTTTAGCCTAATTCTCTGAACTGCATGTTCTCATTTTCAGCACCCCAAATTTTGTAGTGTCATGATCTTTTTTTACCTTCTCTATTTTTTTGACTTTTTGTTTTTAACTTGTTCCTTTTTGCTACCTCCCTATTGGGTAGGCTACAGGAGAAAGGGAGATTATTTATGTCAATTTTTAGTTATAATAAAGTAGAGTGTTTTATTTGGCAATAAAAGCTGGGCAGCAGCTGGCAGTATAAATTCATTTTCAAATAGTCTTGGCAAACAATTGAATCCAACCTCCACAGCAAAACTTGAGCAGGCCTCAAATGTCTGCTTTGGGGCCCCCTGAAAATTTTGATGTTCTAAATTACTCTTCTTAGGGTTCACATACTGTGAGACATTCATTTTATTTTGCAGTAAAACAATATAGAGAAGGTGTATTGGAGTGTGATGTTATTGATGATGTAGGGGCCAAACATATGGCAAACTAAGGTCTCTCTCTACTCCTATTATACTTATGAACAAGACTTTTGATGGGATGATTGCATTACTAAAGAAGCTCCATCAGTCACTGTTCAGATGTTTAAATATTACAATTGGAGGTACTGTAGCTTACATTGAATAGTTTCACCATCTGTCTCAACAAAGAACATTTGGGAAATTGTTTTTATATGCTGTGTAATCTTCTATTATGGGGGATTTCCCACAAAGGACTCTTATTTGCCTCTTAACTGAACTACACTTGATAATTTTAATGATCCAGGAAAAGGATCCAGCAAAAAGAAATTTCATCGCTAATTTTCTCAAATCAAAGGAGCAGTTTTCAATATATAGCAATGCCCTTACCATTTGGGTAAACAAAGCGGAGATATATTCTTTTCAGAAAATTTAAAGTTCATTCAGATATACCAAACCCTGATCATTGTGTAGAGAACTGTGTGGGTGTTCTGCTTGGAGAGCACAGAAGCAGAATACAGACACTTGGAGTGTACCCCATCCGAAATCCAGTAGAATGCACAGCAGGGCCCAAGACTCGATAGCTATTATTTATATTACAATAAATAACAATAGATCCCTATAAGAGGCTTCAGTATTGTGCAAAAACATTCATTGATGGCTGTGGACTCTGAACTGAAAGTGAACTCAAGTCAGCTATCCGCTGTGACCAGCTTAAGTTTCATAATTTTATTTTCAAAACATAAGTTTTCAAGTTGCTAAAGGCAATATTTAAGATTAAAATCTTTAAGGTTTTTCTCTAAGATTAAAATCTTAAGATTACTGAGAGCTTCACTGTGGACATACAATATGTTCTTTTCTTTACAAGGAAGTTTCAGTTTGTTAAAGCAAGGACATAACACAAAAGGCTTCTGAAAGTAACAGATTTCCCAGACCACTGGGGATGTGGGACACATTTAAGCCAGTCAAACAACTGGACTGCAAGAAGTTGTCAATATATTTCCCCAGAGATTCTTTGAAGAACTGAAAATTGGTTCCAAAGGTGAACCAGTATCACTGTAGTCATTAAAATCCAGTTGTTCTACCAATTTGAATGCTAGGTATTGATTTTAGTAAGGAAGCATTAATATCGTATTCAAACTAACCGTACTCAAACTATCATTTATCTGGTGAGTTACACCAATAGTTTTGGAGTTAAAACTTCTCTGAATGCAGAAGTGAAAGAAAAATTTAAATAAGTAGAATTTACAAATGTTCCCACTTTCAGGAAAAGGGGGCTTTACAAGAAAAAAAGAGAAACAGAGCTTCTTGAATAACAATCAATATTCAGATATTGTGTGATTTCCTACCAAAAAAATGGAAGGCTCACATGCTTCAAAGGAAGGCTGAAACGATATGCCTGCTATATGCCAGGCAGTGTGCTAAGTAAACACTTTACATGATTATTACATTTAATCCTCAGAACAATCCTATGAGGCAGAAATTACCACCCCTTTGCAAATGAGGAAATGGAAATTGAGAGAGAATATGTAATGCCCAAGATGACAGTTATATAAATATAAGAACTGAGACGCAAAACCAAGTCTAAATAATCCAAAGTCCATTTTTTCTATTGTGCCATAAACTGAATGTCACTATATATTGGCCAGACAGTAAAAATGACTTCGTATAATTTTATTTAAAAAGTTAATACAGCACAACCCTAAAAAATCACCCATTTTAGCAAGCTAGAGGCTAAAAGCAATTTAACACTGAATATGCAGCTATACTCATTGAATTTTATTTGGTCTCCAGCCCATCCTTATTTTTTTTCCCCACCACAGGTGAACTGACTCCCCATGCCAGCTCCATCCCACAGCTCATATCCTGGCCTTAGTTGGGACAGGTTTCAGTAAGGGAGCCACAAATCTATGTGTGGTAAATAAAATAATGCACCCCTTCCCCCCCCAAAGATGTACAAATCCTAACCTTCAGAACCCGTGAATCCTGGATTATCCAGGTGGACCCAATGCAATCACAAGGGTCCTCATAGAAGCTAGAAAAGACAAGGAAACGAATTTTTCCCCTACTGCCTAAAGAAGTAACAAAGTCGTGCCAACACCTTAATTTTAGAGATTCTAACCTCCAGAACTGTAAGATAATAAATTTTGGTGATTTGTTACAGCAGCAATAGGAAACAGAACACTGGGTCCTTGCCTCAGCCCCTCCATGCTGATCTTGGCTCTGATTCTGAGCTCTAGGTCTGGTAAACAGGTCTTTGTTTTTGTCCTAGTATCTCAGTCTGCATTGTTGAATATCCCAGATCTTAGCCTTTCCAGGAAACTTTTTGCCCAAGTGCAGCTGGAAAAAGAAAAGTACTTACAGTTATTATTACACATTTCCCACTGAACAAGTGGTAGAACAAAAATAAATCTTTGTTCTATATATTTTGTTGAGGACAGTCTTAAGAAAAATGAGCTTTGTTTCCTAAGATGTATTATTATTTATGAATTATTATTATTATTTAGGTGAAAAAATAGGGTATATAAACATGGGTATGGAGTAACACAAAGGCCCACCTGTTAACGCTAACACTTTAGAGCTTGGCTTCTGCTTGATGTTTTGAGCACTTCCTCCTCTTAGGGGATGGAGGACTGGGATCTGAACTAAAGCTTTTTCTTTTGCGGTACCCGGGCCTCTCCCTGTTGTGGCCTCTCCCGTTGCGGAGCACAGGCTCCGGACGCGCAGGCTCAGCGGCCATGGCTCACAGGTGCAGCCGCTCCGCGGCATGTGGGATCTTCGCGGACCGGGGCACGAACCCGTGTCCCCTGCATCAGCAGGCGGACTCTCAACCACTGCGCCACCAGGGAAGCCCTAAAGCTTTTTCTTCCTAAAAGATTTCCCAGGCCAACTGCCTGATTCTGAATTTCTTGTGTTTTAACTATAGTGTTATTTTGAGATTTGTATTTTTATCTATTTTTTATCGGTACAAAGTATTGTACCAGATAGCTTGAACTTTGCCTAGCCACTGTCTTCCCAAATGTAAACAATTTCCACTCCGCAATGCTCGCCTTCCCCCAGCTCCCCTTTCTCTTATGGAAATTGTGGGAACATTCTCTCCCTTATTGTGCTGTAAATCATAGTATTGTTCCATATAAGTCAAGAGAAGGAATGTGAGTTACCTGTAATTTTGCTAGATCCATGATTGGCATTTATCTTGAAGATAAAATGAATATTTACTTTAGTAAGTTCTTTATCCATAACCAGAATACATTGTAATTTAGTCTTCTGACTTGACTGCTTGAGCAGAATGGCAGATGCTCTCCTGAGGTTTTTTTGTCATAGGAACAAGATGATTTCAGGCTCCAGCAGAAAGCACAGTTTATTAACTCACTTACTGGGGAGTCCAGGGGCTTTAAATTTGGCTGAATCCCAGGGCTTAAACCACATAGTGGGGCTTCTTCCTCCCTCCTCTAGGTCCTATGTCTGTTCCTACTAGCTGCCGACATTCTCCTTCTTTCCTACAGATGAGCATCTTCTGAGGAAAATGCACACGCCTTCCCCTATTCACCATCTGTATTTAGCAGTCCAAGGGGAAGGGAACATCTTTCAACTTCTTTTTCCCAGCATCCATATATCATCTCCAAAGAACTCTGATTGGTCTCACTGGTCTACATGCTCACTCCCAGACCAGTTACTGGTTCTAGGAGAATAAGATATTGTAGTTCAGTAGGATAGGCCTTTATCAAATGGCTATCTCTGGGCTAGACTGAAGTAATGAGGTCCTGAAACTAAACATGTTCACAGGGTGGGGTGGAAAGTTCTCAAAAGAATGTATGGTGGCCAGTCTTAGGAAAAGACTTACCTCTCTTTATTTTTGTGTTCCTAGAGCTAACTGTAGTACTTGACCAATAGTGGTAATCAGTGTTGGATGAGTTGAATTAAATTGAATTGCATTACATTTTAGCTTTCCTTATTATATGAGTCATTATAGTATAGTGTGGTGGTCAAGAGCATCACTCTGGAGTGAACTGACTGGGTTTACATGTCGGCTCTGTCTCAGTTTCCTCATTTGTAAAAAGGGGATAATAATGGTACTTGTCCTTTAGGGTCATTTGGCCAGAGGAGTCAATACAATTAAAACACTTAACATAGTCTGTGGCATATAGTAAGCAGTCAAAAGAAAGTTACACATTATATTTGTACACTTTCATTGTGTGTGTATGTATATAAATATATACACAGAGACTTTCTTATATGTATGTGTGCATATACATATATATGTGTGTGTATACGTATGTGTAAACACATACACATATATACACATATATATTTGAGTGGATGAAAAACATGCATATGTTTTTTATTGGCGTATTTATACCCTAGTAAAGTATCAGACTCTTTGCTAGATTCAGTGGATTCAAAGATGAAGAAGACATATCCCTTGCCCTGAAGGAGCTCATGAATATAGGCATTATGAATGTCACACACATAGTCTAATCAAGCTGGAAATCTTTCCTGGGAAACGTTTGTTTGTCATACGTTAAAAAACCATGACAGAAATGTCAAGTAAACTGGGTTCTAGACCTAGTTCTTCAATACTCCTTCAAGTTTACATTTTATAACTTTTCTGACAATTCAGTTACACTAACTGAACTTGGTTAAGCATCTAAGAAAATACACCCATATGGAACAAGCCCAAGCATTAATACAAATGAATTATTTGTAAACTAAACTGAAAACAGGGGTAGGAGTGGGGCGGCAAGTTCCCCAAAAAAGTGTTGTGGCCAATCTTAGGAAAAGATTTATCTCTTTTTATTTTTGTGCTCCTAGAGCTACATATTAATAAATGTGTGTAGTAAATGTTGGGTGAGTTGAATTATACTGAATTTCTAACCAGGACTGATTAGACCATTCAAAGCCATATACTTACACATGTATATAATATAGTCTTGTCCCACCTTCTCCAATTTTGGAGATTACCTTTTCTTCATTAAATAGCTTACTTATTTTCCAAACCTGAAGAACATGAGAAATTCTAAATTAGAATAAAAGTAACTTATCTTTTCCATTTATAGAAGTATGTATCTGTATATGGTTTAATAAAGAGATTATCCATATATTCTCCATCCAGGATAAGTAGAGCATTTGTCAGTATTTTAGGTGTTTCCCTCTGTGTCCCTCCCCAATTATTGCATTCCCTCCTTATCCCCCACTATCCTGCCTTTTGCAATAAACATCCTCCTGGGTTCTTTACACTTTTATCACATGTTAGCTTTGCTTGTTTGTGAGCATTGTGTAACTTGAAACTTATTTAATAGGTAGTTCTGTGACTTGCTCCTTTATTTTGGAGATTTGTTTGTGTTGTGCATATAGCTACAGTTCATTGATTTTCACTGCTGTTTCATTGTGAATATACCTTAATGTATTTATCTGTTGAACTGTTTTCTTTTGTCAGTTATGTTAATTGAAGCTATCTTCTTCTTACTCTGTGTCTTGTATTTTCCCTCTCTTTACAGTATTTTAATGAACAGAAGTTCTTACTTTAATATGGTTGGTTGAAAATGGTATGGCTATAATTTGGGCATTTTGTGGATTGTTAAAATTTCTTACTCCAAATTCTTCAAAAATTATCTCATATTTTCTTCTAAAAGTTTTGTACTTTTGCCTTTTATTTTAGGTTTTAAATCTAACTAGAGCTGATTTTTCTCTATGTGTGTTTAGGGCAATGGGAAAGAGGTGTGGATCCATATTCTTCCCCCATCTTGACCTCATATGGATAACCAGTTGTCCCAGAATAATTTATAGTAAAATCCATCATTTACCCACTTGTTTGTAATGTCAGACCATTCCTTCATCAATTGTTCATGTATATTTGAGTCTGTTTCTAGGCTCTGATTTAACATATTTTTGTCTATTTATTTGCCCCTGTGCCAAAACCATATTACCTTACCTACTATAGCTTTATACTAAGACTTGCTATCTGGGAGAACAAGTCCTCTACTTTGTTCTTCTTCAGGAGCATCACACAGAACCATATGTTTGTATAAAATTCTTGGTCATGCAAAGTATGTGTGCCAGCATCCACTGAGGCTGCCATCTCTTACACAACTAGGGTGGAACTCTAGGTTGGATGGCACAGAGCTCTGTCACTGGACTGACTCCTTTCTCCTTTGCATGTCCTTGTTTTTCCTTCTCCTTCTATCTTGTACAGTGCATTTCTCTCGTCTTTATGAGCTTATTCATGACTAAACTTTATAGCCGTTCCTATATAGAGAGAAATTGGGAGAAATTACTTCTAACGATGAAAGCCAATGTTTTCACAGTGAGAGAATCAACTGAAAAATCTTATTTATGGGAACTTACATTGACTTGGTTGCTTAAAAAAATAATGCCTGGATCTGTGGGTAAAGCCATTCATTAATCTTTTATGCACCTCCCTACCCCAATTTGGGGTTCCTTACGGTAGCCGGTGCTTATTCCTTAGGAGCTTTCACAGTGACAAAGCTCAGCCACACTGATCAGAACAGCAAGAGGAAGGAATGGAACGTGGAAATAGCACCAGCCAGGAAATCTGGTCACTGACCCTCCACTGACTTGGAGATGTTTGTTGGTCTCACTCCTACTCTATTTTTTTTTTTTTTTTTCTTTTTGCGGTATGCGGGCCTCTCACTGTTGTGGCCTCTCCCGTTGCGGAGCACAGGCTCCGGATGCGCAGGCCCAGTGGCCATAGCTCACGGGCCCAGCCGCTCCGCGGCATATGGGATCCTCCCAGACCGGGGCACGAACCCGTATCCCCTGCATCGGCAGGCGGACTCTCAACCACTGCGCCACCAGGGAGGCCCTATTTTTAATTTCTTATCTAAAAAATGTCAATGGCTTGGGCTGTGTAAATTCTATGATTCTAGATACATCTGTAAAATTACAAGAGCTATAGAAAGGAATATTTCTTGTTCGATTTCCTTCATCTCTGATATTTTCTTTCTCTACTCTTTGCCTTACAAACATTTTTTGATTAATCTGTAAATTACGAGACCAGAACTCTCTTACCCCACTTGATAGGTTTTTCCTTTTTTTTTTTTTTTTTTTTGGCCTGGTTTTCTACACTTGTCAACCAGTGTGATTTAAAAAAAGAATTTTTTTTAAATTATAGACATAGCCTGTAAACTCATTACTGCTATTTTTATTTTGTGTTGCCAAGAGACAGTCTGAGCGACATACACAAGACCTGAGCACTGCACTTCAGGATTTCACAAACTCAGTCTTTCACAAAAGACTCATTGTTTCTTCCCCAACTTTTCAAATTTATTTTTAATAAAATATTTCCATGTTGATTGTAATATTTCCCTGTTAACAGTAGAAAATGGTCAGCTATTCCTTGTTTCAGAATGAAACAAACCACAACAATCTCAGGCCATATTCTGTTAAAGGGAGGAACAAAAAAATCATCTGTATTAACTCTTTTAGGCAGACTGGGTACCATTAAATAAATTTTTACTCTAGCTTGGGAAATGTCACCTTGTTGATCTGAAAGAGCTCCTGTAACTCTGGAAGAAAAATTTAGTCGACACACATGGGAACAAGGCCAGTATACCTTAAAACAAGGGCAAATGTAAGTTCACCTGAGGATGAATGAATGCCATCATGGATTTGAGTCCTAGTTCTTATTGTTCAATTTCTTACTAGCGTGTATGCATGGAAAACAAATAGGTGATTTCTTCCAAAACAACTTAAATGAAGGTAACCAAGGGCATGAACTTGCCTAAAGGTGGAGGTGCTGACCTATCCACCTGTCATCCAACTTTCTACCTAAAGCCCTATTGTAATTTTCTAATGACCCCTTAGTGACCTTAAAATGTTAATGTAGCTTCTGAAGGTACCTGACTCTCTCCCAGTGATTGATAACATAGTACAGTAAGTCTAACTTTTCTGAATGAGCAAATGAAGCTTACCGTTTTATGAGCTATTTATATACACAAACCAAAGCAGTGAAATTATCCTAAATTATTATTGATCAGTAAAAAGTATACTGTACCAACTCTTGATCTCAAAGCTAAATGTCAATAAAGACTTCAGTTAGTAAATATTTCCATTATAAAATTGAATTTTATTGATGTCTTTTTTGCATAATTTATTTAATATTAAAATTTATAAATTGAGTCTACATATTTTAGTACCAGTAAAAAAAAGTGCAAAATGAATTCTCTGATTGCTATTGCCATATTTACAAAGACACCAAGAAGCATGGGGTAAGATTTGCTTTAAATGTGTGAATCCTATTGATTTCCCATTGGGTGTTTGCACATAAACAGCTAAATTATTTGGCAACCTCTTCTGGGGTTTCCTCTTTCCTCACTACCTATAGTAGATTATCCTTTAGCTTTGTTCACTTTTCATTTACAGCTTGATTTAATGAAATAAAAAGGGTAGTTTTCTCATTCATTTCAGATGAAAATGGTAGTGTAATTATTACCACTTTCAAATCTGTCTGGCTTTAACCTTCCTCATCTTTATAATCTGGTACATTCAAATGAAATTTTAATTATGCATAAAATTAATAAAAAGCAATTTATATTACCAGTGGGTGTCGACCGGTTGGTGATAAATAGAAGGCTGGATCCTTGATGAATTTTTTTATAACAGGAAAAATAATTAAATGGCCATATCATCATTATCAAGGAGGAATTATTGAAGTATTGCTTCTTACACAAAAGCCTTTTGTTCAGCCATTTGAAAATGAAAATTGGAAACTTATGCATAAGTAATTGGGATGGGCGACTGGTTCCTAGGTTTTATGCACCAAAATATCAATCAAATAGCCTTTGTATGGGTGTAGGACTTAAAATATGATGGGAAAAATATTGTACAAGAAAGAATTAGAAGTACACAGCCCCGGCTCACCAGGAGGCTGTGTGTGAACATTGAAACAACATCAATACACACAGGTAGGGGAGAAATCTTTTAGGGTGAATTAGGTAAAAGGAAAAAATAGATGTCTGTTTCTTTGGGATTTCCAGAGTGTGATGAAAAAATGGACTGTGTCCACTGAGACAAGACTTGGTGAGCTACAATATCACATCAGTAGTAGAATCAAAATTTATATTATATTCAAATACAAGGGGTAATACTTTTGTTTTCCTTTTATTTTCTTGTTATGGTTCTTCTATGCATAGAAGATAGGACTTAAAAACCACAAATTTGAAAGATACAATTCCAATTTTTAAACATTTTGCCATATGTGCAAGCATATGTATTACCCATTCTGTTTGAACCACTTTAAAGAAAAAGATAATTTGAGAAACACAGTAGTAAGTCAGACTTCTACCAATTGTTTTAAATTTTGGTATCTAGTCCAGGATGTCATACATTTATTCATTCATGCCCTAGATATATGTTGAGCACTTATTAAATATCAGGCATGCATAGTAGGTTTATATGTATTTATTTCACTTAATTTAAATAACAAAGAGCCAGCTAGCTAGGAACTTGTGTTCGAGTGTTAACAGAGCATAGAAAATCTCGTCCCATCTGTGACGTCATAAAACTTGAGAGCACAATTGGCATTTATATTTTACTTGGAGGAGAGCATCAGAGAGTTCAGAAGATTTCCCCCCCTACCCAGTTTTTGAAATATGTCAAAGAAAGTATACCTCAATGAAAAACACCTACAATACTTATGGAGGAGGATAAAGTTAAAAGCATTTGGTAAAAAAAGCATTCTCCAACAGATAAGAAACAATACTTGACCTTTGCTTTCTCCAAGTCATTAATTCTAAGGTTGCTGCCTCTGCTGGGTCATTTTTATTTCGCATTCACAAACAGTCACCTGCTTGATCATTCCAGGCCTGTTTGGCAGGGCTGGAGGCATGGCACCTATGCTGTGAGGTGCTGGCAGAGGAGAAAGTGTTCGGTCCTCTAACTGCTGCTGGAGTAGACCAGAAACTCTCACCGAGAAGGTCTTTTTCTAGCTCTTCTATCAATCTCTTCCACCTTGACCATTCCTCAATCCAAACGTTGCCTCAGCCCAGTCTGTTTCTTCTATACACAGCCTCTGAGACTAGATTTTAGAGGCATTTCCCCCCATTCCAGGCCATTCTGAAAATTGTGGTTAACCTAATTTTACTTGAATGAAAATGGTGATGGGGTAGGAAGAGGAGTTGTTGCCTTTCTAATACGTTGTCCCAGAAAGTTCTAAGTCCTCCTCCCCATCTTTAGGCGGCGGGGGAGGGGTGGTGGCAGGGTAGGGGGATAGAGGGATGTCAATAAGGTGGGGGGTTGTGCACACATCATAGTCTTCGGATGACAGTTCCACCTTTTCTGGCCTGGGCAGAAAGTCAGTTTTATTTTTGTAAGCCAGTGTAGCATATAGGAGAAGTTTTGGCCTCCATGTTTATTTAGAGCTCTTCACCTCAGACATGAGGCCTGGACTTCCTCAGTTAGTGCTTGTGGATGTTTTACCAATATTTGATTAGGAAATCTTAAAAAAAAAAAAAAACAAGCCAGAGAAATGAGCAGAAAGACACACACACACACACACACACACACCATCAGTTGGGCTAGGTATAAAAAAATTAAAAATTAAAAGAATTCAAGAAATCCCAGGAAGAAGAGAAAGCATTCCTTATACATGTAGGAGCAGAGATTATCTCTGTTCCTGGAGCTTATGTGGCATGTGGATAAAGGTTTTGGGAAAAGAGGAGGCTGAGAAGCATATACATTTTACTAGTGAGTTCTTTACCAGTAGTCTGCTATGAATTAGCTGCATATCCCTAAAGAATTCACTGCCCTGGTCTGAGTTTTCTTGTTCGTAAAAAGATGATGTGACCTTTAAGGTTTCTCCTAGCCTTACTAATAATGAGAATAATAATAACTCATAATAATAACTATTATTTACTGAGAACCTACAGTATTTGGTATAGTTCTCCCAAGCGGTAATCAATATCTTGATTGAAAGATGAAGAGATTGTGGTTCAGATGTCGAGCGCTTATCCACAGTTCTGTATTTTATATACAAAATAATTTAACAAGATGAAATTGTTAAGAGAAATGCATACCAACGAATAATTAGCAATGCATGAATTATTTGTATATTTAAAATTTGTTGCCTGACCTTACTTTAGTAAATGTTTATTTATGAACCTATTATTCAGCAAATGTTAAAGCAGTAGGGTGTAAAGCACTAGACTAGAACAAGGAGATCTTCCCAGGAATGCTGGGCAGATCTCTCCACCTCTGTGAGCCATTTTCATCACCTCTGAACTAGACCAGAGTTTCTGAATACAGACTACAAAGATGGAGTCGTGAAACTCCAGATATTATATGAAACACCATAAAAGTTTGTATATGCTTTGTGTTGATATATCTGATATTTTGAGGAGAGGGCCCCAAACATTTACCAATGTCTAGGACAGTGATTTTTAACCAATAAAAGTTGAGCACCACTATTCCACATGATCTTGAAGGAACTTTCCTTCTCTGCCTTGGTGTTTAGGTATGCAGATTGGCTTGGTTCTCCATGATTTGCTTTCTATTTGTGAACTTTATTCTTCTGAGAATCATGTTTTTTTGTTTATTTGTATCTTTGTTTTCCAATTCTCTGTCTACAGTGGCCCACATGAGGGGCATTATATCTGGTATTTCAGCAACATTCTTCTATGTCCTTCCATTGACACTCTTTTGAAACTCCACCCAAATTCTGTCACAAAAACCTCAGGCCAAAGAAGTAAACAAGAACACATCAAATATCCAGTCTCCTACAAGGAAGAGTATATCCAACTCCACCTAGTCCTTGCTTCATAATGTAAGAATGCACCGTGGAACATAGTCTGAAGAAACCAGTTACATGAATCATGTATGAAGCACTGTACCTGCTCCTATTTTCAAAAGGACATATTGATGAATGAAACTCCTCAGATGGGAGGGTAGCATCCCTAGCATATTTGACAACCAGAGCAGATCAGTTTTCAACAAACACTCCTTTATATGGTGAAATGGTTCTCAGTAATAATTATGAAATGAAACATATGATAATAATAATGGCCAGAAAAGAAATATTCATTACAGCAAAAATAAATTAATTAAATATTAAGTCCAAAAAAGAGAAAGAAAAGAAAGTAATGGATTAATACTATTTAATTATATTAATGTCTTTTTTGAAAGAAAAAGGGGGAGAAACAGGAAAAAAAAACAAGAAAAAAAACCAAAAAACACTTCCAAAGGGTGAAATCCTCAAGATTAAGCAAGTGATTGCACTTAGAATGACAAGATTGAAGAAAATCACATTTTATTTCTTTGGCTTTATGATCACTGTGAGCTATCATTGCTTATTTCCAATCTACTGTTTAAATACAGAAATATGTATCGATAGTACCACAAGGGTTGTAGACACGAACTGAGCCTGAAGCAAGTTTAGATAATTCTGATCTCTGACAAACTTATTCTTGTATTGAAAATGTGTGGCTGAGTCCTGGAGGAAAAGTATAATTGGAAATTCTCTGAACTAAATTCCATGTAGAATAGAGTTTTTATCAAATGGTAAGTAATAAAATGTACCAATATGAACTTTACAGATATATCAGTAAACTCAGTTGTAACTATAACAATTGTTTGAACATAAACCAACACAGTATTTTTTTCAATGCTGTGTATTTTATCACTGACAACGCTTAGAACTGTTGGTGCGTGGTGATAATAAAAACAGAGGAACGTTTTGTTGACTTTATTACTTTTAAATTAACTACAGTCAGTTCACCCCTTTGATGCTTATCACCAGCATGGGCCAATACCTGTCCTTGATAGGACAGGAGAAGAAGGAATGACTTTCAGTTGTTTAAAATAATTTACCTTTACCTTAAAAAGAAACATAATTATGTTACCAGACTGCCTTTTATGCTGCCCAGGATGCTAACTTATGAAAAGTTACCAAGCTTACAAAAACTTTTCCAGAAGGATGGTCTATGAAAAGCATTTGACTTGCTTCCAATGAATATATGGTAAATGTCCTCCAAGATCTTAGATTAACTGATTTTGTAGCAATCAATTCCTTCTGTTTAGGAAGGTATCAGATAGAAGTCACAACCATGCCAAACACTGTCTCTGTAGCTTCTCTGAGCCACGACATCTCTAGCAGTAGACAGAAAATTATGCTTGTCATTCTCTTTTAGGAACAGAGTTAAAATGAAAATGTGTGTCATGTTGACCACTCTCTTCTGTTCCATTGATTTTATCCGGACGTTAGAGTTAAAAGACAATAGAGAGCAGCTCCATTCATGGAAACTGTATAGTCTGACATTAGTTATGTTTTCATTAGGCTTGTGGTAAGTAATTTAGTGTTGCTCCAGCATTTAAGCCAAAAGATATACAGTTACCATGATTGTATATACTATACTGAGATAGTTTTGCCTCTGCCCGCACCAATCTCTCCTGCAAAAACAGAATTTCTACCACTGCATCAAAACCCAGAACACAGCTCTTGTTCTGACACTTTGAAAAAAGACCTTTTCAAGCTTTGCTTGGAGTAGGTTAATAACTGAAGACTTTGTGGGTGTGGGGAGTCTGAACTATTCAGATGCTTGCTCATTTTTTAAAATGGACACCTAGAAAAAATACCCTAAAATATCTGGAATGTTTTAATAGTTTCAATTAATTAAACTTTTATAATCAAGAGGTGAATAGTACAAAAAATATGTATGTGTGAACCTGAAACACAGTGCACTAGTCTTTCTTTTTTGAGAGGTAAGGTGGTCTATTTTGTTTGCAGAAAATGTGAGTTACATGCAAAAGGGTTTCCGAAAGCAAGCAGTTTAGGGAATATTGAGTTTTTTTAAGGCTAACAGTTTTTTTTTCCCTCTAGTGTTACTCACAGCCTTCAATATGCTAATTTGCTTTCAATATGCTAATTACATCCAAGATGGGGATATGGTCTGATGTGTTTCCAAATTGATTACAGAATTCTTTTTTTCACAAAGTATCTTTTGGAACTTAGCATTCCATAGACCCTACTTTGAGAAACTTCTCATCTCTCTTCACCAGATCTCAGATGGAACCCAGGGGAAAATGGCATGTTTCTGTCTCTGAGAGCTCTCTCTATCAGATTCCAAATCTTCTGCTTAGGAATGTGGGTCACATATTTTCCTGATACTACTAAGGGAGATCACCAGACATAATCTGCCTGTTAGGATCAGACACCTCTAACATGTTCCCTGAGGAAATGTGATGCCATGGGAAGAACAGGAGCTTGAAATAGCATTTTAATGCCTTAATTATGACCGTCATATCATAGATGTGTAGTAACTATCAGTTGTATCCTCTCCCCAGTTATCTGTTTGAAAAATAAAGATTTCTTTATGTTAAATTTACTTCAAACGGAATAATATTAAGTGTAATCCTGGAAACTCACTAAATGCTGTTTTTCAGGGGATGTGATTCTATGAGCCTCTAACATGTAGTCCAGTTTAGATGAAGAAACATTAAAATGATTTGGTACTAAGACACTCTCATCTGTAAGACAAAAGCAATCAATAGATGGATATTTATTAATCAGTAATATTCATGGAATGGATGGATATTTATTAATCAGTAATATTCATGGAAACTGCCAGTCCTGAAAGTGACTTCCAAGAGAGATTTTGAAAGAATAAATCACAGTTTGACTTAATCATATTGTCTTGGATCATCCAATTATGCAAAATGAATTTGAAGCTAAGACATTTATAAGAAAAATCATGTTATTTAAAATTATGGGTGACTTACTTGATTTGATGCAAGGGCATTATGCTTCTTGCTTTTACTCAAAATCTACACTAAGAAATTTTGATGTGTATGAGATTTGAATTTTTCCAAAATTTAAGATGTATGCCCTATTACTAGCGTTGTCAAACCCAGGTTCATGTGCCTGATACAGTTAGGCCTAGCAAACCGAAACATCGAAATTTGGAGTAGATATTGCAGGGCCAAGGAAGGAGAATAGGGTGGCTCATGTTCAAAAGACCTGAGCTTCCCGATGGTTTTCAGGGAAGAGTTTTTATAGGTAAAATTTGGGGGGAGGTCTGCAGGGTGTGTGGCTTTCCTCTGATTGGTTGGTGGTGAGGTATCAGGGTGGTGGTCTAGGAATCTCAATTACCAGCCTTCTGGTTCCAGCCAGTCTGGGGTCCAAGTGCTTGTGCTCAACCTGAAGTTACCATCCTCCACCTGGGTGGGGGCCTTAGCTCCTGCAGAACTCAGAGATACCTTGTTATGTATATAGCCTAAGGAGGACCCAGGACCCAGCTTTATGGTTGCACTATATGGTTTCTTAACTGCTTCTCCTTTGTTTCTGCATTCCCTCCCTTCCATAATTAGTAACTTTGAATCTGTCCTTTGGAACTCAGGGAAGGTCTAGGAGGTTGAAGCCCTTTTCCTACGAACAAGAAAGCTGGGGGTGTGGGGAGGTGGACACGGAAAGACTTTTGCGCGTGGGAAGGCGCCACAGGGTCTTGCTCGGTTTCAGTCCCCCCTTTTCTTTGATTCTCCTCAATCTTGAGGAGAACAGGTGTTGGAGAAGAATGGTAATAACGTTTTGGATAGAGAGGTTAATCATAAACTCAGCAGAGGAACTCGGTTTTAGGGGGACTCGCTTTTAGGGGGACTCGGTTTCACTTGCATAGGACAGAGGGTGGGCTCTAACAGGAGGGAAGGAACATGGATTGTATATCCTATATATGAGGAGCACAGATGTTTTAACTCTAACAGCAGCCCTATGGAGGGTCTATTATTATTCCAGTTTTACAACTTGGGCCCACAGACACTAAGTAAAACAACGAAGGTTACATAGTTATTAAGTCTGGACAAAGGATTGGGAACCTAAATCTGTTAGGCTCCAAAGTCCATATTCTTTCCATCAGTAAGTGGTCTTGAAGTAACAATAGGATTTTGTTTTATTTTTCATAGTATTTTAAAAACATACAATAGTAAAGTTCCAAGTGGATTTAAAGTTAGTCAATTCGCAAAAATGAATTTTTACAGGTGACTCTTACGTAACACCTGTCATACTAAGACTCTTATACTTTAGATGGTAAGATCGTGCTGCCTTTGTTCTTTTCAATTCCTGCACATTATGGACACTCAGCACATATTTAAAAAACAATCCACAAACAATGCCCACAATGACTGGGCCCAGGTATTTTTAGGTTGTTATATAAAACACTCATTCATGAAGAGTCATGGCAGGTTTAAATTTGCTTAATGTTCACTCTAACTTTTTTCTCTGGCCTTCACATGGCATTTCCTTTTCTTTCATTGTATTTTTAAATCTCAAAAATGTATTTCTTTGAATTTAAGAACCTATTTCTAGTGGCCTGAAAGTTTTATTATATGAACTAAAAAGGAGAGACAAGAATTACGCACAAGAACAAAAGGAATGTTTATTTAGTGAATCAGAAACAAATTAAGGTAGAGAACATAGAAAGTAAATCAGCATTTTTACAACATGTATAGTGCTGCACACATATCTGCCACTTTGAAAAATGGCTCTTAAAATTTGCTAATAGTATTTCCAAATTGCTAAATTGATTGTAATTAAGTATGCAAGTAATAATTTAAAAACTGCTCATTTTGCAATGCTTACTTGAAACAAAAAAGAAACCTATATGTATATACATAATATTATTTTATAAATGCTTTATATGTTGAAATCTTGACTCTTCACTAAAGCAGCAAACTCCTCAAATTTAGGAACAATGTCTAAAATTATATCTTTATTTTCTGTATAATTAGGTATTTAGTAAGTGCCTAAGATGCATTTTCATATAAAAAATGAAATGATGTATTAATGGCTCAAAGAAGATAAGCAATGAGCTTGGATAGATCAAGTAAATCTGTTCCTGGACAACTTCATCTGTCACTGAGATACTGGTTTCTAATACATGAATCAAAACTATTTATTCACTGATGCATTCTTTCTTCATTTATTTATTTATTAAAAAAAATTTTTTTAACATCTTTATTGTAGTATGGAGAAAAGATGAACATAAAGGACAAGCAGATGATAAATGTCAGCAGAGAAATTGAAACTCTAAAGAATTCAATTTCTAGAATTTACAAGCATATATCTCAAATGAAAAATTTACTGGATTGGCTTAATAAGAAATTGGAGACTGTAAAGAATAGGTCATTGAACTTGAAGACAGATCATAAAAATTATCCAATCCAAAAAAATGTAGAGAAAAAAGACTTGCAATTAAATTAACAGAGTCTTAGGGACCTGTGGGACAAGAGCAAGCAATCTAACAAATGTGTGACTGGAGTCCCAGAAGGAAAGGAGAAAGTTAATAGAGTAGAAACAATACATGAATAATGACCATAAATTTCCAAAACTTGGTAAAAACATTGACTTACAGATCCAAAACTTAGGAAACCTCAAGTAGAATAAACATAAAGCTAACCATACCCTGGCACATCCTAATCAAACTGCTGATAAAGAGAAAATATTAAAAGTAGTCAGAAAAAATACACATTACATACAGGCAGACACAGATAAAAATGATGGCTGAGAAATCAGAAAAATGCAGACCAAGAGAAAGTAGAATAATATCTTTAAAAAGCTGAAAGGAAAAAAGAAAGAAAGAAAAAACATTAAACAGGATTCTACACACAGTAGAAATGTCCTTCACAATGAGAGTAAAAGACATTTTCAGAGGAGTGAAAACAACAAATTTCACCTCAGCATACCTGCACTATAAGAAATGCTAAGGCTAGTGGGAAGTGATACCATATGGAACCATGAATCAATAAGAAGGAATGAAGAGCACTAAAAATGGAAAATATGTGGATCAATATAAATAGTTATCTCTTTCTCTCCTCTTAATTCCTTTAAAAGATTACTAACTGCTCAAAATAAAAATAAATGTATGTGGTCAAATATATGTAATATGAAGAAGTAAAATATATGGTAACAGTTGCACAAAGAACTGTGGAATAAATGGAACGTACTCTGATAGGATTCTCATGTATTACATGAAGTGGGACAATATTAGCTGTAAGAACACTATATTAAGTTGTGAATGCATAATCTTTAGTGAAATAACTAAAAATCAGTAATAGAAAGAGCTTCATTAAGAGTCACATCGCAGACCTAACAAATCTGTCTCGAGATTGTCTTGAAGATACTCTCTGGCAGGTCAAATCAGAGTGCCTTAATGAAGTGATCAGGTTGAACCAGGTACCATGATGGTAGTGCTTTACCATGAAATAGCTGATACGGCTTCCTGGCCTCAGATTGTGTATGGCTTCCCATACATAAATGGTTGTAACTTTCTTATTTATTTCTGTTAAGTGCCATTCTTTTTGCTTCCTGAGAGTGAGAACCATGTCCAAAATAACTTAGAATGAAAAAGTGTCTCTTCTTTGAAGAAAAAAGAAAAAGAATTATTGACAATTTCTTTAATCCTTACATTATGTTCTGCGGGAAAACCAAAAAAGTGACCCTAGATGGAGATTGAATAATAGACTTAATGGTTTGTTCTAGGTAACTACATGGATTTAACACTATTGTTAGCATAAGAAGAATTAGGGGAATGGTAATCCTTTCTCCTTCGACAGTGATTTTTCTAATACCTTGAAATATTTTATACTCTGATTGCATAAGGGTATTTTATATTCTTTATAGCTATTTTTAATAACGGCAAGGTTCACCTTCTGAGGTGCTGTGCTTGTTGACAGAATTCAAGCCGGGGACTTATAACATCAAAAGAAGTTCTGATATCTCCATTTAACTCTAGCCTTTTATGCACATTCTTTTATGTTTTCTTTTCCAGTCATTCTTTCATTTTTCCAGCGGTAATGAGAGAGATGATGGTTAGAATAAGTCTGTTAGTCAAACCAATAAGCTGACATCTGCCTTTGAGATGTCTCCTTTGTGCTGAGGTAAATCAGATGCCTGTCAAGCCACGAAACATTTTACAAATTTATTCATTTTCTCTCCTAGTAAAATATGCACTGGTTTAGGCATCAAGACCACACTGTAGAGAACTGTGTCCTTCTGAAGTCGAATAAATCCTTGAATGCATTGTCTTTCAAGGCGTAGAGCAGGGATGCTTTAAAGCAATATTCTTCTGGAGACTTTCCCACTGATAAAAGGAAAACTTTTGCTCATTTTCAGGAACAAGAGAAGTTGAAAGATTCATGTTCCTCAAAAAGAATAAGTAAAATCACATTTCACAGACCAGGGCATTAGAGGTTATTATATTGTACAGATCCACACCAAACATAGAGGCATGCATTTACTCTTTTGTTCATCCAACATGAAGACATTGCATATTGCCTGGATTCTGACCTCAAGGATCTTACCTCCATTGTAGGAGACATACACATCTACAAATACTTATAACACAATGTGAAAAATCAATCATTAGTATAATCCCCTGTGTACTAGAGAATTTAACCTTGCCAAAAGGGAGATCTGGCCTTTGCCCTTGGTTGGCTTCTGGAGGTGTTCTCTAAACCCTTGGAATATCGTGCCAGGTAAGAGTGTCTTTACCTGCTGGCAAGTCAGATAAATAGCACTGGGGTTTAGGGTGGAGGCTTTGGGTTACACAGTATTAGCTTGATTTCCTGAGGGGCTGGAGCTGGAGATCAGCCACTGATCAGTCAACTAAGCTTAAGTGATGAAGCCCCCGTAAAAACTCTGGACACCAAGGCTTGAGTGAATGTCCCTGGCTGGCAACGTTCCATGCTATCATCAGACATCAGTGCTGAGGAAGTAAAGCTTTCCATGACTGAATGGGGAGAAAACAACTGGAAGCTCCAAGCTTGGTACTTTCCCAGATTTTGCCCTAGATACTTCTTCCCTAGGTTGATTTTAATCTGTATCCTTGTAATAAGCCATAATTGTGATGATAACAGCTTTCAGTAAGCTCTGTGAGTCTTCTGGTGAATTATCAAAACTGAGGGTGGTTTTGGGAACTCCCTGAACTTGCAATTGGTCTCAGAAGTGAGGATGGTCTTGTGGACTGTGCTCCCTCTAATACTACATCCCCTGTATCCTCAATGTCTTCCAAGATCTTCACCCTGCTCTGACTTAAACCTGGCTTTCTTCTAAGAACACTTCTTCTTCTGGAGCCTTCTCAAATAGTGGCTGTTTCTCTCCCACTTTAATGTCTGGACTTAGAGGTAGGATAGGTGCTCTCCATTCTCCTCGTTGCCATTATGGACCATTCTCCTAGCTGCTTCAAGAAAACTTCCACTTTGAATCTCATGCTGTCACTTTCTGCCACCCACTACCCTTCAATGTCACAGTCATTTACTTCCCCATGCCCTAGATTACCCTCCCCTCAAACTACAGTGGACCCTTGAACAATGCAGGGGTTAGGGGCACCAGCCCTCCTTGCAGTCAAAAGTCCAGTATAACTAATAGTCGGCCCTCTGTTTACATGGTTCCTCCATGGTCCCAGTTCCATATCCAAGGATTCAACCAACCGCAGATCCTCTAGAACTGTAGTATTTACTATTGAAAAAAAAAATCCCAGTGTAAGTGGACCTGTGCAGTTCACACCTGTGTTGTTCAAGTGTCAGCTGTAATCACTTTACCTGTTTGGTGAATGTGTGACTTTTGTTAGAGAAGTAGCAACCTGAACAAAATCCAGACCCTGATCTGCACCAGTCAAGACCCCTGTCCAATCCAGGTTCTCCCCACCCCGAGTTGATGCTTCCATAGATCTAAGGCCTATTTTCTCTAATGTGATTTTTATTGAGTTCTTTGAGGTAGTTTGATCACACAACACACCAAAGTTTTGGTTTTATATAACTGCATTCTTTTTGACTCCTTAGTCATTTCATGAGATACATCAGTGGTCAAAGACCATTCCTAGGAATATATTTACAACCCATTCGTTTTTTGGTTACACTTCAGTTATTAAACCCTGCTATGTGCCCAGGAATGTGATATTTTTACTTAAGATTCAAAGATAGAAGAAATTATACTTGTCCTCCGTAAAATCACTGCCCAATCCAGGGCAGGGCAGGAACTTAAATATACATTGTAGCACAAAGTGATACTAAAGCTATCAGACTAAAGCTATTGGAGCACAAAGGAGGGAGTTCTGATGGAATCTGTTGGTGGTGGGGAAGTCAAAATCTCGTGCAGCGTCACTGTGAGAAATGAAGGAAGGTTAAGGCTGTTGCCTTTGACTTTGAAAGAACACTTAGTGCTACCAATTGGAGCACAGCCAAAGGAGATGAACCTAAAAGCGGGGAAGGAGTGAAATCATGTTAGTCAAAGAAAATGGAGCCTTAAGCCTGAGAAAGAGAATTAGTGTGGAAGTGATAGTTGGGTTCAAATGTGGGAAGTGCCGTCTTTCAGGAAGATGAGTGTGATTCTTAGCAGCCCCAGACTGCAAAATTTAGAAATTATCAAAAGTATCAGATTTCAAATCATCTGGAGAAGTTTTTGTCTCCCTTGGAGTGTCCTAAAATGCATCGACTGCTTCAGGAGGTAATGAGACCTCTGTCACTGGAGAGGCTCAGGGATGGTTTGGACATGTCTTTCAAGGGATGTTGTAAGGAGGATCGACTGACCATCTAGTGATTGGACTAGATGGCTTTTATAGCAGCTTCTGTTTCTGAGGTTCTACACTTCTGTGCCTCTCTTGGCTGTCTGTCATCTGGCACAACCCAGGAAGTAAATGAGGGTGGGGAATATTATGCTTCCAGAGGTACACACTTAGTTTACACAGCCTTTCCTTTCCTCTGTGGCATTTCTTCCCTAATCTACACAGAGCATATGCAATCAGCAAATTTAAAATGTAGAGTTATTTTAATACAGTGGAAGAAAATGTCAGCCTAAGTAAGATAGAGTAGGTAGGTTTTAAGTTCATAGCCTAACATTATTTAATTAACTTGGCAGGGATTTAAAGAATTAGCTTCTTGCAGACAATTCCTTTTCACCGTCTCTTATTCACTGGGCTCCTCTATCTGTATCACCAGGGTTCTGAGTGCTGATAACAGAATCCTCTCTGGCTGGTCTAAGGAGAAAATGGATTTATTTAAATAGTACAAGCAGGTATTTTATATAAAATATTTTAAAAAATGAAAGATTATCAAAACTCACCCTCTTCACACAGGTGCAATACACTTGCAGAATATTCTTACTTTATTAGTTTCTTGGGACTGCTGTAACAGGTGACTACAACTTGGTGGTTTATAACCACAGAAATTTCTTCTCTTACAGTTCTGAAGGCCAAAAGTCCAAAATTAAGATATTCCAGAGCCATGCTCCCTCTGAAGCCTACAGGGGAGAATCCTTCCTTGCCTCTTCCAGCTTCTGGTGGTTCCTGGTGTTCCTTGGCTTGTGGCAGTATCACTCCAGTCTCCGCCTCTGTCTTTACATGGCCACCTTGCCTGTGTATCTCTCTCTGTCCTCGCCTTTTCTTAAAGAGCACTAGTCATTGGATTTAGGGCCCACCTTAAATCAGGATGAATTCATCTCAAGATCCTTACTGATTACATCTGCAAAGACACTTTTTCCAAATAAGATCACATTCTGAGGTCTTGGGTGGACCTCAGTTTTGGTTAAACTCTATTCAAGCCAGTATTCTTGCCATAACTGAAACTGGGGTCCACACTGAGGACCCTGAATTTCTCTCTCAAGAGCATCTCAAGAGCATTCTTCTGGGGCTCCCATTGCCCCTCTTCCCTATTATTCCATTATTCCTCCATGTTTATGTGAAAAACACATCCTCCTTTGAGATGTGTATCCTGGATATTCCTTTTTCTTTCCTTTCTTAGCTATTAAAAGATAGACATTTCCAGAATAGATTTAAAACACCAATGGCAAAATTAGCTATATATTATTTATGAGAGTGTGGTGGTTTTGGACTATGTCAATTTAGCTGAGCTATGACTGTTGCTGTAGGTTCTCAGGGTAAAATGAGCATAAGTGAAGCCTCAGCCATTACTCTCTGAAGGTCCTAGAGGTTAGATGTAGGGAGAGAAGAGACAACAGCTGTCCCTACCCTGACGCACGAGTTCTTAAGTTCCTGCTCTGACACCTGGATGGGTCTGGTTCCAGGAGTCCTGCTTAGTGACTTTCCCAACTTCCTACAACTCTCTCCCTCAGACTGCTATATTCCCAGCTTCCCCCACCATTGTGGAAAGTATTATAGCTATAATAAACCCTTTAGTCTGTAATATTTATAGAGATTCTACTTCCCTGATTAAATCCTGGCAGATACAGATAGAAACACAGCAGCATTTCCCAGTAGCATGCAGATTACATAAAGCAGACTTTTGGGGGGTTTTTTGTTCATTGCTGTGACCTTAGAACAGTACCTGGCATAAACTAACTGGTCAATGCATTTTTGTAGAATAAATTTATAATAAGCAGAGTTCAGGAGAAGGTGTTGATGGAGGTTTGAAAATGTTGAGTTGGATATGCACTTAGACCATCTAAGTGAAGGTGTCTAATAGGTAGTTGGTACTCAGGAAATGCCTGGGGTAGGGATAGATATGTGAGTCATCAGCCTAAAGGTAAAGTTGTAGCTGTGATAATGCATGAGATTGCTCTTGGAGAGTGGACAGAGGGAGAAGATGCTTGAGTGTAGAACCCCAGGGAATATCAACTTAAGTGACGTGCAGAGAGGTAAGAGGAAAATTAGGCAAGAGAATGTCAAGGAAACATCGGTAGGATAAATCATTAAGAAGGAGAGAATGTCAGCATTGTCGTATGCAACTGGAAAGTCCCTAATATAAGGTCTGAAATGTTTCATTATATCTAGCAAAAGGAGAACAGTGATGACCTTAATAAGAGCAGGTTGATGATAGAAAACGAGATAGCAAGTGCTGATTGTTCTTCCTAAAGTGTTGGCCCTGAATGGAAGGAAGGAGATATGGTGCAAATAAAGGGGCACAGAGGGGCAATGGAGGGTTTTTTTTTTTTTTTTTTTTTTTTCTTTCTTTTTTTTTTTTTTGCGGTATGCGGGCCTCTCACTGTTGTGGCCTCCCCCGTTGCGGAGCACAGGCTCCAGATGCACAGGCCCAGCGGCCATGGCTCACGGGCCCAGCCGCTCCGTGGCATATGGGATCCTCCCAGACCGGGGCACGAACCCGTGTCCCCTGCATCGGCAGGCGGACTCTCAACCACTGCGCCACCAGGGAGGCCCCTGTTTTTTTTTTTAATGAAAAGCACAATCTTTTAGAACAGCACACATATTTGAGTGTGTGTGTATATAATTAAATATTGCATCTACTGGAATATAGACAACTGAATTGAAATCTGTTATTTACTAGTTGTGAGGTGTTGGGCAAGTTACAAAAATCTTTTTATGCCTCAGTTTCCTCATATGTTAAATGGAGAGATTCGTGTCCCTACTTCATATTCTTGTGAGAATTAACAAGGTTTAACTTAATTAAACAAAAAATTAATAAAATGAAATAAGAGAAAATCCTTGGCACCATGCCAAATGCCTAAGATCAATACATATTATTGGCTGAGATACTTGCTGATGCTGAGTAGGAAAAGCAAATAGACAGTCCACCACAAAAGAGGGAAAGGGGACAACCTGTGAAGGAATTCCCTGAGGAAGCTGGAGGGCAAGAGATCCAAAGCAAAGTAGGGAATTTGCTTAAGAAGGGGATATGTTTTCCCCCAAGATTAGAGGGAAGGAGAGAAAGATGAGTTTGGATGTTAGTAAGTTTGTGGCAGGGGGGTTGGGGGGGTTGGGGGGAGACTTCCCTGGCGGTCCAGTGGTAGGACTCCGTCCTTCCATTGCAGGGGGCACGGGTTTGATCCCTGGTCGGGGAACTAAGATCCCGCAAGCCCTGTGGCATGGCCAAAAACCAAAAAACAAAAAACTCTGGGGAATAGAGTGAATGAACATGAGGGATTTTCTACCTCATGGATGAACTCTGTTTTTTCTGTGAAACATCAGAGGTCCAGCGAGAGAGAATTAAGGAAAGACAGAATGAAGTAGGGTACTTGAAAGGAGTGGTACTGATTTGAAGTAGCAGTTGTGGGGAATAGGAAAGGTGACTGTGTAGGGATAGATCAAAGTCTTGTCAGGCAAGGTTATGGGTCCAGTTTGAGATGAAAAGCGATTTTCAGTAGTAACGATCCCACGCTGTTGAGGAATTTCTCTAGCCGCCATTCAGCAGCTTGGGTTTAGAGATGGAGAACATGGATAGGATTGGTCAGGGGTGGCGATTTTGCTGGACAACTGCAGAAGATGAACAGGGGAGCAAGGATGTTGAGAGTGCTAGTAAGAAAGTATCTAGAGTAGTGCGTCCTGGATCTAGTCAGAATAGGGAAAACTGTAAAGTCATGAGGGTCTGACGTTGGAAGTTCTGACCTGAAGAACATACATGGTGAGACAAGACATGAACTATCTGGAAGAGCTGATGCTTGTGTTTAGGGCACAGATTTTTCTAAAGTTGGCGAGAAATCCTTCCTGCCATTTCTGGTGCTTCCTTTCCTTCGAGGTTGTGTCAAGCTCCAAGGGTATTTCACACCCAGATCTGAAGTATCTGGAGACTCTTCTGGACCTTGGTTGTTGGTCTACATTTGTTACAGCTCAATCATCCAGGGACCAGCTTTCACAGTCCACTATTCTGCTGCTCCCATGCTTGTTCCAGGTACAGAACTCATGGATGAGACTGGTAGCCCTGGGTCTACACTCAAGCCTCCCTGCTATGGGATGTGGCCAGTGACTTCAGGGTCCTGCCATACTTGTAGAATTCTTCCAGGGAGCAAAGTCAAGCGGCTCTCTATCTTTGGAACCCACAGACCTCTCCCTTGCCCTGACCCCATCATGTTGCCAGGGAGCTCCTTTTATTTTGGAGGAATATTTCTTCTCAAAACATATTCTCTCAGTTGGCCTAAGCCCTACAGAATAAAAGCCTGGAAACCAGCCACATACCACACTGAGGCAAGAACCTAACAGTGTGTTGCCTATTGAGCTGGGGAGATAAAGGGATAAAACATTAATTCAAATCTAAAAAGAAAAGAAACAACCACAAAAACCAGTCCCACAATATTTTAAAGGATGCACTTAGTTTGTTTACTATACTGCATGGGAAAAAGGATATATATATATATATATTTTTTTTTCACTCAAGAGTATGAAAAAATTCATTCACTGGGAGAAATGACTGAGTCATTTGTATGTGGCAGAAATTCACCTCTGAAAATGGCAGAAAGGGAAGTGTCTGTACTAGAACCAGCACCAGAACCAGGTCTTTTTATCCTGTTTCTCAATTACAGGAAAAAAAAAAATCCACAAAACTGCAGTTGTTAAACTGGGCATTAAGAACACCTCCATATGTTAGTAGGAGTTAATCAAACTTTGGAGAAGACACTGCATCTCAAATCCTGTTACAGAGTTCTTTCTAGAGATCATCTATTTTAAAAAATTAACTGGAATTTTGATAGCACCATGTTGTTGCTGCTTGATACAAACAAGTGATTTGATGGGGCACAATGGTTTTGGTTATCCAGATTTCTGCAATAATATCATGTCTCCCCAAATAAAACAAACTGTTTCAAAAATATCCCTTATATACATTTTTTCACTTCTTCTTTTATCATTCTTATAGAGAACTGCAGTGTCAAAGCCTGCCCTGAGGGGCCAAATCAAGGTATTACGCATCAGTGGAAACCAGGAATTACTGACAGTGTACATAGTGGCAGTGGCCTGAGATTACTCTGTCATCTATGTCATCTAATTCTCCTCTAGAGACACAAGGTCTTATCCCATCCACACCCAGCTCCGCCCCCCCCCCAGACACACTCGGACACCTCGTGTATTCTCTGACAAGACAGAGCAATATTTCATCAGTTCTCCCTAGCCACTCAACCCTGGTTTTAATATAGCTGGAATATCTTGAGTAGCTTTATCAAGATGTAAACCTTATCATCAAGGCTTAGTTCAAAATTTAAGTTGTTCCAGCTGTCAGCCAAAATACAACTATGTCAAATCCAGAACTTCTCTGTTGAAGTTCTCAATGTTAAAATCTCCCTCTGGTGGATTTTAAGAGCATGTGTTCTCACGAAGAGATTTGGATAGAATTCTCCAAGAAAATAAATAGGTGCTAAAATGTTGCAGGTGTGAAAATCACATCTAAGAATCTCTAAGTTTAGAGGTGATAACATAGCAATTAAACTTTTACCATCAAAAAAAAAGAATTCCAGTGCTAAAGTAGAATTGTTTTGGACAAGTGTGAATATTGAACTTTACAATTTTGTTCTCTTATGTGACTACCCCAAGTGAGTTAAGGCATTTTTATGAACTGAAAATGCTGATTTCCCACTTAATTGTTTAGTGAAGAGAAGCATGACGTTTCAGTTAGGAAAGAATGTGCCCCTATCTGAATGAATCTGGCATCTGTATATTCTCAGCTTTATTACAGTTGTCAGTCAAATCAATCAAGGTCCAAGTGCCAAGCCCTTAGACCACTTGAAATGTACATGCGCTTGCTTTAAGGAAGAAACATTTATTTATTTTTAATTGATTTTGTTTCAGCAGCAATCCCTCTCCCTGTCCTGGGAATACATTTTGGCTGTAATTCTGTGGAGTCAGTACAAATTTCAAAGCAGCTGCCAGTCCTTCCCCTCTATCAAGCGGCTCTGCTGACCCACTGCTTGGTATACGTTTGTCTGAGGTAGGGCAAAAGTAAGCCATGGCAAGAACACAGGAATAAAGCAAGAAAAAAAACTACACAGAAATTCTCATGCAAAGCAAAGTGCTAGGTTGCCTACAGTGCTGACCGTTACACGTTTAGAACTGAAAAATGGTGGTCAGCAGTTAATGAAAAATGCATTTTCTTTGGTACAGATATATCAATGGCTCAGTCTTAAATTGTTTGCAGTAATGTTTTATTAAGGCTAATTTTTTTCAAAACACATTATTCTAAATTTCTAACCAAGGGCACATTTGTTTTTTTCAAATGATTAGGCAATACAAATAAAGGGGAAAAATGAAGTAATTGTTGGACTCATTGAGGAAAACATAAATAACAAAAATGACAGATTTGCCTTTTATGTAACTTCTTTACCATCCAAAACCATCTTTTTATTGAGTGAGTTCTGTAAGAGATAAGACCACAGAAGTGTGGAATGGTCGTTAAGAGGATAAGCCCTCTGCTAGATTGCTAAACAAATCTGAGCTCTGACTTTTTTAGCTGTGTGACCTGAGCCTCTTATCTAACCTCTCTGTGCTTTGATTTCTTCATCTGTAAAATGAGGGTGGTAAGTAGAAACTTCCTCATAGTGTGTGTGGTTGGAAGTTCAATACGACAAAACTGAGTGGAAAGTCTTAATACACATGGATCTCATCAATTTTTGGTTCACTTTCAGATATTAACAGTCTCATTTTCAGACATTATAAAAAGCAATTCTTTCTAAATTGAAACGTTAATTTCTGATTCAATTTAAAGCTCCCTGTCCCTGTACCAGCTTCAGCCTGACCCATGCTTAGATTCTACAGTAAGGAAGAGGCGAGTGGTTGGATTCTTTATTATTTCTTCTTTTTAAAAATTTTTAAATTGAAGTATAGTTGATGTACAGTATTATATAAGTTACAGATGTACAACATAGTGATTCACAATTTTTAAAGGTTATACTCCATTTATAGTTAATATAAAATATTGGCTATGTTCCCTGTGTTGCACAATGTATCCTCACAGCTTATTGGAGTCTTTATTATTTCTCTACATTATTTTCCCTCACTCCCTTTGTCTGCCTTTGGTGCCTGTGAGGGAGAGGGAAGGGCCTTAAGGGACAGGAAGGCTCTTCCTTGATTGGCAATTATAACTGTGCATGGGTGACCTCTGGGAGTGGCTCTTTCTCTTGTGGAATTCCTTGGTAGTTTCTTCAGCATCACCCCCATGCCTTTCTAGAGACTTCCTCTGTGCCCTTCTCTGGCCCAGCAACCTCTGCCAGCTGGTCTTGCACCCCCCTCAGCCCCCCACCCCATACACGAACTTCCTGCTGAGGTCACCTCACTCCGCCAGGCAACCTGAGTCCCTCCTGGTGCTCCCACCTGTGTGCGCTGTGCTGTCCATTCCAGCTCACGGGAAACACCGCCTCTGCCCCACTTTGAGCTTTTTCCAATTGTAGTCTTTCCTCTTCACTCTGTCATCAGAAGTTCCAGCAGGTCCCTTGCTCACCTTCAAATTTTCCAAATAAGAATCAGGCACCAGTCTCTGTGTCTTACCAACCTCAGGGGACATCTGACAAGCTCTCCAAGTGGTTTTATAGAAGCCCCCATGCTTTATTGACTGGGTAGGAAGTCACTTTCCATCTTCTGTGGGAGGGAAAGTGCACAGCACTCTGACAACTCTCTCTAAGGAAATAATCTCCCTCAATCTTCCTTTCTACTCTTAAATATAGACTGGAAGTGGGTGATGGGTTGAGAGAGGTGGACCAGCACCTCTGTTTAGAATTTGAAAACATTTTCTGGGAATCCCCTGGTGGTCCAGTGGTTAGGACTCCCCGTGTTTCTACTGTGGGAGGATGGGGGGAGGAGTGCAGCCCAGGTCCCATCCCAACTACAGTTATCTGCTTGGGGTCTTGGAGGTCTCACTGGAAATTGAGACAAAAAGAAAGGTTATAGTAAACTCATACTGTGCCTGTGTAAAAACTGGGTTATTTGAAGCAATGAATACAGTGGTGCGTTCAAATCCTTATGATGTGGATGGACTGGATGGACTTTGGCATGATGTTGATAGAAGTGATTAACATTTTAGAGTTATTTTAGCTGAATGTGTGACATGTACTAAAAGCCTGTGGTGGAACACAGTTCACAGAGCTGAATTATGAAACTGTGTAGGCAGGAGGGAAAAGAAAGGACAGGTAACATGCACAGAGTAACTGCTCAGTAAATATTTCTTAAACTGAATAAGTGCGTGCTAGAGCTACTGTATTACGTTCTTGAGCAAGAGGCAAAAACAAAATTGTTAAGTTCTTTTGACTGATTAAAAAATAATGTTACATTGTAATTCATACTTTAGACATTATTTTATATGGGTATCCCCTGCATACTGAAAGTTCGATTTATGCCACATCCCTTTTATGAAAGACCTACATTAGTAACTGTTTTTGCTAAGGGAAAGAAATCCGAAGAGGATTTTTGCTTCTACAAAAAAAGGCAAAAAGCAAAAATAGCAGTCAGCATTTGTTTTGCAATGAATGATTATAGAGGCACCACGCAGCTGAAGTAGGGAGAGAGGCATAGCCATGGTCCTTCCCCAGAACTACATTCAACATCTCAGCATCCAGCACCATAGCTTTGAAAAGTGTCTGTGAGCATCTGTGTTTTATCTTGATTTATTTTGCGCATCTGTTAGCAAAATGTGTCCTAAGGTAATTGCTTCTTTGCTTTATGCCATTTCTGCTTATGAAAGGTTTCAAAGGAATGCTCTACTTCCAGATAGCAGGGGAATCCTGTGATACTAAATACTTATATAATGCTTACCACATGTGAGACACAGCTCTAAACACTTTGAACATATTTAGTTCTTTTAACAATCCTGTCACGTAGATGCATTATACTTCACAAAAGAAAAAACGGAGTCACAAACAGGTCAAATAATCTGCACAAGGTTAAATTCATGGAAAATATGTAATCTAAACTCAAAAGTTTGGCAGTAGACAACTATACCATGCTTTCACAAACAGCACGATTTTGTAGATATTGTAATTTACATGACAATAGCGATTCCAAGAGGTGGGCATAGGAGACTCAAGCACACTCAAGAGACCACGTGGCCATGGGGCTATAGGAGTTTCTGGAAGAAAGGAAACTTTTTAGTTCCTTCTGTCACCTTCTACTGGATACATTTTGTTTACTGTTTAATTTGCATCACAACATGTTAATTTCTAGAATAAATTTATTACTGTTTTTCTGAAAGCAAAAATAATTAAGGAGAAAATAAATCAGCGAATGCTCCATTAAATAGAGCAGACACTTTATGGCCTGGAGTCTTTTCTTCTTTTTAAATGAAAAAAGAAAAGCTTTTATCACTTTTATTTAAAAGCAATACACACTCATGGCTGAAAAATGAGAAAATCTCTATGTACAAAAGGGAGATGTCATCCATTACACAGCTGCCTCATGATAACCACTTTTAATATCTTAGTAACTGCCCTTTCAGACCTCTGCAGACATATGCTCGTTTGCGGTTTGTGTGTGTGTGTGTGTGTGTGTGTGCGTGTGTGTATTTAATGGGCTCATATAGCTTTGAAGTAGACTTTTCACACAGCAATGTTTTGAATATGTTTCTGTGTCTATAAAAATTCCTCAGCAACATCAGTTTTAGAGTTTAATTACTGTTCTGTTGTATTAAATACAAGAAATATGCCTCCTTTGCCCCATCCAGTTTTTCACTGTTAAAGGTGTGACAGGCTATTGTTTTGTTTTGTTTTGTTTTGTTTTTTGTTTTTTGTGCGATACTCGGGCCTCTCACTGTTGTGGCCTCTCCCGTTGCGGAGCACAGGCTCCAGACGCGCAGGCTCAGCGGCCATGGCTCACGGGCCCAGCCGCTCCGCGGCACGTGGGATCTTCCCGGACCAGGGCATGAACTCGCATCCCCTGCATCGGCAGGCAGGCTCTCAACCACTGCGCCACCAGGGATGCCCCAGGCTATTGTTTACTGGCAAATTTGGGACCCAGATGTTAACTACATTTCCATAACACCTCACCCCCTATCGTTCTTCCAAGGGCCTGAACCACCCTTTGTGCTGTTACTTCTTTGCTTCAAGGGTTATTTATGTAATAGTTTGCTTTGCGACTAGAGGAGGAGCAAAATTTCATTTTGAAATGGGGAAGGGCCAAGGGAACGGGCAGAAAAGGAAACAATGGCTGGTACCACATCCTCTCTTCATATTCTCAGTGGCCTGGGTCGAACATCTGTGCTCAGAGTTCTCCCAGAGACCCAACTGTTTTGTTTGGTTGGCTTACCTTGAGGGTTATAAATCCAGCTTAGGATCTATTAATAAAATATGCCCTATCATCCTACCTTCGTTAGGACCTGGCAGAATTTGAATGTAGACTCCGGCACTCCTCACGAGCTCTGCACTGGAACCTGCCCACTTCAGTTTTCACCCCTGGCTCTGTCCTGCACAGTGAGCAGCCTCATGTACATGAGTAGAGACACCCTGGCCCCCTCAGCCAAGCTCGCTCCTCATCTGCCTCATCCTCCCCCAGTCATCATTTGGCCTCCCCTCCAGCCTAGAGGTGTGTGTATCTGCTCTGCAGTCGGCCACACTGGCCCTGGAAGTGGGCTTGGGACCCCTGGGCAGGGAGTCACGGGGCTGTGCTCTCTAGGAGGTGCTGAGTCAACTGAATCATTAATTATTTACATCAGAGACTTTGTTAATTCGAGTATGAGTTTTGCACTACCACCAATGAGAGAAACATGGGATGATTGAAAACCAGAATTTTGCTTTTACCCAGAATTGCTATAGTAGACAGTTGCATATAAAGTGTGATTACAGAAGACAACACTAAGCCCACGTGTCCTACGACGTGCCAGAACCTTCCCTTTCCCACCAAACCCCTTCCCCAACTAGCCTGCCTTCCTCTTTCCAGTCCCTGCTGTCAAATGTACTCATTTGCACACAGTTCTGGTCCGAAGCAGATCCTCGTTTTCATCTGTTTTTAAGTCTTGGCCACGAGAAACCAGCAGCACGCCATCACCCATCTCATGGATGAGCTCAGGTGTTCCCGTGCTCTTCCCTGGCAGATAATCCAGAGCACGCATGCTTGTGCCTCACCACTCAGGAAGGAGTTTTCCCAGTTCACTGAGAAGAAGAAGAAATGCATTGTTCAAGTGTTCTCAGTTTCAGAACTGGCTTTTACACATGTTGAACTCCTGGCCTTTTCCTCCCTTAGTCTGCTTACAGGTGCCAGTGTAACATGAAGCATAGCCCCAGAGGAGAAACCTTGCAAAGGCAGCACTCTACAGAGGCTGTTGTTCCCCTAATCTACTTTCCTAGGGTTCGGAAAGCTCAACTGAAATAGTCAGTGGGATCCACCAGGTTCAAAGAGCAGTCTAGATGAGATCTAAAGGTGTTCTCTAAATTATGATGACGTTAGGAAGCAAAAAATAAATAAATGAAACGGAGGGATGCAGGGGTGTAACTGAAGTGTGCCTGGAACCACTGCTTCACACGTGCTGCTATAACTGAAGTTACAGTACTTCTTAACCTTCACATCCTCCAGGGCTGCTCTTTCATCATCACGTTCCCTGCCCTTTTGATCTAATCTAGGTCAAATACACCCACCCCTCCGGCACTCTCTGGTCTCTTGCCCCTACTTGTCTTCTTAGAACTTACCACTAAATGCAGTTACATTACCCATGTGTCCATCTGTTGACTCTCTTTCTGCCTCACTAGAATTCCGCTGGAAACGAGTTCATCTTTGCAACTGCATCTCCAATGCCTAGAACTGTGCCTGCCACACAGTGGGCACTCAATAAATATTTGTTAAATTAATGAACAGATTACTCAGTTTTGATTAAAAACACAGCATTATTCATACATAATGGAATTCTGATATTAATTTCCAGTTCTTTCTCACTAAGAAATGGGGACCATAAGTGACAATATACAATTATGTAATTATGTCAGTATTCTACAATAGTCTGAATATGACTTCTATGAATTTTTTTAAAAAATCATAGGATCTAGTATCAGAAACCAGTGTTCTGGCTAATTGCATGAGCAGTGAAATTTCAGTTCACCCAGGCAGCTGTCAAAGAATGGTGACTTCCTGATCAGGCCAGGTGGTCCCACCTGGACTGTGCAATCTTCTCACCTGCTTCTCCCAATAGGAAAGGAGGGGTAGGCATTCTCGCTGCTTCCTCAAGGTCAAAGTGAAGTACCATCCCTTCCCCACCCCTGCCCCAGCAACTGCCTAAAGAAAGGAGAGAGCAGAGGCAGGGCACAGTGTAGGTGGTGAGGCTGCCAGTCCTCAGGAGGAGGGAGTGCGCAGGCGATCCAGCCATTCCCTTCCTGGACCACTCTCGGTGGTTCTGAGTCCATCACTCACGGCCCATTCTTCCTGCTTCGAGCAGAAGACAGACATGTAAGCAACACAGACATGCCACTGACCAATTCCAACTTAATTGTGGAAAAGGAGAAAAGACCAGCATTTAAGTTGCTTCCTGTCATCTAAGTAAAGCAGTGTTTTGGCTGATGGAGCACGTGCCTAGGCTCCTGTCTCAACATGGCAGGTGTTATGATGACTACATAGATTTAAATCTCTCTCTAATTATATGCCTTTTGTTTTTAAACTAAGAATAAAACATTTTATATCTTAAAGAAGGCTACATAGCTTTCACCTACAAAATGGCTTTACTTTCCACACCTGGCCCTTTGCTGGCTTTGGGTTGTTCCTTAACTGGTGAAGCTGAGTGACAGATACAGCCCACTCCAAAGGAACAGCCCTCTCTCAAAGAATGGGTGATTTGTTGTAAATGTTTAGACACTCTGCTCAAAAATCAAACATCAATCAAAAGAAACAAAATTAGGGCTTCCCTGGTGGCACAGTGGTTGAGAGCCCACCTGCCGATGCAGGGAACACGGGTTCGTGCCCCGGTCCGAGAGGATCCCACATGCTGTGGAGTGGCTGGGCCCGTGAGCCATGGCCGCTGAGCCTGCGCGTCCGGAGCCTGTGCTCCGCAACGGGAGAGGCCACAACAGTGAGAGGCCCGCTTACCGCAAAAAAAAAAAAAAAAAAAAAAAGAAACAAAATTATGATTTTGTGCCTTTGAAAGCATTTTTTTGGTATTTTCTGCTAAAAAGAAAAATGCCCCCAAAGTGCATTGAAACCAATGCAACCGATCTTGAAATCCTTGACTAACAGAGACTACATTACAGAAGAATGTATTACTGGGCAAGAATACTCAAAATAATACAGGTAACGTGTGGCTGCTTTTGTTTTATTTTTATTTATCCATCAGTAATAATGAAAACTTTTCTGTATGTGTTGAATTCTTGTTCTTAGAAATATCATTTCGTAGTAGAGAATCCATAGAGATAAATGGGAGTTGTTGCACCATGTGTGTTTTTTGAAAGCACAAAAAAAGACACTGTCCTGCTGTTTCACAGAGAGGCAATAGGAAAATCAGTGAGCTAGGGCAGGTTTGCTGAGATTGGTGATGAACTGAACCACGTGCCATCAGGGCTGTTGTGAAGCGATGGGGCATCACTGGGAAATGAGGTCCAGGATTGTTTCTTAGCCCTATAGCTACTTTTTTTTTTTTTTTTTTTTTTTTTGCGGTATGCGGGCCTCTCACCGCTGTGGCCTCTCCCATTGCAGAGCACAGGCTCCGGACGCACAGGCTCAGAGGCCATGGCTCACGCGCCCAGCCGCTCCACAGCACGTGGGATCTTCCCGGACCGGGGCACGAACCCGTGTCCCCTGCATCGGCTGGCAGACTCTCAACCACTGTGCCACCAGGGAAGCCCCCCATAGCTACTTTTGCACTCTGGTGACTTTCTTATTAGGCTGTCATCATGTTAACTGCTTAATGACAGATGGCCCTTGAGTGACATATACCTCTGCTGTGGGTCACATTGCTGAGCGGTGCCCACCCCTCAGAGCCAGTTTGGTCCCATCTTCCAAGACAGTTGTGTGTAAACACAACTCTGATGATGCCAGTGCAGAGTATGTTCCAGGAAGCGTTCCCTTTAATCCCTGGCCCCAGCCAGCCCTTTACCACTGACATGGATTAAAGGAGCTCATTTGAGGATCACCATAGGCTCCAACTGGAAAAAAACACATTAGTAATGATTTTGACAGAAGCAGAGTTTGAGTTCCTGATAATTACTGTTTCACCAAACCAACTGGGACATAGGGCTGCAATGAGAAAGAATTGATCTTCCACGTATAATGGTTTTCATATTGCATGACACTATTAAATAACTATCATGAGCTACTAAAGTATGTACTACCCATTTTCCAGAGCCCTTTCTCTGCCAGTAAATTTAAGACCAAGAATGATCAATGAATGAGTCATCAGCATGATCACTGTTGATATAGGATATGCAGATTGAAATTATTCAGAAGACTGAAATGTATAAGGAATTATTACAGATGGTGATATTACACAGATATTAAAGCTCTTCTTGCAAGAGGCCCAAAGTTCATTTCTTTGTGTCTAAATTTTATGGGTTAGAAGAAAGAAGGTACTATCCATGGGATGCCTTGGGAAAATAGAACAAGGAGGTACTGGGCAATTTTCCAGGTTCTGTGCTAGGTGTCGTGGGTATAAAGATAAATAAAATATAGCCCCTGTTCTGGACAAGCTTACAGATTTAGAAGTGAGGACAGACAAGTACACACACACACAAATCACAGCACAGTGTGATAAACACAGTAATCAAAGTGTACACCTGGTACACGATAGCACGGGGGAGTGTAGCTTGTAGGAGAGAATTGAGGTGGGGGAAGAAAATGAGTCTGCCTAAGAATCTGCAGCTTCCTAAATTAGGACTTTCATTCTCCCCTTCTTGAAAGCCATCTTCTTTCTTCTCTCATATGGAGAAATATTCAGATCATAGAGGCATAGGAAAGATAGTAACAGAAGAAGAGAGAAATGAGGGACAGCTAACTGTCTTGGAGAAAACAAGCTTATTTTAAGCTTTTCAAGGCTTTAGATACATAATTAACTACATTAGTGTTCTTGTTTCTTTAAGAAATGCTTATATTAAATTGAGGTCTGAGAGGAAGGCAGATTCCTAACTGGGCTTCTGCCTTTAATATAATTTTAAAACAGCTGCAACTCCAATCATATGTTGTTTAGCCCAGAAACATGCTGCCTTTTTCTTGGTTGTTTTCCTTTGTTCATGGATTAGTTCACAGATACAATGTTAAGAAATAAATGGCTGAAAAGATTTGATAACACTGCATGGCTCATATCCATCTCAATCTCTTTTTATTGAAGAAAAATTCACATGACATAAAATTCATAATCTTAACCATTTCGAAGTGTACAATTCAGTGGCTTTTAGTACATTCACAGCATTGTGCAACCACCACCACTATCTAATTCCAGAAATTTTCATAAACCCCCCCAAAAAACCCCATACCCATGAAGCACTCGTTTCCCATTCCCTCTCCCCCTCAACCCCTGCCAACCTCTAAGCTGCTCCGTCTCTATGGATTTGACTGTTCTGGATGTTTCATATAAATGGAATCATGCAATATGTGACTTTTGTGTCTGCCTTCTTTCACTCTGCATAATGTTTTCAAGGTTTGTCTATGTTGTAGTGCGTTTTGAATCTTCATTCCTTTTTATGGATGGATCATAAAAAGATATATCACATTTTGTTTATCCATTCATCAGTTGATGGATATTTGGATTGTTGATCTCTTTGGCTACTATGAATAGTCCTGTTATGAAGATTCATGGACAATGTTTTGTTCAAATACCTATTTTAGTTTTGGGGAGTAAATACCTAGGAGTGGAATTGCTGGGTCATATGGCGATTCTGTTTAACTTTTTGAGGAATCATCAAATATTCTAAAGTTGCTGCATCATTTTTTATGCCCACCAGCAACATATAAGGGTTCTAATTTCTTCATATGCTCAACATTTGTTATCTTTCTTTTCCTTAAAAAAATTATTATAGCCACCCTAGTGGATGTAAAGTAGCATCTCATTGTCAATCTCTTTTCATGGATTAAAAATTCATCATAGAAACCACTTCACAAAGAAACAAAAAAGCATGCTCACATTAGGTCTTAAGTTTTCTTCTTTTGTATATGAGGCTACCAGTAAATTGAGAGGAGATTTCCCTAAGATGAGCTGCAAAATAAACATATGAGATCCTGAACAACAGAGCTGTGTTTTACTGGCTCCCATCACCCACTCCCCCTGGAGCAACCATGATCAAAGCCAAGGCATCTAGATGATGACTGTTGAAATGTCACCCCCCTGAGGAATAGCCAGGTGTCTTTAGTCAGTGACTGGCAAAGAGACATTTAAATCATTACGAGGCTTGGCTTGTTAAAAGCTCTGCTGGGGAAAAAGAAGCCGGTTTTTTAAAAACCTGATAAACATTCTTTTTTTTTCCCTCCATATGCACTGTATTTTTTAAGGAAAATGAAATACAACTAACCACGAATTCCACATCCTACTTAAGATAAAGTAATTTGTTGAGATAAAGCAATGGGTTAAGCAGCTTGGGTCTTAGGAAATTTCAGATATCTTCCCAGCACATTTCTCATTAATAATTCAGTGTCCGTTGCACACATTCCTATGACAGTCTTCATCTTTTCTTTTATCTCTGATTGCTATAATCAACACACTACAAAAGTTACTCTTTTGCTTTGAGGAGCACTTAGTTTTGAGAACTAAAGCACATACATGCAAATGATACCCAGATAAAGCAAGGGGAAAATAGAAATTTTACTTTTTTTTCTTCCAATTTCTGCATCCATTTCTGCATTCTGGACTGTCTGGTACAAATATCCTCGATGAGGAATTTAGTTTCTGTTTAGGTTTGCCTCTCCTTAGTGTAAACTGTACTGGTGGGAGGGAAGCTGAGACTCACAGCACAGTGGGTGCCGCCTGGCTGAGAGGAAGAACTAACAAAAACTGACACAAAGCTTAGGCTTGCAAGAGGCCCGCAGCACTAGGCTGCTGAAGGTCAGTCTTCCTGGGAACCTGCACGGTTCAGACAAAGACTTGAAGGGATCTTGAAAAGAATTGGGGAGCTGGATGGAGTGATTCTTCTTTGGACTGGAAGGATTGGAAAGCCAAAGGGAGCCCAGAGTAGGGATGGTGGAAAGTCCTAGAGATCCTTAAAAATCATGATAATTGAACTTTTTTTTTTTAAACACAGTAACTGTTCAGTTCCTAAATGAAGTCAGTGAGCTTTAGGCATGCCTACATTGATTTTTTGTGTCTTAAAAGTTTAGGCACGTGGCACACATCCAGGGGCCTCAGAAAAGGCTGCAATCTTAAGTATTTCACTGAGAGACTCGAAGGTCGTCCTGATGTTCCTGGAGTTGGTGACAGGTCTGATCACCTGCCGGCCCCGACTGGCATCCCTGCTCTCTCAGGCCTATACACTCTCCTCCCCCGGGGCCCACCAATTCTCCCGGGTACAAAGTACATCAGGGATGCGGGCGGAGCCTTTCCAAGCGTCGCAGCCGTATCTATACCCAGCGAACACCTAGATGGATTTCCAATATCGCGCCTGGCACGTTTGGGAGGGGGGGGGGGAGAGGGAGGCGGGGGGAGCCTCGGGCTCCTTCTGTGCCCCCAGGCGCGCGTCCTGCTTTCTAAAGTCGATTTTCCTCTGGGAAACGCAGGGGGCTCTGGGCACTACAAGCTGTATTTAGAGATTCGCAATGGTTTTCTCAAGCCTCCGAACACTCCCTCCCTCGAAGAGCTGCCTGCGGGGTTGTAACGCAGGAGTCCCTAATGCACAGTTGCTGTCCTCCTTCCTCCTAACGTTCGCGGCGTAGGGTCAGTTTCCGCGACTCTTCAGAGTAAATCTGAGTGGGCGCCTGTGCTGGGGTCCCGCCCAAGGAAAGGAGTGGGACTGCACGAAGAACGTCACCGCGCTACCAGACCGCACAGGCACTTTGCACGGGCCATCTACGCGTCGGTCTGGAGGTAGCGTGCCCTGGGTAAGGACTTCCGCAGCGGTTCTCAGGGGCAGGGCAGGCGGGGGCGGGAGGTGGGAGTTTGGGGCCCCGGACGACTGGACGGGAGTGGGTCCCCCAGGGTGGGGCAGCAACTGAGGGAAACGGAGATGAACTCCAGACATCCGTGCCTAGGGTCTGCTTCAATCTTTGCTTTGGATAGAAGCAGGGTGGGATGGGACAGAATCTCCACCTTTGTTTCCCATCCACCCTCCAGTAAAGCGGAGAAACTCCCCAGGTCCCCCTGAAGGATGGGTAAAGGGGTGCTGCAGGGGAACCCCAGAAGCAGCTGCTCTAGTCGACCGGAGCTCAAAACTGGGAAGGAAAAAATTGGGCGAGGGGTGATAAGCCACCTATATCGCCTACCTCCCTCTCTTTCTCCGCCCCCTCCCCCCCCCTTTTTTCGTAGCTGCTGACGCGCGGGTGGTGCCTATTAATCATTCACCAGCCCACAGCCGCGGCAGTTAATGGCTGTGCCGCGCGGGGCCCTAGTCTCCCGGCCTCTCCTCTCCACGTTCGCGTGTGCCCAGGTGCCCTGGAACGGCGAGCGGCTGCGCGCAGGCAGCCGCTGGGCGATGCGCTCCGCCGGCGCCGGTGGAGTCGCGCTCCCTGCAGTCTCTGAGCGCTTCCCCCAGGCGCCCAGCGGCTGTGAGCTGCGGGCGAACGGCCGGGGTGCCAAGTGACAGCGCAAGCGGCGGGGGCGCCAGGAGAACGCCCCAGCCCTGGCAGCCCCATCGGCCCCCATCAGCTGAGATGTTCCCCAATGGCACCGCCTCCTCTCCCTCCTCTCCTAGCCCCAGCCCAGGCAGCTGTGGGGAAGGCGGCGGCAGCAGGGGCCCCGGGGCCGGAGCTGCAGACGGGATGGAGGAGCCGGGGCGAAATGCGTCCCAGAACGGGACCTTGAGCGAGGGCCAGGGCAGCGCTATCCTCATCTCTTTCATCTACTCCGTGGTGTGCCTGGTGGGGCTGTGTGGGAACTCCATGGTCATCTACGTGATCCTGCGCTACGCCAAGATGAAGACGGCCACCAACATCTACATCCTCAACCTGGCCATCGCCGATGAGCTGCTCATGCTCAGCGTGCCCTTCTTGGTCACCTCCACGTTGCTTCGCCACTGGCCCTTCGGCGCGCTGCTCTGCCGCCTTGTGCTCAGCGTGGACGCAGTCAACATGTTCACCAGCATCTACTGTCTTACTGTGCTTAGCGTGGACCGCTACGTGGCCGTGGTGCACCCTATCAAGGCAGCACGCTACCGCCGGCCCACCGTGGCCAAGGTGGTGAATCTGGGCGTGTGGGTGCTATCGCTGCTCGTCATTCTGCCCATCGTGGTCTTCTCGCGCACGGCGGCCAACAGTGACGGCACGGTGGCCTGCAACATGCTCATGCCCGAGCCCGCCCAGCGCTGGCTGGTGGGCTTCGTGTTGTACACTTTTCTCATGGGCTTTCTGCTGCCCGTCGGGGCCATCTGCCTGTGCTACGTGCTCATCATCGCCAAAATGCGCATGGTGGCCCTCAAGGCCGGCTGGCAACAGCGCAAGCGCTCAGAGCGCAAGATCACCCTGATGGTGATGATGGTGGTGATGGTGTTTGTCATCTGCTGGATGCCTTTCTATGTGGTGCAGCTAGTCAACGTGTTCGCAGAGCAGGACGACGCCACGGTGAGCCAGCTGTCGGTCATCCTCGGCTATGCCAACAGCTGCGCCAACCCCATCCTCTATGGCTTCCTTTCAGACAACTTCAAGCGCTCTTTCCAGCGCATCCTTTGCCTCAGCTGGATGGACAACGCCGCCGAGGAGCCAGTCGACTACTACGCCACGGCCCTCAAGAGCCGCGCCTACAGTGTGGAGGACTTCCAGCCTGAGAACCTGGAGTCCGGCGGCGTCTTCCGTAATGGCACCTGCACGTCCCGGATCACTACTCTCTGAGCCCAGGGCCAAGCAGGAGCTTTGTACCAAGAGAAGGGGAGGATGAGGAGAAAGGAAGGCCGGGTGCGAGAGGTGAAAGTATCCCAGGAGTCAGGGTGCAATGGGAAAAGCGGGGCTAGGACACTGCGCGCTTCTGGTGGAGACCCGGGAAAGGCACGCGACAAAGGTGGAATTGGACGCTTTGCTTATAAACTGGGAAGACTAGCGGGCCCCTTTCTCCTCTTTCGCTTCTTCCTCCCCTGCGATTACACTTCTGCATCCCTCTTTGCCCCTCCCTTGGCAATTTCGGTCTTTCTTTCCGCCCCGTCCTACTGGTGCAGATCGCGAACTTACTAACGTCGCCAGCTGAGCCTGACCCTCAGCCCCGCCAGCCGTCGTTTCTGTTTAAGCTGAGCCACGGTTACCGCCACGGGTTTCCCTCGGGAAAACCCGGCTAGCCCTCAGCCGCGCCCTGCAGGGCCCCTCGCTCTCCAGATTCTGCTTGATGCCTCTAGCGGAGTCTCGAGAACCACCACTCTCCCTTTCTGCAGCCCTACTTCAAAGGAAGTCAGACTTGAGAAGGATCTCGGCAGCTGGTCCTTTCTCCCACCCTCGGGTGAAGGAAGGTGCGCGCTTCGCTGAGCCCCTCCGCCCCTCCCACGGCACCCAGAGCGGAGCCAGGTGCTTAGTAAAATCGGTCCCGCGCTTCGAACCCCAGGCATCCTGCAGTCCTTATCTAAAGCCCACTTTGGAGCAAAAAGGAGCTGAGAACAAGCGACTAGGGGGTTTTAAAAGATTCCGGGCTTTGGTGGGGGAGGAGGGCTTGTAATGGAAGCCATCCTCCCGCCCGGTTGACAAACGACTCTTTTAGTTTCTAAGACCAAGAGCTGGGCACTCCCGGGGCGCTGGTCTGCATTAGGCCAGGAAGGACAGGGCGCACTTTCCCCGGGGGCCGCCTGGGAGCTTGGCTGCAGCTCCACTAGGCTTTCTCCTTCACCCAAGCTTCTGGAGGTGCACATCCAAGAGTAACGACAGGCACCGCGCCGGGACCTCAGGTGACGGCTTCCCAGTCTCGGCCGATCCGGACCGCGTCGCCGCCACCTGCAGGTAGAGGGTGCGGCCTGCCCGACCCCTGAGGGCTGCTGCCTTTCAAGCGGTGCCTAATAGGTTATTTTCTTGCTTAACGTATTTATTTATTTATTTGTGGTGTTTGAAAAAATGTGTCTCTGCTTTCCTTTCCTCCACTTGCCTAGCCCAGGGCCTCTTCTTTGGGACACTGGCGATGGGGCGGGCGCGGAGGTAGCAGTGGGGAAGGCTCTCTCCCCAGGGTCCCATCCAAGCCTCTCCTTTGTGCTAGGCCCTCTTTTCTTATCCTTTCCTCTAGCCTTTCTATTTTTGCTTGTGTTCAGTGAAGTTTGGAGAGTTTTTCGTACTTTTCTTATGTAGTCTCTTGTTTGTCTTATAATAAATAAATAACGTGGGTTAGCCTTCTCCCATGCAGAGTGGAAAGTCCCAAACTCCTAGCTTTCAACATCACCCTACATATGATTTGAATATATACTATATTCAAATAATATATACTGTACTCAAATCATAATATACTCACATACTATATATATTTGTTTATCTTGCTCCCTTATCATGAGTCCGTGAAACAATTGCCAAATACAGTCACTAACAGTGGCAGATGTGAGACTGGCTAGAACACTTTCAGATACGAGGGTTCAAGCAGCCCTCAGACTTAGAACTCAGAAATCTGATTCAGACAGACTTTAATCGGTGCCGAGGATGCCCCTGCTTATGTCCCTGCTTCCTCTCGGTTCCAGCATAGGTGATTCTAACATACAATCTAGTTAACGTCATCACTTCTTTTGAAGACATTGAAAGTAGAGTAATTTGTGTCTGTGTGTAATCTGACCACTTCGTTGGAAGCCTGAGCAGGGCAAGGACCAATAATTTTACTTCTTTGTGTTTCCTGTATTGGTTTAGGATGCTGGCTTGTACATAGTAGGCACTAAATACATGTTTGTTGGTTGATTGTTTAAACCAGAGTGTATTGCAACAATCGGAGAGTTCTCAACATCTGGGGTTCTCAGGTTCCCTCACTGACATGATACACAATGGTTGAAATCACCATGGAAAAGTATGTTTTGTGTATATTTGCTTCAAGAACATTGTGCTTTCCTGAAAGCAGCAACCAATAGTTAAAATGTCCCTAATGTTTTGTTTAATGAACAAATATGCTCTTGGTCATAAATTTGAAAGTTTAGATCTGTCATTTAAAAATAATGCATATTATTACTCCTTTGGAAAATAGATTTTTAATAGTTAAGAACAGTGAAATTTACAAATAAAAATCTTGATCACTATCCTCTTTTGAGGACACAGATCTAGTGCTCTTAACCTGTTACCACTGTAATATTAACTAAATAAACAAATGTATTATGTTGCTGCAAGTTGTCTGAATTTGCCATTGGAATTTTCCTGTTTCAACAGATTACTTAAAACACACACAGATTGGCTTGGTTGCTCTTTCATAGATTTTAAGAAGAAAGATTTCGATTACCTTTGGAATTTTTACCAAGATTGAAGTTATAATTTGATTTTTTCTGGTAAAGAAAAGTCTGTTACTTCAGAGAGAGAGAAAAAAAGAAAAAAAAAACGGAGACAGTATGAATAGGAAGTACTCTGTGGTTTGCTGTTGTTACCAAACTAACTAGATGATATCACAGTCTCTCACAGATTAAATTACTGTCTGCCCTCATTTATGACCTCAGACTTTGTTGTGGGAGCTAAGTAATTGCTAATTTACATCCCAGGGAAAGGTAATGGAAGGGGGAAAAAAAGTGATCACCTAAAGATGTTTCAGAGGGCAATAGGTAAAAGGAATATAAAAATCAGATTTCAACATAAAAGAAGAAAAACATACTTTATGCTTTGTTCAATGATGGCCATTTCCATCCCTGGAAGAATTTAGGAAGGTACTAAAGGAGTTTTTTTGTTTGTTTGTTTGTTTGTTTTAAACAGCCTTTATTTTTTTAGAGTGATTTTATTTTCACAGCAAAATAAGGAGAAAGGAGTATTTTCCAAGCAGTGATTCCAGAAGCAGGGTGGGGGGACTGTGGCCTTCAAATACCTTCAAATGCCTTGTAACTGTAGGCTTTATAGTTCTGTACATTATCTCAGCTGGACTTGTTTTTATTACTTTTAAAAGCTATAGCAAGGTGGCAAATTGAACTCATAACTTTGATGTGCAGAGAAAACATTTTGTTCTTTTGGTTTTAACTAATCTGAACATAATTCCAAGCCCCTTCCAACTGGTTAGCTGGGAGGAAAACTTAAATAAATGTTCAAACATCCAACTGAGCTGATAATTTAAGTAGCCATTTTCAGAAAATTTCAACTGTCTCTCGGCTGGCCTCCCTTTCCCCTTTTATCATCTCTAAAATGGCTTTAGAGTGAATATTGGGAGAGACTTTGTGTCCCAGTGGAGGAAGGGACGAGGTAGGGTCCTTGGAAAAGCAGCTCTGTCTGCCCTTGGCTCTCTGGGAACTGGTCATTTGTCACCTGGATGATTCCTGGTTGCAGTTTGTTGAAATCAGCAGCTTCTGGAGCCAGTGATCTGACTTCTCAGCTTGGTGAGCACTGCGCCACAGCTCCTGTGCGCTGCAACCCTCTCAGGAGTCTTCTGGGAGTTCTCATATGGCCCACCAGCCTGGGGTCTACCTCTGCCTCTGAAAGCAGTGACCTGGCCCTGCCGCAGCAGGCAGCCCTGTGGTGAGCCTCTTGGCTCCGTGACCACAGGGGGTCTAGGGTAGCTCTGAACTGGTGACCCTCAGGAGCTCTTCTGGCTGATAACTTTTTCCGTGGCTCTGTCTCAGGTCTTTTGCATCTCTCCTTACCTTTGTCAAACTCACTCATGAAAAACATTCCACATACCTTGCATCCGTGTTACACTAGAGGAAAAGCATAGGACTTGAGTCCTTTAGTCTTAGCCTTGTGAAGGCTAAGGAAGGCAGGAAAAAAAGAATTTAGAAATCTCTAGGCAACCCCTATCCCCCCCTGCCTCACCTGATTCCCAAGCCTTTCTGCACTGCCTAGAAGTTGGAAACAAGCTCTCTCTTTTTTTTTTTACAACTTTATTGGAGTATAATTGCTTCACAATGGTGTGTTAGTTTCTGCTTTATAACAAAGTGAATCAGTTATACATATACATATGTTCCCATATCTCTTCCCTCTTGCGTCTCCCTCCCACCCTCCCTATCTCACCCCTCCAGGCGGTCACAAAGCACCGATCTGATCTCCCTGTGCTATGTGGCTGCTTCCCACTATCTATCTACCTTACGTTTGGTAGTGTACATATGTCCATGCCTCTCTCTCGCTTTGTCACAGCTTACCCTTCCCCCTCCCCATATCCTCAAGTCCATTCTCAAATAGGTCTGTGTCTTTATTCCTGTTTTACCCCTAGGTTCTTCATGACATTTTTTTTTCTTAAATTCCATATATATGTGTTAGCATACGGTATTTGTCTTTCTCTTTCTGACTTACTTCACTCTGTATGACAGACTCTAGGTCTATCCACCTCATTACAAATAGCTCAATTTCATTTCTTTTTATGGCTGAGTAATATTCCATTGTATATATGTGCCACACCTTCTTTATCCATTCATCTGTTGATGAACACTTAGGTTGTTTCCATCTCTGGGCTATTGTAAATAGAGCTGCAATGAACATTTTGGTACATGACTCTTTGAATTATGGTTTTCTCAGAGTATATGCCCAGGAGAGGGATTGCTGGGTCATATGGTAGATCTATTTGTAGTTTTTTAAGGAACCTCCATACCGTTCTCCATAGCGGCTGTATCAATTCACATTCCCACCAGCAGTGCAAGAGTGTTCCCTTTTCTCCACACCCTCTCCAGCATTTATTTTTTCTAGATTTTTTGATGATGGCCATTCTGACTGGTGTGAGATGATATCTCATTGTAGTTTTGATTTGCATTTCTCTAATGATTAAAGATGTTGAGCATTCTTTCATGTGTTTGTTGGCAGTCTGTATATCTTCTTTGGAGAAATGTCTATTTAGGTCTTCTGCCCATTTTTGGATTGGGCTGTTTGTTTTTTTGTTACTGAGCTGCATGAGCTGCTTGTGAATTTTGGAGATTAATCCTTTGTCAGTTGCTTCATTTGCAAATATTTTCTCCCATTCTGAGGGTTATCTTTTGGTTTATGGTTTCCTTTGCTGTGCAAAAGCTCTTAAGTTTCATTAGGTCCCATTTGTTTATTTTTGTTTTTATTTCCATTTCTGTAGGAGGTGGGTCAAAAAGGATCTTGCTGTGATTTATGTCATAGAGTGTTCTGCCTATGTTTTCCTCTAAGAGTTTGATAGTTTCTGGCCTTACATTTAGGTCTTTAATCCATTTTGAGCTTATTTTTGTGTATGGTGTTAGGGAGCTCTCTCTTATGCTAAGGCGATGAGCCTCACCTCGGGGTGAGAGACAGCAATGAAACATTTACTGAGTAAGGTAAAATGTATCAGTTTAATGTCCTTGCTCTCTCTCTTACTGGGGACCTCTGTGTTCTCAGAGTGGAATTTCTGAGGCCATTTTCTCCCCCCAGGAATGGCCCAAGAAAGGATCACGTTTGAAAATCTTTTGATGCTTCATCCAATTTAACAGTGACCATTGAAAAATGCTGAATGTACGGTTTGGGCCTGAGGAAAAAGGCAAGGAGTTCTCCTGGAAAATATTATGGAAGATACATTTTTAAAAATTGTGATATATTCCCAACATATTTTAAACAAATAATAGAGATGTTATATTTATATCAGTCTTCTAAAAAACACTTTGGTAGTAGGGTTATGTCTTGCAAATCTTGTTCATTCCCGTCTCCATTCTAGCATGCCACATCAGAGAGGTTAGGTCCTTAACTATAATGATTCATAGACAGTTGCATAATTGTTACAGTAGTGTGTGCTTTAAAAACAAGGTATTGCAAAGTCTATGCTGCTGTCTTGCTGCACCATACACCTCTGAGCCCATGAGAACCTCTTCCACATATTCAGACGGATATCTTGCTTTTCATTCAACACATTTCATTTGTTGGTGTTAAAAGAAGCCAGAGAGGTTCAACATTGTTACATGGTTTCCCAAGATGGAGGCAGGTGCCCATAAAATGTTATAAGTGATTATTTACTGCTTTGCTGAATATCTGGAGACAGGGTACTGTATTGAGTGTGCTCCTGAGAGAACTGCCTTAGGGATGATCAGATACATCCAGCTTCTGATTTCACCCATAAGGAAAAGGAAGGTGCTCCTGCAATGATGACACAGCTTGTGAACAGAAGCAACCAGTTAAAACTAAAATATCAAAACACCTGCTTGTCAAACTGTTGGGTAGAGAAAAGCATCATCTAAAAAGGAGATACAATTTTATCTAAAAACCCTTTGGTAAAACGTTCACTTTGATGATAAACCTAACTATTGTCAAAACATATATCAAATGCAATCTTCTTGGCCTAAAGCTGGAAATATTATACTTATTTAAGGCTGAGACTACAGGCATGCTTCTAAAATTCTTTGGAATAATAATGAGCTTAAGACTCTAAAAATAAATACCTCTTTAAGCCAGACTGATTCAAGTCTTCAGTTTTGAGTGGACAAGATGTATAAAATGAAATGAGATGTGGCCATCAGCTAACATACTATCTCTGCAGTGGAATTCAACTCTACGCCCCTCCTCAGCACCTACATGCCGGGACCAGACACAGACCACGACCTCCAGTGCTCCCAGCTTTAAAAATTTAAGAAAGATTTACTATGTATCAGACTCCATTTGGAGGAAGACTTATTATGGAGATGCTGTAGAATAGCATGCACAGAAAAAGTTCTGACTTTCACAATAATAATACCTGTATCAAAAGACAACTAATACTTCATTTAAATTTAAAGAGAGAGAGAGAGAAAAAAGAAATCTGAGACAAGATAGGTAAGCAGGAAAATATTTTACAATAACACATGTGACTTGCATGATTATTCTAGGAAAGGCTGTCCAAATATCGATGAACAGTAACTCTCAATAGTGTTCTTTCTGTCTCTATAACCCTTGAACAATTCATTAATCTAGCTAATATTATTAGCAGTGGAAAAATGTCTATTCAAAGTCAATAATTAAATTAAACATTCTCCTTCATGTCCAATGAGCCACTGTAACTAGCAAAATCAACCAGATGTCTGCACGTCTATTTCAAAAGACCCCCAAGTCTCCCTATATAAAACTCGGTGTGGAATCTGAACTTAAACACACACAAGGTAATTAATTGAGCAAAAAGGGATTTCTTAGGTAGTAATTGGTGAAACAGAACTTCAGATCTCTGCCCCCCACCTCCTTTCCCTTTTAAGTTCCCATTTCCTAACTCTCCTCCCCCCAGCCTGGGACTCTTTGTTTTCTGACTTTTCCCACTTCTCCCAATAGAGCTTTTCTCAGAATTTCTTTTGATTTGTAGTTTACATCACTGACTAGGCTTCAGGTGTTATTTTCCAGAAGAAGGACATAGTATCAGAAGGTCAGGCAGCAGCATCCTTGAAATTATATGTTTCTAAGGCAAACATTTTTTAACAAGTGGTCTATAGCCTTGCATCAGAATCACCCAAGGACTTAAAAAATGTATGTTCTTTATGCTCCACCTTAGAGATTTTGATTCATTAGGTCTGGGGGGAGCCTTGGTATTTCTAAAGTACTTTAAAGTTTGAGAAGTAGCGATTTAACTGTTAAGAGCGTGGAGTCAGCCATCAGCAGATTGGCTCTGCTTTCTTCATTAGGTGATACTGGGCAAGGTAATCTCCATGATGCACATTCATCTGTAAGATCAGGGTAATAATAACCTCCATTATAGGGCTATTATGATGAGATGATACATGTCAAGCGCCAAGCCAGTCAGAACTCTTTTAGTTGTGAATGAATGAAACCTAATTAGCTCACATAACTGAACATTCTCGAGGAAGATATGGCTTCACAGTGTACTTGATCTGTAACTCGGTACGATCTTTTTTTTTTTTTCAGTCTCCTTTTCTCATCTCTGACTTTCTCAATCTTGGCTCTATTTTCAGATTGGCTATTCCTGTGTAATTACAGACAGCTGCAGAAAACTGAAACATGACATTTTTCCAGGTTCAAATTTCAGGGGAAATAGTAAAAATGATTCTCCCTAATTAGACTGTCTGAGATCATGAATTTGTTGGGAGGCATCCCTCCATGTGTCTCTCACCCTCCATGCACCCTGCTGGGTATGCCAAGGATATGAGGCACTGATGACTTTTCACCTAGATTATTTCTCAAGGTTGTGTTTGCAGCAAGCAGTATTGAGCAAGGACAAAGAGAAGGCTTGATTACTGCTTACTATCAATTGGTGGTTTTCCCAAGATCAGTGTCCCTCAGCTGTGACACAGACCCATTGCTGCACACCATCCATCTGGGCTCACACTGCCTCACCCCCATGAGAATCGGGGGCAACTGGAACTAAGGCAAATCATGTTGCTTACTGGCTGCACAGTTCTTTGTCTCTGACTCAGAAATCTTGTGTCTTCTGCTGGCATCAATGAAATAGCAACAGACCAATTTATTAGCTTGTAAGTAGAGTAAAATCAAATTCCAGATCCCGATAGTATCTACCACTGAATCCATTAGCCAGGCCTGGGGGTTATGGTTGGCTGGGCTTGCATGATACACTCTACTTTTGGAGCTGGGAGTGTCAACTCCACCCAGAAGTGGGAGGGGCAGTGGGACAGATCCCAAGAGGAAAAGTTATATATACAATTACCCAGAGTAGATGATGAAGGGTATGTTATGAGGCAAAAATAAAATTAAATAAGAATCATTTACAAATGTCAGGCACAGATTCAGGAGCCATATATATATGTCAGATTCTATTTTTATTAGTGTATCTGCAGAGGAAGTAGAAAATTAAAGTGATTCAGGTTTTAAAATTCTTCTATTTGATCTAGCCATATATTTAAGTATTAAATAAGTATTAAATACTTTAATATACAAAACTTTACATCACTTCTTTAAATGTAAGAACATATGAAAGTTTAGCAAAATTTATTTTTATTTATGTAATAAAGTGATAAAGAAAGTTAGTGATATTATTTATTTGGGAAATGCAAAATATCTCACAAATTATACTTATGGATTCCATAGGACGTTAAGAAAATGGATCACCCTGTGCATCAGATTCTACACCTTTAAACTGAGGATGATTAGACATCAATCCAGATTAGTAACCATTTATTACATTCCCATAAGATTAATGACATTAAGTATATTTTAAAATAAGGTTATAAAGGCATTTTTATGTTATGTAGAGCGTACAGTTAAGCATATTGAGATGGCATTGAGATCAGGAACACATATAAACAACATGAAGTGATATACAAAGGTTTGTATATCAGATACTAAAATATAGCTCAAGCTATACCTTATCATCAGCAATTGGGAAAATGTTTGCTGTAAATACAGTTTTAAGTAATAGAAATAAGATAGCCCACTGCAGCCAGAATCAGGTACCAATGATTAGTAAAATAATATCCAGATATTTGGATTTCCTTTTGTTTTACTGTGGCTTACAAATACCTCTGTGTGCCACTTATTTGGGGCCTGAAATATCATCACTAAGATAACCAACTCCCATGAATTAGACTGACAGTTTCAGTTCCCCTCGATTTTATAGCAGTTACATAAAACTGTCAGTAACCAGAGTTTAAAATATAGCAGCAGGGCAGGCAGGGAGGAAAAGAGAAGTCATATTTATTCAGTATCTACTTTGTAAGTGATACATTTTGCCAGATGCTTTTACGTGCTATCTCATTTGGCCTTCACCAAAATTCCTATGAACTAGAAATCTCTATTTCTCTTACAAAGCAAGGAAAGAGAGAGAGAGAAACACACGAAAAACATAAAAAAAACCCGCCCTTTATTTGGGAAATAAATAAGTGGGGGCCCCGCCCCCCCACTTTTCTAGCATGCTTAAGCTGGTAGTTGACAGAACCAGGACTAAAAGGCACACCCATTGGCTCCAACATGATCCTTCTACCCTGTAGTTAAAGTCTTTTTAAATGGCACGCAGATTCCATTCCACAAACTACACAGAAATGGGAAAAGTCTGACTAGCGCCTCAAGCTTTACAAACCATAGTGACCAAAATCAGATCAACACGCTACTCACGGTCCATACCTAAGGGAAAAAAATGAAATAAATTATTGGTGAATACTAAAGAAACTGTAATATTTCTCACAGAGACAATCAGTTTGTCTACAAGAAACACCAGTTTCACCTCTAAGTCGAATGCGGCCGTGTCAAGAACCGCTCCAGACAGGAGACGCTGTAGCACAGTGACTAAGCGGGTGGGGTTAGAAATCAGAACACCTAGTTTAGAATCCTGGCTTGGAAAATCACTGACTGTGTCACTATGGGCAGGTTATTTACCCACTCGTGCTTCATATAGCTTAATTAAAAAACAAGAATAAAACTAATTTCTGCACCATAATGTTAGCAAAGTGACAGTAAGTCTTTTCAGCATTTTTTACGTACTTCAATAATCCTTTTCATTTATCTGTCAGAGACATAGTGATAGTTCAAGAACAAGGAAAACCAGAAAGTTTTCTTTTCACTTATGAAGATACAGTAAACATGTTTCAATTATTAGGAATTAAATAATTGAGAAACATTAAAATAATGATCAGATACTACAACTTTAATGGCCATTAGAACGGGACAAAACCCCAGAGTTTAGAAGGCAAAATTCTAGATGAGCAACATTAATTCAGTCCCATAAACTACTATAAACAGCTTTTAGGACATTAGTAACAGTTGGGATTTTTTTTCCTCTCTATTTAAACTAGTAAGTTGTTCTGCTGTAACAATAGTGTAAAATGATTGAAAAGCATTAAACTAAATCGTTTTACCTAGTACTCTGCCAATTAAGAGGTCATGTCATTTGGCAGGATACCAATTAAACAGAATACCCTGAGTTAGTCAAATGAATAGAGTCTAGTTAAGGAGAGATGAGAAACTCAGAAAAAAAATTCTTCCCAAATATTAAAAACTGATTTATTAAAATAGAAAACAATTTATTTGCTTATAATTTTTTCTTGTAAATTATCTCGAATCCATGAGCAGGGGGAGTAGTATGCAAAACAAAGAGGTAAATATGCAAAGCACGATTTCAAACGGCTATGGACACTTTTAAGCTGGGGTCTGCCAAGGTTTTTTGTTTGTTTGTTTGTTTGTTTGTTTTAATGAGTGCTCTCTCACCTGCAGCCGCATCACTCACCCCATTTGCAAACCAAGGCTGGGTCTATAAAGAATAAAATTGACTGCATCCATTCCTCTGAGAGTTAATCCTTTTCCTATGTCAATACCTTCTCCAAAGTGAGAATCTCTAGAATCATCACCACCAATATCCGGTTACATCCCATTTCAAAATGAAATAAAACCGACTCCACTCTAACTTAAATATATATTCAAGTTTTCCAATTTTTTTTCCCCCTGACAAAAGCACAGGGGAAACCAAGGGGGAGCATTTGGCAAGCCAAGTGATGGGTTTTTGCAAAGATGGTGAACAGCATGAGGAGGACGAAGGTCAACCAGGATTTGCTTGGGCAAGAACTAGTTCTTGCTCTCTCTTCCTAAAGCACTGATGGCAGGAACCTGATTTCCCAGTTGTATTCCATTAGTCAGTCTATAGACTCCCTATGGGTTATTCATCTTCGATTCCTCAGTGCCTACCCTGCCATCTGAAAGGTCACAGTACCCAGCAGTTAGCAGCAGGAACTGTGGAGCTCGGCCACTTAATAGTTCAGATAAATGACTTCATATTGTCACCTTAGCTTTAGTTTCCTCATCTGTAAAATAGGGGAAATAGTAGAACCTACATCATAGGGTTGTTATGAAGGTTAAGTAAGTGCATATTTGTAAAGTACTCAGAACAATACTTGGCACATGGTGAGTTTTCTAACATTCAGCAAAATACCATTACATTAAATTGATGGATTTATTAAGACAAGGCAAAACCTTGAAGTCACTGATTTTGGTACTGGGGCCATTACTTACATCTTGAGTGTTTCTCTCCCTGCTTTTAGTCTTCTGGAGTCTTCCCCACATAAGTGTCTCACTCTCACAGGTCAACTAATTTTTCTAAAGTACAAGTTATTGACTTACTAGGAATTCCTTAATCCCAAGTGTGTTGGCTTTCTAATGGGAGATAATAGCAATGGTTCCTTAACCTGGATGCACATCAGACACACTTAGGAAGACCTTTAAAAACATATAATCCTAATGCCTAGCTTAGGAAACTCTTGAAAATAAAGCCCAAGCATCATTTGGAAACAAGGTTTCCACAGGATTCTGATACAGGTGGTTTCACTAACTGGTAATGAATCTCAACTGTAGATTTAAAAGACTTCATAAAGGAAAGCATTGCATTTCTAGTGAAGAAATTTTGAGTGCTGTGATTAGTCTATTAGTGGTGGAAGTGTATTTTGCAGTATGGGACCTTCTTTGGTCCTTCAAATTGCACCATACCACCATCAGAATTGCCTGGCACTCCAGTGGCTCTTCAGAAGCCTTCTGTAAATCTCCTAAGTACAAGAGTATTGTTGTCAACCCCTCTTTTACTGGTATCATTTTCAAGGGTGATGGAAAATATTCATCCTGACATTCTTCTTCTTTGATACTCTTCCTGCAAGGCACTTCTCTTGATGGGAACCAGATTTTGTAAATGTGTAAGATTCTGTAGCTTTCCTTTCCATATCCTTCAGTACTCCCTTGGGTCTTGGTTCATGCCCCATCAGTTATTTAAATTAAAAAAAGAGTATAGATGGCGAGGAGTAAGACGTGGAGATCACCATCCTCCCCACAAATATATCAGAAATACATTTACATGTGGATCAGCTCCTACAGAACACCTACTGAACGCTGGCAGAAGACCTCAGACTTCCCAAAAGGACAGACGCTCTCAGGCGATCTACACGCAGAGGCGGGGCCAATCCAAAGCTGAACCCCAGGAGTTTGCGAACAAAAAACAGAAAGGGAAATCTCTCCCAACAGCCTCAGGAGCAGTGGATTAAATCTCCACAATCAACTTGATGTACCCAGCATCTGTGGAATACATGAATAGACAACGAATCATCCCAAAATTGAGGTGGTGAACTTTGGGAGCAACTGTAGATGTGGGGTTTGCTGTATGAGACTGACGGGTTTCTGTTTATCTTAGTTCAGTATTTAGAGTTTATTATCATTGGTAGATTTGTTTATTGATTTGGTTGCTCTCTTCCTTTTCTTTGTTATATATATATATATATATATATATATATATATATATATATATATATATATATATAAACAAAAAAAAGAAAATATATATATATTGTCCTTTTTCTCTTCTGGTGAGTGTGTATGTGTATGCTTCTTTGTATGATTTTGTTTGTATAGCTTTGCTTTTACCATTTGTCCTAGGGGTCTATCTGTCCGTTTTTGTTTTTTTTTTTAAATATAGTTTTTAGCGCTTGTTATAATAGGTGGATTTGTTTTTTGGTTTGGTTGCTCTCTTCTTTCTTTTTTCTTATTACTTTTTAATTTTAATAATTAAAAAATTTATTTTAATAATTTTATTTATTTTTCTTTTTTTCTTTCTTTCTTTCTTTCTTTTTTTCTCCCTTTTCTTCTGAGCCGTGTGTCTGATGGTCTTGGTGCTCCAGCCAGGTGTCAGGACTGTGCCTCTGAGGTGGGAGAGCCAAGTTCAGGACATTGGTCCACCAGAGACCTCCTGGCTCCACATAATATCAAACAGCGAAAGCTCTCCCAGAGATCTCCATCTCAACACTAAGACACAGCTCCACTCAACGACCAGCAAACTACAGGGCTGGACACCCTATGCCAAACAACTAGCAAGACAGGAACACAAACCCACCCGTTAGCAGACAGGCTGCCTAAAATCATAGTACGGTCACAGACACCCCAAAACACACCACCGGACGTGGTGCTTCCCAACACAAAGACAAGATCCAGCCTCATTCACCAGAACACAGGCACCAGGCCCCTCCACCAGGAAGCCTACATAACCCACTGAACCAACCTTAGCCACTGGGGGCAGACACCAAAAACAATGGGAACTACAAACGAGCAACCTGCGAAAAGGAGACCCCAAACACAGTAAATTAAGCAAAATGACAAGAAAGAAAAACACAGAGCAGATGAAGGATCAAGGTAAAAACCCACCAGACCAAACAAATGAAGAGGAAATAGGCAGTCTACCTGAAAAAAAATTCAGAGTAATGATAGTAAAGATAATCCAAAATCTTGGAAATAGAATGGAGAAAATACAAGAAACGTTTAATGAAGACTTAGAAGAACTAAAGAGCAAAGAAACAATGATGAACAACATAATAAATGAAATTTAAAATTCTCTAGAAGGAATCAATAGCAGAATAACTGAGGCAGAAGAACGGATAAGTGACCTGGAAGGTAAAATAGTGGAAATAACTACTACGGAGCAGAATAAAGACAAAAGAATGAAAAGAATTGAGGACAGTCTTAGAGATTTCTGGGACAATATTAAAGGCACCAACTTTCAAATTATAGGGGTCCCAGAAGAAGAAGAGAAAAACAAAGGGACTGAGAAAATATTTGAAGAGATTATAGTTGAAAACGCCCCTAATATGGGAAAGGAAATAGTTAATCAAGTACAGGAAGCGCAGAGAGTCCTATACAGAATAAATACAGGGAGAAACATGCCAAGACACATATTAATCAAACTATCAAAAATTAAACACAAAGTAAAAAAAATAAAAGCAGCAAGGGAAAAACAGCAATAACATACAAGGGAATCCCCAAAAGTTTAACAGCTGATCTTCCAGCAGAAACTCTGCAAGCCACAAGGGAGTAGCAAGACATATTTAGTGATGAAAGGGAAAAACTTACAACCAAGATTACTCTACCCAGCAAGGATCTCATTCAGATTCGACAGAGAAATTAAAACCTTTACAGATAAGCAAAAGCTAAGAGAATTCAGCACCACCAAACCAGCTTTACAACAAATGCAAAAGGAACTTCTCTAGGCAGGAAACACAAGAAGAGGAAAAGACCTACAATAACAAACCCAAAACAATTAAGAAAACGGTAATAGGAACATACATACTGATAATTACCTTAAATGTAAATGGATTAAATGCTCCCACAAAAATACATAGATTGCCTGAATGGATACAAAAGCAAGACCCATATATATGCTGTATACAAGAGAATCACTTCAGACCTAGGGACACATACAGACTGAAAGTGAGGGGATGGAAAAAGATATACATGCAAATGGAAATCAAAAGAAAGCTGGGGTAGCAATTCTCATATCAGACAAAATAGACTTTAAAATAAAGACTATTACAAGAGACAAAGAAGGACACTACATAATGATGAAGGGATCAATCCAAGAAGAAGATATAACAATTGTAAATATTTATGCACCCAACACAGGAGCACCTCAATACATTAGGCAAATGCTAACAGCCATAAAGGGGGAAATCAACAGTAACACAATCATAGTAGGGAACTTTAACACCCCACTTTCACCAATGGACAGATCATCGAAAATGAAAATAAATAAGGAAACACAAGCTTTAAATGATACATTAAACAAGATGGACTTAATTGATATTTATAGGACACTCCATCCAAAAATAACAGAATACACTTTCTTCTCAAGTGCTCAATGAACATTCTCCAGGATAGATCATACCTTGGGTCACAAATCAAGCTGGTAAATTTAAGAAAATTGAAATGGTATCAAGTGTCTTTTCTGACCACAATGGTATGAGACTAGATATCAATTACAGGAATAAAATCTGTAAAAAAATACAAATACATGGAGGCTAAACAGTAGACTACTAAATAACCAAGAGATCACTGAAGAAATCAAAGAGGAAATCAAAAAATACCTAGAGACAAATGACAATGAAAACACAACGATCCAAAACCTGTGGGATGCAGCAAAAGCAGTTCTAAGAGGGAAGTTTGTAGCAATACAATCTTACCTCAAGAAACAAGAAACATCTCAAATAAACAACCTAACTTACACCTAAAGCAATTAGAGAAAGAACAAAAAACCCCCAAATTTAGCATAAAGATCAGATCGTAAATAAATGAAAAAGAAAGGAAGGAAACAATAGCAAAGATAATAAAACTAAAATCTGGTTCTTGAGAAGATAAACTTGATAAAACATTAGCCAGACTCATCAAGAAAGAAAGGGAGAAGACTCAAATCAATAGAATTAGAAATGAAAAAGGAGAAGTAACAACTGACACTGCAGAAATACAAAGGATCATGAGAGATGACTACAAGCAACTCTATGCCAATGAAATGGACAACCTGGAAGAAATGGACAAATTCTTAGAAAAGCACACCCTTCCTAGACTGAACCAGGAAGAAATAGAAAATCAAAACAGACCAATCACAGGCACTGAAATTGAGACTGTGATTAAAAATCTTCCAACAAACAAAAGCCCAGGACCAGATGGCTTCACAAGCGAATTCGATCAAACATTTAGAGAAGAGCTAACACCTATCCTTCTCAAACTCTTCCAAAATATAGCAGAGGGAGGAACACTCCCAAACTCATTCTATGAGGCCACCATCACCCTGATATCAAAACCAGACAAAGATGTCACAAAGAAAGAAAACTACAAGCCAATATCACTGATGAGCATGGATTCAAAAATTCTCAACAAAATACTAGCAAACAAAATCCAACAGCACATTAGAAGGATCATACACCATGATCAAGTTGGGTTTAACCCAGGAATGCAAAGATTCTTCAGTATATGCAAACCAATTAATGTGATAAACCATATTAACAAATTGAAGGAGAAAAACCATATGATCATCTCAATAGATGCAGAAAAAGCTTTTGACAAAATTCAACAGCCATTTATGATAAAAAGCCTCCAGAAAGTAGGCATAGAGGGAACTTTCCTCAACATAATGAAGGCCATATGACAAACCCACAGCAAACATCATTCTCAATGGTGAAAAACTGAAACCATTTCCTCTAAGATCAGGAACAAGACAAGGTTGCCCACCTTCACCCCTATTATTGAACATAGTTTTGGAAGTTTTAGCAAAAGCAATCAGAGAAGAAATAAAAGGAATCCAAATCAGAAAAGGAGAAGTAAATCTGTCACTGTTTGCAGATGACATGATACTATACATAGAGAATCCTAAAGATGCTACCAGAAAACTACTAGAGCTAATCAATGAATTTGGTAAAGTAGCAGGATACAAAATTAATGCACAGAAATCTCTTGCAGTCCTATAAACTAATGATGAAAAATCTGAAAGAGAAATTAAGGAAACACTCATATTTACCATTGCAACAAAAAGAATAAAATACCTAGGAATAAACCTACCTAAGGATACAAAAACCTGTATGCAGAAAACTATAAGACACTGATGAAATAAATTAAAGATGATAAAAACAGATGGAGAGATGTACCATGTTCTTGGATTGGAAGAATCAACATTGTGAAAAGGACTCTACTACCCAAAGCAATGTACAGATTCAGTGCAATCACTATCAAACTACCACTGGCATTTTTCACAGAACTAGAACAAAAAATTTCACTATTTGTCCGGAAACACAAAAGACCCCGAATAGCCAAAGCACGCTTGAGAAAGAAAAACAGAGCTGGAGGAATCAGGCTCCCGGATTTCAAACTATACTCCATAGCTACAGTAATCAAGACAGTATGGTACGGGCACAAAAACAGAAATATAGATGAATGGAACAGGATAGAAAGCCCAGAGATAAACCCATGCACATATGGTCACCTTATCTTTGATAAAGGAGGTAAGAATATACAATGGAAAAAAGATAGCCTCTTCAATAAGTTGTGCTGGGAAAACTGGACAGCTACATGTAGAAGAATGAAATTAGAACACTTCCTAACATGATACACAAATAAAACCTAACAGTGGATTAAAGACCTAAATGTAGACAGTATAAAACTCTTAGAGGAAAACATAGGCAGAATAATGTATGATATAAATCACAGCAATATCCTTTTTGACCCACCTCCTAGAGAAATGGAAATAGAAACAAAAATAAGCAAATGGGACCCAGTGAAACTTAAAAGCTTTTGCACAGCAAAGGAAAACATAAACAAGATGAAAAGAGAACCCTCAGAATGGGAGAAAATATTTGCAAATGAAACAACTGACAAAGGATTAATCTCCAAAATTTACAAGCATCTCATGCAGCTCAATATCAAAAAGACAAACAACCCAATCCAAAAATGGGCAGAAGACCTAAATAGACATTTCTCCAAAGAAGATATACAGATTGCCAACAAACACATGAAAGGATGCTCAACATCATTAATCATTAGAGAAATGCAAATCAAAACTACAATGAGATATCATCTCACACCAGTCAGAATGGCCATCATCAAAAAATCTACAAACAGTAAATACTGGAGAGGGTGTGGATAAAAGGGAACCCTCTTGCACTGTTGATGGGAATGCAAATTGATACAGCCACTATGGAGAACAGTATGGAGGGTCCTTAAAAAACCAAAAATAGAACTACCATATGACCCAGCAATCCCACTATTGGGCATATACCCCGGGAAAACCATAATTCAAAAAGAGTCATGTACCAAAATGTTCATTGTAGCTCTATTTACAATAGCCAGGACATAGAAGCAACCTAAGTGTCCATCAACAGATGAATGGATAAAGAAGATGTGGCACCTATATACAATGGAATATTACTCAGCCATAAAAAAAAACAAAATGGAGTTATTTGTAGTGAGGTGGATGGACCTAGAGACTGTCATACAGAGTGAAGTAAGTCAGAAAGAGAAAAATAAATACCATATGCTGACACATACATACGGAATCTAAAAAAAAAAAAAGTTCTGAAGAACCTAGGGGCAGGATAGGAATAAAGAGGCAGAGGTAGGGAATGGACTTGAGGACATGGGGAGGGGGAAGGGTAAGCTGGGATGAAGTGAGAGAGTGGCATGGACATATATACACTACCAAATGTAAGATAGATAGCTAGTGGGAAGCAGCCACATAGCACAGGGAGATCAGCTCGGTGCTTTGTGACCACCTAGGGGAGTGGGATAGGGACGGTGGGAGGGAGACGCATGAGGGAAGAGATATGGGGATATATGTATACATACAGCTGATTAACTTTGTTATACAGCAGAAGCTAACAACATTGTAAAGCAATTATACTCCAGTAAAGATGTTAAAAAAAGAGTATATAACATTCTTTATCATAACGTGTTCCACTGCATCTTTTTCTAGTTCTCTCATGTGATTAGCATATGCAATACAAAAGCCCTGAGTGAAAGGAGAGTATGTTTCTTCAGTATTTTAGCTCATTAACCATTATTAAAATGGAGACTATGCTGGGCCCTGAGGAGGTTGTGATTGTGACTGGTGGGAACAGTATGGTGGTGATGACAGTGACTATTATCTCCATTATCCTTATTATGACCTCCTGGCTATAGTTGAAGCAGCTTCAAAGAAGTGGTTTATTAGCGTTCAGATAAGAAATCATAGGGTCTCACTTGATAGTTAAAGCAACGATTAAAAAAATGAAATGAAGGACTAATGACTTGGAAAAAAAACAAATGACAGATATGACTATGAAGGGAGAGTGTAGAGGTTTACATTTAATATACCAAAACAATCTTTAGCCAAGGTATAAAAGTGTAGTAGCTCAACAGCCAAGAATAACTCAAAGAAATGTATTGTTTCATTTGTTTCCCATAAGCTGCATAAAACTAGAAAAAATAAATATTCATCAATAGTTTGAAACAGAAGACATTTTGCAAAGAACTTTCTAGGAACAGGAAAAAACTTTTTTTTTTGGTCAAAGGTATTACAGAAGGAAAACCAATGCTTAAGAGTCCAGTTTCATTGAATTTATTTGTCCTAATCTTTAGTAACACATAGTAAGATTTTTTAGTACTGGGAATAGTTTTTTTTTTCAAAACTCACACCTATTTACTCCTGTTTACTTTCATATTTTATCACCGCTTGAAAGCTATGTCTGAGTTAGAAAACACATATTTTAATATTATGTCCAGTAAGTTAAAGACTCAAGTAATATTCCTAGAAATCAAAGATTAGTGATAACATGACTTTGTAAATAGCCTGATTCTGCATCTTTGTTTCAACTGCTTGTCCCCAATAATGTTTTATTTCTTTTACAAAAATGGCAAATTTTACATAGCAAAATTGCAATTGTGTATCCTTAAATTAGTATCATTTGAAACGATTGTATTCACTTTATTTCCTCACTGGAGTAATGCCCTGTATGTGGATTAACATCCCTAGACAAGTAATATTGGTTAATAATACTATGCATAGCTGAGGTGTTATGAGAAAAAGTTCCGTAAAAGTGTTTTTCTTTTACCTTGGGATTTGCCTTTTTAATGAAACCAGCATGAGTTATCATATATATTGGCCAGAAAAGGCCTGTCTTTAGGGTGGAATATCACTTGTCCTGTTTATAGCACTCAGCAATTCTTTGGCATGAAAATGAGATGTTGAGGAATACACATTTATTTCACATATTAAGCGAGATATTTGGCAGGACCTAGTGCTGTTATATTTATTGAGCAAATTATCTGTAGGATCTGGTTTTTACAAGGGCACATGAGTCTTTAGGTTATCATGAAAAATTGCTCTAAATTTCGTGAATTGTGTAATTAATGACTGACAGATTAGCTGATTTACTCTTTGGTTGAAGGCAAACTAAATTAAAAATTTACTCAGGTTTTCTAGATTCCCATTTCTAGAATTTATTTTCCATCTCAGTGTCCAGAGAAAATGATTAGTCAAAGTTATAAATAAAAGAAAGTATTAGCATAATTTATGGAAAAATATATAATAATACTCTTTGTGTTAATGCCACAGAAAATAATCTAGAATTGTATTTAAATGACACAATATATTTAAGTTTAAATCTTAACATTTAAGTTTTAATCTGAGGCAGACAAAATCATCCTGTGGCATATTTGTCTATGAATTAACTAGAAGCCCCTCCACTTTTAGTATTAGCTACTGTCACTGCCTTTAAAGAGCTTTTCTTTTTTTAAGAGTGGGTCTTGACCTATAAAGGATTAGTATTACAGTTCCTAAGTTAGTATGTGAAAATGGAGATTGAAGTAAATGCAGTGGTTTCTAAAATTTTATTGAATTCTAGACCTTTTTTGAGTTTAAAAGAAAGCCAATCTTATTTTGTGGATGAGTGGAGAAATTTCCATCCACATGGCATCAAATGTTTTGACAAACATAGAAATGCAAAGACGATACAGTTGTTAGTGAAAAAATACTAGCTTTTACTGAGTAAGCAAATATTAATTTTCTCATTCACATGAGAAATATTTTTAGTTGCCTAGAACCTTGAACAAGACAGATAAGTTCCCACTTTCATGGAATTTATATTCAAGTGGGATGAGACAGACATTAAACAAATATAAATATATTAAGAGCTACTGTGAGGATAAAACAAGGTGATATGAGATAGAGCTTCTGGGAGACTAAGATCAACTTGTCAGAAAATGCACTTCTGAGGGGCTGCTGTTTAAGGTGAGACTTAAATGTCATGTAGGAGATTGAAGGAAAGGGCATTCCCAGCTGAGGGCCTAATATGGGAATGATGTATTCAGGGAACACACTGGCGATTGAGCAGAAGAGGATGAGCAGGAAAGAAGTGGCCACTGAGGAAGGAGGAGAATCAGGAGAGGAAAGTATCTCTGTGAAGACCAGTGGTCACCCATGCCAAATGCTGATGAGAAGCATAGTAAGATATGGATGATCAAGTGACCATTACGTTCGATAGAACGTACATTGTTGCTGACCTAATGTAGCACAGTTTCAGAGGAATGGGAATAAAGACCCATTGGAGTGGGCTGAGGAAACAAAGGAATGAAGAGCAAATGGAGACAACAACTTCAGTCAACCCTTCTGGAATGTTTTTCTCTGAAGAGGAGCTGAGAAATATGGCAGGATCTAGAGGAAGGAATCAAGAGAACATGTTTACACTAGTGGGAATCATTAAGTTCAGAAGGATAAACTGATGAAAAGAAGGAATATTGCAGGAAGAGAGTCCTGGAGTAGCAAAGGCGCAGGCTGGAGAGCATGTGCCCAAGTCCTGGGTTTGGTGGAAGCCGGCATGCTCATCTCTTACAAAGGCAGGCATGAGAAAATGGGTACACGGAGGGTGGGCTGCATCTCGGAATAGAGATGGGCGGTAGGAAAATTGTGACATAGTCTCATCTCGGAGAGTGGGAAGTGAGTAGCCATTAAAGTATAGAGATAACCAAGTAGAACTGAATACCTGGTACGGATGTGTGATCATGAGTTTAAACTGCAATCGGTCAGAATAAAGTACATGCTTTTCTGCAGACTTGTTCAGCTGCCAGTGTGGAATAAGAGCTAGTGGGACATCCAGAGTTAAAGTTTTTTTGGGGGAAAGTGAAATGGAAGAAAAAGAGGGCAAGAGAGTTAACTTTCTTAAAGTACACAGATATAGGGCTTCCCTTGTGGCACAGTGGTTGAGAGTCCGCCTGCCGATGCAGGGGACACGGGTTCGTGCCCCGGTCAGGGAAGGTCCCACATGCCGCGGAGCAGCTGGGCCCGTGAGCCATGGCCGCTGAGCCTGTGCGTCCGGAGCCTGTGCTCCGCAACGGGAGAGGCCACAACAGAGGCCCGTGTAACGCAAAAAAAGAAAAAAAAAAGTACACAGATATAGTATGATATAGTTGAATAAGGAATAAAGAAAAATGAGAGAGATCATGAAGAATGAACAAAAGTAAAGGTTGATAATTTGGAGAACTTGGTGTGATCAAGGCACAGCTGGAGTGGGAATGAGAGAGAATGAAGGGCAGTAAGGTTGAAGAACTGGATATGGACAACCTGGGGACAGTACAGTTGTCAGTGACAACAAGGTCCAGGGTATACCTGCAGGAGTGGGTAACGTTGTAAGATGGGGAAAAGGACACTGAAGGTGAGGAGAGTCTAGGAGCTGTGAAGCCGTGAGTGATGGGTTTTTCCCAAGGATATTGAAGACACCAATAAAAATGATAGCTAGAGGAGTAGAGAAGATGGCAGAGACTCACATACCGAAATCTTCCATGAATAAATGAAGTGACCAGGAGGTTAGTAGATGGCAGCTACAAGAAAGGTGAGATAGTCTGACATGAGCTGCAAAGATGGCTGAAGGTTTCAAGGAGGGAGAAGTTACACAAAAGCACAAAGAGAACAGAGACACCAACCTCACTGCTGAACCCCAAGGGTTATCTGTATTAATGACCAAATTATTCTCTTTATACCTAAATAAGTGGTATCATGTGGACAACATAATACCTGTCCCATCAACAGCCATAGCTAGAAAGGGATAGGATTCATTAGAGTTTAACCCTCATGTTTCATTTTTATTCTATTACATAAAGATATTTAACCTCACCCATGCACAGAGGTACTCTAGAGGATAACTAGCTATTAAACATAGAAGTGTGTGAAATTATAATATATGCAACTCCATTATTCATTTTAAGATTTGTCTTGTATGAAATAAACTTTGACATCGTAGGATATTTCACTGGAGGGGATGGAGAATTGTGATATAATGACTAGAAAATACAAGAGTAGGAAGAAGTTGTATTCTCATAGGTAATAAGATTGCATATTTACAATTTCCTTTTCCTTCTCAAACTGTGAGCATAATAACTTAACACTAAAGAATGAACTTTCCCTTTGGCTGCGTGAAGCTAATAATGCAAAATAATCAGCATATCTAGGGTACACTTTACGGGAACAACTTATAATTCACACTTCTTCCAGTTTTTTGACAAAAGTATTGGCTCTGTTGACACCCTATGATAGATCCATTTCTGTCTGTCTTTTTAAATTATGTGTCTCACAAGGAGGATAAACAGAAAACATTATACAACATAACTGTTTGTTTCTTCATTTCACGTTCATGATTGCTTGAGCCACAGATTACATACGATTCAAACCAGTAACATACATCTGTGCCTGACAGAGGACATTTCTCATCTTTTGAGTCTGGGTTGCATCTTCAGCAGCAGGTGTTGTGAATCTAAGTGAAATGGAACAAGCTTCTAAATTCACTTCTCAAGTTCAGCATGCTTCAGAGTGTCTCACAGGACCAGAAATAAAAGCAACAGCTTTGTCTTTCTATTCTAAACCATGAAAGTCTAGCTTACTTCCAGACTCTATAAGCTTGGATAACTCATTTTAATGTGATGTTTCTCCTTTTGATCAGAGGCCAGCTACCTGGCTCACCTTTCCTGTCCTTTGCCCCAACCCTTTCCTCTGCACACATTTGATCCTGTTGGATCACAGAGGTATGGGAGCAAAACCCCAAGTGATTGTTCATACCTCCTCACCTTTCCTGGTGCTTAGAATGCTCTTAGTGTCTTCAGCCTCTGGAACGTTTCAACACATCCTTCAATGTTCAGGTAAAGCATCGCCTTCCTTATGAAGCCTTTCCAGGCTACTGCATTCACCTCTCTCCCAGTTAGTCATTCCTTCGCCTTTCTTTCTATGTGCATTTGAACATCAGTTACTGTTAGGGTGGCCATAAAACACATTGTACAAACCAGGGCGTTTTTTGAGAGAAAATTACCCTGGGACACCAGGCGTAAACTATGACCGTCCTGGCTAACCAGGATGTGTGGTCACCCTAACTACAGCATTTATGGCATTGCACTGTGGAACCATCCTCTTCCTGCAATCAGATTGTGAGGGCAAGACTGTTTTGCACCTCATGCAATGGCCAGTGAACTTTAAATACTTAGTGGATATCTACTGCCTTACTATCACCTTTCTTCTAATGCATGTGCCTTTAGGGAATCACCGTGCCACGTTCTTTGTACTCTTCTAATCCTTACCCATGTCATTTGGATGGAGCTGAACCTACCCCCTCCTCACCCTTTGCTCCCTGTGGATAAGGGCATGACTCAGGTTCCATGGGTCAAAGTGACACAAGTCACTGAGCAGCCCCTGTCAGTGACTGGTTCAGATCTGCACATGGTGGTCTAATTAGAGCCAATCTTATGGGCTTTGTTCATACTGCGAAGGGGAAACTCAATTTCCACTTTGGTTTCTATACTGTGACCCTGGAACTGCCAGGGGATCCCTCACCTCTAAGGAGAGCTACTCATGAGAATGCAGGGAACACTGAAGAAAACAGAGACAAGAATGGATCCCCCAGGAAACCACTGGAGCTTTTGTCTCCAGTGTTGCCTGAAGCTGGATTTGTTTACCCTGTACTTTTGAGTTGCGTGGACCCGTACATTCCATTTTTGTTGAAGTCAGTTTGCGTTGTGTTTCTGTCCTTTGCAGAAAAAAAATTTTTTTTTCCTGACTGATGAGGCCTGGGCAATTGGAGGCACTCAGTAAGTACTGGTGAATGAGTTGATTGAATGGAGTAAGGATTACTTGTTGGAGGCCTCACGACTGGGAATGACCAGAGATAACTCTTCCCCCCGTGCAGCTCCCAAGAGCCTATTGCCAGGTTACCTGTCCTTCAGGAGTGCTGTGCCCCAGCGGTGCTTCCTTCATGGAGAGCTCCTGAGGCAGTCAGCACAGGCTCTTACTTTTGTCTGTTTCTTTGTTTTTCTACTTTAAAGGCCTTTTTTTTTTTTTTTTTTTTTTTTTTTTTTTTTTTTTGCCATTGGTGACTCGATAGTAATTTGGTGACAGCTAGGTAACTAACTAGAGGTTTGAAATACACCATCAAGATAAAACCATTTCTCCCAGATAAATTAGGAGTTTGGGATTAATATATATACAAACTATATATAAAGTAGGTAAACAACAAGGTCCTACTGTATAGCACAGGGAACTATACTCAGTATCTTATAATAACCTATAATGGAAAAGAATCTGAAAAAGAATATATATATATATGTATGTATAACTGAATCACTTTGCTGTACACTTGAAACTAACACAACATTGTAAATTAACTATACTTCAATAATAATAATAATAATAATAAACCCATCTTCTCGTTAATCATTCTCCCACCCCTTCTTTTACCAAGACAAAGGGGCTTTGTCCAAGCACACACACTTCAGACAGCCAGTTTGGTCTCATTTGCCCAATGAACACTGCTCATATCCCCTCTGATCTAAAAGGCCTTGTATAATGATATATATTAAGAAAATATTTTAGAGATCCCAGATACCAAGCCCTATGAAACAGTTTATGAAGGGGAGGGCATGGATACTGTCATAATCGTTATGTAAACAGCCCTTGCCAGGATGACAGCTCACCAAGGAGACCCTGTGTGCTCAGCACCATGGTGAATGCAAATTAGTTCACTTATTAGTCGGCCAGTTCGTTTTGGATTCTGGGGAAAATGAACTGGAGTGGAGCTGCCTGATAATATTTGACTAGAGAATCCATATCTCAAATGTATTTTTCTGAGGGTTGGAAGTGGGTGGAGCATAAAGAATACCATTTTGATGAAACAACTATAAACATCTATTTGGAATTAACAGTATTTGGGGGACCCTTGGATAAAAATTCACTTTTACTCTTTTGAACCAAGCACTAAATAGCATTAACATTAATGCACAGAATGACAGGTTAATGTCATCTCACCAACCATCAGTTATTAACCAACTTGGTTCTAATGACCCACTTAGGTATCAAGACCTCTTCCCAGTGATGACTGTGACACAGGAGCTCTGGGGCTACACTCCAGAGGCCCAAAGGACACCCTCTCCCTTTTCCTCTGTGGCTTTGCCCACGCAGCTTGTATTACTTCATGGGGGTATTGATCATCCATGCCTCCAAATCTATTCTCCACACAGCTAAGTAATTTTTAGCATCATAAATTAGAGCATATTTTTCCCCAGTTTAAATCTCTTCACTGGATTTTTATACTCTCAGAATAAAATCCAGGCTCCTCGGCATATTCTATAATGCCCTGCCTGCCTGGTCCCTCTATATGCAAATCATACCGCCCATGCTCTTACTCACTAAACTCCAGCCACAGCCTTCTTTTAACATCTCAGATGTGCAGTGTTCATCTCAGCCTCAAGGCCTTTGCATATGCTGTTCCCGCTGCCTGGAAGGTTGCCGTGCCCCACCCCCCCTCCCAAGTATCCCCCTCCATTTTTTCTTGCTTTAAAGCTCTTACTGCATTTGGTAATTGCGCATTCATGTGTTTGTTTATTTAATATCTCTCCTCACTATAGTGTAAGCTCTGGGAAGGCAAGTGGGGACCTGACCTATTTTATCACTCTGTTCACTGGCACATGGAAGGTATTCAATAAATATTTGTTGAAATATGGTAAAATAAAATCATGCGATGGCATAGAGTTCATATGCCACTTGGCTCAGGAACACCTTCCCCATTCTTAGTGACCCGCAAGAGCGCTGTCCTCTCTTCTCTAGTCCTAGGTACAAACCTGCCCCCCAAAGGCTTTTTAAAATCATAAACATTAGAACTAAAAGATACACTGGAGATACTAGTTCACAGATGGGAACCTCAGGTTTATAAAGCTGAAGTGACTTACCTTGGGAGGGGTCATTTCTTCACTCCTGTTGGTTCTTTGATGAGGGAATTTTTCCTAAGCACTCCTGGCTGCTGATTGATACTTCCCACTTGGAGGCACAGTGAGTTGATTATGAGTTTGGAGAGGAACTAGGTGTGTGGGTTCAGCCCTCAGCCCCTCTTTTGCGTAGGGCTCTGTCCCAGGGCATGCACATTCTGCATTGCTTCTCCTCCCCCACCCAAGTGTGCAGGGTTAGGCTCTGCTGTGGAGGGCCTGCAGTTGTGCTTCTGACTGGGGGTCATGGGGCAGGGGTTGTCTAATTCTGGGTTCCATATTTGCAGGGCCATGGTGCCTACACATTTAAGCTCTGTTCTCAAGTCTATCTTTTATTAGTTTAAAACGAAATAATTTTCTGATTCCTCTTCCTGCTTGACTTGGTTCAAAACTGGGTGAGTTTCGTCCTTTCGTATCTCAGCGCCAAAGCCCCACAGTTGGTCAGAGTTAAGGACTAGAATTCGAAGCTTCCCAAGATCCAGCTCTGATTTTCAGGTGTCAAGTGCACACCTTAGCCAGCGCCACCACAGCTTCCTTCCCAGCCACACTGGAACTGCCCCTCCTGCCATCAGCTCCCCCGTCCCAGCGCTGCAGGGGCAAGACTGTCCTCGGATCCGTGCTGTCCCCACACTGATTTTGCTTAAAGACATACTTATAATCATTTCACCATGAACATGTTTTGAGTTGAATGAAATAAATGTTCATAGAGCCAACTTAAATAGAAAAATTGGGTAATGATCAGATTAAAATAAATTAAATATCTCATTATGAGTTACTTAGGTTATAAATACATTTTTTATCATCATGTTCATTTTTACTTTTCCCCAAATTATTTTCTCAATTCTCTAATTTTGGGTTTTGTTTTAGATTGTTTCATGCAGCCTCTTTAAAGCTATCATTTCACTCTGACATTTATCTGGATATGAGATCAGGTTATTAGTCCTCTTATGGTGGATGCATATTTCAGTTAATCATGAGTAAGAAGAGAATTGTATTCTGCTTTATTATTGCTATAATGTTAAAACTTTTAATATAATATTTCTAATGGACCAACAGGTAGAGCTTTTCCACATTTAAATGGAGTATGAAAAAATTGTTGGGTATAATTATGACCTTACTTGTTGAAACAAATACCTTCCCTAGTCATCCTGGAAACAGAGGGGAAAAGAAAATTACTTATGAGGAAAAAGCAAAAGAAATAATAATATAAATAAATGAAAACTTAGCAAACAACACTGTCTCGCATGAAGTCATGCTCTTTTTCTCTTTGGTTTAAAAGGTTAAAGCCATTTCACATTGCGTATTTGGAGGAGCAATGGGGCAATGGATGTTTTCACTGAAGTATTACTTCCTTTTCCATTAGAAGACAGACCTTCTAAATATTTTTCTGTTTCAAGGTGGTATATGTCCTTCTCAGTTTGGAGGCTGTGTGCTGTATTTCATAGATCCTGCTGACTTTGGTATAGCTGGATATAGAGCTTTGATTTCTCATATTTTGGTTTCTTCTTCTTATCAATCAGCCAACAACTATCTACAAAAGAATACCCTCTGAATGTAGAAATATGCTAGATCTTAAAGAAACCACAAAAAATGTCTTCTGTGTTTTAGTTCCTACTAGCTCAAAGTTTATTATTGGGTTGGAAACAACCAGATGTGTGTTGATATTCCTTTTGTCTATTTTAATGCCACAGTGCTATTCCCTTACACAAACCCTAAATCCAGTCAAGGCCATTGTCTCTCTAGACTCTTCCTGGATTAGTTGGAGTTTAGGCTAAGCTACTGAAAGAGAGAGACTTCAAGACACAGGGGGCTTGAACCTGATAGAATTTTATTTCTCTTCCACGAGAGTCGGGAAGTGGGAGTTCCAGGCTGGTGTAATGGCTCTGCTCCATGAAATCATTCAGGGGCTCGGGTTCCTTTCATCTTGTGTTTCCACCATCCCCTAGGGCATTTTCCTCATTTTTATGGTCAAAGACTGGTCGATACATGTATGTGTCTCAGCCTTCAGAAAGTAGAGATTAAGGCTATGACATGCAATTTCATTTTGTGTTAAGTGTAACAGACATAACAATATTTACCAGTATCCAGTTCTTTTCTATTTACGGGCACACGGAAGGTTACACTTCTCACTTTCTGTGACTAGGCACAGCCATGTGACCAGTGTTGCCCAAAGTGATAGGAGCCAGTGTGGCATGAGTCACCTGAGTGCCAAGGTTTTCATTGCTGGGGCTTGATTCTCCATCCCTTGCTTCCCTTGCCACGATGACCACAAAACACGTTGATGTGGAGATGTGACGAGATGGAAACCTGCAGGAATCCTGAATGAATGTGAAGAAGTCCCCTGGGCTTGCAGCAGACTTTTGTGAGCAAGAAATAAAACTGTGCTGTTTATTCCACAACATAACCTATCCTATTCTGAATTTTACAGCAGATGATGTGGACACCATACACATTCTTTCTGCTCACATTTTATGGATGAGAACATAAATGCATGGGTAGTCCTGGTTCAAGGGCTAGCAGGGCTGTGTATGCTCCATTGCTATGGAAACAACAGAAGCAGACGTGTGTGTGTGTGGGGGGGGGGGCGGACAGTGGGTCCCACTTCCTTGCCTCACATTCCAGTGCTGCGCTTGCTTGGAATGCCCTCCTCCCACTTCTCAGTCTGTGCACGGCCCACACATCCTCCAAAGCACAGCCTTCTGCAAACTCCTCAACATTCTGATATCTCTCTTCTCTAAATTCTGATTGCTCAATGTTTATAACCTTTTATTATGTGAGTCATTCATTTAAAAAGGGTTATGGACTACTTACCCACCTCTAGGCATTGTGCTGGGTCTCTATTGGCGACGTAATCTCTAACTCCCAGACTTGAAGTTTCCACCTGCTTAGGACGGTGCCCTATCCAATGACGTGGTTAATAAATACTCTCTGGTTGAATATATGAATAAGTCAGCAATATGATGGTATGTGTGTAAATGTTAAGTGGCAGTGCACTATTGGCAGACTCAAGAGGGGAGAAAATCCTGAGGTAGATTGTAGGATGTATGAGGACAGGGATCATGTCTGTCTTGGATTCTGCCTTATCTCCAGTGCTGATCACTGGGCCTGGCACAAAGTACGTGCTTAATATGTTTTTGTTCTTTTCCTGGAGACCTGTGAGGCAGGCCTGGTGGGTGTCTTGAGGGATCTTGGGACATAAGATTAGACCAGTACATAGGGTGGGACCAGATTTTGAGAAGTCAGTCATGGATTTTTGGGTTTTTGTGTGCTAGAAAATGAGAAGCATAAGCTGTTTTTGTTTTTAAAAGGGGAGCCATAGAAAGTTTAAACTTATTTGCCAAGTGAGTTTAGATATAAATATTAAAGATGAGTAAGTGAGGACTATGGTGATGAAAGCCTAGGTTGGGATGGCAATGGTGGACCTCAACACAAAAGGGCAAATCTAATGGACAAGTCAAAGGGAGGATCAACAGGAATTGATGACAGATAATATAAAGATGAAAGAAAAAAATGGATAGAAAAAGAGCAACTGACGGTTCCAGACGGGAATTCTGGAATGAGAGTTGTATCATTAAAGAGATCAATGTTACAAAAGGCACCTGTGACGAGCTGAATTTGAGGCGTGTTGTATCTGTGCCAGGGGAGGAAATCTAAGTGGGGAGCTGAGCAGGCAGCTGGGCCCCGAGAGCAGGTGTTGTCAGAATGAAGATACAGCCTCAGGAGCCACGTTCTGGGGTCAGGCAAGACCTGAACAGACCTCTGCTCAGCTTTGATATTTTCCAGCATATGCTATGAGATATGCAGGACAAGTCCTCAATACAATTGAAAAGTGGGCCTTGCCCTCTTGTGGACTCTTCGTGTGTCAGTGGAGCTCCTGGACTGTCTGTAAGGGCTAATGTATAATAATGGAGTGGAAGATGTCAGATCACCCAAAGGGAGGGCAAGGTAGAGGAGAGCTGGAGGGCTAGAGAGTGGTAGAAGGAATGCATCCCTGAGAGAATTGCGTGGTTGGAAGTGCAGAGGGCTAGAGCAGAGGCACATAGGCAACGTCTAAAGAGATAAAAGATGTGTGTACATGGGCGTATATAGTCAAATGCATATGTATTCAGAAAAGATCAGCAAATGTGTCTCCACCCGCCAACCCTGCCCTTTAGCTGCATTTCAAACCATCTACCTATTCCGCCACTTATTCAATAAGGGATTAGTACCATTTACGTGCCAGACACTGTGGACGTGGAAAAAAACCAGTCAGACGTGGTCTCTGCCCTTACAGGTCTTATATATTAAAGGTGATATAGATGATGAATATATACAAATTAATTAATTTACTAAAAAAGTGAAAAGGAGAGAACTACGTGCTCTTAATTCTATCAATCTTGCCTCAGAGTAAGAGAGGAGGTAGAGCTCTGCAGAAGCAGGAGAAATTCTGAGTCAGATCACACTCTGAAAATAGCTCATTTGCAAAGATACTAGCCTGCTGGCCTGGACAGGAGGGTCTGACTGTGACACTTAGAGCCACTGCTACCTCACTTGCTACCTGCAGTTCTGGCATTGAGACCAAAAGGCAATATCAATGAGCGTAGAGGTCTGCCTTCAGCTTTGGAGGCTTGGAAATATCTATCCAGCATTTTCCTCACTTGCTTCCAATTTCAGTCTGTAGGTCTGTCTTTGGGTTCAAGAAACGAAACAAGGGACATAAGGATGGTGACATGGGCTACCAAGAAGAGAATAGTAATAGGGGAGGCTTTGGGTAAGAGCAAACGGACTACAGATGTATAAATTATTTTAAATTTAATTTGTATTTTTTCCTTCTTTTCTAACCATTGGATCACAGATCTGTTGAGTTATAGGGTCTGGATTGGTGTTGCTCGCTGGAAGCACTAAAGATCCTAGTTCCATAGACCCGTGAGCAGTGAAACCTGTGTGCCCAGAGACCCCTCTTCTCCCCACGTTACAGCTGGGGGACTGTCCCATTGGCTAGTTCCTTCTACCAGGCAATTTTATCCCCAGGGACCAAGCCCATTGCCATGTATCCTTTAGCTTCGGGCTCACTGCCTGCCTTGGATTTCTCCCCACCTTTACTCCCCCAAACAATGGCATCCCAGAAAATCCAACTGCTGTTTTGAGCTGTCAGGAGATCTGACACTGATCTTCAGAGAGGGGGGCGTTGAGCAGGGTAGGTGGAGCAGGCAGGTGTTGGAGGATTTTAAGAGAAACAGATCCCCTCTGGATGTCTTATTTAGGCGCGTCTTTGTGAGAAAAGAGATGGTCCGGGGAGAAAGAGTGTCTCAGTTCTTAACCATGCAGGAGGGTATGTGTGGATACAAAGAAAGTTAGACTTTCAGGGATACAGATCAAAGAACTTTGTCTCAAAGTTGTCTAGGTTAATGCATATATATCATGAAGTGAAAACTTGTCTAAGGAATCCAGGAGAGCTTTTAGTAAATAATAATGCATAATATAGTTACTAAATTATTTTTAAGGATTTAAAAACTGTAGAAACTTGATTATTCAGTATAAAGTTAATATTCATTTAAACAAATTTATTATCATTTCTGCCTAATTAGAATTCATTTAGAAAACATCTATTTATAGCTTGCAATGTAAAGGCAATTTGTTCTTTACAAAACGTATAAGGTGTAGTTCCTCACCTCAACAGCATGCAATACAGTAGAGACGATGAAAAATATGGATACCAGTAGCTATAATAAGAGTGATTCAAATAAAGTGATGAGAGATTTCAGAGAATTGGTTTGAGTCTGAGGTGACTGGAGAAAATATCTTGGAGGAGGTAGCATTTAAACTGGGATTTGTAGTATGGACACATTTCAGCATGCCAGCTGGTAATGGTTGGCATTCCAGGTATTGATAGAAGAAATTTGTGTTAAAATTATGGAGCTGTAATAAAGCGACACTGAGTAATTCAGTTTGGCAAAAACCCAGGGTACAACATGAGACAACCTGATAAGTAAGGTCTTGGAGGGCCCTGGGTGAGGCTCAGGAGCTTGGACTTCAATGGGGAAGCCTGGGATCCTTTTGAGCTGCAGAGTTGAATGATGCAGTGGAGCATTAGGAAGGTAAAGTTGCTAACAGGCTGGGGTAACTCACCAGGAGGAGAGAGATGAAGAGTAAGAGGGAAAAGCAGAGTGATAAGCCTTCTGTTTGTGGTAGTGATTTAGGATGGGGCGGGCTTAATGGATAAATAATCTAAAGGGAAGACCAGTGCAGAGAGGAAAATTAGACAGTCTCAAATCACTGAGAGGAAATGTCCAGACCATGACATCTGAGAGCAAGGATTTCCCAGCATTGGTTCATGACTCTTGAGTCACCTGCCAAATACAGGAGAAGCGTGAAAAAGAAGTTTTAATCCTGACTTGGCTTTCATATAAATCTGAAAAGCTCAGTCAGATGTGGCTCAGCCTTAGGAACACAGAAATTTTAATCCATACAAAACTCCTTAACTTCTTACCTTTTTAAGCAAGAGGATCTTGTTAAAATGAAAAACCTGGCAAATCTGCTATATGATAACAGTTGCAATACTTTGTCAAGTCTCAGCTTAGGAAGAATTGTCACAGACACTGCAGATTTCTACTCATCTATCCCTCCCCATTTCCACAGGGATTATGTGAGAATAAATAAAACATGATAGTACATGTAAAAATATTTTTTCTACAAAAAGTTGCAGTGTAGAAATTACAGGTCTATAAAAAGTATTACATGGATACTACAACATATCAGAGAAATCTGGAATTATTTTGTTTTGTTCTTCTCAATTTATATTTGACTTTCTTGCAAAAAGAATGTAAAGGAGTTTGTTTATGGTTTATCATTTTTAAGAGCTTTCTATACATGTTGATGAGGGGAGTAAAAGGAAAGAAAATACTTTAAACCAAGCACAGTGCCCTGGTAATAATGAGGTCGGCCACAGACACTCTGGACACTGTTGATGGGCCCACAATCCCAGCACCGGACAGTCAGGCCATCTGGGTCTCGTCCAGGTGCTAAACTATAATCACTGCCTCCTGAGATGCTATAATTCTAGGAAAACCTACCTACTGAGGTGGCTCACTTAAAGGACATGTTCCTACCCAAGGCTTTCAGAAAGAGGATTTCTGGTCACTTTAAGTATCTGCCCACCCAGTAGCCACTGGCTGATACTCCATGCTCCCAGCTCTGCCACTTGAAAGAGAGAAATGTGAGAATTGGAAACAGATCATTTTTAAAATTATGAGGATTACTACTAGCTCCCATCATATCCTCGTATCATGTAACAAGTTAGCAGACTTGGCAAAATGAACAAAAATATGTTTATCTTAGGCATGTCATTTGCTATCCTTGGACATATTTAAGTGCCTTTTTTTTTTTTTTTTCAGAGTTAGAGACCAGTAGGCTCCTTTTCTGGTTCTCAGCACTCTTGAATTACGTTTGCTAGTTTATAACGACATAAGTAAGACTTCCTAAAGCCCTGAATAGGTGTGGTCTGAGTGGTTTATAAATATCATGATGAGGGTATTTCATAGCCTCCCTCCTCCGTCTGCCACTACGTTGTTTGATGAGTGCTTACTCCAGGTCACTGTAATACATCTCTATATTCATTTTCTCATAACAATTTTATGAGGCAGTTAACAGTACCTCTATTTTAAAAAGCTAAAAGCATGTACAATTTTTTTCTAAGAAAACAGCTAATAAAATGTACATACAAATAGAAATTTATTTCTCAGTAGCAGAACTCAGTTCTTGAACTCCATTTCTGTTGATGACAGGAAACTTAATCTTGCTCCATTAAGGTAAATTCAGTTATTTCTGATTTTTATTAGTGTTTCCTGGTTAACTGGTCACGCTAGGATTCTCTCCTCTCATTTCTTCACGTATCCATAGGGATAACCTAAGTTCTAGGAAGTATACATATTGCCCTGGAATTGGGGGATGGATGCTTAGTCCTATGGTCACTAAATCTGTCCAGACTGGTTTACAGTGGGACACACAATCTCCAGTGCTTTTTGGATATCTACATCTGTGGATGTGAAGGTACAAGTTCCCCTTTGATTTTTGTGTGTTGGGTCTATTCAGGTTATTCAGTATCATGATTGCTCTAACCCTAAGGTTTCACAAGATCCACAGGCCCACTCTCAGACAAAAGAAATCTTAGCTTCTCTCTCACACCATTCTATAATGCATCCCTCAGGTCTGTCCACCTAGATACCTCCCTTACACATTGCTGCTCTACAACATTAGCACCAAGTTTGACTGTGGTGTCTCTAAGAGGTTTTCAGTTTCCCTGGGCCATGCCCTAGGAAGTAAGTTATCAATTCACTTCATACTCATTATCCCCCAATCTGTCCAGTTTCTATCACCATATCCCTGACCCCCAGTGCTTATGTCCAGTGAGAAGGTGAGCAAATGCCCACTTAGGGACACTTACCTGTATACCTCTGTTTCACTTCTACATATTTTTTCTGTCTCTTGCTGGTAGAATTCTGTCTTATTTCAGGAATCATTATACTTTCTAGATCTTTCCTTTGAGAAGGCCTAGAAACAATGACCAATTCTACAGCAGTGGAATCCTTAGAGCCCAGATTGCAGTCTTGAAATATCATCTTCCATTAAGAGAAACCAGGAATCCCTGGAGAAATGGCTAATTCCAGATCTGAGGCAGGAAAGATATATAATGAGCCTGGAAAGTCTTGTAATACCAGATGGCAAGGAAATCATCAAAGGACGCTAGAATCATGTCAAAAGGACTCAGGAGTCAACTTAGGAAGCTTTCGCTGGCCAAAGATAGGATACTTTAAGCTTCAATAAAGATATGAATGGCAGTTGATTGGAACCCCTCAAATATGTCTAATCCTGTAAATTTATATTAATAGTAAAAAATATAATTGATAATCTTTTGAGGATTATAGGGAAAATTATCTAAAAATTGATAAATATAAGAAATAAGTATTTATCCTGCCTTTCTTACATATGAAATGTATAATTTGATAACCAACTAGTAAATGAAGGAAAGTGTCTCCTTATAAAATTGCCCAGGTAATTCATGAAAAAAAATAGCACCACTCTGTAATCCCAATGAATTAATGTCTAAGCTTTAAGCATCAATGGCTGCTAATAGTAAAAAAACAGTCATTATGTGCTCTCGTTAAAAAAACATACCACAACCTATAGTCTTGTCAAAGGTATGATAAATAAGTCTGTTCAAGCCTCTGAATCTAAGTACCAATTTTCAGGAAATACAGGAGACAGAGGAAAATGTCAAACTGCATCATGAGTATGAAATCAGTAGACTGTGGCAATATTTATAAGTCAAACACCCCAAATTATTCAATATGAAAATTATAAGAAGGAATGGAATGGAAGGGGAGCATATCTATAGATCAAAAGATACTTCAAAATATAAAGTTAAAAAATACATAGCATTCCACATATAAGTGATATCATATGGTATTTGTCTTTCTCTGTCTGACTTAACTTCACTTAGTATGATAATCTAACAGAAATAGAGTTACAGATGTAGAAAACAAACTTATGTTTACCAGGGGGAAGGAGAGGAGGGATAAATTAGGAGATTGGGATTGACATATACACACTACTATATATAAAAGAGATAACTAATGAGGACCTATTATATAGCACAGGGAACGCTACTCAATACTCTGTAATAATCCATATTGGAAAAGAGTCTTAAAAAGAATGGATATATGTATTCATTTTGCTGTACACCTGAAAATAACACAGTGTTGTAATCAACCATATTCCAATAAAAATATTTTTAAATTACATAGGATGTGCATACAACATGGTACACCCCCCCTAATGGAATACCATGCAGCTGTTACAAGGAGTAAGGAAGACCTATATGAACTAATGATATGAAGTGATTTTCAAGATATATATCATATATATGTAGGTTTTATATATATACGTAATAGCATTATATCAATGGTAATTTCCTGATTTTGATAATAGTATGGTAGCTATGTAAGATGTTAACATTTGTGGAATCGTGGTAAAGGGTATTTACGAATTGTTCTATTTTTGTAACAATTTTGTAAGTCTGAAATGATTTCAGAATGGAAAACCTTAAATTAAAAACATTAAAATAAAAAGAAAGATAAATTGTGCAAGATTAAAATACAATGTCAAAGGTTGCACACTTGCATAATACAACCATACAAATGTAAGAAAATGATTTCTACAAATATCAAAATAGAGGCTACTTTTGAATTGAGGAAGGGGCCGTGATTGGGATGGGACACAGGTAAAGGCTCCTGGGGTGGCTGGCAAAGTTCTGTTCTTGACCCTGGGGGTCTGATGGTTACAGGGTATTCCTCTTATAATAATTCACCAAGCTATATGTTTGTTTTGTGTAACTCTCTGTATCTGCATTTTATTTTATGAAGACAAACAAAAAAAAAACAGAAACAGAAAAATATGCCTTGGCTTTCAAGATCTCCTCTCTGATATGAATGTCAAGAACCTATTTTGAAATTCAAACGCAATGATTTGACTTTTTGCTCTTAAACTAACAGCCTCTTTTATTGATATAAATATCATTGACTCAATAAAAGGGGGGTCCTAGAAGGGGTACTCTAGGGAAATAGGTAGTAAAGAGAAAATTTCTGTTAATAGCTCAGAATTTCTCCCACCACAAGGGGCTTAACCACTACAATATGCTTTTAAATGAGGGACATGCTCTTATCACCTCTCCCCTCACCATTTTTTATAGCTTTACATTTGTTCTTATTCATCCTATTCTGGATGAGCTTAAGCAAAAGTGTCACAGAAGTGGAAGAACAAGACTATAGCAAAACTGTCAAGAGGACATGGCTACCACAGGACACTTCAATATCCCTTTGAGACTTGCTGAAATAAGAAAACTGTACTTCTGCTCATTGATTAAGTACCCACTATGCTCCAGACACTGCCAGATAGTGGGAATGGAGAGAAGAGAATATTAAACTTTTGTATTGAGGTATATACATACAATTGCATAGAGTGGTTTGTAAACTTTATTTAATATCAGAATTACCTGGTTGAAGTTAAAACATATCTATAGAGAGAGATTTCAAAGCCCAGTCTCTAAAGACTGATTTAGTAGATCTCTTAACAAGTGCGTGCACAGACACAAATGTCTGAATTTGTGATTTCAGATGTAGAGCAGTTTCAGAAACATCTGAAAGGCTAAGGTGCAGGCTGAAATACAGTGGAGCTCATTAGAAGTGAGGAAGTCAAGGAACTGCAATGCACAGGCATTGGAAGAGTCATACAGGAGGACCTGGAGATTGTGTAAGATGATAGCAGGACTTAGGCTAGAGAGAAAGACTGTAACTTAGGTTCCAAGTTTTCCTTGTAAGGAAATGACTGAACAGGCAACTATGAGGTGAGTGCAGGGGCAAAGGGTTTTAAGTAAGAAAGGGATAAACCTCAAAGAGGTTGGAGAAATAATGAAGAAGCGATAGTAGAGAAGTATTCAGAGGAAGAACACTGACCTGATAGCTCTTAAGAGATCATGGTTGGCTGGCCTGATTCTGCCATGGATTCAAACTTTTATGAAAAACGTCACAGCCAGAAATCAAAGGAAATTATACAGAGCTTTGTCTGCAATTGCTATCTGTCAGGAAGTCAGATGTGAAAACATATAGTTTTCTGTAATTCTTTCCTGATCTACTTACATGGGGAAATAACAGGGAAGAGTAGTTAAGTAATTGAGCTGACACCTATTTGTTCTTCACTAGGGCATTTGGACCCCAAGATTTGTAATGCCACCAGTGGCATGTTGCACAATAAGTTAATGGTGCATGCTCTATTGCAGCCATCCCCAACCTTTTTGGCACCAGTGACTGGTTTCGTGGAAGACAATTCTTCCATGGACCGGGGATGGGGAGATGGTTTCAAGATGATTCAAGCCCATTACATTTACTGTGCACTTTATTTCTATTATTATTACATTGTAATATATAATGAAATAACTATACAACTCACCATAATGCAGAATCAGTGGGAGCCCTGAGCTTGTTTTCACTTGCCACTCACTAATAGGGTTTTGATATGAGTCTGCAAGCAATTGATTTATTATGGTCTCTGTGCAGTCAAACCTCTCTGCTAATGGTAATCTGTATTTGCAGCTGCTCCCCAGCACTAGCATCACCTCCTCAGCTCCACCTCAGATCATCAGGCATTAGATTCTCATAAGAAGCGCGCAACCTAGATTCCTCGTATGTGCAGTTCACACAGTAGGGTTCGAGCTCCTATGAGAATTTAATGCTGCCGCTGATCTGACAGGAGGAGGAGCTCAGGCAGTAATGCCAGCGATGGGGAGTGGCTGTAAATAGAGATGAAGCTTTGCTCTCTTGCCCACTGCTCACCTCCTGCTGTGTGGCCCAGTTCCTAACAGGCCATGGATTGGTAGCGGTCACCCTACCTTAAGGGCACCCTACCTTAAGACAAAGTATGTGTACACACATACACAGAGATAGATATAAATACTTCTAGATAGATATAGATGATTTACAGTTCAGTTCAGTTACAGACAGGCTATTTTTCAACTTACAAAAGAGAGCACCATATATTCTATTCAAATAGTTATCTTCTCTATGGAGAGGTCATGTGGTAAACAGCAAAGATTAACACCATAACTGAGGTGGACTGAGACACACTCTAACAAGCTGGGGACACTGGGTAAGCCATTTACTTACCTGATTTTAGTTTTGTTTGTGAAATGACTTTACATAAAATTCCCTTGAATGTTGTTAATTCTAATTCACTTGTGATTTTATTTAAATTTAACTATTTAGACATATATTTAGTATATGAAGCAAATCACCTATTACTTTATTCCTTTAATGTTACAATACCCTATATTATTTATATATATATATATATAAAATACATTATATACTCAGGAACATCAAAATGATTTTATGAAAATAATAGTGTAAACTTCTTCCTGTTTCCAGTCTTCCTGGTTACTCAGCTTGTTTCTCTATCTCTATCCATGCACCAACCCCCAAGCATTTAGTTTTAAAGTGTTAGCATATTAATAGAAGTGGGATATTTTCTAGGGGGTCTCAGTCCCACTAGAAAGTGATTATTATTATGTCTTGTTTTTTAGAAGAATGCTCCATTTAGATAACTTTCTAATACCCCAAGTCATAATGGGATGATAGATATTTGTATTTTCCACTTATTTCTTATACTATTAATTCCTATGGAAAGCTGTTTACCTAATGCCTTTGCCCATGTAGAACCTTGTGAACCTATCCTTCCAGGATGGGCAGGTATGGTCACTGCACACATTTTTATTAAGGGGGGGGGGGAGGAAATCGTTTGGAATTCAAATTTTTCCATGGGTTAAACAGTGCACAAGAACCTAGCAACTTTGGAGGAAATCCAGCTTACTTTTGCTTTAATGTACCCAGAAGATTTCAAATCAGTACTCAGCATTACTGTTTTAATTGAAAATTAACATTGCCATAATTGGAGGTGAGGATCTGCATCCTGATGTTTAGGAGAGGGCTATATGGTTGGGGAGGTCGTTACACTGGAGAGCAGAAACATTGGAAGAGGAAAACACAAATCATTTGTTTCCTTAAGCAAGGACACACAGTAAACCCTTGAATTGGTGGTCAACTATAATTTGCTTCCAGAGCCAGCAACTCTGGCAACACTACAGTTTGGATTTATAGCAGGGCACACAAGTAACAATGACTTTGAAAGTAAAGTATAAAAGAACCAAGGAAAAAGTTCTTAAAGATCTACTCCTCATTCCAAGGACTTTCCCGCTCCACCTATAAGCAGGAGGTGCTCTTGTTCCTATTCCCAACATGCCCCTCGGCAGTTCTTCCTGAATAATTACTCCTCCAGGAAACCAATGATATTTGAGTCTGGGTTATTAACAATCCTTTATTTTTTGCCTGGGAATTTCAAACCAATATACTCCCAGCCTGAACAATGTAGACAGAAGTTTTCCTTTCCATTTGGTAAAAAATAAAATTAAAAAAATTCTCTATTTGCTTCCAATGTCCTGAAAAGTTCAATCACCTCTCCAAATTCCCCAGAATAAACACAAGAAAATACCTCTCCCCAGTAGGATCCAGGCCCCGCACTACCACCCTTAGGCACTTCCATTTCCTCCATCTTCAGGGAAGGAGTGTCCAGTTCAGATGTGGCTCCTCAGTGGAGAAGAGGGAATTTAGGGGAAGGGGAATTTCTTTAGGAATTGTCAGTCCCACAAGTAAGTTGCTCTTTTCCTTTTCCCTTTTCACTGAAAGTGAAAAACTGCTCACAACAAGTGGTCACTGTCCCGTTTCCCTATGTGTCACCAGAGCCAAGAGAGGACCCCGCCAACGAGGCTCCCTCTACTCTGTCCCGTAGACCACAATCTCCGACCTTCACCCCATTGTCTGTGCAATGTGTAGAACTGGAGCTCAGAGCAGCGGCCTCAGCATCACTCTCCATGCCCGGGGAAGCCAAAGGCCCCTTTCTTGGCCGAGGGGAAGGGCTCTTGTGGAAGCAGAGTTTGAAAAGCCCCAGCACTGTCACGGTCAATATCACCAACACTACTACTGCTATGCTCACAAGTATGAAGACCACGGTGGAAGAATCGAAAGCCTGGGGATTGTCAGAGGAAGACGTGGAATTAAACTTGGGAATCACGCTTCCTGAAGAGTTGATGTCGGCCTTTGCCTCTGTTTGAGGGGATATTTGAAGAGTAGATATCGTGCCCTGTGATCCCCACCGAGGAATCTCGGGAATAGATGTTGCTGAACTGCCTTGTCCAGGGGCATGGGGTATCTCTCCTGGCTTCTCCCGGACACTGGGTGACCACGTTCCCTTCGGCATGGGGCTGGCTGCAGGGGCTGGCGGGTGCCAGGTGGGCACCTTGGTCCCCCCAGGGGCCGGCTGTCCTTCCCCATTGGTTACACAAGAGCGTCCGTCTTTCCCTAGCACGAAGCCCGCAGCACACTCGCAAGCAAAGCCTCCCAAGTCGTTTAGGCAGTCAGGGAGCTCCACGCATTTGCCAGCACGGAGGTACTTTCCGGGACAGGGACAGAGCACAGCCCCGGAGGGTATCCCGTCCCAGCGCGCGCCGACCTCGTCCGAGGTGCAGGTGGCCGTGACGGAGAGCTGCCCGGGGCAGAACGCACTCACCTCGGTCCCGGGGGGACTGAAGTCCAGTGCCGCGCTGTACAGCTGGAAAGGCGCGCGGTAGCTCAAGTCAGAAGCGGCCCCCGGGCGCGGTGCGGGGCACAAGCCCTCGAACTGGTACTTGCACAGATAGCCGTTGGCGCGCTGGTGGCATCGCATCTCCTTCCAGCCTGCGGGCTCGATTCCCCGGGTGGCCTGGAGTCCCGCGCAGCTCCGAGCGGTGCAGGAGCGTTGGGGCTCCTCCACCCACTGCAGCGTGTCGCTTTCGGACCCGCCGACGTCGGGGGACAACCAGGAGAAACCCCGCAACGGCTCATTCTCCAGGGTGCAGTTGGATCGCCTGCGCTCCAGCGCCACCCAGAAGAGAAGGTCTTTGGAGCCCCCTCCGGGCCCCGGGCCCGCCCGCAGAAGCGCGACCACCGCGCGGAGCTCGGCGTCCCCGCGCACCGTGCTGAGCGCCCCGCCGCGCAGGCTGCAGGCCTCTTCGGCCTCCTGCCGCTTGAAGGTAGCGTGGTGCAGGCTGTAGCAGGCCCCCGAAGCCGAGCAGCCCGCGCGGTCGGCAGTGGGGTGCTCTCCACTGCCGGGCCGGGGCCAGAACGTCTGCCAGAGAAGGCACAGGGCGAGCGCCGGCCTCATCTTGGAGGCCCAGCGCCCACGGCTGCTCCCAGCTTGGATCTGACCCACCCGAGGGCGTGGAGCTATCCCAGGAGCGCGGTCACCGCCCCCCACAGCTGGCTCCCCGTCCCCCACTCCCCCACGCCCGTCCCCCACTCCCCCACGCCCGTCCCCTCAGTCTCCAAGAATTCCCGTCAGGGTCCTGGCAGCAAACAGCTTCCCTCCCTTAGGCCTCAACAGGAAATGTGTCCGGAGCTCTGCCAGGCCCCGTGCAGCCCTGCGGTCAGGAACACAGCTGGCGCCAGGGCACAGGGAACGCAGTCGCCCAGAAGGTCAAACACCCTGTTTAGGGCAGGAGAAAAAGAAAGAAAAATCGCCACTGGGAAGAAGTGTATCGTTTTCCCTGCTCAGGGAGTTTCACAACCTCAGATCCCAAAGCACTTTGGTGAACACTGGCAGGAAAGGCTGGAGAAGAGGAACTTGCTGAGCGCCCACGCGCGCCCACTGTGCTCCGTCCGGAGCGGTGGTGGAGTTGGCCTCACAGCAGTGTGTAGAAGGCTCCAGCCTTCGCCAGTCCCGCGACTGTGGGGGGTGGAAAAAACCTTGTGAGAAGTAGAAGCATCTCCCTTTGCCACCAGAGGCAGCACGACGTAACCACAAGTCTCTTCCCGGCTCTGCTCCTCTGTGCTGTGGAAGGAGATCCAGGCGTGCTAATTTCTGGTCAAAGAACTTACAGTTCCATTCCGGTATCTTAAAAGGGAGAGCCTGCTTCTGAGGTCAGTGCTCGCCTTAACACGTTTGTTTTTCGTTTCCATTTCTTTCTCTTTGAAATGGCCTTATTGGTTCATTCAGGAAAGGAAATGTATTTCCAGGCCTAAATGAAAAATAATGGCCACAGATCTTAACTGTTATGTTAGGTTTCCTTACCACTATATTGATTCATAACTTCTTCAAGCTTATAGGTCATATATAAATGAGATCATGGCCTGTTTGCGAACAAGCACCCCACGTGTGATTTTATCCTTGAACTATTTTAATGTCATTTTCTTCTATGATTAAGTGCCAATATTTGTAGCAGTGAGTTGTAAGCCCCCTCTAAGGGACACAAGAGTTCAATATCCTTAAATTAAAATATTTATTACATTATACTGCATATTGTATACCATAAAAAAATACCCTGCAACTTAAAAAACAGGTGAGTCAATTTCTTCAGTTCCAATGGGTGTTTTGTCTTAATGCAAACACTTCAACTCAGTTGGAAGCAGTGAGGAATTAAAGGTGAATAAAGGAAGGAAAGTTAAACACTGCACTGTCTATGAAAGGATCTTCTTGTTAGCAATTTAGACAATATGCATCATTTTAGAAAATTATTATCTACCTTGGCTCACAGTGACCAAATAAGTTGCAATCAGAAATACATAAAGTTTCAGCTAAGCCCTCTTCATGATGCATGATGCTTTTAAATATCTGTAATCAGAATGAAAGTTGCCACTCCATGGGAAATGCCTACCACGCTTTCAAACTCCCTTGTATGGACTGGACTGTTCAGGTTAGTGAGGAGGGGTGGGAAGGAAGGTTTCAGGATCACATCTGTTCGCTCCTACCTCATTTTCACCACTACTCTCACTCTTCTTTTCCTCTTGGAAATTCCATGTATTTTAACAGATGATAGTAAACACCAGGAATCATCATCACACTTACCCTGCTTTGGCTGACTGTGGAGTTCTGCAGCAGGATTTCTCTCGTACACCCTTGCTGTTTCCCAATTTAAACGACATTCATTAGTCCTTCATTACAGATGCCAGAGAATCACCTTAAACATGACTCTGCATTTAAATTAAGTTAATGACATATGAAAAAGGAACATGAAAATCTAGAAATCTAATTAAATGGATTTTAAAAATACCTAATTACTTGGGCCAGCTCTATATACCTTTGCAATCTAATGACTACATGTTGTAAATGTGTCTATGCGGTACTGTATATTTTAATAAAATAAAACCTTCTACAAATCTAAGCAGTCAGTGGAAACCTCTTAGATATTTTAAAAATCACTTGAGATGAGGTGAGGTTTCTAGAGAAAGAATGAATGCTTGAAAAACTTAAAGTAAATACATGATCTCCCCTCCTGGCATTCTGCCTATAGGGAGGTAGGATATTAGAAGAGAACACAGTGGCCATAATGACTGCATATTACAGTCCTGGCCATGGCTGTAGTGATGTGAGAGAAGAGTTAGAAAAAAAAATTAGCTCATTTCCTCACCCAGGAAAACATTATGGTGTGTTTCTCCCAAACTGTTGTGAGTACCTTGAAATAAACTAATTGCTGGGTCTTCCGTCAAAAAAAAAAAAAAAAAAAATTAGCTCAAAAGTAACACATAGATCATTTTGTAATTAATTATTTTGTATTGACTTATATACCACTAACATATTTTGAAATGTATAGTATACCTGAGAAAACTAGAAATGAAGGAATGTTTTTGTTTTTATTACTCTTTTATTTATTATTATTTTTTATTAACAGCTCACTTGAATTGAATATTTATTTTATTGAATATTTATTCTGGCAGTTATGGGTTTAGTGCTCATGACTGCCGTTGGACGTTAGCGTTACTTATGTACCTATTTATCAGATAAGAAAACTGAAATCTAGAGATCATGTATGTAGTTGGCCTGTGGTCAAATGAGCAAGGATGAACCCAAGCATCTGAACCCAGAGCCTGTGTTCCTTTTTTTTTTTTCTCCAATGGAGGTAAAATTCACATAACATAAAATTAACCATTTTAAGTGTACAATTCAGTGGTATTTAGTACTGATACATTCTCAGTGTCAGGCAATCATCACTTCTATTAGTTCTAAAACATTCTGATCATCTCAAAAGTAAACCTTATCCCCAGAATGTTTTTATTTTTAAATGATGCTATCATGATCATAATAGGATACCATTTTATCTCCACTGGATTCCAAATATTTGAAATGCTAACAATGCTGTGGATCCACAGTCTCTTTTATATGTTATAGATGAGAGTAACAACTTTGGAAAAAGCTTGCTATTTTTTCCTAAAATTGAACACTTACATACTCTTTACTCCATCATGACCTTCATGCCCAGGTATATACTCAAGAGAAACTTACACACCTACAAGAGAAGATATATAAAAGGATGTGATAGCAGCGCTGCTCATATTAAAAAACAGAATGAATCCAAAGGTCCAGCAATAGATGATAGATAAATAACCTGTGGTACATTCACTCAGTGAATATTATACAGCAATCAAAATGAATGGAATATAGCTGTAAGTAGCAATATGAATTAATCTTATCAATACAATGTTAAGTGACAAAAGTTCCAAAAAATTACACAGATTCTGATATTCTTTTTGTAAAATTAACAAAAAACTCTTAAATATATATTTGTGTATTTTTTAGGAAAAAATAGTTACTACAGTGAGATAAAAGGAACAATGGGTGATGATGGATCCTTTGGGTGGGTGGGAGGAGGAGGAGGATGGACTAGTAGGAGAAATAGTATTTGATGTGGGCTATTGTCAGACTCCTAGCTTTTGTTTTGGATAGTGGCTTTGTAGGTGGTTATTCCATTATTAAAAAATCAATAATTACATAATTAACAAAATAAAGAAAAGTGGCTTTATCTAGACAAATGATGAATGACATGAATCAAAAATTACAATTAATCTAACTCTGAGCAGCTGAGTTCCAAAATGTAAAATCTAAACAAAATTAAGATGCTAGCTATATTTTTAAGAAATATTGTCAGTATATTTCCCTTTGATCCCCAGATTCTTTTGCAGGTAACACATTTCTAAATTTAAGCCAATTATTAATCTGAAAAAGCATAATAAATAAAATATTTCCCTATGTTTCTAGACTTTTCAGACAATCTGTGTACTATTATTAGGAATCGTGTATGGTATTTATTTGTTCATTCATTTATATAAGGTCATCCCATCCAAAGAACTAGAGAGAACATATAAGGAAAATAAGTTTAGTTCACATTTTCATTTGATTATTAATTTTAAAATGTCAGAAACAAATATGGAAAAAGATAGAATTTCACTAATCACATCCCAAGTAATCTCATAAATTTATAAAGTTGTCGATCCTCACTGAATAAATTCAGTTATTGTTGAAAGAAAACAACATCTGGGTCTTAGCATATTTCTGAGTTCACCAAAGATATATAAAAATACTTCAGAGAAAATTGAAAAGGAGACAACATTCCATCAGGAGAACACGGCGTTCAGAAACTAATCTAAGCTAGAGACAAAGAATTGTGAAGATTCTTTGCCTTTTAGAACTATATTGGACCTTAACAAAATGATCAATTATCAATATCTTTATATTTTTAACTAGTAAATTTTAAATTCTAAGTCTCAAGTGTCCATGAAGTGCTTAACGAATGATAAAATTTAGTAATTTTATTTTCTGGAAACACAACTTCTAATCATCATTATGTACATGTTCTAAATCAGGATATATGATTTGACCCTTAACCCAACAGATCCTATAGACTCATAACCTAACAAATTCATATACACCTGAATAGGTAAAGACTTCTTTTAGGTGGCATTGTCTTTAAGTCATCTGCATACATTTATATACAGTCAGTCATTTCAGAAATGTATGTCACAATGACAGGTACTCTTTTGGTTTAGTACAGAAACAAGAAACTTTAAAAAACATTAAATTTTCAGTTCCTTCATTTAAACTGCTGTCTAAACAGAGGCAGTGCTGATCATGTTCCATAGGCCCTGGAGGTAATACAGAAAATTATTCTCTGGTGGCCATTACAGAATTAGTACATGTGACCATTGCCAAGTTTATAATCAAGAAATAATGGAAGAATGACTCATACACACAAAAGGCTTGTTATAATCCAAATACCTACCAAGTTCTAAAGTATAAATATTTATATTACTACTCAGATATTTTTTCAAAATTGCCTACAGAGCCAGTTTATGAACTACACTTGAAAATCAGCCTTACTACTTTAAAGTTACACACACACATGCACACACACACACACTCACACCTCTCACCTAGACTTTTTTTTTTTTTTTTTTTTTGACCGATCACGTAGGGTTAACTAACATCATCCAGCAAACAAACTTAACCACAGTTGTGTGGAGGTGGGGGAATGGTGCATGAGTTGCAGACCTTTTCTTTAGTTAAAGTCTGGCATCTATCTGATCAGGTCCATAGAATTTGGAGTTTTTCAGGTCCTACTCCTGGGCCCTTTTCTCTTTCCACTGGATACTCTCTCTCATGTAATCTCATCTCATCTCATCCTATGGTTTCGGATATCATCTGTATGCCAGTGAAGCCAAATGTATCCACACTCCATTCTTAGCTAAGCTCTAAATTCATATATCCACCATGTACTTAATATTTGATATCTCATAGGTATTTCAAATTCCCATTTCCTAAACAGAACTTTGGTTCCTGCCTCCTGAGCCAGGTTCTCAACCTGCCTTCATCATTTCAGTAAATGGTACATCTAGCCCCTAAGATGCTCATCACCACCTTCCTCACCTCTTATACGGGTTAGGGTTTTTTTTTTTTTTTAACTGTAATTGACAGAAATCCAACTCAAATTAGCTAAATGCAAAAGGGAATTATATGATTCGTAACTGGGAAAATCCTGGGGTAGTTCCAATAGTTGAATAGAATACTGCCCAAACCACAGCAGCCAGGAGATTCAATCACATCAGGATTTGTCTTAATCTCTCTCCCTTTCTCTTCTCTCTTCATGGCTGCATCCTCTCCTGCTTCCTTCTGTCTTTCTTCAAAGGACCTGAACAAGACCACTGGCAGTTCTCATGTTATACCCTTATAACATTCTACTAAAGGAGAGCCTTCTCCTCTAGCTCCAGAGCAAAATCCCAAGAAAAGATTCTGATTGATCAAGCTTCAGTAATATGCCAGTCATTTGCTTAATCATTGTAGCCAAAAAGATAGGACTCAGTGATTAGTGATTTTCTTCTGGGGGCAGAGTCTCTATCAGAGTTATATGTAAGGAATATTCAATTCTAAGTCTAAAGTATACTTTGAATAGATGTAGTTTTATGTTTCACTTTGATTATCCTAGTCGGCGCCTGTCAAATTTGTCTTCTCACTGTTCTGCCTGCATCATTCTGGACCCCATGGAATCAATTCTTCATAGACTCATCAGGAAGATCTTCAAGAACCTTAGTCTGATTATGTCTCTCTTCTGCATATACCTCCGTTGCTCCTAAAATAAAGCTCGAATTCTTACTGAGAACTACAAAGTATTGGCTCCTATGCCTCTTCCTAGTTTATCCTCTTGTCTCTCTGGTCTCAGTTCAGTTGCCAGCACCTAAGTAAGATCTTTCAAGGCAACCCAATCTCCATTTCCCCACCAATAACTCTCTAGCCCCAGTCTCTTTCTATGATACCAACGTGTGTTTTTTCTTCATAGCAATTATTATGTTTATTTATTTGATTGTCTTGCCTGTCTCTCACTCAGTGTAAGCTCCATAAGGCAGTGCTTGTCACAGGTGAGTAAATGAATGTATGACCGAATCCACCACCATTCTCCCCCTTGTTGATTATGGTCCAGCCACACTGGCCTTTTCTCTGTTCCTCCAAAACATCTCATAATTCTTACACGACTTCCCTTGACTGAAATCATTCCTCTCTTGTCTGTTACATTTTTAAAAAATTACATCTTTAAAAATTGTGGAGTAAAATGTACGTATAGAAGTGTACATAAATACTTATGTACAGTTTTACAAATAACCATGAAGCCACTATCCAAGTCAGGAAATAGGGCCAGCTTATAGTTACAATTTCTTTAGGGTATTTCGTCCCTGCTCTGTTCAATCCCAAGGTAACATCTGTTGCAGTTCTCTGAGATTAGGATAGTTTTACTTCTGGTTTACCCTGACATTGAGGATGTAGCTCAGCTGATTGGTAGGAGGTTTCCTGAGGGGGGGGTCAGGTTTAGACATTTGTTCTTCTCTCCCCATGAGGCTATAAAAACAAAAGTACAAGATCAGCAGGATTGGTGGCAAATATCCAAGCTCAAAAGTAACTAGTCTCAGTGCTCATTTTAGGTTTCTGTGTTCTTTCTTCCTTAGACTTCAACCTAGCTGTGTGTGTGTGTGTGTGTGTGTGTGTGTATGTACATATATAGACATAGACGAGTGCATGTATATTTCATCACTGTTTGTTGTCTTATTTGAAAGGGTTGATTTCTTAATTTGGGTTCCCTCAAAAGCAAACCCTGAGACAAGGATTTGGGAGCTACTAATTTATTTGGAGGAGAGGCAGAAGTCATTGGCAAGGAATGAGACAGGGAAGTTAATATGAGTTATAGCCATGGGAGAAACTAGGGGCCAATATTGCAGGGAACCATCTGAGAATGTATGAAACCCAACTAAGTGTGTACCACCAATGGGTGGTGAAGCTGCAGTATTTAATTACAAAGTCCTGTCCCTCAAGCAAGTAGCTCCAGGGTATTTGGCCTTAGGCAGTTCCAGCAATCCCTGAGCTAGGTCATGCATACTCTGGTGTCCAGGAAAATACCTTCAGGCACAAAGACACCAAAGGTGCATGTGGCATTCACTACAGCAGGTCTCAATAACTTAGTCTGCCACATTCTAAACTCCTTCAGCTTATGGCTTAACCCCTCACCAAGCCCTTAAGTATATATGGGGTCCCCCACTTTATTTGATTTCATGGATCCTTGCACTTTTTCCTTCATATCACTTTTCACAAATGTAAGCATATAATTGTTTATTTGTGGAATGTAATATCTATGCTCTCCAGTACCTTACTACTCAAATGACAGCAACATTGGCATTAAAAGGGAGTAGTAAGAAACAGAATCTCAGCACTACCCCAGACACAGTGCATACTAATGAGATCCCCAGGTGATATGAATGCATGTTAAAAGTTTGAGGAGCACTGCTCCACTAGACTGTATTTTCTTGGAGGCAACGGTTATGTCTCTTTTCTTCAGCATTTATCCCAGGTCCCTAGTAATGTAGCTGGTCTATAGTAAGCGCTAAAGAAATAACACACACACACACACACACGGTTCACGTGTGTGTAGGCACATGCATAAAGTGCCAGTGATTTAGCAAAAATGCTGTATATTAATAACTGAACACATGGAATTTTCTAGCTTTTTGTTATGAATCAGATCATTATTCCATGGGGCCAGCAGTTCCAGGCCCATTGGTTACTGTGTCTCCTAATAAATTGATCAGAAATACTACTATTCCTGTTTTAAGAAATTCTTATTATAACCAAGTGGCCAGCATTTTTATTTAAGTCTCTGGACAGCTTACTGTGGTGCATAGTTTCATGCTCTGAACTGGTCTGGAAGGATTTGTATGGTAAGTGTGCTTGATCATCAGGGCATGCCTTATGTCTGAAAGTGTGCCTTTTCTATTGGTGCCTACAGAATTTCCACTTCACAGAGCTGGAAGAGGGAGGGAAAAGAATCACAGCTACTTAAATTCAAATCCTATTAGGCTTATCTGTTATCACTTTGTAAGTACTAGGGATAATCAGCAGTTACCTTAGCCCTTACCTTGTAGAGGCAGGGACCTTGAAATTATTATTAGCCAGATTTACTATCTGGCCTATTTTAAGGTCTGTGTATTGGATAAATTCACACACCCCTGCCCAACAGATTCTATATTGGCTTGTCTATTCCAGAAATGTGATTTATTCTTACTATTATATGGCATTTCAAATCTGATACCTTCAGAAGATTTTTGACCTTCAGATTTAGCATCAGGAATTTTTGTTTTAAAATAGCAGTGATTTAGGCAAGTCTATTCAATAAAATTGGATGCCATATATCTTTTTGGTACTCTACCTCTTTGTTTTGTACCGAATTCACATAATATGACATGATTTATTATAGTGGGGAGAGAGGGAGAGTGCTGCTTGCTACACTATAGTTACAGCACACACACACATCTATGAAATACTGAAGATCATTATTATTATATTTTTGCTAAATTATATCTTTTGTGAATGGTCTTGCTGTGGATTTGGCTTTACAGTTATTGGAAGATTAGAATACTTTGTACCAACTTTCTTTCACTATCACATTTAGCATAGGAATTCACAGTTTTAAATGTATTTGTGAATATGTCATTGTTTAGTAATAACCCTTCCTCACACACTCTCTGTGTGATTGGGTAGGTGCTAACTGGAAATCTCACTGGGGAATCCTCTTGAGAATTATCGTTTTCCTGGTCTTCTCTTTAGCAGGGCCACCCTGAGTCCTAGGACATGCAAGTGGAGAGCCAGGAAGGTATTTAGAAATGCTTTGTCCATTACAAGCTGGGTAGTCTTGAACGACTGCAGCATTCTTGGGTTAGTATCTGAATGTGCCTTCAGAACGAGGAGGGGGAGACCTGGGGGAGGGTGCAGTATGCCTCTTACTGGGTCTTTTGACCAATGGCATGGAAAACCAGCAGAAATGCTCTCAGTCAGGGAAAAGGCTGTGTAAATCCCTCCCCACTGACTCCTGAGCCTCCTGGAGGAATAGTAGGACTGTGAAGAAAGGTGATTTCAGCACAGAGAAGGCTTCACCAGCAGAGCAGGAAATCCTCTCCCCCTCTCGGTACTGAGAGAATTCAGTAGAGGCTCTGCTGGGTCTCTTTTTGCTCAGACACACACACCATGACTTTGCTACACCTGGGGATCTCAACCCAGAAGTGAGAGGGCAACCCCACTGGCCTTTCTCTGACTCTCTCGTCATGTTGTAGAATATTAGCTCTGTCTTTTCCCTCTTTAAAGTTGAGGGATAAGAATTCAATTTGCCGGCCTCTCTCTTGGAATAATAACATCTACCCTTGTTAATTCTCAGACTCAAATAGATTCTTCCCGTCTTCCCTCTCCAAATCTTCTCCATCTGAGACATTTTATAGATACACATAAAATAAAAGATATATATACTTTATCTATAAAATATATATATTTTAGTCAACAGGGAATAAATACAATGTTTTTATTGTTGAGACTACGTTTATATTCAGGAAATTTGTTCTCTTCAGTTTTTGAAACTGTTAAAGAGAATACTCTGGATTCTTTTAAAAGAGCACAGAAATATGAGAGAGGTGTTAGAGGGCAATATCCTTTGGGTATTTTGAGTTACTGACATCCCATCAATATTAATAATTAGAGCACAGGAGGCTTTAAGGGGAGATCAAATGATGAAAGGAAATGAAATCATCTTAAGTTCAGCTTGGGGTGGCTTAATGAAAACAAAACAGTAAATGCTAGAAAGAAGGCCAAATAAAATATATTAAATTTCCTAATTTTTTTTCATACTACTTCATAGTCAGTATAAAACTGATATTCAGGCTTTTATGAACAATGAGAATACTTAATCCATCTGGATGAAAACTCAGGGTAGTGATAAGGTTAGAATGGGTTTATTATCTAATACTCCATCTTCTCCCCCCAGGCTCTCCACTGAAACACTTGGGTTTACAGGTTCCAGTATCATCCAAGGAATCTGTCAGCTGAGATGCTGCCAACGTGCTTAGCGGCAACCAGTGGGCACCCAATGAACACCTCACATTTTTTTAAAATTTGGTAAAAAACATGTCATAAAATTTACCATCGTAACTATTTTTAAGCACACAGTTCAGTAATCTTAAGCATATTCACATAGTTGTAGACTATTGGTGGTAATATAAAATGGTGCTGCTGCTATGGAAAACAGTATGGCGGTTCTTCAAAAAATCAAAAATAGAATTATCATACAATTCAGCACTTTGTAATTTGAATTTGAGTACAACTCCAACTTAACTGCCAAAATAAAGCACTTTTTTCAGGTCTGTAATGTAGCATTCCCTGAGAGCATGAGACGAGAGAGAGAAAGCTTCCAGTCACCCAGGTTTGAGTCACTGACATCTCCCTTCTTCGTCTCCTATATCTGGTGAGACATTAAATCCACTTATATTTTCCCATCATGCTTTTATCTTTAAGTTCCTCTCCAATCACATACAACTGACTATCAAATTTCTGCTCATGGAGACAGCATCCATGAGGTACCCAAAGCATCAAAGGCAATGGAACTGAAATGGAGAATTCATTCATTCATTCAATGTATATTACTGAGCACTTCCCACATCCTTGGCACTGAGCCCCATACTGGAAATACAGTGATGAATAAAATAGAAACATGTCTTTGCTTTAGAGGAATTTATGATCTCATGAAAGACAATAAGTAAATTAACGGACAGTTACGAAGTGTGATAAGTGCTATGAAGAAAAGTAATAGCGAGCTATAAAAGAGGATTTCAGAGGACATATGCTTGACTTGCCGGTCCTGGAAGGGTGAGGATGCATCATTTAAACTGAGGTTCAAGGGTGAGCAGGTGTAGTGAAATTAGAAATAAGATCAAATCCTACTGGAGGAGTGAATGAGAATGGTAGCTTAGCATCAGGCCTGTGTGAATGTTAGAGCTCCCTTTTCAGGGGTGTTGAGTGGTGAGTACACTGTAGGCAGCACCAACTTCCATTTTATATGTATATCACCTGTAGTCAATGGAGCCCTGAGTTCTATCAGAAGTCTGACCTACAGTCACGATATTTACCTGAGTTTTCTAACATCAAAAGCATCCTATTTTTGGACCGACGTTATCATCGTTTCATGCCAAAATTCCCAAAACTACCTATTTCAGGTTAACATCCTTCTCCAAAGGAGAAACCACAGATACCCTTGAACCTTCCTCTTCCTCTCTTCCATGAACGATTGGTTACTGTTTCCACCTTAGACATGTCTCTTGAATGCATCCTTTGTGCTCTTTCTGTTCCCACTACCTCTGCTTTACATCACCTAGACTCTTACAACAGCCTCCAACCCAGGCTCCTGGTCTCTACTCCTGTTACACTCTGCCCTCCACCCTCCCTCCAAGGTTATCGCAAAGCACAGATCCACTTAGGTCACCTTCCTCTCCCCACTCCTGCTCTCAATTTTAAAAATTCTATGTGGCTTCTTATTTCTCTCTAACAGAACCAGAAGCCTTTGCTATATGAACATACCGCCTCATATTATTTGCTGTTGTTTCCTGTGTGATAGTCCTGGTTTCCCAACTGCATTTCTTGAAGTCTTTAATACTTTGGACTGAATCTGAGCCCTCCAGAGCAACTAGAATAGCAATAAGCAGGTTATCTGATTAATATCAACAGCTAATAAAGGAAGCCCGTGGGTCCTGTTTTATTGCTAGAGGCTGGTCAGAACCATGATTTGCCTTTTCATGATTAAAATAATAAACACTGGCTTTATTTGACCAATCAGAATGTCTGGTTGCCTGTGGAGGCTAGCTGCCTTTGTTTTGAGACCTTGGTCTCTACACACTGTAGGTATTTTTGTGAGGAGAGCGTTAATCCCATGTTAAATCATCCATTCATTACATCAGACACTGCTCACACAGTTCAATGCACTAACGTGCTCTCCTTTCAAAGCAATTGGACGAAAGCTAGCCTCAAGATGTAAATCTTTTAGTTCTCTAAGTATAAAGCAGACTACTTAAACATGAGCCCAGATTTAAACTGTGTATGCTCTCAAAGGAATTCAAGTGGAGGGCCCTCTTATTAGTACTGGACACAAGAAGAGTCTGGAAAACATATCCTCCACTGACATGGTGAGAGAGAGAGTTGCTTTTTTTCTTCTTTCCACTAACATACTCTGAGGGCTTAATTCCAAGCCTGCAAAGCTTTATGGTGAATTTCCACACTCTATCTTGAATAGTCATCAGGGTTATACTGTACTAATACCTTTTATTAACTTCAAATATTCTGAAGTCTTAAACAAAGAAAGCCAAATACTAGGAACTACTGAATTTGGCAACAACTATCTCCACCTGAGACTCATTAGGATAACAATCAAGATTCTCTTTAGCTAAAATTGGGTTTAGCTTGAATTTCACCATTAGGAAATTCCCTTTGATTTATAGTATACAACCTCTTTCAGGTAATGGCTTCAGTTTCTTCCCAACCTGAAGATGTGGAGGAAATATTTTTTCTTTGCATTATGTTTAAATCATATCTCACTTTCTTTTTTCCTTTTTTTTTTTTGGCCGCACTGTGTGGCTTGTGGAATCTCAGTTCCCTGACTGGGGGCTGAACCCGGGCCATGGCAGTGAAAGCCCAGAATCCTAAACACTAGGCCACCAGGGAACTCCCTCCCTTATCTCTTTTAACTGCTGTTTAACTTGCTTAAAATTATAATTACCAGAGGATATAATGCCTTAGATACAATAAAAGAAATAGTTATTACAGGTTGAAAATTATATTCATCTAGTGTTTAAAAAATTCCCTTGAAACAACTTTCAATAAGAGAAATCTTTCTGTTCTTTCCCAATTATAGTGGAACCACCCACTAACCTCCATTACTGGAAAGCTAGACTTTCACAATAGGGAATCATCTCATTCCATGCAGTTGCTGTACCTCGGCCCTATGCTGTCTATTGTGATGTCTGTTTTCCTGATATATACCCATAATCTCTCTACCACCTACCTACACTGCTTCTTCAAAAGGAATTACTTTATCAATTTTTGGCAGTAATACTTACTCACTTTTAATAGAAAATGTCAGTATGGCAGGAAGGACTTGTCTGATATTTAGAATTTGGGGAAGAATCCCTAAGTCATTTTCTCTGAATTAAAAAAAAATGCATCTGCCTTTGAAATTCAGAGTGCATCTCTTAACACAGAATCAGACTAAATCAGCACATTCATTATTTGCACCATATTTATAATCTCATAAGGCCAGATTTTTCAAATGTCTTCAACTAGTTTATATGCTCCTGCAAGTTGTCCTTGTCTCCTTTGTCCACATACATAAATGAGTTTTTATTGTTTTAAGGGACTCAACTGAGTTTTTCTAGTAAAGTTAAAATACCAAAGGGGCCAGGCGGTTTAGAGAAATAAAACCCACCTATTATATTTATATACACTGATTTTTCTTTTTAATAATTTTTATTTATTTTTGGCTGTGTTGGGTCTTCGTTGATGCATGTGGGCCTTCTCTAGTTGCAGTGAGCGGGGGCTACCCTTTGTTGCAGTGCGCAGGCTTCTCATTATAGTGGCTTCTCTTGTTGTGGAGCACAGGTCTCTAGGCGTGTAGGCTTCAGTAGTTGTGGTGTGTGGGCTCAGTAGTTGTGGCATGTGGGCTCTAGGGCATGCAGGCTTCAGCAGTTGTGGCTTGAGGGCTCTAGAGAACAGGCTCAGTAGTTGTGGCACATGGGCTTAGTTGCTCCGTGGCATGTGGGATCTTTCCCAACCAGGAATTGAACCCGTGTCCCCTGCATAAGCAGGTGGATTCTTTTTTTTTTATTAATTTTTTAAAGTGTTTATTTAATAGCAATAGCAATATTTTTAGACTTTAAAGAGTGCTGACACTACCTTTCCATGGTTGGCTATTAAAAAGTAGGTTTTATAACACTTAAACAAACTTTTTCTATTGTTCTCAAAACAAACATCCTGATGCATAATCTTTGTGCACATTTACGTACGCACATTTATAAAAATATTTATATTGTATTTCCGCATATGAATTTGTTTTTGTTTTATTGGGGTATAGTCGTTTTACAATGTTGTGTTAGTTTCTACTGTACAGTGGAGTTTTCTGTGCTATACAGCAAGTTCTTACTAGGTATCTATTGAATACATATTAGTGTATATATGTCAATCCCAATCTCCCAATTCATCCCACCCATCCCCGCTATCCCCCTTTGGTGTCCAAAGGTTTGTCTCTACATCTGTGTCTCTATTTCTGCCTTGCAAACTGGCTCACATGTAACATTTTTCTAGATTCCACATAGATGAGTTAATATATGATATTTGTTTTTCTCCTTCTGACTTACTTCACTCTGTATGACAGTCTCTAGGTCCATCCACGTCTCTACAAATGACCAAATTTCGTTCCTTTTCACGGCTGAGTAATATTCCATTGTATATAGGTACCACATCTTCTTTAGCCATTCCTCTACTGATGGACATTTAGGTTGCTTCCATGACCTGGCTATTGTAAACAGTGCTGCAGTGAACATTGGGGTGCATGTGTCTTTTTGAATTATGGTTTTCTCTGGGTATATGCTGAGTAGTGGGATTGCTGGGTCATATGGTAATTCTATTTTTAGTTTTTTAAGGAACCTCCATGCTGTTCTCCATAGTGTCTGTATCAATTTACATTCCCACCAACAGTACAAGAGTTCATTTTCTCCACACCCTCTCCAGCATTTATTGCTTTTAGATTTTTTTTTTTTTTTTTTTTTTTTTTTGCGGTATGCGGGCCTCTCACTGTTGTGGCCTCCCCCGTTGCGGAGCACAGGCTCCGGATGCGCAGGCCCAGCGGCCATGGCTCACGGGCCCAGCCGCTCCGCAGCATATGGGATCCTCCCAGACCGGGGCACGAACCCGTATCCCCTGCATCGGCAGGCGGACTCTCAACCACTGCGCCACCAGGGAGGCCCTGCTTTTAGATTTTTTGATGATGGCCATTCTGACTGGTGTGAGGTTTTTTTTGCATTTCTCTAATAATTAGTGATGTTGAGCAGCTTTTCATGTGCCTTTTGGCCATCGGTATGCCTTTTTTGGGGAAATGTCTACTTGGGTCTTCTGCCCATTTTTTGATTGGGTTGTTTGTTTTTTTTTCATATTGAGCTGCATGAGCTTTTATATATTTTGGAGATTAATCCTTTGTCCATTGATTTGTTTGCAAATATTTTCTCCCATTTTGAGGTTTGTCTTTTCATCTTGTTTACAGTTTCCTTTGCTGTGCAAAAAGCTTTTAAGTTTCATTTGGTCCCATTTTTAACTTTTTGTTTTTATTTACATTTCTCTAGGAGGTGGGTCCAAAAGGATCTTGCTGTGATTTATGTCATAGAGTGTTCTTTCTATGTTTTCCTCTAAGAGTTTTATAGTGTCTGGTCTTAGATTTAGGTCTTTAATCCATTTTGAGTTTTTTTTGTGTATGGTGTTAGGGAATGTTCTAATTTCATTCTTTTACATGTAGCTGTCCAGTTTTCCCAGTGCCACTTATTGAAGAGACTGTCTTTTCTCCATTGTATATCCTTGCCTCCTTTGTCATAGATTAGGTGACCATAGGTGTGTGGGTTTATCTCTGGGATTTCTATCCTGTTCCATTGATCTATATTTCTGTTTTTGTGCCAGTACCATATTGTCTTGATTACTGTAGCTTTGTAGTGTATTCTGAAGTCAGGGAATCTGATTCCTCCCGCTCCGTTTTTTTCCCTCAAGATTGAGTTGGCTATTCGGGATCTTTTGTGTCTTGATACAAATTTTAAGATTTTTTTGTTCTAGTTCTGTAAAAAATGCCATTGGTAATTTGATAGGGACTGCACTGAATTTGTAGATTGCTTTGGGTAGTATAGTCATTTTCACAATATTGATTCTTCCAAGAACATGGTATATTTCTCCAACTGTTTGTGTCATCTTTGATTTCTTTCATCAGTGTCATACTTTTTTGCACACAGGTCTTTTGTCTCCTTACGTAGGCTTATTACTAGGTATTTTATTCTTTTTGTTTCAGTGGTAAATGGGAGTGTTTCCTTAATATCTCTTTCAGATTTTTCATCATTAGTGTATAGGAATGCAAGAGATTTCTGTGCATTAATTTTGTATCCTGCAACTTTACCAAATTCATTGATTAGCTCTAGTAGTTTTCTGGTGGCATCTTTAGGATTTTCTGTGTACCATGTCATCTGCAAACAGTGACAGTTTTACTTCTTCTTTTCCAATTCACATTCCTTTCATCTCTTTTTCTTCTCTTATTGCCATATGTAGGACTTCCAAAATTATGTGAATAATAGTGGTGAGAGTGGACATCCTTGTCTTGTTCCAGATCTTAGAGGAAAGGTTTTCACTTTTTCACCACTGAGAATGATGTTTGCTGGAGGTCTGTCATATATTGTCTTTATTATGTTGAGGTGGGTTCCCTCTATGCCCACTTTCTGGAGAGTTTTTATCATAAATGGGTGTTGAATTTTGTCAAAAGTTTTTTCTTCATCTGTTCAGATGATCATATGGTTTTTATACTTCAATTTGTTAATATGGTATATAACATTGATTGATGTGCAGATGTTGAAGAATCCTTGCATCCCTGGGATAAATCCCACTTGATCATGGTATATGATCTTCTTAACGTGCTGTTGGATTCTGTTTGCTAGGATTTTGTGGAGGACTTTTGCATCTATGTTCATCAGTGGTATTGGTCTGTAATTTTCTTTTTTTGTAGTATCTTTGCCTTGTTTTGGTACCAGGGTGATGGTGGCCTCAAAGAATGAGTTTGGGAGTGTTCCTTCCTCTGCAGTTTTTTGGAAGACTTTGAGAAGGATGGGTGTTAGCTCTTCTATAAATGTTTGATAGAATTCACCTGTGAAGACATCTGTTCCTGGGCTTTTGTTTGTTGGAAGATTTTTAATCACAGTTTCAATTTCATTACTTGTGATTGGTCTGTTCATGTTTTCTATTTCTTCCTGGTTCAGTCTTGGAAGGTTATACCTTTCTAAGAATTTGTCCATTTCTTCCAGGTTGTCCATTTTTTTTGACATAGAGTTGCTTGTAGTAGTCTCTTAGGATGCTTTGCATTTCTGTGGTGTCTATTGTAACTTCTCCTTTTTCATTTCTAATTTTATTGATTTGAGTCCACTCCCTCTTTTTCTTGATGAGTCTGATTAAAGGTTTATCTTCTTGAAGAACCAGCTTTTAGTTTTATTGATCTTTGCTATTGTTCTTTTTGTTTTTATTTCATTTATTTCTGCTCTGCTCTTTATGATTTCTTTCCTTCTGCTAACTGTGGGTTTGTTTGTTCTTTTTCCTCTAGCTCCTTTAGGTGTAATGTTAGATTGTTCATTTGAGATTTTTCTTGTTTCTTAAGGTAGGATTGTATTGCTACAAACTTCCCTCTTAGAACTGCTTTTGCTGCATCCCATAGGTTTTGGATTGTCTTTTTTCATTCTCATTTGTGTCTAGGTTCTTTTTGATTTCCTCTTTGATTTCTTCAGTGATCTCTTGGTTATTTAGTAGATATTGTTTAGCCTCCATCTGTCTGTGTTTTTTACATTTTTTCCCTGTAATTTATTTCTTATCTCATAGCATTGTGGTGGAAAAGATGCTTGATACGATTTCAATATTCTTAAATTTACTAAGGTTTGATTTATGACTCAAGATGTGATCTATCCTGGAGAATGTTCCATGTGCACTTGAGAAGAAAGTGTGATCTTCTGTTTTTGGATGGAATGTCCTATAAATATCAATTAAATCTATCTGGTCTATTGTGTCATTTAAAGCTTGTGTTTCCTTATTAATTTTCTGTCTGGATGCTCTGTCCACTGGTTTAAGTGAGGTGTAAAGTCCCTCACTGTTATTGTGTTACTTTCACCTTCCTCTTTTATAGCTGTTAGCAGTTGCCTTATGTATTGAGGTGCTCCTGTGTTGGGTGCATATATATTTATAATTGTTATATCTTCTTCTTGGATTGATCCCTTGATCATTATGTAGTGTCCTTCCTTGTCTCTTGTAACATTCTTTTAAAGTCTATTTCATCTGGTATGAGTATTGCTACTCCAGCTTTCTTTTGATTTCCATTTGCATGGAATACCTTTTTCTATCCCCTCACTTTCAGACTGTATGTGTCCCTAGGTCTGAAGTGGTTCTTTTGTAGACAGCATATATATGGGTCCTGTTTTTGTATCCATTCAGCCAGTCTGTGTCTTCTGTTTGGAGTGTTTAATCCATTCACATTTAAGGTGATTATCAATATGTATGTTCCTATTATCATTTTCTTAATTGTTTTGGGTTTGTTTTTGTAGTTCCTTTTCTTCACTTGTGTTTCCCACTTAGGGAAGTTCCTTTAGTATTTGTTGTAGAGCTGGCTTAGTCGTGCTGAATTCTCTTAGCTTTTGCTTGTTTGTAAAGCTTTTGATTTCTCCGTGGAATCTGAATAAGATCCTTGCTGTGTAGAGAATTCTTGGTTTTAGGTTCTTCCCTTTCATCACTTTAAATATTTCATGACACTCTCTTCTGGCTTGCAGAGTTTCTGCTGAGGAATCAGCTGTTAACCTTATGGGAGTTCCCTTGTATGTTATGTGTCGTTTTTCCCTTGTTGCTTTTGATTATTTTTCTTTGGCTTTAATGTTTGTCAATTTGATTACTATGTGTATCGGCCTGTTTCTCCTTGGGTTTATTCTGCCTGGGACTCTGTGCTTCCTGGACTTGGGTGGCTATTTCTTTTCCCATGTTAGGGAAATTTTTGACTATAATCTCTTCAAATATATTCTCAGGTCCTTCATCTCTCTCTTCTTCTTCTGGGACCCCTGTAATGCAAATATTGGTGTGTTTAATGTTGTCCCACCAGAGGTCTCTTAGGCTGTCTTCATTTCCTTTCATTCTTTTTTCTTTGTTCTGCAGCAGTGATTTCCACCACTCTGTCTTCCAGGTCACTTATCCATTCTTCTGCCTCAGTTATTCTGCTATTGATTCCTTCTAGTGTATTTTTCATTTCAGTTATTGTATTGTTCATCTCTGTTTGTTCTTTAATTCTTCTAGGTCTTTGTTAAACATTTCTTGCATCTTCTCGATCTTTGCCTCCATTCTTTTTCCGAGATCATGGATCATCTTCACTATGATTATTCTGAATTATTTTTCTGGAAGGTTGCCTATCTCCACTTCATTTAATTGTTTCTCTGGGATTTTATGTTGTTCCTTTATCTAGGACATAGTCCTCTGCCTTTTCATTTATCTATCTTTTTGTGATTGTGGTTTTTGTTCTGCAGGCTGCAAGATTGTAGTTCTTGCTTCTGCTGTCTGCCCTCTTGTGGATGAGGCTATCTAAGTGGCTTGTGCAAGCTTCCTGATGGGAGGGAGTGGTGGTGGGTAGAGCAGCGTGTTGCTGTGGTGGGCAGAGCTCAGTAAAACTTTAATCTGCTTGTCTGCTGATGGGTGGGGCTGAGTTCCCTCCTTGTTGGTTGTTTGGCCTGAGTCCACCCAGCACTGGGGCTTACAGGCTCCTTGGTGGGGCTAATGGCAGACTCCGGGAGGGCTCACACCAATGAATACTTCCCAGAACTTCTGCTGCCAGTGTCCTTGTCCCCACAGTGAGCCACAGCCACCCCCTGCCTCTGCAGGAGATCCTCCGACACTAGCAGGCAGGTCTGGTTCAGTCTCCAATGGGGTCACTGCTCCTTCCCCCTGGGTCCTGGTGCGCACACTGCTTTGTGTGTGCCTTCCAAAAGTGGAGTCTTTGTTTCCCCCAGTCTTGTCTAAGTCCTGCAATCAAATCCTGCTAGCCTTCAAAGTCTGATTCTCTGGGAATTCCTCCTCCCGTTGCCAGACCCCCAGGTTGGGAATCCTGATGTGCGGCTCAGAACCTTCACTCCAGTGGGTAGACTTCTGTGGTATAACTGTTCTCCAGTTTGTGAGTTGCCCACCCAGCAGTTATGGGATTTGATTTTATTGTGATTGCGCCCCTACCATCTCATTGTGGCTTCTCCTTTGTCTTTGGATATGAGGTATATTTTTTGCTGAGTTCCAGTGTCTTCCTGTTTATGACTGTTCAGCAGTTAGTTGTGATTACGGTGCTCTCACAAGAGATAGTGAGTGAACATCCTTCTACTCTGCCATCTTGAACCAATCTCTCTGGCAGGTGGATTCTTAACCATTGTGCCACTAGGGAAGTCCCTATACACGGATTTTTAATGGCACATGATAAAAATTCCTAAGAGTTTTATTCTAAAAAGTTCTTATAAGAGCATTGTCCTAAATCTTTCTTAGCTTTACTCTTTTCTTAAATTTTGGGTGATATTATATCTATATATATTCTTGTCAAATGCTGTTTTGGTTATGATTAATAATCATCAGTTTGGCATATTATCAGAGATAGGAGAGGAGAATTGGAGGAGGTTGTGAGATAGGGAGAAGTGGGAGAATAAAGGGAAGGGCGGGGGTGGGGTTCTGCTTATTCATCTTCTGCTCTGTCTCCCAAGGGGATGGAGAGATGGCATTGATAGAGCAGTGCTTCCTCCTTACCTCCATTCCCAGGCCTCCACAGTTGGACAGACTCAACTGCAATCATCACTTACTACGGAATCACCCTGAGAAGGCTGGAGAGTGGGAAAGGATTTGAACAGGGTTGTTACTGACACGTGACAGCCCAGTGTTGGGGCCTGGACTGAGTTTTGTCTGACTGTGCATCTGAAAAAGTATCTTAGAAATGTGTGGTGTTGGCCACTGCTGGTACACATATCATGTGTTATTACTTTGTCTTAGATTGGGGGAATAAGAATGGATTTGGTGGGGAGACTATTGAAGAGAGGTAGAAATTCTCCATCCTCTTCTTGTTTCTGAAACAGTTAAATAATCATTTTTGCCCTGGGGTGTAAAAATAAAAGAGGCAGAATTCTTTTCAGCAAATAATATGTTATAATTCATTTCATGTTCCTATCACAAAATAGGAAGCAGTTTGACTAAACAAAATCTAGGACTGAAGTAGCTTATGACTGTGCTTTTTTTTTGTTTGCTTTGTTTTGTTTTACTTTATGTTGAGAGAAAGCTACTACTTTTAAAACATTGAGAACCTGAATAGTGTTTTGGTTGAATTAACAAATTATTGCTCAAATGTTTAAAAGGGTATTTTATTACATTTATTAATGACTCAAACAGGGAGGAGATTTCACAAATGAACAGGGAAACAAACACAAAGACTGTTACATGGACCATTTATTTTCTAATAGTTGTATCTGAGAAATGAAATTTGACTGTTGTCTGTGGGTGGTGAGTGTTGCTAGAGCAACATATTCCTTAGGTGAAACTGGAAGGTGATCATGGTGATAAGGGTAAAAGTCAGGAAATAGAGTTGTCGAGATAGGTTTTGGAGCAATATGAGATCATGGATATTTTAATTCAAGGTATGGGAGGGAGAGCAGCTCTGGGGGAGTCAAAGATCTGAGGTGAGAGGTGCAATGCAGTGCACTGGTTTAGAATTTGAGCATTATGGGGTCTGGTTGTTTTGGTTCACACAATGACAGCTCTTGCATTAGATAGCTGGAGCAATACCAGCCAAAAGGAGAAAGAATTAAAGACTATTTTCTCACACATAATAATAACAGGAGCACATATCTATTTTGTCAGGTGCTCTTTTGAGTACCTTACACATATTATTTCTTACAATCATCACAAGAACCCTATGAGGTAGGTAATACATTGTCCCTATTTTACAGATGGGGCAACTGAGCCATAGGGAAGTTAAGTAACTTTCTTAAGGTCATGAAGCTGGTAAGTGGCAAAGAGGAACTAACTCAGACAATGCATCTCTGAGTCAGTGCTGCTCGAATTCCTGTTATGTAGCCACTAGGCTTAAAAGCAGCATGATATGAATGAGGGAAACACCAGTTTTTGTGAGGAGGTTCTACTTTCCATTTTCTCAGAACTTGAAGATCATCTTGAAGTAAGGAGGACCCTAGTAGCAAAATTCTTGAGTAAAACAAACAATAAGGTATTTCTTTTTCTTCTAGAAAGAAAAGAAAAAGAGTGTGGGGGACAGGGATTGTAGTCTTGAAGCTATTCCACTTCTTAAGATCTGTCAGTAGAACCCACTCTACCAGTGTTGGGCAGAAAGAAGGTCCATGGTCAGGAGTTACAATGCCCTGAGTTCATGGTCATCCTCCAGGTAATCAAAGGCAAGCCATTTTAACCCCTTTGTGCTTTAGTTTCTTATTTTTCAAAAATGAGAAATAATAGCTGGCAGCTTTTGCTACAGAGGTGTTGTGAAAATCCAGTGATGTGGTGCATGTGAAATGGTTCATAAACTCAACAGTAAAAAACAAACATAAAGGGAGTATTATTACAGTTAATGACCATCAGCATTATTTGCAGCTTTTCTTGGCCTTGATAATAGTGTGCATGTATTCACTTATCTAGGGAGGATGTGACACTGGAATCTGGTTTTGAAAGGCAAACAGCTCTGGCTGGAAGGTTATTCACACAGAGTATAGAGAAAGAAGTCTGTTTAAAATGGCTTTGTAGGATTTGTAGCTCTTATAATAAGAGCTATGATGTATTGACAGCTTACCACTTGCCAGACACTATTCTAAGCAATTTTTGCCTGCTTTAGCTCATTTATTCCTTACAATAGCCCTATGCACTAGGTACCATTTCTATTTTCCCAGCATTAGTAGATGAGGACACTGGGGAAGGTAGGTAAAAAATAAGCTTACTCGAGGTTGCAGACATAGGAAGTTACAAATCCAGGTCTCAAAACCCGGCACTGAACTCCAGAATCAATGCTTTTTCCTGCTATACTGTACTGCCTCTGTGTTATGTATTATTATTACATCCAAAATAAGGTATATGTATAATGCATCAGCATATGTCTGTGTAAATTATTTTTATTTATTTACTTATTTTCAGTAAAAGGAAAAGAAACTCTTTCTACCTGGGTGATACACATATTTAACTACTGAGAAAATTGGCAAACATTAACTCTTGATAAAATGATCATTTAAAAAGTATCAATTATTTCACAGATGGACAGTTTTATGAAAATGACAATAAAAGAGGAGTTAACTTTTAGCTGAGGTGTCCAGGTTACGCTATCATCTATTCAACTGTATTAGGCAGCAGCTCTGGACGCCAAATGCTCCCCATATTAAAGGATGCATATGTCAGTGGGCCTGCCTTCTGGGAGCTTTCAGGTTAGATGTGGAAATAGGATGTGTACATGGCAGGAAAGGTAGCAAACATGAGGTTCAAATAAAATGCTAAAACCTTTCAAAGGAATATCAGTACTTCTGCTGGAGCTGTGGGTGGGGCATGATTATAACTTGGCTTACTCATCCTTTTTTGTCTATTAGTAACATTTGTCCCATTATAAATTCCTTTAACTCCATGGTTAGTATGTGTTACAGATTACTGACTAACTTTGTATGCATTCTGCCTATGTCTCACAAACTACTTGTTTACTCCTTACCCATATGTAGCATATGCCACGAGTTTTCCCTGCATGTCAGAAGCTACCAACTTACTCTCTATCCTTAACACTTCTTATGCATTTCATCCATCTTGTTTTGAGGTTTTTATAGCAGAATTGAATATTCTCAAAAAAGATAGCCAACTTATATTAGAAGATCAGGTGTGAAATGATCTGTCTTCAGTGCTTATGTAAGCTTCATCTGGAAGCAACAAAATGTAGTGACCAGAGAAAGGGAGCTAAGGATAAACCTAGGGGAATGCCTACAGATAGCAAAAAGGAGAAGGAAGATAATCTAGGCAAAAAAAAGTCAGAGGGGAAGGAAAGCCAAGATTCCATTAAAATGTATCATGGAAGTCAAAGGAAGAGCTTCAAATTGAGGAGATTGAGATTAGGCAATCAGACCAAAAGAGTCCCCCTGAAGATGCTAGTAAGAGAAGAGTCTTCCCCAAAAGATAAAATCTCTTCAGAGCTTTGACCTGGCTCTCAGAGAACAATGGCAATAAGCAAGCAGTGGTGTGAGTGAGGAGTACGGACTTGGGATGACCAGAGGCCCAGCACATGGAAGTTAAATGCACAGGTGTTGACATCCATTGAATCAGGCGCCAGCTTGTGGTCTGACCTTGGACAATTTGTTTAATCTCTCAAGACCCAATTTCTTCAACCGTAAAATAGGATAATAATAGTACACACAGGGTTATAAAATGAGATAATGCATAGAAGTAAGGACCTAATAAGTTATAGCTATTATTTTTGATTACCAGTTTTAGTGAATATTAGTGAAAAACATTCTAAATATGGGAGAATTTGGTCAGAACAAAATGAGGGCTCCTCTGTGAGACATAGATCAGGGTTAGAGTGTAAGATGAGTATTTAGAAAAACATTCTAAATATGGGAGAATTTGGTCAGAACAAAATGAGGGCTCCTCTATGAGACATAGATCAGGGTTAGAGTGTAAGATGAGTATAGAGGGAAAGATCTGAGCTGAATGTGGGGAAAGGCAGTGGTAAGGGGTTGGCAGGCTATATCCAAAGCTGGATCTTCAGGCAGGCTTCTCCTAACTCTTTCCCATCTCTTACATGATTTCATGAATCTATAGGCCTAGAACAAGATGACTAAACTAAATACCTTTATTCCTTTTTCAATAGCTGAACCTTTCAGACAGAGATTGCTTTATATGTGATCCAGATTCATGATAAATCTCTCCTTTAATAATTAAGGAAACAGTAAGAGGGAGCCACAATCATTTGGGCATGATTGTATTCTGAGAGGTCTAGAAATTAGTCTAGATGCATTTCTTTTCAGGTATTGTCAAATTTCTCATTAAGGAAAAATAATTTGGAGAAATAAATTAATTTGCAAAACCCTCATGTTAATTATCATTTGAATAAAAATTTATTTCCAAAAATTATCCACAAGCTTATGCACAATTTATAGTTCAATCAAAGCAGTTCATTTGTAGATGTTTAAACAAAAAATCTTAAGGTCATAGACCCACTGATTCCTTTGCAGTCCTAGAATGAAATTTAATCTTGACTTAAAATTCATTTCCATTTTATCCCACCAGGTTTCTTATCCACCCATTACAATTCAGTCTTGCTGGTTTAGTCATATGAGTTGGATGGATGACAGCAGGATATCAAGGCAGATGCAGTGTGGTGTGAACTGAAGGGGGACAGGCATGTTGGAGATAATGCAAAAACACTTCAAGGGCACAACTACTGAAACACATTTGAATCAATGTGAGACATATGCATATTGTTACCAGACCCACTGAATAGATGAAGGAACCTACTGACATAGGAGAACGGCACTTCAACAGGAACATCTTATTTTCTGGGATAAAAGTGACAAAGATTCAAGTTATACCAACCAGAGAAAAAATTCTAAGTGCAATATATATAGATGAGGACTTGATTCTTTCTAGAAGCATCACAGATAATTTAAAGATGAGTAGGACCTATTTAACTATATGCCCTGCTGCTTATGAAGGAAAAATGGCATAAATAGATCCCCACTTTTACCAATAAATATGTAAATAATTTAATGATAGTCAAAAGGTGACACAGTAGCTATGGCATAAATACTCTTACTGTAAACATTTCCTTGATCCATTTTCAAGTATTTTTAGAATATTTATATTTGAAAGTATTTGGAAAAGTATAAACACAAGTTATATCATGTACCCTGGACTATCTGATTAAATAAAGAAGATACAATTAAAACTTCTTTAATTTGTACTTTACCTTGCTTTTACAAAATGGGACATGATATAACATGCACTTTTAGAAAATGGAAGTAAATACTTGGTGTAAACAATAAACAATTTTCTTTAACCTGAGGACATACAATAATACTTTTGGACATAATTTCAGTAGTGTTATTTATATCCAAAAAGTAAATATGCAAATTACACAGAACTGTTGGGTGTGTTTCTCCTCTTACAGTGGCTCAGTTTTCCAAATCAAATTATTAATTGAAGCATCATAGCTATGATTTAACAAGGGAATATGGAGGGGCAATGGGAAAGATCATTGGACATTAAAATTGCATTGGAAAATCTGGATAATATATGTGGAATGCATCTTTTTCCTTTAAATCTATTTTCTATTTTTATCAAGTACATGCATATGACTTAGTGTCAAACAGTGAAGCAAGACTTGTTACTAAGATAGCACTCTTCTGACCACTGATCCCTATTTCCAACACCCCACTTTCCACATCTTTGTATTTTCATATTGACCTCCACATCTTTAAGTAATATGTTTATATTTAAACTTCTAGATATTCTGATTTGAGACTGAAGAAAAATGAAGTCTTAACTCTTCTTCAGCCACCACCAACTACATATGTGCATACATTCCTAACTCTCCTCTGACAATGCATTGCATTTTTTTAACATCTTTATTGGAGTATAACTGCTTTACAATAGGGTGTTAGTTGCTGCTGTATAACAAAGTCAATGAGCTATATGTATACATATATTCACTCTCTCACTTCGTCCCAGCTTACCCTTCCCCCACCCCGTGTGCTCAAGTCCATTCTCTACGTCTGCGTCTTTATTCCTGTCCTGCCACTATGTTCTTCAGAACCATTTTGGGGATTTTTTTGGAATCCATATATATGTGATAGCGTAAAGTATTTGTTTTTCTCTTTCTGACTTAACTTCATTCTGTATGAGAGTCTCTAGATACATCCACCTCACTAAAAATAACTCAATTTCGGTTCTTTTTATGGCTGAGTAATATTCCATTGTTTATATGTGCCACATCTTCTTTATCCATTCATCTGTCGATGGACACTTAGGTTGCTTCCATGTCCTGGCTATTGTAAATAGAGCTGCAATGAACATTTTGGTACATGACTCTCTTTGAATTATGGTTTTCTCAGGGTATATGCCAAGTAGTGGGATTGCTGGGTCATATGGTAGTTCTATTTTTAGTTTTTTATGGAACCTCCATGGTGTTCTCCATAGTGGCTGTATCAATTTACATTCCCACAGCAGTGCAAGAGGGTTCCCTCTTCTCCACACCCTCTTCAGCATTTATTGTTTCTAGATTTTTTGATGATGGCCATATATACGGGTCTTGTTTTGTATCCATTCTGCCAGTCTATGGCTTTTGGTTGGAGCATTCAGTCCATTTACATTTAAGGTAGTTATTGATATGTATGTTCCTATTACCATTTTCTTAATTGTTTTGGGTTTGTTATTGTAGGTCTTTTCCTTCTCTTGTGTTTGCTGCCTAGAAAAGTTCCTTTAGCATTTGTGGTAAAGCTGGTTTAGTGGTGCTGAATTCTCTTAGCTTTTGCTTGTCTGTAAAGGTTTTAATTACTCTGTTGAATCTGAATGAGATCCTTGCTGGGTAGAGTAATCTTGGTTGTAGTTTTTTCCATTTCATCACTTTAAATATGTCCTGCCACTCCCTTCTGGCTTCCAGAGTTTCTCCTGAAAGATCAGCTGTTAACATTATGGGGATTCCCTTGTATGTACTTTGTTGCTTTCCCTTGCTGCTTTTAATATTTTTTTTTGTATTTAATTTTTGATTGTTTGATTAATATGGGTCTTGGCGTGTTTCTCTATTGATTTATCCTGTATGGGACTCTCTGTGGTTCGTGTACTTGATTGACTATTTCCTTTCCCATGTTAGGGATGTTTTCAACTATTATCTCTTCAAATATTTTCTCAGTCCCTTTTTTTTCTCTTCTTCTTCTGGGATCCCTATAATTCAAATGTTGGTGCATTTAATGTTGTCCCAGAGGTCTCTGAGCATGTCCTCCATTCTTTTCATTCTTTGTTCTGCTCTGTGGTAGTTATTTCCACTATTTTATCTTCCTTGTCACTTATCCGTTTTCTGCCTCAATTATTCTGCTGTTGATTCCTTCTACAGAGTTTTAAATTTCATATTATGGTTTTTATCAATGTTTATTTGCTCTTTAGTTTTTCTAGGTCCTTGTTGAACATTTCTTATATTTTCTCCATTCTATTTCCAAGATTTTGGATCATCTTTACTATCATTACTCTGAATTCTTTTTCAGGTAGGCTGCCTATTTCCTCTTCATTTGTTTGGTGTGTTGGGTTTTTACCTTGCTCCTTCAACTGCTGTGTATTTCTTTGTCTTCTCATTTTGCTTAACTTACTGTGTTTGGGGTCTCTTTTTCGCAGGCCACATGTTCGTAGTTCCCGTTGTTTTTGGTGTCTGCCCCCAGTGGGTAAAGTTGGTTCAGTGGGTTGTGTAGGCTTCCTGGTGAAGGGGACTGTTGCCTGTGTTCTGGTGGATGAGGCTGGATCTTGTCTCTCTGGTGGGCAGGATCATGTCCGGTGGTGTGTTTTGGAGTGTCTGTGACCTTATTATGATTTTAGGCAGCCTCTCTGCTAATGGGTTTGTTTGTGTTCCTGTCTTGCTAGTTGTTTGGCATAGGGTGTCCAGCCCTGTAGCTTGCTGGTCGAGTGGAGCTGGGTCTTAGGGTTGAGATGGAGATCTCTGGGAAAGTTGTCTCCATCTGATATTACATGGGGCCGGGAGGTCTCTGGTGGACCAATGTCCTGAACTTGGCTCTTCCACCTCAGAGGCTCAGGCCTGACAGCTGGCCGGAGCACCAAGACCCTGTCAGAAGAAAAGGGAGAAAGAAAAAGAAAGAAAGAAAGAAAAGAATAAAATAAAATAAAGTTATTAAAATAAAAAATTAAAAAACATTATTATTAAAAATTAAAAAGGGGCTTCCCTGGTGGCGCAGTGGTTGAAAGCCCGCCTGCCGATGCAGGGGACGGGTTCATGCCCCAGTCCGGGAGGGTCCCACATGCTGCGGAGCAGCTGGGCCCGTGAGCCATGGCAGCTGGGCCTGTGCGTCCGGAGCCTGTGCTCCACAGCAGGAGAGGCCACAGCAGTGAGAGGCCCGCGTACCGCAAAAAAAAAAAATTAAAAAGTAAATAGAAAAAAAGACAGAAAGAAGAGAGCAACCATATGAAAAAACAAATCCACCAATGATAACAAGTGCTAAAAACTATACTGAAAAAAAAAAAAGGACAGATAGAACCTAGGAGAAATGGTAAAAGTAAAGCTATACAGACAAAATCACACAAAGGAACATACACACTCACAAAAAGAGAAAAGAAAAAATTTTAAAAAAGGAAGCAAGCAACCAAAGCAATAAACAAATCTACCAATCATAATTAGCTCTAAATAGTAAACTACAATAAACATAAAACCAGAAACAAATTAGATGCAGAAAGGAAACCCCAAGTCTACAGTTGCTCCTAAAGTCCACCACCTCAATTTTGGGATGATTTGTTGTCTATTCAGGTACTCCACAGATGCAGGGTACATCAAGTTGATTGCAGACATTTAACCTGCTGCTCCCGAGGCTGCAAGGAGAAATTTCCCTCTCTCTTCTTTGTTCACACAGCTGTTGCGTTTCAGCTTTGGATCTGGCCCCGCCTCTGCATGTAGGTCACCTGAGGGCATCTCTTTCCTGCCCAGACAGGACAGGGTTTAAATAGAAGCTGATTCGGGGGCTCTGGCTCACTCAGGTGGCGGGTGGGGTAGGGAAGGGTAGGGAATGCGGGGCGAGCCTGAGGTGGCAGACGCCAGAATGATGTTGCAACAGCCTGAGGCACGCTGTGTGTTCTCCCGGGGAAGTTGTCCGTGGATCACGGTACCCTGGCAGTGGCGGGCTGCACAGGCTCCTGGGAGTGGAGGTGCGGAGAGTGACCTGTGCTTGCACACAGGCTTCTTGGTGGCTGCAGCAGCAGCCTTAGCGTCTCATGCCCGCCTCTGGTGTCCGCGCTGATAGCTGCAGCTCTCGCCCATCTCTGGAGCTCATTTAGGCAGTGCTCTGAATCCCCGCTCCTCGTGCACCCTGAAACAATGGTCTCCTGCCTCTTAGGCAGATCCAGACTTTTTCCCGGACTCCCTCCCGGCTAGCTGTGGCGCACTAACCCCTTCAGGCTGTGTTCACACAGCCCCAGTCCTCTCCCTGAGATCCGACCTCCGAAGCCCGAGTCTCAGCTCCCAGCCCCCACCCACACAGGCTGGTGAGTGCTGGTCGGCACCCCTCCTCTGTGCTGGAATCTCTCCGCTTTGCCCTCTGCACCCCTGTTGCTGTGCTCTCCTCCGTGGCTCAGAAGCTTCCACCCCCTCCACCACCTGTCTCCACCAGTGAAGGGGCTTCCTATTTGGAAACTTTTCCTCCTTCACAGCTCCCTCCCACTGGTGCAGGTCCCATCCCTATTCTTTGTCTCTGTTTTTTCATTTTTCTTTTGCCCTACCCAGGTATGTGGGGATTTTCTTGCCTTTTGGGAAGTCTGAGGTCTTCTGCCAGCATTCAGTAGGTGTTCTGTAGGAGTTGTTCCACATGTAGATGTATTTTTTTTAATTTTTTTTTTAAGAATTTTTTTTATTAGTTTCTGCTCTATAACAAAGTGAATCAGTCATACATATACATCTGTTCCCACAGCCCTTCCCTCTTATGTCTCCCTCCCTCACACCCTCCGTATCCCACCCCTCTAGGTGGTCACAAAGCACCGAGCTGATCTCCCTGTGCTATGCGGCTGCTTCCCACTAGCTATCTACCTTACGTTTGGTAGTGTATATATGTCCATGCCTCTCTTTCGCTTTGTCACAGCTTACCCTTCCCCCTCCCCATATCCTCAAGTCCATTCTCAAGTAGGTCTCTGTCTTTATTCCTGTTTTACCAAAGAAGATGTGGCACATATATACAATGGAATATTACTCAGCCATAAAAAGAAACGAAACTGAGCTATTTGTAATGAGGTGGATAGACCTAGAGTCTGTCATACAGAGTGAAGTAAGTCAGAAAGAGAAAGACAAATACCGTATGCTAACACATATATATGGAATTTAAGGGAAAAAAATGTCACATGTAGATGTATTTTTGATGCACTTGTGGGGAGGAAGGTGATCTCCATGTCTTACTCCTCTGCCATCTTGAAGGTCTCCCCTGGTTCTATTTTTTAAATACATTTTTCTTTTAGAATAGATTTAGATTCACAAAAAAGTTGCAAGGATAGTACAGAGAGTTCAAGTATACCCTGAACCACCCGTTTCTCATATTATTAACTCTGCTCTTTGTTCATTAAGTATTTTGCTGTCCTAGCCTTTCCTTCCTGAAGAGGTCTCTTAGAGGCTAAATGTTCCCCAACATAGTTTGATGCATCTCTGAGTCTGCTAGAGCTCTGCAGTCTTGGGAACTGCTTTCACCATTGTCTCTCTCTTATGCTACCTCCTGGAACCTGTGTCTGCCTCTCTGTCTGTATGTGTCTTTCTCTCTGTCTCTTTCTCTCTCTCTCTCTCTTTTGTTTATTCCCTTATTTTCATGGAGCACATCCTCCAGGGAGAATCTGCATGTCTGACAATGACTTTGGTTTACTCTTGCGTTTAGTTGATATCTGTTGGGTCTGGAGTTTTAGGAAGAAAATAATGTTCCCTTAGTATTATGAGGCATTACTCAATTGTTCTCCACATTCCAGTTGTCTTTGTGATATCCAAGACATTCTTCTTCTTAATCCTTCTTAGGAAACCTGTTTTTTCTTCTTGGTTACTTTTAGAATCTTCTTTGTCCCCAACTTTGGCTTCTAAAACCTACCTCTGCTCTATTCTCTGAATATTATAGGCATCTGGTCTGCTCTTTTGGATTTACGAGGAATGAACTAAACAGTGTATTGAAAGCTGTGTGCATAAGTATGTGACTTGCTATCTGAGGGCCTTTCTATAGTAGAACCTCCAGTGTCAGTCAGGATAGTTAGACTAGTTAAGACTAGTTAGACTAGTTAGACTAGTTAAGAGTCCTCACAGAAGGTGCTTCTAATCTCCTACCTGGAGGGCAAAAGTCTGGCTGCTCATCCCCTATTTTAATGTATATAGTCTTTCAAGTCTGGAGAATTTATATTTTAACTTTGCAGAGATTAAAACTCCTGGAATGAGAAGGAACTGTCATCCAGCTTCACAGGGAAGGGGAGAGGACTTGAGACTGTCTTTTTAAAAAAGACTAAGAGTTATAATTTAATTTCAGCCCCAACCTTCCCCCAGAGGTTAGTGGTATCATTAATTTGAATCTTTGGAGAATTCTTCTGCATAAAATTAAGTTGTTCCTCAAATACCCACTGCCAATTTAAGATTTAACTTTCTAGTCCATCTGCTTTCCAGTTTCCCATAATTTGCCACCATTGTGTTCTCTCCAATTATCTTGGTCCTTGTTATGCTATTTTAAAAATCCTTTTATTGTTGTGTTACTTGGATTTGAGGAAGGAATGAAAGCTAATTGCATATGATCAACCCACCATTTTAACAGGTGTAACCCTGTCATTGACCCAGTTAGAGCAGATGCTTTACAAAGGAAAAATAAATTCACATATCCATATCCATATTTCCTCTCATTTCATGGGAAACCAGGGCAGAAATTAGAATAGATGCAGAATGTGTAATGATTTTAGATTTGCCTATGATCTCTGACTAGACTATTCTAAATTCATAAAACTTTCCTATTTAAATTTCAGTTTATTTGAGTGTTATGAGTCATTAAAGCACAGAGTACGTGAGAGAGGAAAGCAGTTGGATCATGCTCCAAAACAACTCTCAATGTTTACTGGAAAGTTTTTTTTTTTTTTTTTAAGGAGAGAAGATTAAGTCTCCAGGAAGCTTATCTTGGTACTTTCAGATCAAAGCTATTCAAACAACGACTGAATAAACATATTGGCTAGTGATGACGACAAAGATTCTAATATGATATTAAGAAAATTACAAATCTTGGAACAAAGTAACTTTGGAAAGAGTTAAGAATATCCTTAAGAAATAAACTTTTTCACTCTATGGTTAGGACTACAGTAACTCGTCAATCTAAGCATGTGCTGGTGTGAATTCTATAAATGCAACTCTTATTAGACAATAGTTTCTTGAATAATCATTCTGGAATATTGTCTTTAACTATCACATCACTTTTAAAGTACATTGTATTCAAAATCACTAGAGTCTGCATTTATTTATGATACAGGTCCAAATTTACATGAGTATTAAACAGTATCTCGATTGTTTCTTTAGAGTCTTTATAACAAAAAAATGTGTAACAATGGGATGAACAAAATTAGCTTTCATCTTTTGAACTGGAGATTTTTTCTGTGCAGGATTTTTTATGCTTTTATCTCCTTGAAAAAATGGCAGCATGGCCCATCTTAAAAGAATTATGCTCAGCTCTAAATACCTGTCTCTGGGAAAATTAGACCTATAGATAGGATGTGTAATAGAAGCAGCCTTCTATAAGGCTCTAATTTCTGTTTCAAGGAACTTTTCCTTGCCTCAGATGAGAACCCTTTTAAGTGCATCCTGCATGAGAGATTACACTCTTTGTTATAGGAATCTAAGACCATAAAACTCCTAAATGAGACTGTACCTCTCCTCACAATTTCTGAAGTACATACCTACACTTTAACATTCTTCTACAGATGAGAAGCAAAATATTAAAAAGAAGAGAGACATTATTAAAAAATGGAAAAGCTGCTTAAGCATTTTATAAGGTTAATGTTTATGACAAACATTAGGTGAAAATTTCCTTCTTAGAAATCACAAGCCAGAGAACTGGTTTGGGTGCAAGAAATCAGGAACCACTATGCCCTGAAAGAGGACACTGATAGTAGAAAAGTAGTCCATTGATTTCGTTCTACTCTGTGACTTCTGCTGCAACAGCCACTGAGATATATTGATAAATCAGGTTTTTATTGTCTATTTTTCAGTCTTAACATTGCCACAGAGATAGGATATGGAAGTAGGGAACCCCAAATATGAAGCAGACGGCTGCCAAATTTGGGAGTATCTTTTACTAAAGGAAATCCTTTGAGGAAAATGTGGAAGATTCCAGCCCTACCCATTGGGTCACCCTAGTCTCTCAAAGGAAGGAGTGTCAAGATCATGTGGGATGGGACATAGATTGTGGCTACCTCTGGGAAAGACAATCTGCTACCAGACTGGTTAAATAAATTATGGCATATCCAATGGTTGGAATATGAGAAACTAGAAAAAATGCTTGAAGACCATTTAATAATAAACACTGTTCATGCTACAATTATATAGTAACACAGATACAAATATAACAGAATTGATAATGTAGAAATAAATATATTAAGAGAGAATATGATGTAGTGCTATTCCTCAGTAGATATAAGCACATAAAGTACTTTTTCTGAAAAAGGAAAGATGCCAAAATTAGCATGAGAATAAATTATAAAAGTTGAAGAATAGTAATTATTAAAGGTTTTGAAATAATATTCAAAGATGTTGCCAACTCTTAAAAAGAAAAAAAGAAAAAAGAAAGAAAGGAAGGAAGGAAAGAAGAAAGATACGTTTAACCAAGAAAGTTTTGCAGGTGATTTCCATCAAACATTCAAGGGACAGATGATCCTTATATTTTTTAAGTTGTTTCAGATAATTTAAAAAAGAGAAAGACGCTCAAGCATTTTATGAGACTAGTATAACCTTGACTTCCAAATTAGATAAGGAGAGTATAAAAATTTTTTAAATCCATAAGTCTATTTCACTTATTAACACATATGAGAATTCTAAATAAATTATTGCTAACTGAATTTGATAGGATATTAAAAATAACAGTATAATTAAGAGGAGTTATCTCGGGAATGCAAACTATAGCTAGTGGGTTTATAAAAATAAACACTAATGAATAACTAAGGAACCATTTTTTTAAACCCATTATTTATGTATTTATTTACATCTTTATTGGAGTATAATTGCTTTACACTGGTGTTTTAGTTTCTGCTTTATAACAAAGTGAATCAGCTATATGTGTATATATATATATCCCCATATCTCTGCCCTCTTGTGTCTCCCTCTCACCCTCCCTATCCATGGTCACAAAGCACCGAACTGATCTCCCTGTGCTATGTGGCTGCTTCCCACTAGCTATCTATTTTACATTTGGTAGTGTATATATGTCCATGCCACTCTCTCACTTCGTCTCAGCTTACTCTTCCCACTCCCCATGTCCTCAGGTCCATTCTCTATGTCTGTGTCTTTATTACTGTCCTGGCCCTAGGTTCTTCAGAACCATTTTTTTTAGATTCCATATATATGTGTTAGCATACAGTATTTGTTTTTCTCTTTCTGACTTACTTCACTCTGTATGACAGACTCTAGGTCCATCCACCTCACTACAAATAACACAATTTCATTTCCTTTTATGGCTGAGTAATATTTGATTGTCTATATGTGCCACATCTTCTTTATCCATTCATCTGTCGATGGACATTTACGTTGCTTCCATGTCCTGGCTATTGTAAATAGAGCTGCAATGAACATTGTGGTACATGACTCTTTTTGAATTATGGTTTTCTCAGGGTATATGCCCAGTAGTGGGATTGCTGGGTCATATGGTAGTTCTATTTGTAGTTTTTTAAGGAACCTCCATACTGTTCTCCATAGTGGCTGTATCAATTTACATTCCCAACAACAGTGCAAGAGGGTTCCTTTTCTCCACACCCTCTCCAGCATTTATTGTTCGTAGATTTTTTGATGATGGCCATTCTGACTGGTGTGAGGAGATACCTCATTGTAGTTTTGATTTGCATTTCTCTAATGATTAGTGATGTTGAGCATCTTTTCATGTGTTTGTTGGCAATCTGTATATCTTCTTTGGAGAAATGTCTGTTTAGGTCTTCTGCCCATTTTTGGATTGGGTTGTTTGTTTTTGGATATTGAGCTGCATGAGCTACTTGTAAATTTTGGAGATTAATCCTTTGTCAGTTGCTTCGTTTGCAAATATTTTCTCCCATTCTGAGGGTTGTCTTTTCATCTTGTTTATGGCTTCCTTTGCTGTTCAAAAGCTTTTTAGTTTCATTAGGTCCCATTTGTTTATTTTTGTTTTTATTTCCATTTCTCAAGGAGGTGGATCAAAAAGGATCTTGTTGTGATTTATGTCATAGAGTGTTCTGCCTATGTTTTCCTCTAAGAGTTTGATAGTGTCTGGCCTTACATTTAGGTCTTTAATCCATTTTGAGTTTATTTTTGTGTATGGTGTTAGGGAGTGTTCTAATTTCATTCTTTTACATGTAGCTGTCCAGTATTCCCAGCACCACTTACTGAAGAGGCTGTCTTTTCGCCATTGTATATTCTTACCTCCTTTATCAAAGATAAGGTGACCATAAGTGTGTGGGTGTATCTCTGGGCTTTTAATCCTGTTCCACTGATCTATATTTCTGTTTTTGTGCCTGTACTATACTGTCTTGATTACTGTTGCTTTGGAGTATAGTCTGAAGTCTGAGGAACCATTTTTAAATGAAGAGCAAAGAGGAAAGTAGAATTTATTACATAGTTATAAAAATAAAAATAATGTGGTATCTGCCTCAATAAGCAAATAAGCAAATAAAACAGAAATAAAAGAAGGGCTCTGCATAAGTAATTGACTCTACTCTGTCATGATTTAAAAAGAAAGTGGAAGGCTGAGTAGTCCAGATTGGGTGAACACTGGTTCAGAAGCATGGGTGAAAGATTGTGGCAATTCAGGGAACTGACAGTAATTTAGTATTGCTGGAGCATGGGATGCACATCTGGATAAGTGGTGGAGATGAGGCTGAAGAAGTCTATAGAACTCAGATCAAGAATAGCTTGTGGGCCTCCCTGGTGGCGCAGTGGTTGAGAGTCCGCCTGCCGATGCAGGGGATACGGGTTCGTGCCCCGGTCTGGGAGGATCCCATATGCCGCGGAGCGGCTGGGCCCGTGAGCCATGGCCGCTGGGCCTGCGCATCCGGAGCCTGTGCTCCGCAACGGGAGAGGCCACAACAGTGAGAGGCCCGCATACCGCAAAAAGAAAAAAAAAAAAAAAAAGAATAGCTTGTATTTCGTACTAAGAAGTTTAAAAATATAGGAGGTCATTGAAAGCTCTGAATAAAGAAATGGCAGGCTGTGTTTGACATTGTCAGCAATATTGAGAATGGATTGGAAAGGCTGGAAAAAGGAAGAGAGTTAGGAGGTTTTGCAGGTGTTTGATTTAATGTGGTAGTCAGGGGAACAGAAGAAGTCAAAAGGATGACTCTGAGATTCTAAGTGACAGTACATGTTGATTCCATTAACCAAGATAGAAAATACAAGAGTAAGAGAAGGATACCCCAGAACCTGAGAGTCAATGTGTAAAATAACACTTCATGAATAAGATTAGTTAGATATATGCTAGATGTAACATTTTCTCAACCAGAGTTGTGAAGTACAGACAAGGTCAAGCTATGTTAGCATATATATAATTGCTCTGGGATAGTCTAATAACTCCCTGTGCCAGTCTGAAACAGGATAACTTTAGAAGATAATTTGTCACAGTAGAGGTGGTGATGTGTGTTCAGCACTTTCCATTGATATGAAAGACAGAATATGGAGATGGCAACTAACATACTATTAGAGAAGTAGCCCCTCAAAGGTGCATAGATGTGGTCTCTCTTGGCCTGGATATAATATCTCCAGTGAGGTCAGAGCTCTAGTTCTGCTTATCATGTGGCCTCTTTTATTGATATCTGGAGAAAGAGAGAAAAAGAGAGAGAGAGAAAGAAGGCAGGGGGGTGGTTTGCAGATACACTGATCCATATGAAAATTTTTATTTGTATTATAAATAAGAAAACTGGGAATTTAATGTGTCTTGTAAACTTATTGGAATCATTCAGTTCCCCTATCTATAGCTGACATTAGAGCATTAGATAAGATCAGTTTCATGAACCTGAAAGGCTGAGGCCTGGACCTGAACTATGATAAATTCACCCCATTCCACCCTGGGAAACATCTAGGCAGCCAACCAACTGGGTTTCCTCTGACCAGCTGAGATGTATATGAGACATCTAAATGAAACTGTTTAAAAGTTACCTGAAATTAGAATGAATTTGGGCTAGAGAAAGTGGACTTGGCATACTGGACCTTGTAGATGTTAGATGCTGCTTTAGGAAGTGAGATGCCCCAGGAAGAACATGTAAAGTGAGAAGAAAAGCAGGTTAGGAGTTGAACTTGCCCAAGACTAACATGAAGGGATGAGGAGAGACAAATTTACCTTTTTATGAGTATTTATCAAGAAGTCAACTATCCAGGCAAAGATTTTAAGTTTAAGTGTTTAAGATTTAAGTGAGAATGCTGGTAGCAACAAGAAAGGAAAATATAAAATGACTGTGACAGAGATTGTGAAAATACAGCAAACTAGGGAAGAGTAACCCTCAGCTGTCATCTAATAGTACTTATTTAAATTCACAGAACTCTCCTTTCCCTGAGAGCTTCCTGCCCTGAAGGCACTGACCTTTCCACCTACATCCATCACCTGAGCTAGATCCCAGTGCAGCTGCTAAATTTGGGGAAGCCCCTGCAGTGAAGTGTTACCACAGCAGGTAACCTAAAAGGCTAACAAGAATTGTTCTACTTGACTGATTACTCTCCACTGTTATCTGGAGAAGGATAGACATTTTTCTTTGGGGAGAAACAACCACACTTTTTTTGTTTTTTTTTAAATCCAGTTACAGCAAGTAAATGCCTCCACCAATTCAAACAAAATCTGTATAACAAACATTGGTGGCATTGACTAGTGTTCTCAAAGTATGATTCCCTGGGAGCAGCAGCATCAGTGCCTTGGGAACTATTAGAAATGTAAATTCTTGGCCTCCTCTCAAACTTAGTGATGAGAAGGGCCCAGCAATGTGTTTTACCAAGCCCTTTACCAAATTTACCAAGAATTTTTCAGATGATAAAATAATTCTTGATTCCTTCACTTGCTCAACAAGCATTACTGGGTAGGCAGCTATAATTTGGGCAAGGTTCTTTGAATGAATTAATGAATAAGTGAATGAATCAGAAACCTATTTCTCCCAGACCCTAGCAAGAGAAAAAAACAAAACAAAAACAGAACACTGTTCTTATTTTCCAGAATTTGGTACAGCAATTTGACATGTGCCTTCTCTGTTAAGTATACAAATCACACCACATTCCTTTTCTCTGTTGTGCAACAGTTCTGCACTTGGAGCATAAAATAGCCCTGGACTTTTTATTTTGCCTAATGGCAACTCAATCTCTAGATAATTTCAGAAGCACCAGTTTCAAAATGTCTAAGACATATTGAAGCATAATCTCATGTTTCAGTAATGTTCAGACACTTGTAACTTGTCTTAGTCCAATATTTTTTAGAATAAAACAAAACTAGATGTTTATATTTTTCAATAATTTTAGTATTTTGACCCTGAAATCATGTTGACAATAATTCCTAAGGCCAGGAAAGAAAATTTTATTTGAAAATAACTATGTTAAATTGATATATAACCCTTCTTGACCAGAAGGTATAGAACTTAGAAAAGGATTGGAGATAGTATATGTTCCTGAACCATGTTAGATTGATTAGCTTCTCAGGGTTGGTTCCTTTCTCCATTCTGCCATCCCCCATCCTTCTAAGCCTTTAAATTCTGTGTTTTATCTGTTACCCCATAACCCTTGGAAGAGGAAGCATTTTTTTCCTTAAGAATGTACCCTTTTCATTGAGTGTCTATGGATAAGGGTTCTTAATACTCCTTGCCGCTGCCCCCTTTCATCCCATGGAGTCTGCAAGACGTTAGGAAGCCTGATGTCACTGTGTGAACAAGCTAAATATTGTGGTCGTCCACAGCAAGAACTTACGGTCTTTAACCAATATCAAAGCACTGCATATTGAATCCCTGCTGTGTGTGTAAGTGAAGGAGGTTGCCGAGGGGTTGAGAGGGAGAATGGGGGATGGGGAGGAGTTGAGGACCAGGGAGGGAAAGCCAGCAGTGGCCTGCTGACCTAGGCTCAGTAGCATGACAGCTTGACTCATTAAAATACAAGAAAGATAAGTTTTGAAACCCATGGCAAAACAAATAGTGCTGTTGTGTAATCCAAAGTGCAGTGCTGTAGAAAAATTACAATGCTCAAAACTTCTATCAATCTTGTTGATAAAATGCAAAAGTCACTCAGTGATCTGAAGAGCACTAGTGAGTTGTCAGATACCAAATCTTGAAGAATAATTAGGCATTGTAAAACACTTGATAAAAAAAAATTCTCAAATTGTTCTGTTATTCGGAATCCTTAGTTAGGTATAGAAATTCAGTTTTATTTTCCTTGGATTTGAAGCTGAGTTTTATCTTCAGGAAATAACCTGGAAGGCTATTCTTATTCATTTCCTGCTTTGAATATATCAAGTTTCAATCAGGAAAATGAAAAGGGAGGAAAAGAATGAAGTATGAAGTCAAATAAAAGATGGGACTAAAATAACTCTCCTAAAATGAAAACAAAATATGCTAAAACCAGTTAGAATGTGTTGAAAAATTAGGCAAGGAGGAAAATCAAAGCAAGATTTTTATTACTATGTTCTTTAAATATGCAGAGTATTTTTCAGGCTTTGGGTATGAAAACGGGCAGGCATTAGTGCTTTCTAGTTAAAACTCTAAGAATAATATCATTTTATAACAATGCCTTTTTATGATAATGCTATTCCATAGTATGGTTTTCTTTTTCCCATTTGATATTAAATATGAAGGTTTTTTTTACATCTTTATTGGAGTATAATTGCTTTACAATGTTGTGTTAGTTTCTGCTTTATAACAAAGTGAATCAGCTATATGTACACTTATATCTCCATATCCCCTCCCTCTTGCATCTCCCTCCCACCCTCCCTATCCCACCCCTCTAGGTGGTCGCAAAGCACTGAGCTGATCTCCCTGTGCTATGCAGCTGAAGCTTATTTTTGTATAAAATAGGGAATGTTAAGAAAAGAATGTTAGAAGCAAATGTTGGACATCTGAACTGAGAAACTGCCTGTTGCGTATCAAACATCGATTTGGGTTCCTCTTTTACAAACAACGCTGTTTATTCGATGCTGAATAAGACAGACAGCAAAGCAAATAGGATATGGGGTTGGTGGGGCCGGGAGAGGGGAGTGAGCATTTCCTGCATATAACAAAAGGGCAGAGTGCTGAAAATATTAAATGGAACTAAGAAAGGATGAAAATACCAGTGCTTTAAAAGCAAAAAGCTAAAAGGCATAAGTAAACAGAACCAAACAAACAGAGTAATGACGATTTGATTGGAATTTACATTCTGTATACTAACTTGCTATTTTCATGAAATTTCAAAATGGGCCATAGTGTCAGAGTCCTGCAATTGTGCCATTAAGGGTATTTGGCTGCTTATGAGAAAACATTCCTTTTCTCAGGAAACTGCTCACAGTTTTTTAAAAATGACATATTCCTTGCGATTTGTCATTCTTTTTTATGGCTGAGTAATATTCCATTGCATATATGTATATACCACCGTTTCTTTATCCTGAATGTCTACTCTTATACTGTGAAAGCATATTCTGAATAACATTACTACGTTCTCTCTTAAAATATAAGCCAGTGAAAATGAGCCACCTGTATCAGGAATAATAAGGAAGCTTTTAAAATGCCAATTTCTAGGTCCTGTCCCACTATGTGGTATAGACAGTAGCAAGGGCCTTCATGGAAAATGACAGGGCTAGTGGTTCTCAAATTTTAGCAAACACCAGAACCACCTGGAGGGTTGGGTAAACAGATTGCTAGGCCTCAACCCCAGGAGTTTCTGATTCAGTAAGTTTGGGTTGATGCCTGGGAATCTGCATTTCTAACAAGGTCCCAAGTGACTCTGAGGCTGCTGGTCCAGGGACTGTGCTTTGAGGAGCATTGGGCGAGGCCCTCCCACAAGCTCAGTGACATACACAGTGGCAAACTCTCCCTACAGGTTCATCAAGAGCACCATTCAAACCGATGCTTCAAGAAAACTACAAACCACCACAAGTCACAGATTTAACAACACTGTTTGTGGTCAATTTTAAATCCATAAATGCCATGGGTCTACTGAACTTTTTCTGCCTTTTTATAGTTGAGTGCTATACTTAAGCTTAACCTTTTGTCTCTTTTATAAGGGACACATTTCTTTTATTCAAGTACCTGGATTGTAATTAACATCATGTAATTAACATGAAAATCTAATGACAATGAACTTAATGCAAATATCAAGTTTTTATGTAAATCTCCAACTGAACACCTGCTTCTGTGATAGTACTTAGAGAGTCACTTATTTTAAATCTGTCACACTGTGGCAAGGACTGTGTATTACCAAATTTTGCTAGATTATTTGCGTTAACAAACAACTGCAAAATCTCCATCACTTATAATGGTAAAGATTTTTTTTCTTATTCTTGTTATGAGTCACCTGTGGATCCCCTGCAGCTCCACTCTACCTATCTTCTCATTCTGCGACCCAGGCTAAAAGGAGCAGTGCCTATCTGGGCGTGCCACTGTCATTGCAGAGGGAGGGAGAAATGGCTGAAGCATGCTATGGTTCTCAAAGCTTCTGCCTGGACACACTATATGCCACTTCTGCTTACATTCCACTGGGCAAATAGTCCCATGGCCCAGACTGATGTTAGTGTGTCATATGACCATATGTGAGGTGTATAATCCTATAGGTTAGACTTCAAATAATTGGAAAGGAAAGTACAATATTACATACTAGAAACTAAGCTTTTCATTTAGCTCTAAATAGGCCAGAGAGTATGCCTGGGGCTTTCAGAGATTGAAATAAGACTCTAAAACAAAGAACACATATGTATTATCTGCCTACTTTGTATTAGAGAAAAAGGACAAGGCCAAACAACGGACAAACTGAAGAGGGAAGAGCATTACAAGAGTCCTGGTCAGTCCATCCCTGAAAATAGAAACTATTGGCCAGGCTATTTGGTTTCTCATCTGCAATGCAAAATTAGAAAACATCCCATAACCCTCCAGGGATAGTATAAGGATTCATTAATTTCCAGAGAGGTGGTAATTTCCCCCAAGGTATTTTCAAGGTTCTGTCCCTCAGGAAAAAAAAAAATTGCTCAAAAGTCTAAATTTATTTTTAGTTGTTATTAAAGTCACGACATTATACTTACTTGGAGTTCAGCCTGAAAACTTAATTTCTGACCTTGTTAAAGAGATTTTAAATTGCTTTAAAATTTTTTTTTGTATTTTGATAGATTATGTATCCTCCGCTATTAAATAAATAGGACCAAGGGTACTTGGTAAAAAAATTAACCTTGATCTCCTTTCTAAACTTAATAGAATTATCTTACTTACTAGTTAATATATATACTTAATACTTGGGAATATAGTTTTCTACTAACCTATTTTCTACACATACTCAAAACAAATGTTTACTTACTGAAATTTTTTGTTTTCTAAGGAAGAAATTCTAATTGCTCTTTTATGATAGGCATGTAATGTACACTTCCTGGTCCTTTCACTGATGGCTTGTTGTTAAGACAATGTAGAGAATGATGCTATTGAATTTTTTAATCTGCCAATTCTCAAGTACCCAGTTATGACATAAAATTGAGGATGCTATTTGCTTAACAGCTGCCACACTAAACAGGACAACTTGTAATTTCCATGACTACTGGAATCCAACACTAATGGAGGGGTGCCCAGATGAATCTAAGTGACAATTCAGAACAGCTCTCAGGAGTCTGAGACAAGAACCATGACAACAATTGCCAATATGAAAGGAGTCAGCCAGTAAAGAATTTCTTAGCAGGGTGCAATGCCTGATAAGCAACAGAAAACTGCGCAATGCAACACGGTTATTATTTTCTGGACCTATATACACATTTTCTTTTTCTCTTAAATTATGTTTTTACCATCTTGTTATTAATAGATGGCACGTAGACCACAAAAGATCTTCCCATGCACCATCTCATTCTCTTCTCAAGGCTTTCTGGTCATATCCACTTTAAAGATAAGAAAATTATATTTCAGAGAATTTATCCAAAGACACACATCTAGTTAATGAAAGAATTGGAACTTCCTTTGAATTCAGGTCCTCCGTTTCATATGCTGCCTTTACACTAAACCTTGGCTTCCTACTACTGAGTTTTAAAAAAAACTTAATCAAATTGCCTTGCAGTCAATTTAGTTCTGTCATCAAAATTTCTGAGAGCATTGAATTGATTATGCTTAATCTCATGTTATTACATAGAAATGATCTGTATGTCTATTACATACTCATTTATCAGAAGTGTTTAAAAATAGTCCATTCTTGCTCCTAGGCAGAGTCTACTTACCATAGCAGGTATGGTAAATTTCCAGGTACAAAAAGTATTTCTTACATCCATATTTAGGTTGGAGTTTGCCAGAAGGTTCTACCAGATATCTGAACCACATCCCCCACACCTGAGATACCAAATTTGAGTGCAGATGATATGTCTATTATCACCCACTGATAACACCTGGCAAAGTTGCCTGAATCGGTGAGAAATCAATTAGGATAGGCAAAGAGATGCATTTTAGGAAAGACAAGGTTTGCTAATTTTTTAGTCAATTACTTTCTCTAGATTACCTTGCTAGATATTATGAAAGATATCATGGGAAATTTGCTATAGAAAACGTACCATCCAGATGAGGAGACAGTACAAATACATCAAAGATAACTAATGATGCATCTTAATGAATTCTTTCATCATATATTCAACAAATATATATCGAACACCAAACTTGCACCAGGTAATATGCTAGAGGTGATGGATACATAAAGGAACAAAATAGAGGAGACAGCAGTGAAGATATTAAAGCAGAATGGATGACATTCATTCTTGAAGAACAAAATACAAGAGTTCAGTGTAGACATTAAAGCAATATAGATGCTACACTTCCTAAGAAAGCAAAAAACAAGGAAACTGCAGTGTAGACATTAAAGCAACATAGATGCCACACACCTTGGACAAATGGAGGATTATCCTGGTATTTTCATGGAAGGCCAACTGAGGCCCTGAAGAATGAGTAGAACCAAGAGAGAAAGATTTTAAATCTAAAGATATTTTAGATTAAAAGACTAATATATGTAAAGTCTTAGAAGATGGAAATAAGCAAGACTTATCTGGAAGAGTAATGAGTAATATATTCTATCTATAACAAAGGAAGAAGTGGGAGAAAGGGGTTGAGACGAGTCTATGGAAGGATTCGAATTAATTACAAGTTAATACCTTTAGGTATCTTGTTACAGTGGGGCACCATTAAAGTTACCAAATAGAAGAATGGAATGAACAAAGCAACAGTTTAAGAAGATTAAAGATATGCAAAATGGACTGTAGTAAAGGGGTTGGGGAAGAATATCAAGAGTGGGTAAGAGCTGAGGCTACTGCCTGGGAGGGGGCTTGAGGTAGTCTTTTGGGTTATGGAAATGTATATCTTGTTTTGTGGTTGGTTATTAAACAATCATATACATATACAAAGTGTCAACAGACTGAACACTTAATATTTGCTTGAAATAAGTTTTACTTCAGTACAAAGAAATTAATACAAGAACAAGAGAGTGCTTCCAGAGAATGAGGGGAATGCAGATTGAGTAGTCTCTTTCCCTTATCCTGCATATCTAATCCATCTATGTAAGTCAAAGTGATTCTACCTTTAAAACATATCTTAAATCCTACCACTTCTCTCCATCCCTACCACTTCCTTCCTAGTTCAAGCCAATGATATCTCTCAACTGGAATATTCCAGTGCCTTCCTAACTGCCTTTCTGCTTCCACTCCCACCCCACCTCCTTCAGTTTGTTCTTAGTACAGGGGCCAAAGTCAAATCTTGTAGATCAGATTGTGTCACTCCAGCTGAACACCCTCCCCTCCCACAGCCCCCAGGAGCTGCCATTTAACTCAGAGTACAATACAACCTCCTACTTCTGACTTAAACCAAGCTCCGTGTGACCTGGCCTTTGTCTGCCTCCTCCAAATCTCTCCACACTATTCCATCCTGCTTGGCTCTAGATATCCTGCCCTTTCTTTTCCTCAGACATGCCAAACTCATTTTCAAGTAGGACTTTGATGAGCTATTCTCACTCTAGCTGAAATGCTTTCCCCTGATATTTCCTGGACTCTTTCTTATCACATAAATCTCTGTTTAAATGTCACCTCCTCAGCCACCTTTTACATTTTAGTAAAGGAAACAGACAATATATAACTTAATTAATTAAATTTTAAAAAATCAATGTTAATAAGTGCTATGCAGAGAACTGAGGTATCATGATGTGACAGTGTGACTAGGAAAACCTTTCCAAAGACATACTGAATTATTCCTCCTGCCCTCATGATTATCATAACCCCCACTGTGGTATCACAGAGAAAATATCTGCGAGTCTTAGCTATAATACCATGTCTTTCTAGAATGATACTTTTTAAAGCTTCTCTGAAGAAGCTTGCTAGATCACCCAAATTACCTTGAAAGAAATTCCATTAACCACAGCTTGTACTTGTTCACAGGAGTCTAAGAGATTATACCCCATTTTAAATTGCTGAAGTGATTCTGCTAGACAAACCACAGACTATTACATCAACACAAAGACAGTAAAAAGGCAAACAGACAATTCCTTCCTCCTTTTCTCCATCTGTGGAATGAGGTTAATGAGATGTTGCATTGTACTACAAAAGTCTTTATAAAGAGTTTGGATATAAATAAAAAGAATGGAACTGTTTTGTCTTAAATATGTGTCACATTTATGCATTTTCAATCATCATAGGGTTTATGGATTGTGGAGGAAAGTTCTGTAGGTTTGCAGTGATTCTGACGAATAACCAAAATTGTCTACCACTGGCTAGGTCTGGAAACCTGGGCACCAAAATTCAAGACACTGCCCTTAACACAAATCTCAGAGTCATCTAGATTGTCTGTAATGAGTTGAGATATTTTTAAACAAATCTAAACTCATGTAGAGAAAAGTGAAATCATCTTTGAGAAAAGTATTATCTGGAACTCAAAAGGAAAAGCACATAGGAATAGAAAGTCTCAATACTTATGATTAGTTTTCTGTATTAGGTTGCTTCCTAATGGATAGATATATCCATTCAAAAGAAGAATATTTTAAGAAAGTTTGTCACCACTGCCAAATAGTACCAGTGCTAGTTTCATAAGGTCACACTATATCTGATGAAGAACTTTTTCCTTGATGCTTAATATTATAATAGATTTTAAAATTTAATGTGGATTGTTTCCTGCTATGTGTGTACTGCATGTCCTCTGATTGCATTACAGTTGTACTATTCTAATATTAGGAAAGAATTACGTTTTATTAGGCTTCTTTTTTTCTTCTTGTTTGGTAATGGTACTAGTTTTATAACATTCAACTATGATTCACTTTCTGGCCTTTGTAGTTACTTTAAGGGCTTACTTACATAATAAAGAATAATATTCTTATTATACTATTGAGGATTTTAATACAAAATAAAGTGATTATTATTAAAAGTGTCAAACTTTTAAAAAAGGAACTCTTTACAATCCCTCATGTTGCTAGGTATCATCAACTTAGAAAAATCAAAAAGGCAATTGAATACCTGATTTTCATCTAAGGCTCATCTGCAGCAAAACAACAACACCAACAACAAAAAAAAAAACCTGGAAGTATTACCTGAAATATTGAGGCATTTTTTTAATAATGGAAAATTGTATTGTTAAATTTCTCTTTTTTAAAGCGTATTAAAATATTTCACAGAATTCTTTTCGTCAAATGTGTGTCTTCCCTCAGGAAAGAGAACATACCATTGGGATGAGATCTCAGCATATTCAAAAATGGAAAAAGGCAGCTGTAACAGAACTAATATTTAAATTTTATAAACTATGCAAGAATTAAGTTAATACTCATACTAGAATATTGCTGTGAAGATCAGAATATCAACTGTTAATGTCATTTTACAGCTGACTCGAAGGATATATTTTCTCATGTTTTGACTTAAAAAGTATCAATCTAAATCTTTCATTTTTATAATATTTATCATAGCAATGACAAATGATTAAATTAAGTTCTACCTGGAACACTGCCATTTGTCCTATTTTCTATTAAACATAATCTGCATCTTATGTAGTTTTTAAATGCCAGGCACTATGCCAAACATGTTACATGTCTCAATTACTACAACACCCCTGTGAAGTAACTATGAGATTGATGAGGGTAAGTAGTCCATCTCTTTTGTTCACTGATAATATGTAGAACTTAGAACTATGTCTGCCACATAGCAGGGGTTCAATAAATATTTGATGAGTTGAATGAATTTTACACAAGGCAAGCGAAAGTGCTATATACATAAATGAAAAGTCATATTCCTGTTTGGTTAGAGTTTCTTACCTTTCATCCACATGGCAACACATAACTGACTTCCTAGAAAAAAACAAAAACAAAAAAACTATTTCTCCTAGGTGGAGAAAAAGCAATTACTAATTCTATATAAGTTTTGAGTTTTCCTCTGTGGGTTTACAACAGCCAAGCCTCCAAGCTGCAGATCAGATAACAGAGCTAATGGTAGAGGATAAATGGTACCAATGGCTGGGGGTTGTATGATACTAAAAGTGTAGTTTTAGAAGGCTTTGAACATAGGAAAGTAATATCTTTGGGAAGACTCTCATTTGCAGGGAACTTGGGCTGGAGGCTGGGGATCTGATGGAGCTCCTGACTCTGGGTGGCAGTGGTAACAGAGCAGTCAGACCCCTGAGGAGCTTCTGTTTCTAAACATCTTATTGAACTACAGAGCTTCAGCCTATTGAGATTGGCCCCAAATAATCAGGAAAGATGGTTGAGAGGTACTCCTGAGTAAACTCTAGGTAGCCATGTTAACTTACAGATCACTCAGCCACCTTTATATCTTTCACTACAGTCAAGGTTTTGCTCTATCCACAACCTAGGACAAAAGAGAGGCTATGAAATTCTGTAAAGCCAAAAACTGGAATGGATGTGGTCAAGAGGCCAGAGACAGCCCTGCACAGGCCTAATCTGGGATTCACAGACCAATGGACAACATCATTGAAGAGATCTCTTTTAGAATGCTTATTGGGTTGGGGAGGCCAAGAGAAGATAACACTGGTGATTCCAAAAAAGTGAGGACCCAGAGATCACAACTACCCAAGTTCTCTTTACAGCCCTTTTTCCAAGCCCCACCCCCACCCCGCCCAAAGCATCCACGTCCTTTCTTTAGCACAGCACCACGTATTTCTGAACCATATTAGAAAACCTGAGTTGCTAAATACTGACAGAGTGAATATCAGCAAACTTAAGGAAGACAACTGAGTTAGTGAAATGCTTTAATATTAAAAGCTGCTTCCCTGAAAATGCAATCCCACAACCTAGTGCTAGTTTTTGACTTAAAGTTTCTGTTAATAATCCCCGGTTCTGAATATGCTCCTTAACCTATTCTTAGTAGATCTCCAGCCAGGAATTTGAACATATGGAAAAAAATGAAAGAAATTTCCAGGGTAGTATAGATACAAAGGCTATTGGTTTGAAAACTTTTCCCTAAAGGTAGTATTTAATGTTAATATTAAAATCTTGTATCATTGGGTGACTAAAAGGCAGCAAGCCTCAAATGTTAATAATGACTTTTAAAAAATAATTCAAAAAGGTCTTAGATTAAAAAATAAAGTTCTCTAAATTTATTGTTGTAGCTATTTAACATAATTTATTGTAAATGTTTTAACTTCTTGTTAGTTTCTTTAGCTTCTTGATTAGTTAATGCATACACATGTGCGTGCGCACATACACACAAACACACAATTATATCATTAGTATTCCTTCAGGTCACTTAAAATATCCACATGCCTCCTAACTTCTTAATCCCTTTCTAAAGAAAGTGACAAATAGCAATTGCCACTGGCACAAAGCTAAAGGGAAACTGTAAAAATTATTACATGACCTTGGGAATCAATCAATAATCTGAAAGCAATAATAATCAATAATCTGAAAACAATCAATAATAAAAACATCAATAATCAATCAATAATCTGAAAACAATCAATAATCTGAAAAGAAATCATTACCTTTTTAGAGCTTTATTGGCTCTGATTCAGATGCTTCTGTCCTGACTCTCCGATTTGAACCTGAGTGTAGGATAAGTAACCACCACTTCCTCATTTGTAAATGGGTTATTCAGGCACCACCCTTTACTTTTCTTATAGGAATTTCCTAAGGAATCACTAGCCTGCAGTTAAAACAAAAATAAAGTTGTAGAAGTTTCAGGGGAAGTTCCATGTAATCATTACGAACATCATTCATCTTGTGAATGTTGCATGAAATAAGAGAAGCAAAACAGGTATTTTTAATAGTAGAGTTCTTTCTGACTTCTAAAAGTGAAAAACCATTTCTACATCCAATAGATGATATAATATTTTATAAGTGGTGAACATCTACAGGTTATTTAAAAAACATGTTTTGAGACTAACAGCTAAAGAAGAGTTACTATTAAATAGGGCTTTCTAATGAAAACAGGTCTTTACACATAAGATATTTAAAGTGCATTTTAGTTTTAGAGCCTAGAACTGCTTCTGGCACATCATAAAGTCTCAGTAAATATCTGTATAATTAAATGCATTTTACTGATGGGGAAAGTGCTATGTACAGTAAGTGAAAATTGGCATTCCTGTTAGACTAAATGCTTACCCTTTCATCCCTACCACACAGAAGAGTGGGATGCTCCAGAAAAAAACTATCTTATCTATTGAACTATTGTAATTCCTTTATTTACCCCAAAACATTGGAATAATATAACCTTACAAAAGCAAGCCACTAATTAGTCTCAAAGATGACACAGTATTCTTTTAAACTAAAAGCTTTATTTGAAATTTTTTCAAGTAGATGAGAGTAGAAAGTCTAAATATGGATAAAACTAAAATGCAAGTTTCAAAATCTAGATATCCACTAAGGAAACTGTTAAATGTCTGATAATAAGTAAGGTATTTCCCATTTTTATTGTTTTCTTAAGTAATACGATAAAAGCCTGAGGCAGGTATTGCATCTAAGATCATACTGATCCCAATGCCAAAGTAACCTTTAAGCTAAAATTTTATATGACATCCTGCTACCTAATTTATTTCAATGGATTTTTCTGATCACTAATATATAAGAATGTGATTTAAATCATTCAATACTTTCTATCTGGTAGGAACATTCTTTACATTTTAGTACTGAATGGATGATTTCTTTTTGCCATCAAGACCAATAGGATCACAGTATAGCAAGGATAATTCAGATATAATTAACTGCTTTCAAATTGGGAAAGCATTTATTTCTCTTCCTCTTGCTATTATTTATCTTTGGCCCCTTCATTATTTATTTGCACCCCTGTTTCTGGAAAAGAAAACAATAGGGAAAGGAGGTAAAATTAAGAGAAATAATTATGACTAATTGTTCAAAAGTGATGAAAGATTAGATGGGAAGACTGAAACCAGTCCTGAAACAAAAACCTCTTAAGGAATCTGGGTTTTCAACAAAGATGGTAAAGCTATATGAATGCTCTGACATATCAGCCCTTTGCACAACACTGGCTTTAGCAGTGAGTTTCTCTCTAGAGAGATGACTTGAGCCAGGTTTGAAGATAGGGGAGGTAGTGAAGGAGGGCTGATATTGAAGCTTCTCACAATGAAAACTTCTATTTAAAAATAAATTGTGCAGGTACAGCTTCCCAACATTCAGATTTTCTTGTTCGTTTTCAGATTTATATTACTTGTTTTTTTTTTTTTTTTTTTTGCGGTACGCGGGCCTCTCACTGTTGTGGCCTCTCACTGTTGTGGCCTCTCCCGTTGCAGAGCACAGGCTCCGGACGCGCAGGCTCAGCGGCCATGGCTCACGGGCCCAGCCGCTCTGCGGCATGTGGGATCTTCCCGGACTGGGGCACGAACCCATGTCCCCTGCATCAGCAGGCGGACTCTCAACCACTGCACCACCAGGGAAGCCCATATTACTTGTTTTAAACAGTATATTCGTATTTATTGAAAATGTGTGTAAATATGAACTTAATGTAACACCCAGAGAAGTGTTGTCTATTTGGCTTCAAACCTACTTGTGTGTCGACATTTTCTCATTTTATTTAGTCATCCCATGGTTGCAGTCAAGAAGCAACTGCTCTGCAGTTCAACTTTCTGGTTAGAGTATGGAGTAAGCGAGACTTACTAAAAGGGCATTCATTGGGCTTCCCTGGTGGCGCAGTGGTTGAGAACCTGCCTGCCAATGCAGGGGACACAGGTTCGAGCCCTGGTCTGGGAAGGTCCCACATGCCGCGGAGCAACTAAGCCCGTGCGCCACAACTACTGAGCCTGTGCTCTAGAGCCCGCGAGCCACAACTACTGAGCCTGTGCGCTGCAACTACTGAAGCCTGCGCGCCTAGAGCCCATGCTCCTCAACAAGAGAAGCCACCGCACCGCAACAAAGGGTAGCCCCCGCTCGTTGCCAACTAGAGAGAGCCCACATGCAGCAACGAAGACCCAATGCAGCCAAAAATAAATAAATAAATTTAAAAAATAAATAAATAAATAAAAGGGCATTCATTATCCTGAAAGATGATTGCAAGTATTGAACCTAGGCTTCTATGGCAAATAAGCCCATAAAATTTAATAAAGTGCTGGAGTGCAAGTTATGTGAAGTGGAAAGCTCTCAGAATTGTACTGACTTAAGTGGGTTTCTGATTTGTATATGATCACATGCCACTGATTTTCAAATCATTGGTTATACAGCTAGATAGGCATAAATAATAGATAAGTCTTGGTTTGTTTCAGATATTAAAACTCTAACTCAGAAGTTACTTTCATAGAGTATAAAACACACTGAGATACTGAGATCCTAGTGCTCATATATATTTTATGGTGTGTGTACGAATCTGTATATTTAATTCTGAGAATCTTAATGATTTATGGGCCAGTTAGTACCTCTGGTTAAAATTAAATGATAATGCTAATGAGTTTGATGTCATGGGTAGGAATCTAACAAACTCGAATTCCCATTGAGTTATGTGTAATTTTTTCCAAGATTTACAACTGCATGCTTTAGCTTGGCTGACTATTTCCAAAATGTTTCACTGGTCACAAAGAATAACATAAGAAGGTGTCCAGTTTTCAGCCATATAAATAGAAGTAATCACTGTGTTATTTAGCACATAAGTATTACATAAATATTAGCTACTATTATTACTACTATACAATAGACTGCTTTAAAGATAACCAGAAGATGAGTTCCTACTGATAGTAACTAATACCAATGATAATAGATGGCTACACTTTTATATCATACAGTTATGATAGATATGGGCAGGTAAACACATATGTTCATTTCTACTAAAAAAAAGACTTAATTTTTCACATCTTTCAGAGATGATCCTCTTGGACAATGTTATCTTTAAGCGACATATTCAATGAATAGTTTTCTTAAGGAGGTATTTACAACAACAAAGAGGAAAGAATAGACTGCTTCTTATTTTCAGATTTCCTAGTAGATGTGCCCAATATCTATCAAGGGGTGATGGTAATCTCAGTGCAGACCACACAGTTTTCAATATGCATTTCTGCTGCAGAAGTTATTATGATTGCAGTTATATTTATAATTTCAAATGTTAAAATCTTTGAGAGAATTAAGCTTCAATTAGTTTAAATTCAATTCGACAATTAATCAAAATGTGTGTCTACTCAGAGAAAGAAGTAAAGACAATACCAGTGCATGAAGATAGCCTAGATAACATAGTTCACATCTTCCTTTCAACTGCAGTGAATGTAGAACAATGAGAGAGGTAGCTTTCAGGTCAATAGATTTGTGCAAATCAAAAGTTAAAAAGGCCTTATGGCTAAACACTGTGAAATATTAGCTTGTAACATTCACCCCAAAAGTGATACTGTCCAAATTTAAATGTGGCAATTGTCATAAGAATCATGGCCTCCATATCTGACCTTGAGTAAAATTACATTTTATTGCAATTCCGTGTAAAATAAAACATAACTTATTGCTTGCTTCAATTACCTTATTTCAATCATTTCTCAGTGTTTATCCAGTTGTACTAATTTCCAAAAAACTACTTTGCCAATTTTACTGAAATTAAGAAATGGTAAGCTATTTTTATAAATCTTATACAAATCCATATTCTGTTCCTTAGTTCTTTAGGAGACTTGTCTTAGATGAGCCTCAGAATGATAAATCCACCATTAAAACAATATTCAGGCAGGAGAAAATGTGCTTACTAAGTTAGCTTTCAAAAGAGAAGAAACTTCTGGGATTTCCATAATAAAAAGTTAAAAAGATACCATTATGCTAAGATGTAAGTGGATACCCCAATAAAGAGGAAAATACTTAATTTTCAGGAGAATTCTTCTTAAATAGTATTTAAACTGCATCATCTAAAATCGGTAGCAAAAGTGCACAAATGCTAATAGTGTGAAAAGCAAATAATATGAACTAAAAACATTTTCTAGGATACTATGTGGGTCATTTTAGGAGGTGGCACTTTATTCACATCATCATAAAATGTCTCCCTGTCCGTTGATGGAATTCATTAAAAGACTAATAAATCTCAGCATGAAACGTTAGGGAAAAATGGGAGCTATTACTTGGACAACTATGTGGTCTGTAAGTAAATTTACCAGGAATATGGAGCAGCCCATTAACAGTAGTGGAAATGATAGCAAGCTGTCTGTGGAATGGTGAGATTTAATTCATCAGTACCTGGCTTTAAAGGTAATTACTTAAACATGTGGTTGGATCACATGGTGCTTTAAACTGCATGATTCAGACATTATGTTAGCCAGGGCACCGTAGCCTTCTGTCTGCACACATAAATCTGAGAAATGAAATCTATTCTAGATAATGCCTGATGTAGTGTATACTGTATTTTATTGATTACGGGAACACTTGTGAAAGCAGTTTGTCAATATAGGATACTGTAAAGTGCTACTTAATCGGACCCCAAGTAAGTGGACCCAATTGTACCCTCTAACATGAACATAAAAGCAAAATCCAAAGATAAATTTTACTACAGGCCATGTTTGGATAATTGATCTAACCGAGCTCTTGAACAATGATCCTATTTCTGAGTCCCAGTTTCTTCTGTTGAACATATAAAGACTTCTTTAAGTATATTCTCAGATGCATGGCTGCTTTGCCTTAACACCTACTGGGAATCAATGGGTTGCATCTACTTAATGTCAGGTTGAATGAAAAGCATCTACCACTGGATAAGGCACTGGAACAGCAACTTCTACTAGATAAGTAGTATTAAGGGTATTCATCACTTTGGTATAAGTGAAGTAGAAGTGCTGTATATAGCAAATGGGTTCTAAGTACATATACAGCAGCCAGAGTAAAATGGCCAAATGATGGTCAGGTCCTGCCAGCCCTTTACTCAGAACCCTCCATTTCTATATGCAGCACAGTACCCTCAATTAGATCAGAATCTAGGAAAAAGAAAAAGGACATTAGTGGAAAAGTTGATAAATTCCAATGAAGTCTGTAGTTGAGTTAGTAGTAGTGAACCAGTGTCAACTTCTTAGTTTTGAAAAATGCACTATGGTCATATAAGATATTCACATCAGAGGAGGCTAGGTGAAGGTTATACAGGATCGTTATACTATCTTGGCAATTTTTCTATATATTTAGAATTATATAAATATACATATAGAATTATATTGAAAATAAGAATTTTATTTAAACAAAATAAAGTAAGACCTCCATTTGCTTCCTGTGTTACTCCCAATAAAAACCACAAGCTTACAATGGCCCATACATGTTCTGTCATCCAAGTACTTCTCCAATCTCAAGTCTTATTACTCTCTCCCATGTCCACTCCTTTCCAGTCACTGGTCTCCTAGCTATTTCTCCAACACACCAGGCATGATCTCATCCCAGGGCTTTGCAGTTATTTCTCTTCTTGAAACATTCTCCCTCCAGATACCCACAAGGCTGAGTCTCTCACATCCTTCCTATCTTTTCATAAAGACCTCAGTGAGACCATCCCTAGACTTGTCTGTTTTCCCTGCTAGAACGTAAACTCTAAGAAGGCAGAGATTTTTGTGTGTTTTTTGTTTTTTACTTTATCCCTGTACCTAGAACAGTGTTTGATATATAGTGGACACCTGATATTCACTGAATAAATGAAAGCACAAATGAAAGAAGAAAGAAAGAGATAATGAAAGATAGACAAATATACCAAATAGTAGCTGGAGAGTACTAGGTTTGTAAAATACATTTATAATCATTTAATGTCACAGAATCATGTAATTTTTAAATAAGAAGGATTCCTCTTTTCATTGTTCCATCACCCAACATGTTATTTCTGCAACAATTTATACTTCTTGTTATTGTTAATAAAAATGGAAGCAGAGGTTGTAGCTTGATTTCTAGATCTTGGACAGAGTTGCCTGTGAAAATAATTTATTTTTGGACCCTCATACTAATTAATTGATATAAGTTACTTTGCAAACATTTCGATTTCATCCCCACCAGTATGTTAGAGAAACACATTTTCAACCTTTTTTCCAAACTTCCACTTGTTCTTGTCACACTTACAAGTGCTCCTCTCTTGTCCCCTTCTAACTATATCCACCATTACTCATTGCTTCTGTTTGTAGGCATGTGATGTGACTAGACAGGCAAAGCCTTACTTGGATTTCCAGTTCAGGCAAACATTTCAATGTAGACTGAACAATGAGAATGGTAAATGAGCACTAAGTATATATTTATACCCTACACACACACACACACACACACACTGTGTAGACCTAAGCATTCTGACATATTTAACTTCTGCATTTCCAAGGCTGTTTCTAATACAAAAACTCTAGTTTTAATGTATTTTTGCATCATAAGGACAATTATTGTTTAAATAAAGATAAATGCTCATAAATAAAGACAGATGTTCATAAAATTTACCCAGATCCAATATAAGCAAACATTATGAGTATGTCATAAAGGTGATGATAGGCTACACTGTGTCAAACTAGAGGAGGGAGTACTGTCATCCTCTAATCCCTCTGCCTCCACCCCCAAAAGGATCAACAAATAAATGTCCAAATGCAAATGCTCTAGTATTATATACTAGTGTATTTTGTAAAAAAAAATATGCATTTCTTTTACTTTCCTTTTTAATCATTATCCCTGGGCAGTATCATTTATCATATCGTCTACTTATTTGTGAAAGCTCACAAATTGTGATGCTGACATTCTCATGTGTACTGTTTTTGGAAAGGGGCATTTTGGAAATCCTGGCCCCAAGGCCAGTGGGACATTACAGCTTAAGTCTATATAATATCACAGTGTCAACTGAGACCTTCAATCACCTATGAAACCCCAGCTTCCCACCTCTAATTTTCCACTCTTCTACTCTATCTCATGTTTTTTTAAACAATTTCTCAGCAATTCCTATGGAAGTACCATTTGTATATGTTCTCCACTCTCAAGGATGTGACTCATCCTGGCCAGGAAATTTGGAACACATTTAGAACTGCCAGGTGCTTTCTTCGATTGTTCTATCCCATCTTGGACTTCCTTTCCTTCCCAACAATAATTTCTACACTTTTTAGTGCCAATATTATTCATGATAGAGAAGAAAAATCAGAATGCTAACTAAACAGACATTCAGAAGTAAAAAGCATCAGGTTTTAGAGACAAATTATGTGTAAAGGTTGAGGGAAGTATGGAGTTGGGGACAATTTCCAGGACTCTGGGTGGTGTATTAGAGTTCTCTGGAGAAGCAGAATATATATATAACATACACACACACACACATATATATACACACATATGTATACATATATGTATATACACACATGTATATACAGAGAGAGAGAGATTGAGATTGATATTATATTATATAAGGAATTCGCTCTTATGATTTGAGGCTGAGAATTCCCAAGATCTGCAGTTGATAAACTGGAGACCCAGGAGAGCCAACGGTATCAGCTGATGGTTCTAGTCCAGTTCTGAGGGCTTGAGAACCAGGAGAGCAGATAGTGTAAGTTTCAGTCCTAGTTCAAATTCAAAGGGAGGAAGAGACCAATGACCCAACTCAAAGTGAGGTAGAGAGAGCAAATTCTCCCTTCCTTAGCCTTTTTGTTCTTTGCAGGCCTTCAGGGGACTAGATGAGACCTATTCACATCAGAGAGGGCAATAGGCTTTACTCAATCTACCAATTCAAATGTTAATCTCATCCAGAAACACCCTCACAGACACTACAGAATAATGTTTAACTAAATACCTGGGGACCTGGAAGCCCAGTCAAATTGACACATAAAATTAACTATACCAGGTAGTTAGGTGAATTGTGATGTTTTCACTAAAACAGTTGACTTCTGAACAGGCATAGTATGAAGTTGCCATGTAATATCCAATTGGAAATATTATTTGGAGCCCAGAAAAGATTTTGAGACTCTAGATTCAGATCTGGTGAAAGTTAAAGTCATAGAAATGGATGAAACTGTCTAGGAAGGACACATAGATTCATTAACTGCATCATTTATTGAATATCTATTATATGATGGGTAAACAGGAAACACTAGGAATATAATATTTAACAAAATGAAGACAAACCTTACCACATGGAGCTTAAATTCCAGGGAGGAAGAAAGATATCAAATAAATAAACAAATTATATCATCAAAAGCATGGTAAATGCAACAAAGAAAAATGGTATCAATCTATAAGGAGAGGGAAAACTGGATAGCTACATGTAAAAGAATGAAATTAGAACACTCCCCAATGCCATACACAAAAATAAACTCAATATTGAGCTGCATGAGCTGCTTGTAAATTTTGGAGATTAATCCTTTGTCAGTTGCTTCATTTGAAAAATGGATTAAGGACCTAAATGTAAGACCAGACACTATAAAACTTGTAGAGAACAACATAGGAAAAACATTCTTTGACATAAATCACAGCAAGATCTTTTTTGATCCACGTCCTAGAGTAATGGAAATAAAAACAAAAATAAATGGGGCTGAATGAAACTTCAAAGCTTTTGCACAGCAAAGGAAACCATAAACAAGACCAAAACACAACCCTCAGAATGGGAGAAAATATTTGCAAATGAATCAACGGACAAAGGATTAATCTCCAAAATATATAAACAGCTCATGTAGCTTAATATTAAAAAAACAAACAACCCAATCAAAAAATGGGCAGAAGACCTAAATAAACATTTCTCCAAAGACGACATGCAGATGGCAAAGAAGCACATGAAGAGATGCCCAACATCACTAATTATTGTAGAAATGCAAATCAAAACTACAATGAGGTATCAACTCACACCGGTTAGAATGGGCATCACCAGAAAATCTACAAAAAACAAATGCTGGAGAGGGTGTGGAGAAAAGGGAACACTCTTGCACTGTTGGTGGGAATGTAAGTTGATACAGCCACTATGGAGAACAGTATGGAGCTTCTTTAAAAAACTAAAAATACAATTACCATATGACCCAGCAATCCCACTACTGGGCATATACCTAGAGAAAACCATAATTCAAAGAGACACATGAACCCCAGTGTTCATTGCAGCACTATTTACAGTAGCCGGGTCATGGAAGCAACCTAAATACTCACTGACAGACGAATGGATAAAAAAGATGCGGTACATATATACAATGGAATTTTACTCAGCCATAAAAAGGAATGAAATTGGGTCATTTGTTGAGACGTGGATGGATCTAGAGACTATCATACAGAATTAAGTAAGTCAGAAAGAGAAAAATATCGTATATTAAGGCATATATGAGGAATCTAGAAAAATGGTACAGATGAACCAGTTTGCAAGGCAGAAATAGAGACACAGGTGTAGAGAACAAACGTATGGACAACACGGGGGGAAAGTAGCAGGGAGGCTGGTGGTGGTGGAATTAATTGGGAGACTATGATTGACATATATACACTAATATGTATAAAATAGATAATAAGAAACTGCTGTATAAAAAATAAATAAATAAAATTAAATTTTAAGAAAATCTATAAGGAGATATAACAAGGAAACATAACCTAATCTGGAGAGATTGGGAAAACTTCCATGGGAAAGTGATATATATATTAAAACCTGAAGACTGTGTAGACTAAGAGAAAGAGCGATGTGTTGGAGGAACTGAAATGCAGCTTTGTGTCTGGAACTTTGCAATGAAGAGGAAAAGTGTCAAGAACAAGTCTATAGAGGTAGTTAAGGTATGATCTTGCAGAGCCTTGCAGTCAGTAAGAGGTATTTAATAGATTAAATTACTAGTAACAATTCTCCACTCACCTATAGTAATATTATACAGCCAACTCTTGTCATGGCTTCATGATAAGCACAGGATACTTCTTTATCCCTTGATTTTGGGTTTGACCATGTGACTTGCTTAGGGAGGTGAGATGTCAGCAGATTCAGAATAAGTGGAAATTTGAAATGTGCAGGCATGGCTGGGCTTGCCCTCTTGCAGTTTTACCACCACTATGAAAAGAATATGCCCCCAGCCAGGCTATTATTAGTCAGAAGAGGATGAGAGTATTATGGAGATGACCTGGAACCAACTTGTCTTGGGAACTAAGCCCAGCTGAACTTCGGCTACATAATCTGATCTTCAGCCAACTGGCAGACATGATAGTAGAAAGAATCATTGTTCTATATCTCTGAGCTTTGGGGTGGTTTGTTACACAGCAAGAACTGACTAATACAGAGGCCTTGAGGAAAAATAATACTTGAGGGAAGAGTTAAAGGAAGGAAACCAGAGGGAGAAAAAGACTAAGAAGAATAAATCAGAGCTAGAAGTGAAATAAATAGGGAATAGTGTTGGGTAAACCAGGACTGAGGGAAATTTCAAGGAAGAAATTGTCAAATTCCACAGAGAGATCACCCAGAATGCAAAGCAAAAATAAAACTGTGGGGGAACCTTCAAGATGGCAGAGGAGTAAGACATGGAGATCAACTTCCTCCCCACAAATATATCAAAAATACATCTACATGTAGAACAACTCCTACAGAACACCTACTGAACATTGGCAGAAGACCTCAGACTTCCCAAAAGGCAAGAAACTCCCCACATACCTGGGTAGGGCAAAAGAAAAAAGAAAAAACAGAGACAAAAGAATAGGGATGGGACCTGCACCTCTGGGAAGGAGCTGTGAAGGAGGAAAAGTTGCCACACACTAGGAAGCCTCTTCACTGGTGGAGATGGGGGGTGGGAAGGGGGGAAGCTTCTGAGCCATGGAGGAGAGTGCAGCAACAGGGGTGCAGAGGGTAAAGCAGAGAGATTCCCGCACAGAGGATCAGTGCCGACCAGCATTCACCAGCCTGAGAGGCTTGTCTGCTCACTCACCAGGGTGGGTGGGTGCTGGGAGATGAGGCTTGGGCCTTGAAACTTAGATCCCAGGGAGAGGACTGGGGTTGGCTGCGTGAACACAGCCTGAAGGGGACTAGTGTGCCACAGCTAGCTGGGAGGGAGTCTGGGAAAAAGTCTGGACCTGCCTAAGAGGCAAGAGACCATTGCTTCAGGGTGTGCAAGGAGAGGGGATTCAGAGCACAACCTAAACGAGCTCCAGAGACCAGCATGAGCCGCAGCTATCAATGCGAACACCAGAGAAGGGCATGAAATGCTAAAGCTGCTGCTGCAGCCACCAAGAGGCCTGTGTGCAAGCACAGGTCGCTATCCACACCTCCCCTCCCGGGAGCCTGAGCAGCCCGCCACTGCCAGGGTCCTGTTTTCCAGGGACAACTTCCCTGGGAGAACACATGGCGTGCTCAGGCTGTTGCAACATCACACCACCCATTGCCACTGCAGGCTCTCCCCACATACCATACACTTCCCTCTCTCTGGCCCGAGTAAACCAGAGCCCCCCAGTCAGTCATCCCTTTAACCACCCCACCCACCCCTCACCGACTGCACGAAGAACAGACACCAGAGGGGGACCTACATGCAGAGGCGGGGCCAAATCCAAAGCTGAACCCCAGGAGCTGTGCAAACAAAGAAGAGAAAGGGAAATTTCTCCAAGCAGCCTCAGGAGCAGCGTATTATATCTCCACAATCACCTTGATGTACCTTGCATCAGTGGAACCTGAATAGACAATGAATCATCCCAAAATTGAGGTGGTGGACTTTGGGAGCAACTGTAGACTTGGGGGTCTTGGTGCTCCAGCTGGGTGTCTGGCCTGAGCCTCTGGGGAGGGAAGGCAGAGTTCATGACATTGGTCCACCAGAGACCTCCCGGCTGCACGTAATATCAATCAGCAAGAGCTCTACCAGAGATCTCTGTCTCAACACTAAGACCCAGCTCCACTCAATGACTAGCAAGCTCCAGTGCTGGACACTCTATGCCAAACAACTAGCAAGACAGGAACACAACACCACCCATTAGCAAAGAGGATGCCTAAAATCATAATAAATTTACAGACACCCTAAAACACACCACTGGACATGATCCTGCCCACCAGAAGACAAGATCCAGACTCATCCATCAGAATGCAGGCACCAGTCTCCTCCACCAGGAAGCCAACACAAGCCACTGAACCAACCCTCCCCACTGAGGGCAGACACTAAAAAAAATGGGAACTACGAACCTGCGGCCTGAGAAAAGGAGACCCCCAAAACAGTAAGTTAAGCAAAATGAGAAGACAGAGAAATACACTGCAGTTGAAAGAGCAAGGTAAAAATCCATCAGACCAAACAAGTGAAGAGGAAATAGGCAGTCTACCTGAAAAAGAATTCAGCGTAATGATAGTAAAGATGATCTAAAATCCTGGAAATAGAATGGAGAAAATACAAGAAATGTTTAACAAGGACCTAGAAGAACTACAGAGCAAACAAACTGATGAATTACACAACAAACAAAATTTAAAATTCTGTAGAAGAAATCAGTAGCAGAATAACTGAGGCAGAAGAATAGATAAGTGACCTGGAAGACAAAATAGTGGAAATAACTAACACAGAGCAGAATAAAGAAAAAAGAATGAAAAGAATTGAGGACAGTCTCAGAGACCTCTGGGACAACATTAAATGCACCAACATTCAAATTATAGGGTCCCAGAAGAAGAGAAAAAGAAAGGGACTGAGAAAATATTTGAAGAGATTATAGTTGAAAACTTCCCTAATATGGGAAAGCAAATAATCAGTCAGGTCCAGGAAGCAAAGAAAGCCCCATACAGGATAACTCCAAGGAGAAACATGTCAAGACACATATTAATCAAACTGGCAAAAATTAAATACAAAGAAAAAAATATTAAAAGCAAAAAGGCAGAAGCAACAAATTATATACAAGGGACTCCCCATAAGGTTAACAGCTGATCTTTCAGCAGAAACTCTGCAAGCCAGAAGGGTGTGGCAGGACATATTTAAAGTGATGAAAGGAAAAAACCTACAGCCAAGATTACTCTACCCAGCAAGGATCTCATTCAGATTTGATGGAGAAATTAAAACCTTTACAGAGAAGCAAAAGCTAGAAGAATTCAGCACCACTAAAACAGCTTTACCACAAATGCTAAAGGAACTTCTCTAGGCAGCAAACACAAGAGAAGGAAAAGACCTACAATAACAAACCCAAAACAATTAAGAAATGGTAATAGGAATATACATATCAATAACTACCTTAAATGTAAATGGATTGAATGCTCCAACCAAAAGCCATAGACTGGCAGAATGGATACAAAACAAGACCCGTATATATGCTGTCTACAAGAGACCCACTTCAGACCTAGGGACACATACAGACTGAAAGTGAGGGGATGGAAAAAGATATTCCATGTAAATGGAAATCAAAAGAAACCTGGAGGAGTAATTCTGATAACAGACAAAATAGACTTTAAAATAAAGACTATTACAAGAGACAAAGAAGGACACTACATAATGATCAAGAGATCAATCCAAGAAGAAGATGTAACAATTGTAAATATTTATGCACCCAACATAGGAGCACCTCAATAATAAAGCAAATGCTAACAGCCATAAAAGGGGAAACTGACAGTAACACAATCATAGTAGGGGACTTTAACACCCCACTTTCACCAATGGACAGATCATCCAAAATGAAAATAAATAAGGAAACACAAGCTTTAAATGACACATTAAACAAGATGGACTTAATTGGTATTTATAGGACATTCCATCTGTAATCAAAAATACACTCTTCTCAAGTGCTCATGGAATATTCTCCAGGATGTATGATATCTTGGGTTACAAAATAAGCCTTGGTAAATTTAAGAAAATTGGAGTCATATCAAGTATCTTTTCCGACCACAATGCTATGAGACTAGATATAAGTTATAGGAAAAGTCTGTAAAAAATACAAACACATGAAGGCTAAACGATACACTACTAAATAACCAAGAAATCACTGAAAAAATCAAAGAGGAGATCAAAAAATACCTAGAAACAAATGACAATGAAAAAATGATGACCACAAACCTATGGGATGCAGCAAAAGCAGTTCTAAGGGGGAACTTTATAGCAATACAATCCTACCTCAAGAAACAAGAAAAATCTCAAACCAACAACCTAACCTTACACCTGAAGCAATTAGAGAAAGAAGAACAAAGAAACCCAAAGTCAGCAGAAGGAAAGAAATCATAAAGATCAGATCAGAAATAAATGAAAAAGAAATGAAGGAAACGATAGCAAAGATCAAAAAACTAAAAGGTGGTTTCTTTGAGAAGATAAACAAAATTGATTAACCATTAGCCAGACTCATCAAGAAAAAAAGGGAGAAGACTCAAATCAACAGAATTAGAAATGAAAAAGGAGAAGTAACAACTGACACCACAAAAATACAAAGGATCATAAGCGATTACTAAAAGCAGCTGTATGCCAATAGAATAGACAACATAGAAGAAATGGAGAAATTCTTAGAAAAGCACAACCTTCCAAGACTGAACCAGGAAGAAATAGCAAATGTAAATAGAGCAATCACAAGCACTGAAATTGACACTGTGATTAAAAATCTTCCAACAAAACAGAAGCCCAGGGTCAGATGGCTTCACAGGTGAATTCTATCAAACATTGAGAAAAGACCTAACACCTCCCCTTCTGAAACTCTTCCAAAATATAGGAGAGGGAGGAACACTCCCAAACTCATTCTACGAGGTCACCATCACCCTGATACCAAAACCAGAGAAAGATGTCACAAAAAAAGAAAACTATAGACCAATATCACTGATGAACATAGATGCAAAACTCCTCAACAAAATAGTAGCAAACAGAATCCAACAGCACATTGAAAGGATCATACACGATGATCAAGTGGGGTTTATCCCAGGAATGCAAGGATTCTTCAATATACACAATCAATGTGATACACCATATTAACAAACTGAAGGAGAAAACCATATGATCATCTCGACAGAGGCAGAAAAAGCTACCGACAAAATTCAACACCTATTTATGATAAAAACGCTCCAGAAAGTAGGCATAGAAGGAAACTACCTCAACATAATAAAGGCCATATATGACAAACCCACAGCCAACATCGTTCTCAATGGTGAAAAACTAAAACCATTTCCACTAAGATCAGGAACAAGGCAAGGCTGCCCATGCTCACCACCATTATTCAACATAGTTTTGGAAGTTTTAACCACATCAACCAGAGAAGAAGAAGAAATAAAAGGAATCCAAATTGGAAAAGAAGAATTAAAATTGTCACTGATTGCAGATGACATGATACTATATATAGAGAATCCTAAAGACGCTACCAGAAAACTACTAGAGCTAATCAAGTAGCAGGGTACAATATTAATGCACAGAAATCTCTTGCAATCCTATACACTCATGATGAAAAATCTGATGAGAAATTAAGGAAACACTTATTTACCTGCACCAAAAAGAATGAAATACTTAGGAATAAACCCACCTAAGGAGACAAAAGACCTGTATGCAGAAAACTATAAGACACTGATGAAAGAAATTAAAGATGATAAAAACAGATGGAGAGATATACCAGGCTCTTGGATTGGAAGAATCAACATTGTGAAAATGACTATACTACCCAAAGAAATCTACACATTCACTGCAATCCCTATCAAACTACCACTGGCATTTTTCCCCAGAACTAGAAAAAAAAATTTCACAATGTGTATGGAAACACAAGACCCCGTATAGCCAAAGCAATCTTGAGAAAGAAAGCAATCTTGGAGTAATCAGGCTCCCTGTCTTCAGACCATAATGCAAGCTACAGTAATCAAGACAGTATGGTACTGGCACAAAAACAGAAATATAGATCAATGGAACAGGATAGAAGCCTAGAGATAAATCCACGTACATATGGTCAGCTTATCTTTGATAAAGGAGGCAAGAATATACAGTGGAGAAAATACAACCTCTTCAATAAGTGGTGCTGGGAAAACTGGACAGCTACATGTGAAAGACTGAAATTAGAACACTTCCTGACACCATACACAAAAATAAGCTCAAAATGGATTAAAGACCTAAATGCAAGGCCAGACAGTATAAGACTCTTAGAGGAAAACATGGGCAGAACACTCTATGACATCAATCACAGCAAGATCCTTTTTAATCCACCTCATAGAGAAATGGAAATAAAAACAAAAATAAACGGAACCCAATGAAACTTTAAAGCTTTTGAACAGCAAAGGAAACCATAAACAAGAAGAAAAGACAACTCTTAGAATGGGAGAAAATAGTTGCAAACGAAGCAACTGACAAAGGATTAATCTCCAAAATATACAAGCACCTCATGCAGCTCAATATCAAAAAAACAAACAACCCAATCCAAAAATGGGCAGAAGACCTAAACAGAAATTTCTCCAGAGAAGATATACAGATTGCCACAAACACATGAAAGAATGCTCAACATCACTAATCATTAGAGAAATGCAAATCAAAACTACAATGAGGTATCACCTCACACTGGTCAGAATGGCCATCATCAAAAATCTACAAACAATAAATGCTGGATTGCAGCTCTATTCACAATAGCCCGGAGATGGAAACAACCTAAGTGTCCATCATCGGATGAATGAATAAAGAAGATGTGGCACATATATACAATGGAATATTACTCAGCCATAAAAAGAAACGAAACTGAGCTATTTGTAATGAGGTGGATAGACCTAGAGTCTGTCATACAGAGTGAAGTAACTCAGAAAGAGAAAGACAAATACCGTATGCTAACACATATATATGGAATTTAAGAAAAAAATTGTCAAGAAGAACCTAGGGGTAAAACAGGAATAAAGACACAGACCTACTTGAGAATGGACTTGAGGATATGGGGAGGGGGAAGGGTAAGCTGTGACAAAGCGAAAGAGAGGCATGGACATATATACACTACCAAACGTAAGGTAGATAGCTAGTGGGAAGCAGCCGCATAGCACAGGGAGATCAGCTCGGTGCTTTGTGACCGCCTGGAGGGGTGAGATAGGGAGGTTGGGAGGGAGGGAGACGCAAGAGGGAAGGGATGGGGGAACAGATGTATATGTATGACTGATTCACTGTTGTAAAGCAGAAACTAATAAAAAAAAAAAAGAATCCACCTGCCAATGCAGGGGACATGGGTTTGAGCCCTGGTCCAGGAAGATCCCACATGCCGCAGAGCAACTAAGCCTGTGCACCACAGCTACTGAGCCTGCGCTCTAGAGCCCACGAGCCACAACTACTGAAGCCTGCACCCCTGGAGCCTGTGCTGCACAACAAGAGAAGCCACCACAATAAGCCCGTGCACTGCAACTGCTAGCGGGGAAGTGTAATCTCCACTAGCCGCCACTAGAGAAAGCCCACCCACAGCAACAAAGAACCAACGCAGCCAAAAATAAATAAATAAAAAAATTAAAAAAAAACTAACTCTAAAGACACTATAATCAAAACAATATGGTAATGGCTGAGGAAAAGACAAAACAGATCAGTGGAACAAAATATGATCTAGAAGTAATATATATGAGATCTCAGTATGTGACATATGAGCATTCTAATTCAATAAGGAAGATAGCTTGGCATAAATAGTGTTGACATAACTGGCTACTCCTATGGAAGAAAACAAAATTAGGTCCTCACTTCATAACAGGTACTAAAATAAATTCCAGATGAATTTTAAATATAAATATTTTTAAAACAATAAAAAGATTATAATAAAATTTAGAATAACTGAACATTGAGGAAGATCCTTAAGAAAGGCAGGAAGCCCATAAGCCATTAAGGAAAAAGTAAATAGATTGGACTTTACAAAAATTAAGAATTTTCCTATGGCAGAAATACTATTAAATTCAGAAGACAAATAATATCCTATGATTTAATAACTCATTATTTATTCCACATTTGACAGATAAAAATTAATCTCTGAAATATGAAAAAGACACCCCAAATATCTGGGCAAAGGATAAGAACAATTCATTAAAGGGGAAATACAAATTGCCAATGAACATATGAAACAACTGATAGGTAAAAAATCAAAATAAAATAAGATGCCGTTTTCATCTATTAGATGGGCAAAAATGAAAAAAGAATAATAACATCCAGTGCTGATAAGGCTGCAGGAAACACAGCTAGCGGAGGTATTCATTTCCACCACCTGGGGGAAAATAATTTGGCAAGGTGTGTTTAAATTTAAAATATACAGAACTTTGACCAGTAATCCTAGTTTGGTAACTTTATGCAACAGAAATAAAGGCATGAGTGCAAAAAAAAAAAAAAGAGAGAAAAAATAAAAAAATAAATGCTGGAGAGCGTGTGGAGAAAAGGGAACCCTCTTGCACTGTTGGTGGGAATGTAAATTGATACAGCCACTATGGAGAACAGTGTGGCGGCTCATTAAAAAACTAAAAACAGGGCTTCCCTGGTGTCGCAGTGGTTGAGAGTCTGCCTGCCGATGCGGGGGACATGGGTCGTGCCCCGGTCCAGGAAGATCCCACATGCCGCGGAGCAGCTGGGCCCATGAGCCATGGCCGCTGAGCCTGTGCGTCCGGAGCCTGTGCTCCGCAACGGGAGAGGCCACAACAGTGAGAGGCCCACGTACTGAAAAAAAAACAAACAACAACAACAGAAAAAACTAAACTAAAAATAGAACTACCATATGACCCAGCAATCACACTGCTGGGCATATACCCTTAGAAAACCATAATTCAAAAAGAGTCATGTACCAAAATGTTCATTGCAGCTCTATTTACAATAACCAGGACATGAAAGCAACCTAAGTGTCCATCAACAGATGAATGGATAAAGAAGATGTGGCACATACAGACAATCGAATATTACTCAGCCATAAAAAGAAATGAAATTGAATTATTTGTAGTGAGGTGGATGGACTTAGGGACTGTCATACAGAGTGAAGTAAGTCAGAAATATAAAAACAAATACCATATGCTAACACGTATATATGGAATCTAAAAAAAAAAAGTTTCTGAAGAACCTAGGGGCAGGACAGGAATAAAGACGCAGACATAGAGAATGGACTTGAGGACACACGGAGGGGGAATGGTAAGCTGGGACGAAGTCAGAGAGTGGCATGGACATATACACACTACCAAATGTAAACTAGATAGCTAGTGGGAAGCAGCCACATCGCACAGAGAGATCAGCTCGGTGCTTTATGACCATCTAGAGGGGTGGGATAGGGAGGGTGGGAGGGAGACGCAAGAGGGAGGAGATATGGGGTTATATGTATACGTATAGCTGATTCACTTTGTTATATAGCAGAAAGTAACACACCATTGTAAGGCAATTATACTCCAATAAAGATGTTAAAAAATAAATAAATAAATAAACTACTGACTGTAAATTAGAAATATTGTTTTTTGGCGACCTTTGCAAAAGCAGCATCAGTTAGTTTGGTATAAGCAGAAATCATATTTCAGTGGGATGAAAAATAAGTGGAAAGGGAGAAAATAGAGGCAGGATCTGTAGGCCACTCTTGAGTGTTGCAAGGAAATGGAGGAGCAAAATCAGAGTCGTATTTGTTCCCTTGCTAAGCAGAAGGGAAACAAGTTATTCAAGGAGAGTTCTGTGGGTCTCCAAAAGCTGAAAGAGGAAGGACTAGATAGGAGGCCAAGAGGGAGCTTATTCCACATGAGAAAGGATTCTATGCACTACATTCTAACTGGTTAAGGGAGGATTATAAATTACCTCTTGGAATTGATCATGAGTCTGCTGTATATAATAAAAGTATGACAAGGGTTTTTAATAATCCCAGAAATGCTTCCTTAGCCTTGGAATGCATATTGGGTATTTTCATATGCACTTTCATATGCTTGGGACATGGCACACTTTTCTCTTGCCCCAGGTGAAGACTTGAAGGGAAGGCACAGTCAAGGGTACTTCTTTTAGAGCGAAGATGCTTTGAACAGGTTTCTAAGTTTAAAGTATTTGATGGAGAGAGTGAGAGAGTGACAAATTTATGAAATACTGTGAGACCAAGAACTTCAGAAAGTAGTAGAGATAGCTGTTCCTTGAACACAGCAGGTGACACTGAATGGAAATGAGATTGAGGGTAGAAACTGAAGGCTGGAAGACTCTACTCCTGTTGCCTCTGCTTTCTCTGAGAAGTTCAAGGTGGATCATCTGCTAAGAGTGAAGGGACAGTGGATGTATCCCTTCTGTGATCACTTTTTTGTTCCAAATACAATTTTAAGAATGCAGTTTCACCCACAGCGACTTTCACACATCTCAATTCATTTTGTATTTTAACCTTCCTGACAGTCCCTCCTAACTTAACCTAAAATTCATGAATATACATGGGAGTGTAAGTTAATTAATAAAAATTTGGAAGGCAATATGGCAATTGGTATCAAGAATGTTAAATGTTCATACACCTTGATTTAGTAATTCCACTTCTATGAATTTATAGAAATTAGAAAACAATACACAAAATGGTAACTGAAGAACTGTATTAGTTATTATATTAAACTGAAATACACACTGATAGGGATTTTTTTTTTTATAGCTTTTTTTTTTTTTTTTTTTTGGCTGTATGTGGGCCTCTCACTGTTGTGGCCTCTCGAGTTGCGGAGCACAGGCTCCGGACGCGCAGGCCCAGCGGCCATGGCTCACGGGCCCAGCCGCTCCACGGCATGTGGGATCTTCCCGGACTGGGGCACGAACCCATGTCCCCTGCATCAGCAGGAGGACCCTCAACCACTGCGCCACCAGGGAAGCCCACTGATAGAGATTTTTAAAGGTAAATTATAGTATGAATATACACACAATAAAATTGTATGCAAAAATAAAAATTATGATATGGATCTATGCTTATGCTTACAGTAGTATTGTTGAATCAAAACAGTTAGAGATTAGTAGCTTGATGCTAAATGTGATTCTATTTACATAAAATTGTTTATATTGTAGGGTGTGTGTGTGAGAGAGAGAGAAAGAGAGAGAATGTAAATAAAGATCAAAATGTTAACAGTACTTATTTATTGGTTGAAGGATATGGAGTTGTGTTTACATTCTTCTTTTTATTTGTTGTATTGTTTGAATAACTTATATTAAACATTTATCACAGGTATTGTATACATGAACCAAAGATGGCCTCTGTGCATAGACTAGGTAGTTTATTTCTTCGCTAACACATTAGCTCAAAAGCCCACCAGCACCAAACTCAAATTTTGACACACCTAGTTTTTAAAATATCCCAAGGAAGCGGATTTTTAGCTATTTAAAGCCTGTCTGCTCTGCATACCCTGTGCACCCTCACTGGACAGCTGTAACCCACAGATAAGATAGAGCCTTCTGGTTATAACTCCCCAAGCCATATGGCCCTTTGGAGCTCTCTGACACAGATACCCCCTGCTATTGCTGAGCAACACTTTCTCAAGGTGGAAGCCTGCCTCTAACTTCCTCTCACCCCAGGAGTCTCTTTGCCCTCCTCCCATTCTGGATGGTGGTCCCCTCGCCTTAAGCCGCTGGATGTCTCAAACTGTGAAGAACTTCCCCCATCACAGCCCTGTATGTTACGGCCTCCCGTGGCATATCTTTTACATTGATCAGCCTCCAACTCCCTTGAACCCCCTACAATAGGCATTTGTAATAGCACATAAAAATAGTAAAGCAATTTTTAGAGTGGTTTTTTTTTAAGGATTTAAATGGGCCCGCAGCCTGTGTCGAGAGGAAACTGGGTAGGATCCAGCTTCCAAGGAAAGCTGCCTTGCAAAGCGAGGACCCAGGGCCTTAAGCCTCTAGTCAGAGTCTCAGTTGACAACCAAGGTCAGACAAAAGTATCCTGCCATGACCACAGAGTCACACTGTCCTGCTTTTTGGTCTCAAATACGCTTTGTTTTTAATATTACCCCGTTTTTGTGACTGGTAAGCAGGCAGTGGATATTCTAGGTGTCTTTTCAGGCCAACTGTTCCATTCTTCTTTTTTTTAATATAAATTTATTTATTTATTTAGTTTTGGCTGCTTTGGGTCTTTGTTGCTGTGCGTGGGCTTTCTCTAGTTGCGGCAAGCAGGCACTACTCTTCGTTGCGGTGCGAGGGCTTCTCATTGCAGTGGCTTCTCTTGTTGTGGAGCACAGGCTCTAGGCGCACGGGCTCAGTAGTTGTGGCACGTGGGCTCAGTAGTTGTGGCTCGCGGGCTCTAGAGCGCAGGCTCAGTAGTTGTGGTGCACGGGCTTAGTTGCTCCGCAGCATGTGGGATCTTCCCAGACCAGGGCTCGAAACTGTGTCCCCTGCACTGGCAGGCGGATTCTTAACCACTGTGTCACCAGGGAAGTCCCCACCTGTTCTGTTCTTAACCCAGGTGAGTCATCAAGGACCTTGCACAACTTCCTCTTCCCCTCAGGTGATACTTGCTCCTTCTATAGAAGTTCATAGATTCATCTGAGTGTTGTTTTCCTTCTTCCTCCTTAGATTGCAGGCCAGCAAGCTTCCCCATTCCTCCCCTCATGGAATGCTCCCCTCCCTTTGGAAAGAGGCTTCATCTCGATGTCTTCAATCCTGTTTCAGAATCCAAATGCAGTTTGTTGATACCATCTGCATCTCTCAGGTCTTTCTCTCTCCACTTGCAAGATTGAGAGCTACTACTTAACTCTCCCGCCCCCACTCCCTAAGTTATCTTTTCTGATCAGGTAAAAGCTTGATGACTAACTAGGAAATGATCAACCGTTAATACTAGACTTTGATAATCAAAAGATTATAAAGGATACCATATCTATATATCTATATTCCTATAGTCCAGACTGTACTGCAAATTTGCAAATTCAGCAGATGCCGTTGTTCATTTGCAATGCAAAAGAAACATACAATTACTATATATTGAACCTTTATTTGACTCAAATAGATAAGTGGTAAAAGTGATTCTCATTTTTCACTGGGGAATCTGAATCGCCTTTGAGAAAGCAGGAGAGAGAGTCGCCCTGTCGTTAGAGGGAAGGCAGTTATGGAGAAGGCAAACTAATTTCCTGAATTCCAATACCATGTTCTTTGGAGATGTTCCTTGATAATCTTTGCCTCCTTCCTCTTCAGATAAAAAGTGCTTAGTGTTAGTATTCCTCACGTGAAGCAGTTTGTGATTTAACCAACAATGGGGAAGGGAACATCATATTCAAAGATTTATTTTTGCCCACTTCTAAGTGAACTACGGATAAAGAAAAGCCATAGAGGTGCCTGAAGTGAATTTCAGTCCATGTAAGTTTTGCAACTTCTCTCTCCTAGACCTGTTGCAAAGAGTGATTGCCAAGTGACTAGGCCTTTGTGACATGTCAGCATAAACCATTTTGATAGAATTATATGTTTCTTTTTCACCCAAGATCCTCTTTTTCCTTATACCTTTTGTTCCTGCCCTTGTCTCTAATTCTCACTGTGCGTTGGAAGTGATTTACTCAGGCTACAGAAAGTCACTCTGCTTCTTTCTAAATGTCAATCCTGGGAATCTTCTCACACTCTCTTAGAGCCATATCAGGGTTAAAAAGACTTCCAAATCAGACTTTAATTACAGTCACTATTGAGGGCACATCAGCCTCTCCATATGACTAAGTTAATGGTGTTCATAGTACAGTTCTAACAGTGATCCAGGTTTTTCAGGCATTAAGTGGTTTCATCATTTCCTTACTTTCATTTTTTAAAAAAACAAACTCGGAATATGCTTCAGAGAATAATCTTAAAGACTAGCTTTTACACTTGGTTCATTGTTGCATATAATTAACACATTCTTGTTCTCTTCTCTACTTAATTTAGAACAACATTAAATTTCCATGCAACCCACAAATGTGGAAGTAGTTTATTGTTAAGAAACCCAATTGTGAGTTGGCAAAATCTTCGTCCAGAGATGTCTGGAACCCAATTTGCCAGGAACAGGTTGATGCAAAGTTGTGAGGAAGGCAAGTTTAGCATGTCCCCCACTTGGTTTGGAGTACTGGTTCTCTTCTAAGCACCCTCAAGCCCACCTCATCCCCATCCTTGGCTGGAAGGACACCCAGGGATGTGAAACTCCCCTCACGGGAATAATATCCTGCCAACACTCACACTGCAAGGGACCGCTTTACCAACTAAGCAACTTGATAAACCTTGTACTAGAGTAGCCATTTGAGCAGCGGCTTCCTGAACATAATGTCTCTTCCTTGTCATCTAGATCCATTAGTGATTCTCCTGGGAGCAATTTCAGTTCTGGAGACAAAGACATCCTCTTCCTAGCTTCCCACAAAATATTTCTCAGTATGTAAAAAAGCCATATGGTAATAATAATAATGATGACGATCAGTAATAACAAACACTCAAAGGGTACTTATTTTGCTTCATAACAAAGTGTCCTAAGTGCTTTGCACATGTATTAACTCATTTGATCATCATAAAAATCTGATGAGGTTGATACCATTATTATCTGCCATTTTACAGATGGTCTTTTGATGACATGTGCAGACTGCTTTCCCACTGACTTAGGAGCCTCTTTCTCCTACTAAGAATTCTCTAATGACACGCAAAAGCTTTGTAACAGTAGATAGAACATATTTAAGTATTGCTGGTGTCAATATGTGCTGCAGCAAAATCCCTGACAGGAGAGGATAAGAGGAGTCAGCTCGTAGTGAGTGGAGACTGAACTAGACAGAGGTTCAGACAACATTAAGAAGCTCCTGTAGCACAAGGAGAATACTCAGGGAGGATTTCTTTGGCTCTTGCAGTTTTAGGATGCCATCTAATTTGGGCAATAGTCTGAGATACCCACTAAAGATATCCTTTAAGGAAGAATTGGTGACAAAAATTCTAGGAAGGTATGGCATAGATTTCTAGTTGCTGTACCAACATCCATTTACTCTTTCTTTCTTTGTAAGAGACCTCCAATTATGGAAGTGGCAATGTGCCTAGCTAAAATAATGCATTTCTCAGCTTCCTTGGTCCTAAAGTGGCCATTTAACTGAGCTATGACCAGTTATACATAAACAAAAGCTATTAGGTGGAGAAGACAGCTAGGATGTGCCACTTGGCCCCTTCCTCTTTCCTACACCCTGCTTCCTGGAATGCAGATTTGATGGGTGGTGCTCCAATACCATATTGGACTACTGAGGTGACTTTGAGGATGGAATTCAGATACCAAGAATGGAAGAGTAGGGGCTTCCCCGGTGGCGCAGTGGGTGAGAGTCCGCCTGCTGATGCAGGGGACACGGGTTCGTGCCCCGGTCTGGGAAGATCCCACATGCCGTGGAGTGGCTGGGCCCGTGAGCCATGGCTGCTGAGCCTGCGCATCCGGAGCCTGTGTTCCACAGAGGGAGAGGCCGCAACAGTGAGAGGCCCGTGTACCGCAAAAAACAAAAAAAAAGAATGGAAGAGTAGAAATAAAAATGGAAGGTGGGTCCCCGGCAGCCATGGAGTCACTACATTTGGAGGACTGTACACCCCCCATACTGATTTTAGGTAAGATAAATGGAATTGTATTAAAATCTGACTCACTTTTCTTGAAATCTTGTATTGGTAGCTTGTTGGTGTTTCAGCCTGGCTTCTGAGAACAAATTACTTGTCTCAACTGTCTAAAGCTAGTCTTTTATCCAGCTATTCAGAGGTGTGCACATAAGCTGTGTCTCAGATCTATCACCACAAAGAGATAAACTGAAAACAAATACAAGCTGAAGAAACAAACTGACTGTCAGAGCTCTAGCTCTAAGGAAAAACTACATACCATTTTCCTCTTAAACATGACACTCTGATTTTTTCAGGAGTCTATCTGATAATGGTGGTCTAGACTGATACCTCCTTGTCAGTGCCCCAATACTGCACCCCAGCAAATGGGCTGTCAGATCTGACAGAGAACAACAGTGAGTTCTCCTACAGTGAAGACTTGAATAAAAGGAAGTGTTTCTGCTCCTGAACTTATGGAAAAGAGAAGACAATGTGATATCCTCAAAGAATTACCTAGAACAAAGGGAAATGTTACAAAGGTTCAGTCTAACATAGACAGACTTTAGTGACATACAGTTAAAGGGGGGAAAAACCAGCATGTGGAGGCTTGGGAAAATGATTACAGAGACATGCCCAGAAAAATGAACAGTGATGATTTCTGCATGCTAGAAAGGGGTGATGTACATATATCTGTCTGTCTGTATGTAATGTATGTATTTATTTCTTTTATTCTTTAAATTTATTTATTTTATTTTTGGCTGCACTGGGTCTTCTTCATGCGGGCTTTCTCTAGTTGCAGTGAGTGGGGGCTGCTCTTCGTTGTGGTGTGCAGGCTTCTCTTTGCGGTGGCTTCTCTTGTGGAGCACAGGCTCTAGGCATGTGGGCTTCAGTACTTGTGGCTCGCAGGCTCTAGAGCGCAGGCTCAATACTTGTGGTATACAAGCTTAGTTGCTCTGTAGCATGTGGGATCTACCTGGACCAGGGCTTGAACCCATTTCCCCTGCATTGGCAGGTGGATTCTTAACCACTGCACCACCAGGGAAGCCCATGATGTATGAAGTTAAACTGTTTTTTCTCCTTTTTTTTCTTTTTCTTCCTTCCTTCCTTCCTTTCTTTCTTTTTCTGCTTACATATAGGTTCAAAATTCTCTTGGGTGAACATGTACTACTTTTGTAATAAGAAATAAAGTGTAAAAAGAAAAAAGCTACACTGTGGTTATGACAGCAAAAAAGGTCTCTATCTGGTATATTCACTCAGTCAAGGGATGTGGTCATTCTTATGTCAAAGTCAAGGACAAAATATGATAAAGGAAGATGCTAGATTTTAGAACTCCAGTTCTGTACTGTTTTATCCTTTCAAAATATGACAGTCGGGCTTCCCTGGTGGCACAGTGGTTGAGAGTCCGCCTGCTGATGCAGATGACGCAGGTTTGTGCCCCAGTCCGGGAAGATCCCACATGCCGCGGAGCAGCTGGGCCCGTGAGCCATGGCCACTGAGCCTGTGCGTCCAGAGCCTGTGCTCCGCAATGGGAGAGGCCACAACAGTGAGAGGTCACCGTACCGCAAAAAAAAAAAAAAATGACAGTCTCTTAAAATCACTATGTATTTATCAATATTTACCAAGAAGATTACTAAAATATGTTTTTGTTACATCTGAATAAGTCTGGTGGGAGAATGACTTGCTGGCTCGCCTCACACAGAGCAATGCTTCTTCTATCCTCAAAGGATGATGCTTTTATGGGTTCATGATCAGATGAGAAAAATAAGGAAAATGTGATGTGAGCTTTACGTAAACAAAGTTCATTTAACTTTTAAACTTTATTTTTAAGAATGATGATGAGCTCTACCCACCACCAGTCCCTCCCATCAGGAAACTTGTACAAGCCTCTTAGATAGCTTCATCCACCAGAGGACAGACAGCAGAAGCAAGAAGAACCACAGTCTTGTAGAGTGTGGAACAAAAACCACATTCACAGAAAGATAGACAAGATGAAAAGGCAGAGGGCTATGTACCAGATGAAGGAACAAGATAAAACCCCAGAAAACCAGCTAAATGAAGTGGAGATAGGCAACCTTCCAGAAAAAGAATTCACAGTAATGATAGTGAAGATGATCCAGGACCTCAGAAAAAGAATGGAGGCAAGGATCGAGAAGATGAAAGAAATGTTTAACAAAGACCTAGAAGAATTAAAGAACATACAAACATAGATGAACAATACAATAACTGAAATGAAAAATACACTAGAAGGAATCAATAGCAGAATAACTGAGGCAGAAGAATGGATAAGTGACCCGGAAGACAGAATGCTGGAATTCACTGCTGTGGAACAGAATAAAGAAAAAAGAATGAAAAGAAATGAAGACAGCATAAAAGACCTCTGGGACAACATTAAACACAACAACATTCACATTATAGGGGTCCCAGAAAGAGAAAAGAGAGAGAAAGGACCAGAGAAAATATTTGAAGAGATTATAGTTGAAAACTTCCCTAACATGGGAAAGGAAATAGCCACCCAAGTCCAGGAAGCTCAGCGAGTCCCATACAGGATAAACCCAAGGAGAAACATGCCAAGACACATAGCAACCAAATTGGCAAAAATTAAAGACAAAGAAAAATTATTAAAAGCAGCAAGGGAAAAACGACAACATAAAAGGGAACTCCCATAAGGTTAACAGCTGATTTCTCAGCAGAAACTCTACAAGCCAGAAGAGAGTGGCATGATATACTTAAAGTGATGAAAAGGAAAAACCTACAACCAAGATTACTCTACCTGGCAAGGATCTCATTCAGATTCGATGGAGAAATCAAAAACTTTACAGAGAAGTAAAAGCTAAAAGAATTCGTCACCACCAAACCAGCTCAACAACAAAAGCTAAAGGAACTTCTCCAAGTAGGAAGCACAAAAGAAGAAAAGGATCTACAAAAACAAACTGAAAACAATTAAGAAAATGGTAATAGGAACATACATATCGATATTACCTTAAACGTGAATGGAATAAATGCTCCAACCAAAAGGCACAGGCTTGCTGAACGGATACAAAAACAAGAAACATATATATGCTGTCTATAAGAAGCCCACTTCAGACCTAGGGACATATACAGACTGAAAGTGAGGGGAATGGAAAAAATACTCCATGCTAATGGAAATCAAAAGAAAGCTAGAGTAGCTATACTCATATCAGATTAAATAGACTTTAAAATAAAGAATGTTACAAGAGACAAGGAAGGACATTACATGATGATCAAGGGATAAATCCAAGAAGAAGATATAACAATTATAAATATATATGCACCCAACACAGGAGCACCTCAATACATAAGGCAACTGCTAATAGCTATAAAAGAGGAAATCAACAGTAACACAATAATAGTAGGGGACTATAACACCTCACTTACACCAATGGAGAGATAATCCAGACAGAAAATTAATAAAGAAACACAAGCTGTAAATGACACAACAGACCAGATAGATTTAATTGATATTTATAGGACATTCCATCCAAAAACAACAGATTACACTTTCTTCTCAAGTGCACATGGAACATTCTCCAGGATAGATCACATCTTGGGTCACAAATCGAGCCTCAGGAAATTTAAGAAAATTGAAATCATATCAATTGTCTTTTCTGACCACAATGCTATGAGATTAGAAATCAATTACAGAGAAAAAAACATAAAAAACACAAACACATGGAGGCTAAACAATACATTACTAAATAACCAAGACTTCACTGAAGAAATCAAAGAGGAAGTCAAAAAATACCTAGAGACAAATGACAATGAAAACACGATGATCCAAAACCTATGGGATGCACCAAAGCAGTTCTAACAGGGACGTTCATAGCTATACAAGCCTACCTCAAGAAACAAGAAATATCTCAAATAAACAATCGAACCTTACACCTAAAGGAACTAGAAAAAGAAGAAAAAACAAAACCCAAAGTTAGCAGAAAGAAAGAACTCATAAAGATCAGAGCAGAAATAAATGAAATAGAACAAAGAACACAATAGCAAAGATCAATAAAACTAAAAGCTGGTTCTTTGAGAAGATAAACAAAACTGATAAACCAGTAGCCAGACTCATCAAGAAAAAGAAGGGAGAGGACTCAAATCAATAAATTTAGAAATGAAAAAGGAGAAGTTATAACAGACACCGCAGAAATACAAAGTATCCTTAGAGACTACTACAAGCAACTCTATGCTGATAAAATGGACAACCTGGAAGAAATGGACAAATTCTTAGAAAGATATAACCTTCCGAGACTGAACCAGGAAGAAATAGAAAATATGAACAGACCAATCACAAGTAATGAAATTGAAACTGTGATTAAAAGTCTTCCAGCAAACAAAAGTCCAGGACCAGATGGCTTCACAGGTGAATTCTATCAAACATTTAGAGAAGAGCTAACACCCATCCTTCTCAAACACTTCCAAAAATTTTCAGAGGAAGAAACACTCCCAAACTCATTCTGTGAGGCCACCATCACCCTGATACCAAAACCAGACAAAGATACTACAAAAAAAGAAAATTACAGACCAATACCACTGATGAATATAGATGCAAAAATCCTCAACAAAATACTAGCAAACAGAATCCAACAACACATTAAAACGATCATACACCATGATCAAGTGGGATTTATCCCAGGGATGCAAGGATTCTTCAATATATGCAAATCAATCAATGTGATACACCATATTAACAAACTGAAGAATGAAAACCATATGATCATCTCAATAGCTGCAGAAAAAGTTTCTGACAAAATTCAACACCCATTTATGATAAAAACTCTCCAGAAAGTGGGCATAGAGGGAACCTACCCCAACATAATAAACGCCATATATGAGAAACCCACAGCAAACATCATTCTCAATTTTGAAAAACTGAAAGCATTTCCTCTGAGATCCGGAACAAGACAAGGATGTCCACTCTCATCACTGTTATTCAACATAGTTTTGAAAGTCCTAGCCACAGCAATCAGAGAAGAAAAAGAAATAAAAGGCATACAATTTGGAAAAGAAGAAGTAAAACCATCACTGTTTGCAGATGACATACTATACATAGAGAACTCTAAAAATGCCACCAGAAAACTACTAGAGCTAATCAATGAATTTGGTAAAGTTGCAGGATACAAAATTCATGCACAGAAATCTCTTGCATTCCTATACACTAATGATGAAAAATCTGAAAGAGAAATTAAGGAAACACTCCCATTAACCACTGAAACAAAAAGAATAAAATACCTAGGAAGAAACCTACCCTAGGGAGACAAAAGAACTGTATGCAGAAAACTATAAGACACTGATGAAAGAAATTAAAGATGATACCAAGAGATGGAGAGGTATGTTCTTGGACCATGTTCTTGGATTGGAAGAATCAACATTGTGAAAATGACTATACTACCCAAAGAAATCTACACATTCATTGCAATCCCTATCAAACTACCACTGGCATTTCTTATGGGACCAGAACAAAAAATCTTCAAATTTGTACGGAGACACAAAAGACCCTGAATAGCCAAAGCAGTGTTGAGGGAAAAAAACGGAGCTGGAGGAATGAGACTCCCTGACTTCAGACTATTCTACAAAGCTACAGTAATCAAGACAATATGGTAGTGGCACAAAAACAGAAATGTAGATCAATGGAACAAGACAGAAAGCCCAGAGATAAACCCATGCACCTATGGTCAACTAATCTATAACAAAGGAGGCAAGGATATACAATGGAGAAAAGACAGTCTCTTCAGTAAGTGCTGCCTGGAAAACTGGAAAGCTACATGTAAAAGAATGAAATTAGAACACTCCCTAACACCATACACAAAAATAAACTCAAAATGGTTAGAGACCTAAATATAAGACCCGACAGTATAAAACTGTTAGAGGAAAACATAGGAAGAACACTCTTTGACATAAATCACAGCAAGATCTTTTTTGATCCACCTCCTAGAGTAATGGAAATGAAACCAAAAATAAACAAATGGGACCTAGTGAAATTTAGAAGCTTTTGCACACAGCAAAGGAAACCATAAACAAGACAAAAAGACAACCCTCAGAATAGGAGAAAATATTTGCAAACGAATCAATGGACAAAGGATTAATCTCCAAAATATATAAACAGCTCATGCAGCTCAATATTAAAAAAACAAACAACCCAATCCACAAATGGGCAGAAGACCTAAATAGACATTTCTCCAAAGAAGACATACAGATGGCCAAGAAGCACATGAAAAGCTGCTCAACGTTACTAATTATTAGAGAAATGCAAATCAAAACTACAATGAGGTATCACCGCGCACCAGTTAGAATGGGCATCATTAGAAAATCTACAAAAAACATCTCCTGGAGAGGATGTGGAGAAAAGGGAACCTTCTTGCAGTGTTGGTGGGAATGTAAATTGATACAGCCACTATGGAGAACAGTATGGAGGTGCCTTAAAAAACTAAAAATAGAATTACCATATGATCCAGCAATCCCAGTACTGGACATATACCCAGAGAAAACCATAATTCATAAAGACACATGCACCCCAATGTTCACTGCAGCCCTATTTACAATAGCCGGGTCATGGAAGCAACCTAGATGCCCATCAACAGATGAATGGATAAAGAAGATGTGGTACACATATACAATGGAATATTACTTAGCCATAAAAAGGAACGAAATAGGGTCATTTGTTGAGACATGGATGGATCTAGAGACTGTCATATAGAGTGAAGTAAGTCAGAAAAGAAAAACAAATATTGTATATTAATGCATGTATGTGGAACCTAGGAAAATGGTACAGATAAACCGGTCTGCGGGGCAGAAGTTGAGACACAGATGTAGAGAACAAACATATGGACACCAAGGGGGGAAAGCGGCGGGGGTTGGTGATGTGATGAATTGGGCGATTGGGATTGACATGTATACACTGATGTGTATAAAATGGATGACTAATAAGAACCTGCTGTATAAAAAAAATAAAATGAAATAAAATATTTTAAAAAAAGATAATGTATTCCTTGAATGTATTAAAGGTACAGTAAATGGATTCTATTATTATTATTACTATATATATATGTGAGGTGAAATATATAGAGATTTTGTGGTCTATTTATATATATATATATATATATATATATATATATATTTATATATATATATATAAAATAAATGACAACACAAAGAAAAGAAAGTTCCTTGGAAAAAGAGAACTAAATATCTTGTTGACCCATGAAGCTTTTATATATTGACATTCAAGTATAAATCATAAAAGCCCATTGGAACTACTGATGTGTCAGAATGTGTGAAAATAATAAAACCCACATGTAGGGGACTTCCCTGGTGGTGCAGTGGTTAAGAGTCCTCCTGCTAACGCAGGGGACACGGGCTCGATCCCTGTTCCAGGAGGATCTCACATGCCAGGGAGCAACTAAGCCCGTGCGCCACTGCTACCAAGCCTGCACTCTAATGCCCGTGCTCCACAACAAAGAGAAGCTACCGCAATGGGAAGCCTGCGCACAGCAACGAAGAGTAGCCCCCGCTCGCCACAACTAGAGAAAGCCTCCGCACAGCAACGAAGACCCAATGCAGCCAAAAAATAAAAGTAAATAAATTTTTAAAAACCCCACACGCTGAGTTTTTGAAGCTCCTTAAATTTCTGACAACTGTCCTCTTGTCCACCCCTTAATCTTTTCTAATACTTCAAAACACTGGCAATTCAGTCGTTAACACAAGAAATATCAGTCACTTCTCTCAAGAAACTTATGTTAGAGTGGGGGAATAATAGATAATTAAAAATAAAAAATAGAATATAGAGAGTTTTAGAAGATAAATCTATGAAAAAAATAATCTAGAAAGATGCGGATAAAGAGGTGAGGCTTGCAAATTTAAATAGGATTCCCAGGGAAACTGCAACCTGAGGGTGGTGAAAAAGAGAAGAAAATTCCAGGCAGAAGAAACAGCAAGTGCAGTGGCTCTGAGGCAGAAGTCTGCCTGCTTTCTTCAAAAAGCAGCTAATAAGGTCAGCATTGCCTAAGTGGAGTGAGCAAGGGGAAAGGAGTAGGAAATGCAGTCAGATAGGTAATGTGGGGGGATGGGAGCCAAGTAGATCATTGAAGGTTTGGTTTTTATCTTGGAGAGCCACTGAAGGGTTCTGAACAGAGGAGTGACATGTTTTAAAAGGATTCTGTCTGCTGTGTTCAGAACAAAATGAAAGGGAGAAGGTGAAGAAATAAGAAAGCTATTTAGGATGCTATTGACAATATGCCAGGTGAGAGATGAGAGTGGTTTGGATCATGGTGGTATTGGCAGGGGAGGGGGTGTGAAAGCGTTACTTTCTGGGTATATTTTGAAGGTAAAATCAACAGGGTTTGATGGCAGATTGTGAAGCTTGTAAGAAAAAGAATAACCAAGGATGACACCGAGATATTTAGCCTAAGGAACAGGAAGCATGGAATTGTCATTAACTAGGATGGAAAGACTGAGAGAGAAGCAGACTTTGGGGGAAGGGAAGGAAAAGAGCCAGAATTCTAATCTACATTTGTCTGATTCCAAAGCTTGTACTCTTAACTGCAACAAGTCAGTATACCAGCTTTCATTTATTGGACACCTGTAATGTTGAGGGGGCTATGGTTTACATATTTTACCTTATTAAATTCTTTCAAGAAGCCTATGATGATGAAAATAACAATAGGAAAAACATATAATGCTTACTATGTGTCCTTAACAGTTATATACCTCCCTGCCCCCTGCACACATACTCATGTAATCCTCACAATAATCATAGGGGTAGATAACTCCCAAGTCCATTCTTTTATCATCAGGGAGGGATGTAGAACTGAAGATGGAGGGTCAAAGGGCTTGTCACCTAGAGATCACACTAATGTTTGTTCCTTACATAGTCCTTTGGCCAATGGATTATAGAGAATAGCACCTTTCAACTTTTCATAGGAGAGGGGCCAGGAGTAACAACAGAATCAGTGGCAGTGGCCTGCTATTTCTGGGAACTCTGCTTACGGACTCTAAAGTAATCTAAATGTATGTGGATGTGTGTGTGTGTGTGTGTGTGTGTGTGTGTGTGTGTGTACATGTTTAGTTTTACTGTATTAGTTTCCTAGGGCTGCCGTAACAAGGTACCACAGACCGGGTAGCTTAAAAAACAGACATTTATTTTCTCACAGTTCTGGAGACTAGAACTCCAAGATCAGTCAGCAGGGTGGGTTTCCTCTGAGGCCTCTCTGATTTGCTAGTAGATGGCCACCTTCTCCCTATGTCTTCATGTGGCCATCCATCTGTGGGTGTCTGTGTTCTAATCTCCTCATTTTATAAGGACACTTGGCAAACTGGATTAGGGCCCACTTTAATGACCTCATTTCAACTTAATTTCCTCTCTAAAGACCCTCCCTCCAAATACAGTCACATTCTGAGATGCTAGGGGTTAGGACTGAAATACATGAATTCGGGGCTTGGGTGGGGGGAAGACACAATTCAGCCCATAACTGTTACCTAACATTGTTACTTAAAATCTTCTTGATGCAGCAGTTAGCAAATCTCTTTCCCACTGAACCTTAAAGGTAGATTCTAAATGTGTCAGTGGATGAGGGATATACAGAGGCAGCAGTGTGATGGCCCCTGGGTCTCTTTTACTCTAATGGCCTTTTCTCCTCCACTTGCACTCTATGTCTCAGACATGGGAAGAGAGACGGCAGGTAGTGACAGCACCTGGCTAACTCCTGGGTATTGCAATAGTATGCACAGTGAGGAAGGTTTAGTCAGAAGATAACCGATTAGTCAGTTCTGTCAGTAATTCAGGAAAACTTGTACCATCTACCCTCTGCTACATGATGGAAGAGAAAAATAAATGCTTTTCAAACTCTTGAATTTTTGAAGTTAAGACTAAGTTGACAGACACATATCAATGTTGAGCTTCTATGGCTTTAAGTCAGTTTCATAAGATTTTTTTAAAGTTGAATTGGACATTTCAATTTTCCTATTTTCCTTCAATAGGAAAGATATGTAGAATTATTCAGAATGTCTGTTGAAGGAAAGATACTGGAGATTTTTATTAAAAATCTACATGTAAATGTATTCCCTCAAGATTGTAAAGTATTCTCTCTTCTGAAGTACAAAACTGATTAAACTCACCTAGAAATAATCTAGATTCTTTCCATAAATGAAATGAGTACACTTTTAGCTAAAGGGGAAATAGACATTGTCTATTTTCCAGGAATGCTATAAAAACAGTAGACTGACAAAAGTTCACTAAAATAATGTGAAACAGACTTGCAAGCTGCTTTCAGAAATGCATTAATATTCAATAGTTACTGGGGACTATAACCCTGGAGATGAACCTATTGGGTCAACCTTACAACTCACTGGAAGAACTGAATAACGTAGGGAGATGGATTTGCCACACGCTTGAAAGCAGGACAGCAGGGCAGAAGCATCATCAAATTGTAAGGTCCTTAAATTCAACTCTGAACAAAAGGCATTGTGGGAAGAGACCCAACTCCAGTATCTAATTCTGTATTCACAACCTAAGGTTTAATGGGTTAAATACGGCTTCTGTTTACAAAGCTTTTAGCTGATTCCTACTGGGGACTTGGTCCTGATGACCCACTTCCCTGGGCCTCCAAGGAAGGCCTTAAAGACTGGGTCACTTCTAACTCCCACCTCATTACACAGACCTAGAAGAAAAGTAGACCCTGAGTTTAGAATGAGAACCAAGCTGAAGGTATTTGGGAAGAGTTAAACCTTTTGAAGTTTTTGGTAATGGAATTAAATGCTTTGGTTTGAATTAGAAATGGCAAGTTTCAAGTTGCAGGATTTATTAGACTGTCTCCTCCACGGTAAGAACAATTGCAATATCTACTTATATTTTCAAAAAGCTTTATAACTTATGAAGTTTTTTATATTCGTTATTTCACTTAATAAATTTTTTACAATGTAGAGAAAAGTCCAGGATTCAGCTCCCAAAGGCCTTTGTTCGTGTGTCTGAGCCTTGATTTCCTCACCTATGCTGGAGATAATCACATGAACTCTACTTACCTCAAGGGACAGTTATGAATGTCCAAGGATATAGTATTATATGAAAACAATTCCAATTCCATTGTTAGGTTTTATTTTTATAACAGATTTTATTAAACCACAACCTATGAATTAATCATGTATAATTTTTTCTGGTGAATGATGACGAGAATGGCTCCACTGTCCCGACAATGGAACTGCCAAAATCTTTAAAAACAAGACTTAATTATTATATTAAGATGAGGGAATTGCGTTCTTATGGTCATTATACCTATGAAGATTGAGAATTTAAGTTAGTTAATGATCACCTTGGATATATCTAGCCACTAGTAATGGAAAAAGATTAAAAAATTGCCAGTGAGAAAGGTAGTTATTTCTTCCTTTAGGATGTGAAAATAATAATTTCCACTTATTGAGCACCTACTTAGTGTCAAACACTGTTCTAGGTGCTTTGTATATTTCATTTTTATCCTTACATGAGGATGTGTTTACTTTTATTCTCTGTGTGTGTGTGTGTGGTGAGGGAGAAGCTGAGAGAGGTTAAGCAACTTGCAATTTACCAAAGATTTCCTCAACCAGGAAGTAATGGAGCTGAGATCTGAGCCTAGATCTGTTCAGCTCTAAAGTCCCTTGCTCTTTCTAATCAAGATTTTACCACATAAATATTGACACTCAATTACCATGTGTTCTTCTGTCTGCATGGAGGTCTGGTAGGGCTAAGAGGAAGATGCGCATGCTTCTAGGCATGTCAGAATGAGCACGGATACTCTGCAAAAGGCTGCGATTACATTTGACTTTGTCTCAGCTTCCCCTCTCATGTTCCTAAGGGTGTCCTCATACTAATGCCACAAGAAGGGGATAAAAGAGATTATTCTCCAAAACACTTCATGGAGAGGCCATTGTTTGTGTCAGAAAGAAGTACTTTGAGGAGTCATTAGAGGAGGAAGTTCCAAGGGTGGGGAACTGCAGCAAACAACAGTTGTTAATGCCCTATGCATAAGTCAAAGAGAGGAAATTTTATTGTTCCTAAGAAGGAGAAAGAAAAACTGAAATGAAGATGGAAAGTTAGCTAACGAGCTTGGGTCCTGAGCAATGAAAGGGCCAGAGAATGAAGCTCTTAATACAGGGAAGCCAAAAAGAGTCATAGGAGAAAACAAACACATGTTAGGGGTTCTCCAATTGGTCGGTTGAGGAGCCCCCCCCCCCAATTTATATGTTGAAAGTTTAATGCCTAATGTGATGGTTTTAGGAGGCGGGGCCTTTGGAAAGTGCTTACTTAGGTCATGAGGGTAAAGCCCTCATGAATGGGAATCATGGTCTTATAAAAGAGACCCTGCAGAACTCCCTAACCCCCTCCAACCATGTGAGGACACAGCAAGAAGGTGCTGGCTATGAACCAGGAAGAGGGCCCTCACCAAAACATGGCCAGGCTGGCACCTTGATCTTGAACTTCTCAGCCTCCAGACTGTGAGAAATACATTTCTGCTGTTTATAAGCTACCCAGTCTGTGGTATTTTGTTACGGCAGCTCAAATGGACTGCCATAGGTTTGTAGATTAATTTGGAGGAGACTAGAAGTGTTGCATTCTCAGTTAGGGTCAACATAGGATAAAACAGCACATGTGCACAGAGAAGGTGGAGGATAGGGAACACCAACATCTGCATTATGTAGTCCTCTGATCGTGGCATCCCTTCCCCACCACCATCATTTCTACCCTCCCTCAAAGTGAACCACCTTGCGAAATATTATTGCCCCCTTCCCATCAAACTTGTTCTCTGAGTGCACTTAAACTAGGCAAACATCCTGATGTCCTTAATAAAAATAATTCTGAGAATTTTAGCAGTGTGTGGAACCTCAGAGCTAATATAATCCTGTTCCTTGGAGTTTAATTCCCCCCTTGGTGGAATATTCTTGAAAGTATTTGGTACATAGCAAGCATTCAACAAGTGTTTGTTAATGTGCCAGATTGTACTACTGTTCACCAATATTTACTTCCCCTTCTCATCCTGGGGGAAGATTATAGCACCCCCCCCCCATTAAAACCTGGACTAGTCCCTGGACTTGCCTTGGTCAATGAGTGGGATGAAAGTGACATTTGCCACTTGGAGGAGAATCACCCTAAGGAACCAGAGCCCATGGGTTTCCACATATCTCAGATGACAAGGTGAAAGTTCTATAGGTTTTGAAAGATGGACATGGATTGCTTACTGATGGTCCAAGGTTAGAGAGAGCAGCATTAGGGTCCAGAGAGGAAATTACTAAAAGTAAAATAAGCTAACTTATTCCAGTTTTTCTCATTGCCTAGAGAGAGTTTTAATGAATAACTAGAGGAAGAAGGAGAAGAGAGGAAAATTTTATGCCTCTAAAAAATTTAGGAAAATGGAGCTCCCTGACAGAAAAACAAAGAGTCAAGTCACCTGAGTGTCTCCAGGTCATCAGAAGGAACTCAGAAAGCAGGATTGGTTCTACCTCAATTCTTACTCTTTCCAGCCCCATAAGAGAAAACTTTTTTTAAACATATTTAAATATTATTAAAATATTAGAACAAAGCATTAATAAGGAGGGTAGACTTTCCATTTTTAAATTGTGAAATAAAAATGGCAATTTTTACTTTTCCTCTTGGAAATCAAACAAAAGCAACAAGAAGAAAAATGAAAACTTTATCTTCACTGAAAGTTGGAGAGGTCATTAATTCCAAATCACACTATATGAGGGAGGTCAAATAGGATTGTGGGAAGATGCTGAGAGAAGATGACCACATTGTAGGTCTCAGAAAAATATGGCAAAGCACAATTTCCCACAGTATTCCAAGATAATAGTATAACAAGGATGTGCGTGTGCATTGGCAGCAGGAGTCATGGACCTAGTTTATCAAGAAAGACTTAGAAGTGAGGTGAGATGTAGGAAGTGAGGAATCATGCAGACAAACTACATTTATAAGAAACTCACTGAGGGGCTTCCCTGGTGGCGCAGTGGTTGAGAGTCTGCCTGCCGATGCAGGGGACACGGGTTCGTGCCCCGGTCTGGGAAGATCCCACATGCCGCGGAGCGGCTGGGTCCATGCGCCATGGCCGCTGAGCCTGCGCATCCGGAGCCTGTGCTCCGCAACGGGAGAGGCCACAGCAGTGAGAAGCCCGCGTACCACAAAAAAAAAAAAAAAAAAAAAAAAGAAACTCACTGAGATCAGGTGAAAAGGAAATATTCTGCATTGTTAGCAGTCCTGCAGGTCATATCTTAGCTGCCTCAGGAAAAGAAAAGACTAAAAGAACCCAATCACACACCAAACACTGTGTCACAGGTCCCTTCCCCACACACTCCTTAATAATACTCCTGAAAATAACTTCTCCTGAAAATAATACTCCTGACAATAAATACTCCTGAAAATAATACTCCTGAAAATAACTACTCCTTCTCATTCAAGGGCAGACTAGAATCTATATAAATACCCTGTGAGGAAAGAAAATGAGTGAAGAACAGAGAAAAATGACAGAAGAAGAAAACTTTTTAGAATAATGTTGCCAAAGGTTAAATGAGTAACCAAGCATATAGTCAAGAAAAAGAAAACCTAAAGAAATCAATTGCTTCTATAAATCAAGGACACAAGGCAGAGTTCACCTGCATTGTAGAAGGATAAGACAAGACAACAAAAGAAATGAAAATAAACTTAGCTACAGATTCTTGAGTGTTACATGAAATAAAATTTACAACACCTCTGAGAAACAAAAGACTTGCACAAACAGAAAACATGCTACTGATTCAGGTAGGAAGATTCAACATCTTTGTGGGTTAATCTATAAATTTAATACAAGTTAACTCATCATGTCAATAAGATGTGTTTTGGAGCTATGCAAGCAAAACTTAAAATAAAAACAGAAATATTCAAGAATAACCAGGAGTCTTCTTAAACAGAAAAGTAATAAGCTGAAGAAAGGGAGAACTAGCCCTACAAAATTCTGAAACATAAAGTGAAACATTAAAAGAGTTTGGCACTACTACATGAATAGTCAAACAGATCAATGGAACAAAGAAATTCCAAAATAGGCCAAAATGCATTTGAAAAATTAATGTATGACAAAGGAGACATTTCAAATTAATGATTAAAGGTTAAATAGTCAAAAAGTGATGTTGGAATAATGGCTAGTCATTTTGAAAACAATTTAGGTCCCTACCTCAGACCTTACACCAAAATAGATTCTTGATGGATCAAAGATTTAAATTTTTAAAAAGTCTAAAGGAAATATACAAAGTATCTCAATAAAATCAGACTGGAAGGGCTTCCCTGGTGGCGTAGTGGTTGAGGGTCCACTTGCCGATGCAAGGGACGCAGGTTCGTGCCCCGGTCCAGGAAGATCCCACATGCTGCAGAGCGGCTAGGCCCATGGGTCATGGCCGCTGAGCCTGCGCGTCTGAAGCCTGTGCTCCACAGCAGGAGAGGCCAAGATAGGGAGAGGCCTGTGTACCGCAAAAAAAAAAAAAAAAAAAAGATAAAAAAATCAGACTGGGAAAAATCTTTCTAATTATGACACAAAACACAGATGCCATAAAAATGATAAATTAGGTTCAACAGAAGTTGTAAGTTTTTGCATTGATTAAAAGCACTGTAAATGAAGTCAAAAGACAAAAAATAAACTAAGAAAAGTATTTATAATTTATATTGCAGATAGGAGATCATTTCTTAATCTACTATAAACATGTTAAAAAATAACAATAAGATGAACAACAAAATAGAAAAATGGGTTTGTGTGTCAGGAGTTCTCAGCCTTGATGATTCACTAGAAGTGAATCTCAGCCTTGATGATTCACTTGACTAAGAAAAGCTGTTATAGTCATGATTACTGTTTATTACAGTGAAAGAATACAGATTAAAATCAGCAAAAGGAAAAAGCACATAGCTGAAATCCAGGAGAAACCAAGTACAATCTTCCAGGTGTCCTCTCCCAGTGGAGTCACATGGACACACATAATTCTTTCAGCAATGATGTGTGACAACACATGCGAAGTGTTATCAAGCAGCGAAGCTCACCCAAGTCTTGGTGTCCAGGACTTTTACTGGGAGTCAGCTATGTAGGCAGGTCATATCTGTGCCACTGACCTCAGCTACTCAGACCCTACGTACCCCAGAGCAAAACAGATGTCCTTCGTAAATCACAGTTAGCATAAAGTATCTGAACAAATTGGTGGTCCAAGGTATCAGGTGTGTAAAAGCACCCTTACAGGCAGAATATTCCAAGAACTCAGAGTTCACCTCCCAAGAGCCAGCCACGGTTTGGTCCTGAGACAGAGCTTTGCTGGAAATGTGAAGGTGTTGAGCCACCCAAGCCAACTGAGTTAACCCTTTACTTGTTATTGGGAATGAAAAATGGTACAGTCACTTGGGAAGTAGCTTGGCAGTTGCAGAAATGTTAAACATATAATTGCCATGCAACCCAAGAATTCCACTCCTTCACATTTCATTTCTCAAGAGAAATGAAAACATACGTGTGACTTGTGTGTGACCATTCATAGCAACATTATTCATAATGGCCAAAAAGTGGAAAAAACCAAATGGACATTAACTGATTAATGAATAAACCACAGGTAATATACCCCTACAATGGAATACTGCTCAGCAATAAAAAGAAATAAAGTACTGTTATATGCTACAACATGTATGACTCTTAAAAGCATTAGGCTAAGTGAAAGAAGACAGTGACATAAGACCAAATATTACAAGATTGCATTTATATGAAATGTCCAGAAAAGGCCAATCTATAGAGACAGAAAGTAGATTAGTGGTTTCTTGGGGCGGGGTGGGAACAGGGAGTGATTGCAAATGGTCACCAGGGATATTTTTAGAGTAATGTAAATGTTGTAAAAATTGGACTGCAGCAATTGTTCCATGACTGTAAACTTACTACCAATTATCAAATGTTCACTTAAATTTAATTAATTGTATAGTATGTAAATTATGCCTCAATAAAGCTGCTAATTTTTTTAAAGGTGCTGCACAGCACTCTGAAATGCTACCACTTGTGGAAAAGAGCACAGTACCTCTGGAAGCACATGCAAGAA